>NW_028324213.1:1216919-1825378 GCF_054372755.1 Phalangium opilio | reverse complement strand
GCCTTCCTCGTGCCGGAGGATTGTTTAATACTTCCCTTTCCACGAATGGTTCATTTTGATGAGCTGCCCTAGCTCTACCCACAGGCCGCCTTCCTCGTGCCGGAGGATTGTTTAATATTTCCCTTTCCACGAATGGTTCATTTTGATGAGCTGCCCTAGCTCTACCCACAGGCCGCCTTCCTCGTGCTGGAGGATTGTTTAATATTTCCCTTTCCACGAATGGTTCATTTTGACGAGCTGCCCTAGCTTTACCCACAGGCCGCCTTCCTCGTGCCGCAGGATTGTTTAATATTTCCCTTTCCACGAATGGTTCATTTTGATGAGCTGCCCTAGCTCTACCCACAGGCCCCCTTCCTCGTGCCGGAGGATTGTTTAATATTTCCCTTTCCACGAATGGTTCATTTTGATGAGCTGCACTAGCTCTACCCACAGGCCCCTTTCCTCGTGCCGGAGGATTGTTTAATATTTCCCTTTCCACGAATGGTTCATTTTGATGAGCTGCTCTAGCTCTACTCACAGGCCGCCTTCCTCGTGCTGGAGGATTGTTCAATACTTCCCTTTCCACGAATGGTTCATTTTGACAAGCTGCCCTAGCTCTACCCACAGGCCGCCTTCCTCGTGCCGGAGGATTGTTTAATACTTCCCTTTCCACGAATGGTTCATTTTGATGAGCTGCCCTAGCTCTACTCACAGGCCGCCTTCCTCGTGCTGGAGGATTGTTCAATTCTTCCCTTTCCACGAATGGTTCATTTTGACGAGCTGCCCTAGCTCTACCCACAGGCCGCCTTCCTCGTGCCGGAGGATTGTTTAATACTTCCCTTTCCACGAATGGTTAATTTTGATGAGCTGCCCTAGCTCTACCCACAGGCCGCCTTCCTCGTGCCGGAGGATTGTTTAATATTTCCCTTTCCACGAATGGTTCATTTTGATGAGCTGCTCTAGCTCTACCCACAGGCCGCCTTCCTCGTGCCGGAGGATTGTTTAATATTTCCCTTTCCACGAATGGTTCATTTTGATGAGCTGCCCTAGCTCTACTCACAGGCCGCCTTCCTCGTGCTGGAGGATTGTTCAATTCTTCCCTTTCCACGAATGGTTCATTTTGATGAGCTGCCCTAGCTCTACCCACAGGCCCCCTTCCTCGTGCCGGAGGATTGTTTAATATTTCCCTTTCCACGAATGGTTCATTTTGATGAGCTGCACTAGCTCTACCCACAGGCCCCTTTCCTCGTGCCGGAGGATTGTTTAATATTTCCCTTTCCACGAATGGTTCATTTTGATGAGCTGCTCTAGCTCTACTCACAGGCCGCCTTCCTCGTGCTGGAGGATTGTTCAATACTTCCCTTTCCACGAATGGTTCATTTTGACAAGCTGCCCTAGCTCTACCCACAGGCCGCCTTCCTCGTGCCGGAGGATTGTTTAATACTTCCCTTTCCACGAATGGTTCATTTTGATGAGCTGCCCTAGCTCTACTCACAGGCCGCCTTCCTCGTGCTGGAGGATTGTTCAATTCTTCCCTTTCCACGAATGGTTCATTTTGACGAGCTGCCCTAGCTCTACCCACAGGCCGCCTTCCTCGTGCCGGAGGATTGTTTAATACTTCCCTTTCCACGAATGGTTAATTTTGATGAGCTGCCCTAGCTCTACCCACAGGCCGCCTTCCTCGTGCCGGAGGATTGTTTAATATTTCCCTTTCCACGAATGGTTCATTTTGATGAGCTGCTCTAGCTCTACCCACAGGCCGCCTTCCTCGTGCCGGAGGATTGTTTAATATTTCCCTTTCCACGAATGGTTCATTTTGATGAGCTGCCCTAGCTCTACTCACAGGCCGCCTTCCTCGTGCTGGAGGATTGTTCAATTCTTCCCTTTTCACGAATGGTTCATTTTGACGAGCTGCCCTAGCTCTACCCACAGGCCGCCTTCCTCGTGCCGGAGGATTGTTTAATACTTCCCTTTCCACGAATGGTTCATTTTGATGAGCTGCCCTAGCTCTACCCACAGGCCGCCTTCCTCGTGCCGGAGGATTGTTTAATATTTCCCTTTCCACGAATGGTTCATTTTGATGAGCTGCCCTAGCTCTACCCACAGGCCGCCTTCCTCGTGCTGGAGGATTGTTTAATATTTCCCTTTCCACGAATGGTTCATTTTGACGAGCTGCCCTAGCTTTACCCACAGGCCGCCTTCCTCGTGCCGCAGGATTGTTTAATATTTCCCTTTCCACGAATGGTTCATTTTGATGAGCTGCCCTAGCTCTACCCACAGGCCCCCTTCCTCGTGCCGGAGGATTGTTTAATATTTCCCTTTCCACGAATGGTTCATTTTGATGAGCTGCACTAGCTCTACCCACAGGCCCCTTTCCTCGTGCCGGAGGATTGTTTAATATTTCCCTTTCCACGAATGGTTCATTTTGATGAGCTGCTCTAGCTCTACTCACAGGCCGCCTTCCTCGTGCTGGAGGATTGTTCAATACTTCCCTTTCCACGAATGGTTCATTTTGACAAGCTGCCCTAGCTCTACCCACAGGCCGCCTTCCTCGTGCCGGAGGATTGTTTAATACTTCCCTTTCCACGAATGGTTCATTTTGATGAGCTGCCCTAGCTCTACTCACAGGCCGCCTTCCTCGTGCTGGAGGATTGTTCAATTCTTCCCTTTCCACGAATGGTTCATTTTGACGAGCTGCCCTAGCTCTACCCACAGGCCGCCTTCCTCGTGCCGGAGGATTGTTTAATATTTCCCTTTCCACGAATGGTTCATTTTGATGAGCTGCTCTAGCTCTACCCACAGGCCGCCTTCCTCGTGCCGGAGGATTGTTTAATATTTCCCTTTCCACGAATGGTTCATTTTGATGAGCTGCCCTAGCTCTACTCACAGGCCGCCTTCCTCGTGCTGGAGGATTGTTCAATTCTTCCCTTTCCACGAATGGTTCATTTTGACGAGCTGCCCTAGCTCTACCCACAGGCCGCCTTCCTCGTGCCGGAGGATTGTTTAATACTTCCCTTTCCACGAATGGTTCATTTTGATGAGCTGCCCTAGCTCTACCCACAGGCCGCCTTCCTCGTGCCGGAGGATTGTTTAATTCTTCCCTTTCCACGAATGGTTCATTTTGACGAGCTGCCCTAGCTCTACCCACAGGCCGCCTTCCTCGTGCCGGAGGATTGTTTAATTCTTCCCTTTCCACGAATGGTTCATTTTGACGAGCTGCCCTAGCTCTACCCACAGGCCGCCTTCCTCGTGCCGGAGGATTGTTTAATACTTACCTTTCCACGAATGGTTCATTTTGATGAGCTGCCCTAGCTCTACCCACAGGCCGCCTTCCTCGTGCCGGAGGATTGTTAAATATTTCCCTTTCCACGAATGGTTCATTTTGATGAGCTGCTCTAGCTCTACCCACAGGCCGCCTTCCTCGTGCCGGAGGATTGTTTAATATTTCCCTTTCCACGAATGGTTCATTTTGATGAGCTGCCCTAGCTCTACTCACAGGCCGCCTTCCTCGTGCTGGAGGATTGTTCAATTCTTCCCTTTCCACGAATGGTTCATTTTGACGAGCTGCCCTAGCTCTACCCACAGGCCGCCTTCCTCGTGCCGGAGGATTGTTTAATACTTCCCTTTCCACGAATGGTTCATTTTGATGAGCTGCCCTAGCTCTACCCACAGGCCGCCTTCCTCGTGCCGGAGGATTGTTTAATATTTCCCTTTCCACGAATGGTTCATTTTGATGAGCTGCCCTAGCTCTACCCACAGGCCGCCTTCCTCGTGCTGGAGGATTGTTTAATATTTCCCTTTCCACGAATGGTTCATTTTGACGAGCTGCCCTAGCTTTACCCACAGGCCGCCTTCCTCGTGCCGGAGGATTGTTTAATATTTCCCTTTCCACGAATGGTTCATTTTGATGAGCTGCCCTAGCTCTACCCACAGGCCCCCTTCCTCGTGCCGGAGGATTGTTTAATATTTCCCTTTCCACGAATGGTTCATTTTGATGAGCTGCACTAGCTCTACCCACAGGCCCCTTTCCTCGTGCCGGAGGATTGTTTAATATTTCCCTTTCCACGAATGGTTCATTTTGATGAGCTGCTCTAGCTCTACTCACAGGCCGCCTTCCTCGTGCTGGAGGATTGTTCAATACTTCCCTTTCCACGAATGGTTCATTTTGACAAGCTGCCCTAGCTCTACCCACAGGCCGCCTTCCTCGTGCCGGAGGATTGTTTAATACTTCCCTTTCCACGAATGGTTCATTTTGATGAGCTGCCCTAGCTCTACTCACAGGCCGCCTTCCTCGTGCTGGAGGATTGTTCAATTCTTCCCTTTCCACGAATGGTTCATTTTGACGAGCTGCCCTAGCTCTACCCACAGGCCGCCTTCCTCGTGCCGGAGGATTGTTTAATATTTCCCTTTCCACGAATGGTTCATTTTGATGAGCTGCTCTAGCTCTACCCACAGGCCGCCTTCCTCGTGCCGGAGGATTGTTTAATATTTCCCTTTCCACGAATGGTTCATTTTGATGAGCTGCCCTAGCTCTACTCACAGGCCGCCTTCCTCGTGCTGGAGGATTGTTCAATTCTTCCCTTTCCACGAATGGTTCATTTTGACGAGCTGCCCTAGCTCTACCCACAGGCCGCCTTCCTCGTGCCGGAGGATTGTTTAATACTTCCCTTTCCACGAATGGTTCATTTTGATGAGCTGCCCTAGCTCTACCCACAGGCCGCCTTCCTCGTGCCGGAGGATTGTTTAATTCTTCCCTTTCCACGAATGGTTCATTTTGACGAGCTGCCCTAGCTCTACCCACAGGCCGCCTTCCTCGTGCCGGAGGATTGTTTAATTCTTCCCTTTCCACGAATGGTTCATTTTGACGAGCTGCCCTAGCTCTACCCACAGGCCGCCTTCCTCGTGCCGGAGGATTGTTTAATACTTACCTTTCCACGAATGGTTCATTTTGATGAGCTGCCCTAGCTCTACCCACAGGCCGCCTTCCTCGTGCCGGAGGATTGTTAAATATTTCCCTTTCCACGAATGGTTCATTTTGATGAGCTGCTCTAGCTCTACCCACAGGCCGCCTTCCTCGTGCCGGAGGATTGTTTAATATTTCCCTTTCCACGAATGGTTCATTTTGATGAGCTGCCCTAGCTCTACTCACAGGCCGCCTTCCTCGTGCTGGAGGATTGTTCAATTCTTCCCTTTCCACGAATGGTTCATTTTGACGAGCTGCCCTAGCTCTACCCACAGGCCGCCTTCCTCGTGCCGGAGGATTGTTTAATACTTCCCTTTCCACGAATGGTTCATTTTGATGAGCTGCCCTAGCTCTACCCACAGGCCGCCTTCCTCGTGCCGGAGGATTGTTTAATATTTCCCTTTCCACGAATGGTTCATTTTGATGAGCTGCCCTAGCTCTACCCACAGGCCGCCTTCCTCGTGCTGGAGGATTGTTTAATATTTCCCTTTCCACGAATGGTTCATTTTGACGAGCTGCCCTAGCTTTACCCACAGGCCGCCTTCCTCGTGCCGGAGGATTGTTTAATATTTCCCTTTCCACGAATGGTTCATTTTGATGAGCTGCCCTAGCTCTACCCACAGGCCCCCTTCCTCGTGCCGGAGGATTGTTTAATATTTCCCTTTCCACGAATGGTTCATTTTGATGAGCTGCACTAGCTCTACCCACAGGCCCCCTTCCTCGTGCCGGAGGATTGTTTAATATTTCCCTTTCCACGAATGGTTCATTTTGATGAGCTGCCCTAGCTCTACTCACAGGCCGCCTTCCTCGTGCTGGAGGATTGTTCAATACTTCCCTTTCCACGAATGGTTCATTTTGACAAGCTGCCCTAGCTCTACCCACAGGCCGCCTTCCTCGTGCCGGAGGATTGTTTAATACTTCCCTTTCCACGAATGGTTCATTTTGATGAGCTGCCCTAGCTCTACTCACAGGCCGCCTTCCTCGTGCTGGAGGATTGTTCAATTCTTCCCTTTCCACGAATGGTTCATTTTGACGAGCTGCCCTAGCTCTACCCACAGGCCGCCTTCCTCGTGCCGGAGGATTGTTTAATACTTCCCTTTCCACGAATGGTTCATTTTGATGAGCTGCCCTAGCTCTACCCACAGGCCGCCTTCCTCGTGCCGGAGGATTGTTTAATATTTCCCTTTCCACGAATGGTTCATTTTGATGAGCTGCTCTAGCTCTACCCACAGGCCGCCTTCCTCGTGCCGGAGGATTGTTTAATATTTCCCTTTCCACGAATGGTTCATTTTGATGAGCTGCCCTAGCTCTACTCACAGGCCGCCTTCCTCGTGCTGGAGGATTGTTCAATTCTTCCCTTTCCACGAATGGTTCATTTTGACGAGCTGCCCTAGCTCTACCCACAGGCCGCCTTCCTCGTGCCGGAGGATTGTTTAATACTTCCCTTTCCACGAATGGTTCATTTTGATGAGCCGCCCTAGCTCTACCCACAGGCCCCCTTCCTCGTGCCGGAGGATTGTTTAATATTTCCCTTTCCACGAATGGTTCATTTTGACGAGCTGCCCTAGCTCTACCCACAGGCCGCCTTCCTCGTGCTGGAGGATTGTTTAATATTTCCCTTTCCACGAATGGTTCATTTTGACGAGCTGCCCTAGCTCTACCCACAGAACGCCTTCCTCGTGCTGGAGGATTGTTTAATATTTCCCTTTCCACGAATGGTTCATTTTGACGAGCTGCCCTAGCTCTACCCTCAGGCCGCCTTCCTCGTGCCGAAGGATTGTTTAATATTTCCCTTTCCACGAATGGTTCATTTTGATGAGCTGCTCTAGCTCTACCCACAGGCCGCCTTCCTCGTGCCGGAGGATTGTTTAATATTTCCCTTTCCACGAATGGTTCATTTTGATGAGCTGCCCTAGCTCTACCCACAGGCCGCCTTCCTCGTGCTGGAGGATTGTTTAATATTTCCCTTTCCACGAATGGTTCATTTTGATGAGCTGCCCTAGCTCTACTCACAGGCCGCCTTCCTCGTGCTGGAGGATTGTTTAATATTTCCCTTTCCACGAATGGTTCATTTTGACGAGCTGCCCTAGCTCTACCCACAGGCCGCCTTCCTCGTGCCGGAGGATTGTTTAATATTTCCCTTTCCACGAATGGTTCATTTTGATGAGCTGCCCTAGCTCTACCCACAGGCCCCCTTCCTCGTGCCGGAGGATTGTTTAATATTTCCCTTTCCACGAATGGTTCATTTTGATGAGCTGCCCTAACTCTACCCACAGGCCCCCTTCCTCGTGCCGGAGGATTGTTTAATATTTCCCTTTCCACGAATGGTTCATTTTGATGAGCTGCCCTAGCTCTACCCACAGGCCGCCTTCCTCGTGCTGGAGGATTGTTTAATATTTCCCTTTCCACGAATGGTTCATTTTGATGAGCTGCCCTAGCTCTACCCACAGGCCGCCTTCCTCGTGCCGGAGGATTTTTTAATATTTCCCTTTCCACGAATGGTTCATTTTGATGAGCTGCCCTAGCTCTACCCACAGGCCGCCTTCCTCGTGCCGGAGGATTGTTTAATATTTCCCTTTCCACGAATGGTTCATTTTGATGAGCTGCTCTAGCTCTACCCACAGGCCGCCTTCCTCGTGCCGGAGGATTGTTTAATATTTCCCTTTCCACGAATGGTTCATTTTGATGAGCTGCCCTAGCTCTACCCACAGGCCGCCTTCCTCGTGCTGGAGGATTGTTTAATATTTCCCTTTCCACGAATGGTTCATTTTGATGAGCTGCCCTAGCTCTACTCACAGGCCGCCTTCCTCGTGCTGGAGGATTGTTTAATATTTCCCTTTCCACGAATGGTTCATTTTGACGAGCTGCCCTAGCTCTACCCACAGGCCGCCTTCCTCGTGCCGGAGGATTGTTTAATATCTCCCTTTCCACGAATGGTTCATTTTGATGAGCTGCCCTAGCTCTACCCACAGGCCCCCTTCCTCGTGCCGGAGGATTGTTTAATATTTCCCTTTCCACGAATGGTTCATTTTGATGAGCTGCCCTAACTCTACCCACAGGCCCCCTTCCTCGTGCCGGAGGATTGTTTAATATTTCCCTTTCCACGAATGGTTCATTTTGATGAGCTGCCCTAGCTCTACCCACAGGCCGCCTTCCTCGTGCCGGAGGATTGTTTAATATTTCCCTTTCCACGAATGGTTCATTTTGACGAGCTGCCCTAGCTCTACCCACAGGCCGCCTTCCTCGTGCTGGAGGATTGTTTAATATTTCCCTTTCCACGAATGGTTCATTTTGACGAGCTGCCCTAGCTCTACCCACAGGCCGCCTTCCTCGTGCTGGAGGATTGTTTAATATTTCCCTTTCCAAGAATGGTTCATTTTGACGAGCTGCCCTAGCTCTACCCACAGGCCGCCTTCCTCGTGCCGGAGGATTGTTTAATATTTCCCTTTCCACGAATGGTTCATTTTGATGAGCTGCCCTAGCTCTACCCACAGGCCCCCTTCCTCGTGCCGGAGGATTGTTTAATACTTCCCTTTCCACGAATGGTTCATTTTGACGAGCTGCCCTAGCTCTACCCACAGGCCGCCTTCCTCGTGCCGGAGGATTGTTTAATACTTCCCTTTCCACGAATGGTTCATTCTGATGAGCTGCCCTAGCTCTACCCACAGGCCGCCTTCCTCGTGCCGGAGGATTGTTTAATGTTTCCCTTTCCACGAATGGTTCATTTTGATGAGCTGCCCTAGCTCTACCCACAGGCCGCCTTCCTCGTGCTGGAGGATTGTTTAATATTTCCCTTTCCATGAATGGTTCATTTTGATGAGCTGCCCTAGCTCTACCCACAGAACGCCTTCCTCGTGCTGGAGGATTGTTTAATATTTCCCTTTCCACGAATGGTTCATTTTGATGAGCTGCCCTAGCTCTACCCACAAAACGCCATCCTCGTGCTGTAGGATTGTTCAATACTTCCCTTTCCACGAATGGTTCATTTTGACGAGCTGCCCTAGCTCTACCCACAGGCCGCCTTCCTCGTGCCGGAGGATTGTTTAATATTTCCCTTTCCACGAATGGTTCATTTTGATGAGCTGCTCTAGCTCTACCCACAGGCCGCCTTCCTCGTGCCGGAGGATTGTTTAATATTTCCCTTTCCACGAATGGTTCATTTTGATGAGCTGCCCTAGCTCTACTCACAGGCCGCCTTCCTCGTGCTGGAGGATTGTTCAATACTTCCCTTTCCACGAATGGTTCATTTTGACGAGCTGTCCTAGCTCTACCCACAGGCCGCCTTCCTCGTGCTGGAGGATTGTTTAATATTTCCCTTTCCACGAATGGTTCATTTTGACGAGCTGCCCTAGCTCTACCCACAGGCCGCCTTCCTCGTGCCGGAAGATTGTTTAATATTTCCCTTTCCACGAATGGTTCATTTTGATGAGCTGCCCTAGCTCTACCCACAGGCCCCCTTCCTCGTGCCGGAGGATTGTTTAATATTTCCCTTTCCACGAATGGTTCATTTTGATGAGTTGCCCTAGCTCTACCCACAGGCCCCCTTCCTCGTGCCGGAGGATTGTTTAATATTTCCCTTTCCACGAATGGTTCATTTTGACGAGCTGCCCTAGCTCTACCCACAGGCCGCCTTCCTCGTGCTGGAGGATTGTTTAATATTTCCCTTTCCACGAATGGTTCATTTTGACGAGCTGCCCTAGCTCTACCCACAGGCCGCCTTCCTCGTGCTGGAGGATTGTTTAATATTTCCCTTTCCACGAATGGTTCATTTTGATGAGCTGCCCTAGCTCTACCCACAGGCCCCCTTCCTCGTGCCGGAGGATTGTTTAATATTTCCCTTTCCACGAATGGTTCATTTTGATGAGCTGCCCTAGCTCTACCCACAGGCCCCCTTCCTCGTGCCGGAGGATTGTTTAATATTTCCCTTTCCACGAATGGTTCATTTTGATGAGCTGCCCTAGCTCTACCCACAGGCCCCCTTCCTCGTGCCGGAGGATTGTTTAATATTTCCCTTTCCACGAATGGTTCATTTTGACGAGCTGCCCTAGCTCTACCCACAGGCCGCCTTCCTCGTGCTGGAGGATTGTTTAATATTTCCCTTTCCACGAATGGTTCATTTTGATGAGCTGCCCTAGCTCTACCCACAGGCCGCCTTCCTCGTGCCGGAGGATTGTTTAATATTTCCCTTTCCACGAATGGTTCATTTTGATGAGCTGCCGTAGCTCTACCCACAGGCCCCCTTCCTCGTGCCGGAGGATTGTTTAATATTTCCCTTTCCACGAATGGTTCATTTTGATGAGCTGCCCTAGCTCTACCCACAGGCCGCCTTCCTCGTGCCGGAGGATTGTTTAATATTTCCCTTTCCACGAATGGTTCATTTTGATGAGCTGCCCTAGCTCTACCCACAGGCCCCCTTCCTCGTGCCGGAGGATTGTTTAATATTTCCCTTTCCACGAATGGTTCATTTTGATGAGCTGCCCTAGCTCTACCCACAGGCCCCCTTCCTCGTGCCGGAGGATTGTTTAATATTTCCCTTTCCACGAATGGTTCATTTTGACGAGCTGCCCTAGCTCTACCCACAGGCCGCCTTCCTCGTGCCGGAGGATTGTTTAATATTTCCCTTTCCACGAATGGTTCATTTTGACGAGCTGCCCTAGCTCTACCCACAGGCCGCCTTCCTCGTGCTGGAGGATTGTTTAATATTTCCCTTTCCACGAATGGTTCATTTTGATGAGCTGCCCTAGCTCTACCCACAGGCCCCCTTCCTCGTGCCGGAGGATTGTTTAATATTTCCCTTTCCACGAATGGTTCATTTTGACGAGCTGCCCTAGCTCTACCCACAGGCCGCCTTCCTCGTGCCGGAGGATTGTTTAATATTTCCCTTTCCACGAATGGTTCATTTTGATGAGCTGCCCTAGCTCTACCCACAGGCCGCCTTCCTCGTGCTGGAGGATTGTTCAATACTTCCCTTTCCACGAATGGTTCATTTTGACGAGCTGCCCTAGCTCTACCCACAGGCCGCCTTCCTCGTGCCGGAGGATTGTTTAATATTTCCCTTTCCACGAATGGTTCATTTTGATGAGCTGCTCTAGCTCTACCCACAGGCCGCCATCCTCGTGCCGGAGGATTGTTTAATATTTCCCTTTCCACGAATGGTTCATTTTGATGAGCTGCCCTAGCTCTACCCACAGGCCGCCTTCCTCGTGCCGGAGGATTGTTTAATATTTCCCTTTCCACGAATGGTTCATTTTGATGAGCTGCCCTAGCTCTACCCACAGCCCCCTTCCTCGTGCCGGAGGATTGTTTAATATTTCCCTTTCCACGAATGGTTCATTTTGACGAGCTGCCCTAGCTCTACCCACAGGCCGCCTTCCTCGTGCCGGAGGATTGTTTAATATTTCCCTTTCCACGAATGGTTCATTTTGACGAGCTGCCCTAGCTCTACCCACAGGCCGCCTTCCTCGTGCTGGAGGATTGTTTAATATTTCCCTTTCCACGAATGGTTCATTTTGATGAGCTGCCCTAGCTCTACCCACAGGCCGCCTTCCTCGTGCTGGAGGATTGTTCAATACTTCCCTTTCCACGAATGGTTCATTTTGATGAGCTGCCCTAGCTCTACCCACAGGCCCCCTTCCTCGTGCCGGAGGATTGTTTAATATTTCCCTTTCCACGAATGGTTCATTTTGATGAGCTGCCCTAGCTCTACCCACAGGCCCCCTTCCTCGTGCCGGAGGATTGTTTAATATTTCCCTTTCCACGAATGGTTCATTTTGACGAGCTGCCCTAGCTCTACCCACAGGCCGCCTTCCTCGTGCCGGAGGATTGTTTAATACTTCCCTTTCCACGAATGGTTCATTGTCCTCTTCTCCTGGGTCAGGGTCTTCCAGTAGGTCGTCTCTTTGACGGTTTAAATTGTTTTCTATGTGGTCTCTGTCACCCCTCCTTAAATCACCTCCTTCGTAGTAAAAGTGTAGTGTAACTGGACAATTGTCGGATATTGAGATTAGTCTATCCATCTTGTTGGCTAGATTTTGAAATAAAGACATAGGATTTTATAGGAGAAAAAATGTGTTTTTTTAGGAAAATATAGGACTAAAAATGACTGGAGCTTGTCATGAAGTGGCCAAAACTGGACAATAACAGTAAACACTGATTTAAATAGAGATTGAACTTACCTGGTAGGCTTGGTAGCAGCAACCGTAAAATGCACAGAATAGTTATTTTACACAAAAAACTAGCTAAGCCCAATCCTAAGAATGCGCGTGCTGAAATACAATATCAATTGTCAGCACGCGCAAAGCTATAGAGCTATTAAATATTAAAATATTTTTGTTTGTTACCCTTCGGGTAAAGGTGGAGCACCCTCTTCTTGCCCAGGCGCGTTAACATGATAAACGCAAAAACTTTACACCCTGAAGCTTCGGAGCTGCAAATACTTTCTCTAGAGGCGCTTATATCTTGAGCTTTCTGAAGTCGACTCAAAACGGACGACGTAATTGTACATTCCATTCTAAAACATCGGAAGAAAAAGAACTATAAATAAAATTATAAATTATAAAAACTGAACATTGAACATACCTAAGTGATTTCACAAGCATTTTCATTTGAGTTTTGAGCATGGAAACTTCTCCTTTAAGAAGTTCCACCTCTTTATCTTTTTCCCTACGTATACGCTGCATTTCAATTATGGTTTCTTCTAAACTTTCGCATAATGCCTATTGTTCAATTAAATATAATTGGCAAAAATAATTAGAAATAAGGGTTAATTACCCTGCTTTCTTCGAAACCATCATCAGGACCAGGTGGGTCATCCATACAAAAAAATTCCTTTACAGGATGACTATACGAAACAAATTTAAAATAAAATTAATAACTACATTAAAATAGCTCATAATTAAAATGAAAGAGTACATTTTTTTTAAATTATTAATATGTAATACCTTTTCATTACTTCTTCATTCATCATTAGACTATTTACAAAAGATTGAAGTCCGTTTACACGATCTTCAAGAATTGCTGTGTCAAAATTATCAACAAACCACCTTTTCGGTGGTATTGTGAATTTTAAATTAGGGAATAAAGTTTTGAGCTACGTTTCAAAAATAAAGCAAATATTTTAATTATTTATAACTTAGAAATTTAAATATTTATAGATAGTAGAAGCCTAAGTACTTTTTTATTAAATCTTGTAAAATCAGTGTAACGTCTGAAAACAAACCAACGTCTACATGTGGTGGAATGTTCCACTTGAACTTTGTATATCTTAAAAAGAAATAAATAAATAAATAAATATATAAGTCGTGTACAATAATTATCAATTTTTAAGATTATTTGAAGTATTTAATGATTTATTATCTTGGTCTGTTTCTGAACCGCAATTTCGCAATGAAATGAAATTATCTGCCATAATCAATCAATTATTTCAGTTTAATTGAAAATCAGATAGAGTTAAGATGTCCTTGAAAATTCTAACACCAAGTTCCCCTAATTAGCTTGTAAAACAGCTCGAAGTCAGAAATGATTTCTCTTTTTGATACACGTACTTTTTATGGGTGTTTTAGATTAAAATTGAGGGAGAGAAAAGTTTCAAGGTAGCCTAGCATCATTCTAGGCCTAGAGTCTTAAGACATTTTTAGAAGAATAAATAACATAATTATATTTATTCATTGTAATTCTCTTGATTTTGTTTAAATCCTATTCACTCAAGCATGACGACAATATCAGGGACAATTTTATTGCCGAAAAGAAATTTTTTGGAAGGGAGTTACAAAGTTAACCAGGATGACTAAAAATATCGTGGGATTCCACACAATTTAAGTGAAAAATGGGGACAAAACGTTATTAGAAAGTAAATAACTACGCAAAAACTTCTGTAGGATGCTAAACATTTTTTTCAACCACGCCAGGGATGATCTTTTGCGTCTTTGTGGCAGATGCCAAAGCACACGTTGAAATTACGTGAAAAACACCTTCAACGTACCCCACACTTGAAAACAAAAGAGAAATACGCCTAATGCCTTTAAGGGAAAGTGACAAATTTAATTAAATTAAAGGGAGAATGAAGATGCGAAATAGTTAAATTATTTCTTTTTACACCCATTGAAATAACATTGGCGTATAACAAATCTAAATTAATTAATTTCTCAGGAATTAAATATCTGATTGATACATCATTTATACCACCGTATAGGGCATGATTGGTTGTATATTTTATCAAATTTTGATATATATTTAAACAGAGCCATTTTCGAGAAAAATGACTTTTTGACTTTTGTGTACGCTCATAGAAATAACATTAGCGTACAACAAACCTAAAATAATTAATTTCTCACAAACTAAATTTCTGATAGATACGTCATTTATACCACTTTTTAGGGCATGATTTGTAGTATATTTTATCAAATTTTGATATATATAAACCGAGCCATTTTCGAGAAAAATGACTTTTTGACTTTTGTGTACGCCCATAGAAATAACATTAGCGTACAACAAACCTAAAATAATTAATTTCTCACAAACTAAATTTCTGATAGATACGTCATTTATACCACCGTTTAGGGCATGATTTGTAGTATATTTTATCAAATTTTGATATATATATAACCCAGCCATTTTCGAGAAAAATGACTTTTTGACTTTTGTGTACGCCCATAGAAATAACATTAGCGTACAACCAACCTAAAATAATTAATTCCTTCTAAACACATTTAATGAAAGATAAAATTTCCGGACCATCGTTTAGGGCATCACTAATAGCATATTTAACCAAATTTTTCGACCTAAAAAAATCCAAAAAACCAAGGTAAAAAAATGATTTTTAACATTCATCGAGAATATCCTTGAACGTAGGACTGTACAACAACCGACCGCGTCATTCTCCCTCTAATAAAAACAAAAATCTGGTGTGAAATCGAAATAAAACACTTTCACGAATCTAATCTAGCATAGCGTTAAATTGTTTTTAATTAAATATATATTAAGAAAAAAGCGGTTTCTTTCAATCTCCTTCCTACAATAAAGAATTCATTCGAACAAGGTTTTCTTTAACACTTATTTCTTGACCCACATTACACGAATCGGAACGAAAATTAGGGGGTTATACTCTCTGTTACTTTCAATACAAGGATAATAAAAACAACTGCCAATCTAAAACAAAAACCAAAAAAAATTGTCAAGTTTCTATATTTATACATATAAATAACTGTAATATAAAAAATACATATATTTTATAATATATCTCTACAAAAAAAATATGCGATCTGTTGTTTTTAAAAAAACGAACTTTTTTTAAACTAAATTACCACAGAAATAGCACGGATTTTAAACTATCATATTTAATTTTAAATTTAGTTTTTCAATCTAGGTCCTCGTAATAATGCATAAATATATATAAATTTAATTGAATTTAAGTTAATTTAATAAAGCTCCCTTAGATAATGCCTGATGACGGATTTAATGTGTAAGGATGGTTTTTTTGATTGGATGTAAGTTTTTTCGTATTTTAAAAAATGTCATCATGGATATGCAAGTAACGTCTACGAATTTAAGGGTTTAAAAAAATAATATAACGCGATGCGATAGGATAGGTTAGCTCAATATATATGTTAAACAAATCTAGCGACAACAGGAAGTTATCTATTTAGAAAGAATATAGCGGGCCAATCACCTTTTATTGTAGCGACAGATATTATTGACCCTGTATGAATGTATGTATAGATATATATCCGACAAAGCAATAATTTGAGTCACATCTCCGTATGACATCCATAAATATTAATACTAACTTAAAGGGAAGTTCAACTTATGTTCAGTTAAATCTTTCTGTACCAAGAAGTGATATCTAGTTTATAAGGGAGAAGTTTTAAGATGCCTAAGGATTCGCGCGCCATAGTTCCAGTCCCCCCTTTCAAAATACAAGGGGGTACGTAAAAGGAGGCCGGGCTACTTCGCCTCTCCTCAGTCGTAAAATACGTATTTTCAAGAACCAATGAGATACTGATTGTAATTTAGAGGCGGGGATTAACTCCGGACCTACTATACGTTTGGACTGGAGATAAAGCTGGTATAAATGCGACGAATTTATAGCTTCTCACTAATATACTAGATATCACTTCTTGGTTAAATCTTTCCGTACTATAAATATAAATGGGAAAATACTCGATTTGGGGCCGCGTGAAGGATTTAGTTTACGCAACGGAAGTCCCTGACGAAGAAACCCTTCGCGCGAGGATCTTTGGTGCGTTTGACATCATCAGGCAAAGTGGCGAGACAAGGAGGGCATGCTTTTCCATAGTCCGCCAATCACGGCTATGCGTAGACCATGAAGGGGGACATTTCCAGCAATTCCTATAAGAATCCGCGAGAGGTATGCTCGACCACTTCGCCCTCGCCTGGGAAATGCTTTGGTTCATTCCTAGCTTCCTGCATTACTTCTGATTGCCGCGGATACATTACTGGAGACTGAGTTAATGTGAGAACATCTAGTCAGACTCTCATTCCTTCCAAATTCCAACTGACTTTACAGTTAGTTGCGATCCGGCCACGAAAGCAAACAAAAGCCAGCGATTCATCAAGTTTTGAGAATCGAATGTGAGAACATCTAGTCAGACTCTCATTCCTTCCAAATTCCAACTGACTTTACAGTTAGTTGCGATCCGGCCACGAAAGCCAACAAAAGCCAGCGATTCATCAAGTTTTGAGAATCGAATGTGAGAACATCTAGTCAGACACTCATTCCTTCCAAATTCCAACTGACTTTACAGTTAGTTGCAATCCGGCCACGAAAGCAAACAAAAGCCAGCGATTCATCAAGTTTTGAGAATCGAATGTGAGAACATCTAGTCAGACTCTCATTCCATGAGGCAAAACACGCTACACCGCCAAAAACTGACATTTAGCTGATTTCTTAATTTGGCTTCTGACTTTACAATTTTTACGTTACATTGCCCATGTGTTCCGTAACTTCTTACTCCATTGACGATCAAATTGTTAAAATTAGGTTTTGATCCGCTTTAAACAAAAATACGTGTAATTTTGCTTGAAAAGCTTCACTTCTTTTTGCGATTCTCAGAAGAGAGTGGAAATAAAACATTAAACCTTTGTTGATTGTTTGTTAGGTTTTTCTCAATCCGGCAAGAATCTTCCCATTTGGTCCTTTTTAATTCAATTTTCAATGCATTTCCCCATTGGGTTAGGTTTTTCTCAATTCGGCATGAATCTTCCCATTTGAACCCATTTTCAAGCTTACAATGGTGGAGGACTTCTTTATGAAGTTCACGGGGAAGTAAATCGCGCGCGCGCGCGATTACTAAACACGTGAGTCCCCTTAAAAAATGTATTCAACCCGCTGGGCTTTTGATTAATTTAATTAATTTTAAGGGGTCATCCGTAAATGATTCTTATCATAACTTTTAAACGGTCGCCTGGATGACAAAATGCCATAGAACATTTTCGACTTAAAATCGCTCATAGAACCCGCAGTAGTTCGGTTATACCACCATTTTAGAATCACCCATTCTCCTGTTAATTTGCCATCTTTAGTAGATTTATTATAAAAGTACCGCCGAATATTAGTGGTTGATTTTCCTATAATTTGTGACTTTAAACAGGGTTAACAAACAATTTTTCCCCCTCCGAATTCACCGAAAACAAAATAATGAATGTTTTGAAAAGAAAGGCAATTGAAAAATTTTAAAGTTTTAACTTTTTAATTAAGAAACCGGTAGCGGAAAAATACGGAAAATTTTCGGGAAAAATAAAGCTTGGTCATTTTCCGGAAAATTTTCCGACTTACAACCCTAGTTTATTTCATAAAGCATAAAGTTGCTAAGGGTGGTTTTCATTTCCATAAAATTAATCACAGATTTTGGCGTAAAACTAGAGAATCTCCATAGAAATAACATGGGAAATTTTCCAAACTTACCCATTTTGTAACTACCCTTACAAAAATAACTATACGTTTGATAGATTTGAAAACGGTCTTAAATGAAAGCCCCATTTTTAAAGTGGGCGCCAATTTTTGTTTCATTAAGAAAAACAAGGTTTAAGTATTGTTTTTAATTAATTTAAGTACTGGCTCCGAATTACGTGGTTTACCTTTAAACTGTGGAACTTAAGACTTTTTTGCTTGGGTTAAATAATAAAGAAAGTCATTCTAGGACTTACGTCGTTTTACTGCGGATAATCAAATTGTTAGGGCAATTAGCTAGCTTAATTGTCATTATAACTTTTGCGCGTCCAACTAATTTAGTTGCGAAGTACAGATTAAACTTAATTAAACAAAATAAGCAATTGAAGATAATTAAACAAAATAAGCAATTAAAGATAATTAAACAAAATAAGCAATTAAAGATAAACAAAATAAGCAATTAAAGATAATTAAACAAAATAAGCAATTAAAGGTAATTAAACAAAATAAGCAATTAAAGATAATTAAACAAAATAAGCAATTAAAGATAATTAAACAAAATAAGCAATTAAAGATAATTACCAATTATAGGTAATTAAATTTTTACACGAGTCTAAACTTAACATCTGTTTGTGTACAAGTCTACGGAATATGAACATTTTTGTGCAAAGGAGTATAAAATCTCTTTGAGCAGAGGCCTATGCAATCTTTTCGTGCACAGGACTATGAAATATTGTTTTACACAGGTCTACGGAATGTTTTTGTGCAAATCTGCATGGAATCCTTTTGAGTATAGGAGTATGGAATCTTCTGTGCACAGGTCTATGGAATTTTTTGTTCATGGGTCTATGGTATATTTATGTGCACAAGTTTGAAGAATCTTTATTTGCACAAGTTTGAAGAATCTTTATGTGCACACAAGTCTGAAGAATCTTTATGTGCACACAAGGCTGAAGAATCTTTATGTGTACACAAGTCTGAAGAATCATTATGTGCACACAAGTCTGAAGAATCATTATGTGCACACAAGTCTGAAGAATCTTTATGTGCCCAAGTGAAAAATCTTTATTTGCACAGGTCTACAACTTCTGTTTGTGCACAGGTCTAAGACTTCTGTTTGTGCACAGGTCTATGGAATCTGATTTGCTCATTTCTATGACATCTCTTTTTGCGCCAGTCAATAATATTTGTTTATGCACAAGTCTAAAACATCTGTTTGTACACAAGTCTAAAACATCTGTTTGTGCACAAGTCTATAACATCGGATTGTGTAAAACCGTGTGACTTCTGTTTGTGTACAAGTCTGTGAAATCTATTTGTGCACGAGTCTACGTAATATATTTGTGCGCAAATCTATGGAATCTGTTTATGCGCTAGTCTACGGCATCTGTTTGTGCACGGGTCTACGGAAAATGTTTGTGCAAATGGGTGTGGAATATGTTTGAGCATATAGGGGTATGGAATGTTTCTGAACAGGTCCAAGGCATGTTTTTGTGCACAGGTCCATGGAATATTTTTGTACACAGGTCTATGCCACATGTTTATACAAAAGCCAATAGAATATTTTGTGCATAGGTCAATGGAATCTTTTTGTGCACAGCACAGCTTTATGAAATATTTTGTGCGCAGGTCTAGGGAATATTTCTGTGCAAATGGTTTTGGAATAGTTTTGTGCTATGGGTATGAAATATTTATGTACACAGGTCTATGGAATCTTTAGCGCGCAGGTCTAAGGAATCTTTATGTGCACAAGCATATATAATGTTTTGTGCACAGTTCCATGAAATCTTTTGTGCACATCTCCATGAAATCGTTTGTGCACAGGTCTATGGAAACTTGATATGCACATGTCTATAGAATGTTTTTTGTGCACATGTCTATGACTTCTGTTTGTGCACAAAACTATGGAATCTGGTTTGAACATGTCTATGACATCTGTTGTGCACAAGCCTGTGACTTCCACTTGTGTACAAATATACGCATCTTGTTTGTGCACATGGCTACGGAATCTGTGCCCAGATCTCCGGAATCTGTTTGTACACAGGCCTACGGCATCTGTTTGTGCACAGGTTAATGGAATCTGTTTCTTTACAGGTTCACGGCATCTGTTTGTGCATAGGCCTACGGCATATTTTTTTGAGCACAGGTCTAGGGAATCTTTTGTGCACAGTTTTATGGAATCTCTTTGGGCACACGTCTATGGAATCTCTTTGGGCACACGTCTATGAAATCTCTTTGGGCACACGTCTATGGAATCTCTTTGGGCACACGTCTATGGAATATTTTTGTTCACAGGTCTATAGAATCGTTTTGTGCAAATGGGTATGGAATCGTTTCGTGCAAATGGGTATGGATTTATGGAAACAGGTCTAAGACTGCTGTTTGTAAACAAGTCTAAGACTTCTGTTTGTGCACTAGTCCATGGAATCTGATGTGCACATATCCATGACATCTCTTATTGCGCAAGTCTAGGATGTATTTTTTGTGCAAGTCTATGACATCTGTTTGCGCACAACCCTGTGACTTCCGTTTGTGTCCAAGTATCCGAAATCTGTTTGAGCACATGTCTACGGTATCTGTTTGTGCACAGGTCTATGGAATATTTTTGTGCACAGGTCTACGGAATATTTTTGTGCACAGGCGTACTGAATCGGTTTGTGCAGAGGCCTAAGGAATCTGTCTTTGCAAAGGCCACTGCATCTGTTTGTGCACAGGTCTAAAGAACATTTTTCTGCAAATGGATTCGGGATATTTTTGTGCAAATGGATTCGGGATATTTTGTGCAAATGGATTCGGGATATTTTTGTGAAAATGGATATGCAGTATTTTTATGCACTGGTGTACGAGATATTCTTGAGCATATTTTTGAGCATAGGGGTATGGAATGTTTTTGTGCAGAGGTCCATGGAATCTTTTTGTGTGCAGGTTCATGGAATCTTTTTGTGTACAGGCGGATTGGAAAAATCTTTCCTAGTACGCGCCTACTACTTACGAGTAACGTTCCTCCAAATTTTCAGCCTTCTGGGGCCAGCGGTTTGGGCTGGGCGATGATTATCAGTCAGTCTGTCAGTCAGTCAGGACTTTGATTTATATAGATATAGATGTATAATTAAAAAAACAGGAAAAGACAAGGGAACTACTCTTGAAAAAATAGCAAAATATAGGTTGCAAATGCTTTGAAAGTAATAAAACAAGATTTACAAAGGAGCTTTGGTTTAATTATAACAATAAGTTCGTAAGATATGTTATTTAAATTTGTCACTGGAAACTGAGACCTTGTCTCTAAGTGACGTAAATGAAACGTCATAGATTCTCGTAAAGCGACGCCTGATGAGGCCCTGTCAAAGGCTTAGTACAGACTAAATAGGAAGATGGAGTAGAAAATCGCGTGTAGTCAATTCTCGCGTCGTTCTCGAACTAGCTCTCATTAAGTCTCTAGCATTTCGAAATATAGGAAGTGTCATACTTATGGAACGTAATCTTAGAAACATATGCTATAACTTTAAAACATCACAGACTTCCGTGACAAATTTTTTAAAGGCTTCCATAGCTTTGGTGATATATAATAAAACCAAAAGTGAGAGCGCACAAAATATCTACAATTTCAAAAAATAGGAAAATATTGGAAAATTATCGAAATTATAGGAACTAATAGAAAGACATCCGAAAATAGGAAAAATTATAAAATTTAGGAAATGTGGTCACCCAGCGCAGGTCTATGGAATATGTTTGTGCACAGGTGTATAGATTGTTTTTGTTCACAGGTCTACGTAATAATTTTTTAGCCTAAGTCTTCGGAATCTATTTGTATTATTCCATCCGCTGTGCTTTTCACGTGAAAACGACGGGAAGGCAATTTGAGTTGGACTGGGCGTTGAAGCAATCAAGATTAATACTTCTATAATAGATGGTTAGGTAACTAATAAAAGCGCAACACCACAAGACTTAAATGGAGCACCTGCTTTTCAGTATACGTTTTAAAATACTAGTTTCTAAACAGTTTTAATTCATATTAAGACTGAAGTTACAGATATTAATAAAAACTGTCTTTGTACACAAAGACGCGAAAAAGTAAGAGATAAGTGTAGAAAATTAATTGTTTGAAGTAACAGATATTCAAATTTTCATTTTTGAAGACGTGATTATAAAACATCAATTATTTGAAAAAATTTCTTATCTTAGTTTTTTTTCACAAAAATTTCAGAGAAACTACTTTGATACTACTGTTTATTTTCAAGAAACATTTGCTTCGAGGAAGTTCAAATACTCGGATATCTGAAAAATAGAGCTACAAGTATTTATTTCTATATTTTAAAATTGAAAATATTGCGAACCGAAAATTACATTCGCCCTTTGACTGTGATGTAGTTATTAGAGTCAAAAGGATCTGTAGCTTGATCGTGATCTTTTGAGAAATATACAAGAAGTCAATTTTTGAAACCTTGAAAACTTTAAAATAAACGAACACGTTAAGCATACGTTTTCTATTTTTAAAATGATGCACATGTTTAAGAATAAAATATTTTACTTAAGGAATTTTGGTGAAAAAAACTAAGATAAGAAATTTTTTCAAATAATTGATGTTTTATAATCACGTCTTCAAAAATGAAAATTTGAATATCTGTTACTTCAAACAATTAATTTTCTACACTTATCTCTTACTTTTTCGCGTCTTTGTGTACAAAGACAGTTTTTATTAATTTAACCTGGACGTGTTATGGATTTCAACATATAACATCAAGTTAAATGATCATGTGCCATTCATTTTCACGCGTTTAAAAATAATATTATGATATTTATTAGTAACAACAACGTGATCTTCACTGTTGGTAAACGTGAATAAGACGGTGCTTAGAGGGGACATCGTAATACCGTACACCGCTTTTAGACGTGTAAATCACCAGTTTTGGGTACCTGAGAATCGTTGGGTACGCTTGCTATCCACGTTACGAACACTAAATTACCTTACATTATTTTCACGTTAATTTTGAATGCAAATATTGTTTACACATTTAATAACAAAAACGTGATCTTCACTATTTGTTAACGTGAATAAGACGGTGTTTAGAGGTGACATGATATGGGTTTTTTACACGTTCATAATTAGGTTTACCGTACACCGCTTTTAGACGTGTAAATCACGGGTTTTTGCTACCTGGGTTGATTAATATCAAGGTATCAAAGAAAAAGTATTTAATTTTAATTTGGAATTTCAACTTAAATGTATCCCAGTTTCTTAAATACCGATTGAGAGTCTTTCAATCAACGTTGCTACCTCCAGTCTCTACCAAGTGATTTAAATTTCAGACCTTCTCTAATGAGGAACTCAATTAACGAGATTTACAAACTGACATCATCCTTAAATTAAGTTATCATTTTAAAAACTATGCTACTCAACTATATCTGAAACAGAGACCTGCACGGGCCGAGTTTTTCAGGCCCGACCCAAGCCCGGCCCGGTTTTAGAATTTTGAATAAGCCCGAAACCCGGCCCGAGTCCGAGTACATAGTTGGTTTTTCGGCCCGGTCCGGCCCGGCCCGTTACATGCATTAACCAAGCCCGGCCCGTTACACGTAGTTCAGTTGTAATTTTTATATTTTTTTACATAAAATCAATGATTTGAATTCATATTTGCTTTAGCGTCGTTTATTATTCATTTCTTTTGATAATTGTTCGTCTTATTTGTTCTTAGAAGCTTATACTCATTTAAATAATCTTTCATTTGAACTTTGGATTAAATGAGAATCAAGTTCGGCCCGACCCGGCCCGGCCCGTTAACTTCCAAAATTTTAAAAGCCCGACCCGGCCCGGCCCGTTAATTTCCAAAATTTTGAAAGCCCGACCCGGCCCGGCCCGATACAATTTTCAAAAGTGGAAAGCCCGGCTCGGCCCGACCCGATCGGGCCGCACCGGGCTTGAGCCCGGCCCGTGCAGGACTCTGATCTGAAAAGGTATTGAAAGTTAAAATAACGTTACTATGAATAAATCAAATAAAAAATCTTTAACTTAAGCTTTTCCATAAAATGAACATTAAGATAATTAGGGATAATACCTAGTTTACAGACTAAGAGGATTCATTGCATTTACACAGTGATTCCTGGGCTTCAATTCTTACACAAGGAGGCCTGACTCACTGGGTGAGTCTAAAGCTGGGTCTCCTTACGTAAATTTAATATGAAAAATTTAAGGCTCCAAGTTGCTCAACGATAATTACAAAATTAAATCAACAACTCAACGATAACAGGAGTATTAAATGTATGTAAAAACTAAACTCTGACTAATGTCACTAATGTCAAAACAAATAAACACGAACTTGTTTGGAGCGTGAGGCTTTTGTTTTTATGGCCAAGAAGAAGTTTTGACAGCCTTCGAACATTAATCTCCGAGGTCAATCGCTCTACGGTACAAGCAATGCGCTCGACGGCCACCTTTTGCCGTAAGAATCAAAGCTCCAATAGGTCTGACTATTCCAGAAAAAGTCGTTTAATTATTTCGTTGTCAGACTTTCACAACTTTGGAGATTTATTTCGCGAAAACGTAAGTGCTCGAATCAGGCGAAGTAAAAAGTTCTGTTTCGTTTCAATGTGCGCGGGACAGTCGCGAGATGTGCAGTACTCTTTAAAAAACTATTTACCAATTAACGAAGATTTGGTGATTGAAAGTTTACTCCATTACGCGTATGATTACTTTGGAGTTTCAAGAGCTTAAGAAAATCGATGGGAAATTATCCGACCTCGTGTTACTCGACTGGGGCTATCAAAGTTTTGGCAATTATTATTACGTTTTTGGTGACTGTGAGGAGGAGCAACCATTTTCCTTAACTATGGCGAGAATGTACATGAACTTTGCTAAATTCGTACATTCGAGTAAATCCCCCACTTTTAAACACCCTGACATTAGTTTTCATTTGATTAATTTCGCAACGCAATTAATTGCTTCCGGAACCCCAGGAAACTATGCCAAAATAAAGTTAAAACGAATCAGTTATTGGCCGCCAACCGTTTAATATGGAACGTCCTGCTTTCTTTGAGTGAAAGTTACTCCAATGTGCCGCGTTTGGAATTGGTAGTTTCTTCAAACAGAAAATTAAACTTAGCTGAATCGTACAGTTTCGCGACTAAATTGTTTTTAGAGGTGCAAGTGGTCCACTATGCTTTGCTCCAAACGCCACGTCTGTCCTTTAAAAGTCACATCAGAGACAATTTATTTCCCATTTACTTATTGATTGATGGACATTTAAAAAATGTCCTGCAAGTTCTTGAGTTAACCGATAATGAAGCTATGGAAAGGGAACAAGAGACTCCGAGTGGTTTTTGGTCGCTATTTTCTATCGCCGTACGCAATACGCTTAACACTATCAAACTAAAGGTTTTATTTAATTCATTCGCGTTTCTAAGTGAACATAAAAGGAAAAATATCAATCAGAGACTGCGTCCCCTTGTAAGCCTTTTGCGGAATTTATATAATTTCGTTTGAATGAAAATAAGAAAAAATTACCAAAAAAAGTGAAAGGAAACGCGAGTGATAAAGATTTTCTCATTGCATTAACTGGACTTTGCAAATAGACGTCTATTTTGCATTCGATTAATTGATTGCTTATCAAAGTTAGGCGGAATTAAGCAAATACACCCATTTCGGCAGTTTATCACACTACCACTTACGTCCAAAATAATATATATACTTTAATTTGTTAAATGGACCTTTTGATTCAAATTTAAACTGATAGAATATGTAACTTTATTAAGAAAATTCAAATAATACAATTCTTTAGGAATTCGAAACTCCTCTTTTGCTAATCAAAGGCCAATTGCGATATCAAAAGAATCCGTGGGCCCGTCAAAATATACATAGCTTGAAGTTTCGTAAGTAAGCTTTTTGTGGCAAAAGCCTTTGAAAAGTTATTTCATATTTCGCGCCTTTTTATTTCAACCAATCAGTACGGCGCACGGGATATGACGTCACGAATATTATTACGGGCTTCTACGCGACACCAGACAGTCAGCGCGCGTGGTCACGTGGTCAGCCCTTTGATCTTCCTTGGAATTTGTAGCCTTCATACGCATTTTGATGGTAGATTTTTTGTTACGTTACGTTTGTGAAAAAAGGTGTTTGGCTTCATTTATTTAAGGGTATGTGTTTATTTTTTATTTTAACTTTTTTAATTGTTCTGAACTCAGTTAAATGTTTTTATGAAATAGGATCGATATGGATAAAGAAGAGGCCAAACGCTTAGAAATTTTTGATGGTGATAAACGAAAAGCGGCGCAACATATGAAATTGACAATCGAAGATTTTGAGAAGCTGATAAAATCAGGCGCCAATGACGATGATGAATCTGCTAAAAGCAGAAATATATTACTTTACACGAAGTTCACTTCTCCCTACATCCCGCCGGCCATCATCTATGAAGTATTTTTACAGGCTAGAAACGGTACCGGTCCGTTCCTCCCGAACAGCGAGGCAGAGAGGTGAAAATAAAAACACTAGCGTCGCGTAGTGAGAAAAATGTGCTTTTCTTACAATCGTATCATGGTTGTATCTTATGCAGCGGCTTCTCACTTGCGCGAAATACAGTTGAATCCCGCCAGAGAATATGCAGCCAGTATGGAGTAATTCAAGATGGCGGCCACTCAAGGGGGAGGAGTCGGGTTTTTTCGATCTCCTCTCTTTACCTGTCAATATTTGATTGATCGATTATATAGGCTTATAACAAAAGATGGTTTTGTAGGAATAAAGACCATAATATAAAGTAAAAAAGTTATTTTATTTTCTTTAAAAGTATAGGTTCTAATATTAAAGATATTTTTTCAATTTTCATTTTAAAATGCATTTGATTTATTCTAAAATAATTCCTTCTATCTTCGTAAGGAAGAAGATAAATTTTAATATTATTTTTAAATCTTACGTAAGTCATTAAGCCTTTCTTTGATATACAACGCGTTAAGTTGTTTTCTAACGTAGAGTTCCAAAACTAATCTTTCGAGATCTTTAGTCTTGACTTTAAAGGTATGATAAGTTTCTTCCGTGTTTTCTTGAGGTTTTTCAGACGTTTTTTTCTTCAGTCTTGACTTTTATATTTTTGGTGTACATCTCTGTTTCATCAATGGTAAAGGGTATGTTTTTAGTAGGCCCACCTCGGATAAAATTACACTTGGGGAAATGTTTTAAATGTTCTTCGTAAGGATTATCGGTCGGTTTCCAGGCTAGTAAAATCCCAGTTAAGGGGCAAGGCCTATTTACAGCAAGTTCGTCCAAATTCCAGCGAAGTGATTCAGGATCCATCTTGATGTTACGAGATCTAAAGTTCGAATGCGATATTCTGTTTTTTTTTCTCTCGTTATTTTATACTAAATTTCTCTACATCTTTGCAGCTCGGAGTTCATGATGCTGAATGAATATGATGAAAGGATTATTTGAGTTATATCCCCCTAAATTTACTACCCCCTTTTTTACCTTCCCCCCTCAAATTCCTTAATATACGAAATAAAAGTAAACAGTATTAAAAAAAGGGTGACACATTTATTTTTTAAGAATACAAAAGAGATTACAAATATTATTTTCTAACAAAAGGATAAAGTTAATCTTTACGGGCGCGCTTCAACATGTTTGTAGCAATGACGTCATTTTTCAAGCAATCTCGTCCAAACTGTCTCATGAATGATTTGTGGCTCTTTCTTTTTGTTCTTTGTATTATATACATAATACAATATAGTCCGCATGTCGAACTTGACAAGTTTTGAAGTCTTCTTTTGTTAAAGGACCATTTTCTAGAATTTCTCTTAACAAATTCTTTAATCGAGGGGAGAAAGTTCCCTAAAGCCAGTGAGTCAAAGTAATACCCCCCTTCTGTTTCCATCAAAGTAGACGCAAATGCAGTGGGACACGTCTTTATTTTAATATTATTTTTAAATCTTACGTAAGGCATTAAGTTTTTCTTTAATATACAAGGCGTTAAGTTGTTTTCTAACGTAGAGTTCCAAAACTAATCTTTCGAGATCTTTAGTTTTGACTTTAAATATATGATACAATGTATTTCTTCCGTGTTTTCTTGTGGTTTTTCAGGTGTTTTTTCTTCGGTCTTGATTTTTATATTTTTGGTGTGCGTCTTTGTTTCATCAATGGTAAAGGGTATGTTTTTAGTAGGCCCACCTCTGATAAAGTTGCATTTAGGGAAATGTTTTAAATGTTCATCGTAAGGATTATCGGTCGGTTTCCATGACCATTTCACATTATAGACAATTTAATTCTAATTGTAATAAAACTAATTACGATTTGGCACTTTGACCATCCTTCAAGTCGGCTTGGAATTTGATGATCCGATAATTTTAAATTGCAAACTGTTCCAAGTTTCTAATCCTGTAATATTTTACCACGTTAAGTCCCTAATTTTAACTGTAAATCAATCTCAATGTAGAAACCTCCGGAACCGAAAAATATTACGCTGCTGTTAAGAACAATATCAAGCTTATTAAGGATTTTCGTTTAATGTTCAAGGCTACGACCAAGAAAGGTGTGAAAGGACGGAGTTCCATACTTTTTCCTTTCGTAAAAAGGAAGGTAACCCCTTTCGTATTCTATACAATGGTATGTAAGTTTGCTGTAATACATTCGGTGTAGGTAGGATTAGAGATAAAGATCAAAATATAAAGTAAATAAGACAAGAATGAAGACTATGTTTTGGTCTGTTCTATTGTAATAGGGTTAGTTAGCGAAGTATTTGGAGGCCAGTGGCTACTTGCATATAGTGCATTTCTGGTTCTTATTGCTTATTATAGATTTTTTACATACAATCCAAATTTATATGATTCTCAGTTGACGGATTTAAGTAAAAGCCATTTGATTAAGTGCTTGATTTATTATATAATAATTTCTTCAATCTTCGTAAAGAAGATAAAAATCTGAATAATTTTTTTTTTTTAAATTTTACTAACGGCATTAAGTTTTGCAAGTAATTAAATTTGCTAGTTATACTTACGGCAGGTGTGAAAGGAGGGAGTTCAATACTTTTTCCTTTCGTAAAAGGGAAGGTAACCCCCTTTCGTATTTTTTACAATGGTATGTAAGTTTGCTGTAATACATTCGGTGTACGTAGGATTAGACATAAAGATCATAATATAAAGTAAATAAGAGAAGAATGAAGACTATGTTTTGGTCTGTTCTATTGTAATAGGGTAAGTTAGCGAAGTATTTGGAGGCCAGTGGCTACTTGCATATAGTGCATTTCTGGTTCTTATTGCTTATTATAGATTTTTTTACATACAATCCAAATTTATATGATTCTCAGTTGACGAATTTAAGTAGAAAGCAAAAACTTCCGTAATGTTTCCCATTCATCTGTCACTTCCTCCTTTCATATCTCTATGGGCTTATAGATGTAGGCCCTAATTTAAAGTAAAAGAGCTTTTCATGAATAAAGATTATAATATCAAATAAATTTACTCCTCTATTTTATTTTGCTATAAAAGCAAAAGATCTAATTATAAAATGAAATTGATATAATATAAACTAATTTCTCCAATCTGCGTAACTACGGTATAAATTTATATCAAGTAACAATACAAGCCAGTTTCACTAAAGAATATCTGAGCCTAGATTGTCACATCTATGTCATAGTGGAGGGGGGAGGGAGAAGTTAGTATACTCCCGTCACGACTGTATTATCTATGCAGTTAGCCCTTTAAGCAGAGTTAACTTCTTAATACAAAGGTAATTAAAATTGCGTTGTATAAAATTCATTTTGGAGTATAGGCCATAGTTTACCATTCTTTATGACTCTCATGATAAGTAGTACTTGATTTATTCTAAATTAACTTCTTCTATCTTCAAAAGAAAGTTCATATTAACTATCATTAAATTTAGTGTAAGGCATTAAGCTATTTTTTAATTTAAAATGCTAAGTCAAATATTTTTAAGATGTGTGGTTTTGAAATTAAAAGTAATTACCAATTCAATTGATCATTTTCCTATATCCCTTTGTTTTTTCTTCGTTGACATCGAAAGGTTTGTTTGCTGGTTCAGCGTATTTTCCATGGAAATCAATGCTGAATTGTATGTTTATCGTTCGGCAAGCGGCTCTTATAGAGTTTCCCATGCTGGAAACGTTCCTTTATATGATAGACCTTATACATTGTCAGGTAGAGAATAAAACCTTGCATTACTTAAAGATCTTAGATCAGTGGCTTCTCTCTCGCTCGCAGTCCATGGTACTGAGAAAGGTACTGAAGCTATTATAGTATCTACCCGTTATACGAAGGTATTTACTACCCCTTCCCCCCCCCGCAAACAAATTTTTTGAGATGTTTACCCCCAATAAACCCCCCCCCCCATCTGTGACGTATGCAATATCTTTGAAAATATTCTTATTTTAATTATAGAGGACCATTATAAAAAATGTACAATATACAAACTAACAATTACGAAAACTGTTCTCCTTTATGATCTATTATTATGTATGCCAATAAGAAATCCATATTTAAATGCAATAAACTTAACTTTAATTTTTAAAATTTTACACTATTAGCATAAAATTTATACTGTCCTCGTTCTGGTATACGAAATCAGCGTATAAAAGGCTCTTTTCCAATGCGCACGGACGATGACGGGCTAACGTGTTTCTTTGGTGGTCATAGAGACAGGTGACACGTGTCTCACCTTCTATATCCATGGCCTTTGGACAATCCACGTCATTCAAATTTATGACTTCTTTATTTAAAATATTAAAAAGAAAGAAACATTTTTCATTACCCTTGCAATATATACGGTCTGCGAACCGGGTACCTAACATGAGACAGCGACGAAGATTGTGATAAGGCGTTTCTCCTCGTCCAAATGAGATTCCGTGTAAATTTCTGGTGATGTAGCTATTGAGTCGTTGTGTAGACGAAGGTAGCGTAGATTGACTATAAGGCGGTAAAAATGTCCATGACACTATTCCTGGAAGTTTAGTAACAGTAGCACAACTTAGTTCTTTAACTATCAGATTGCCTGCGAGGTTGCATTTTTCGTCCTTCCCGTGTAGATACTCAAAGTCAACTACTACAGATTTCATGTTATCTAGAAGATAGTTTCCTAAATGATGATTCTCCAAATGGTTGGAGTGCGGTTTATATACTTTTCAAAGTCCTTTCACTCAGTATATTAGCTATAGAATATAAATCACATGACGGAGGGGGGTGGCATGCTGAAACACGTATGACAATAGCTCTTAAGAGGTCCAATCGTTGCCCCTAAATTGACAGTCGGTATAACAAAAGAAGTGTGTTTTTGACAGAAGATTAAAAATGCAGAGACAACAATCTCTTTTTAATGACAGGCGGTCAAACATTCTCCACAGAAGGTATATTGACAGATGTCTTAAAAGGGGATGTAAAGGTAAATAATGAGCCCTTGGCTAAATTTATTAGACAGATAATTATAGTTTTGTTGAAAATATGTACCCCTAAAACATTAACGTCTAAAGTACCAAGAGTGCGTACGAGATCTTAGATAAATCTTCAAACGTTTCTTTGTGATATTGTGTATACTAGTTTTTAGCTAACGTTTCAAAAACTTTAACATAAGAATACGCCTACAGTCAAACCATTCAGCAGTGAGAAAAAATAGGCATTTCAACGCTTCTTATTGTATTGTGTATTTTATTACAATTATGTATACTAGATTTAGCTAAGGTTTCAAAAGCTGACATAAAAATACGCCTACAATCAAACCATACAATTCAACAAAAGGATTAATTATAACAAACGAGTTGATGCGTCATTCCATTAGTGGGTTTTACGACAGTAAACTTTGGTCTCTGAAGATGCATTGTTAAGAAAAAATTTCTTTAATCAATCAAATATTGACAGGTCTATTGAAGGAATATTAGGAGTAATAGATAAATCTTCAATCAAATATTGACTGTCTATTTTTTAAAAAAGCGGTGTAAGCCGGGGGGTAGGTATGTATTGGATAAACAAGATAATTATATAGTTGTTCAATCTAGCTATCCATAGGTCACTGGGTAGAGGTAAAGCTACCTAAAATGAGGGATTAAAGGGTGAAGAAGCCTGGGGAGATATAATCAGGGGGGAGGGAGGGGGATATTTAGGATAAAGAAGTTAATTACAGTTGTTAAATGTATCTAACCATAGATCAATCGGTAGTACGGTAGAATCACAACACCGTAAGTATAACAAAAGAAGAAAATATAATAGACAAATCACAAAAGCCGCTGATTTGTGTATTCGGTTAGTCTTGTGATTAATAAAAAAATCGTCAGTTTTCGGAATACTATGTAATATAATAAGGAACATATAGTTATTTATAAAATGAATTTCAGTTATAATAAAATACAAAAATATTTTTAATCTTTTTTTTTAAATTTTAATTTAAATTTTTAGTATTTTAATATTTTTTTTTAATTTAATTTTAAACTTTTTTTTTTAAATTTTTTTTAACAAAATACTTTTCGAACATTTCTGTGGAGATTTTTGAAAATTTTTAAGTATTTTCGTGAGGAAAACATGGTGCGCAAGGTCAAGTCCGACTTCAAGTTGAAGTCGGTTATCCCTTCCTCTTCGGAGGGAGGGATAACACGCTTGACCTTGCGCACCATGTTTTCCTCACGAAAATACTTAAAAATTTTCAAAAATCTCCACAGAAATGTTCGAAAAGTATTTTGTTAAAAAAAATTTTTAAAAAAAAGTTTAAAATTAAATTAAAAAAAAATATTAAAATACTAAAAATTTAAATTAAAATTTAAAAAAAAAGATTAAAAATATTTTTGCATTTTATTATAACTGAAATTCATTTTATAAATAACTATATGTTCCTTATTATATTACATAGTATTCCGAAAACTGACGATTTTTTTATTAATCACAAGACTAACCGAATACACAAATCAGCGGCTTTTGTGATTTGTCTATTATATTTTCTTCTTTTGTTATACTTACGGTGTTGTGATTCTACCGTACTACCGATTGATCTATGGTTAGATACATTTAACAACTGTAATTAACTTCTTTATCCTAAATATCCCCCTCCCTCCCCCTGATTATATCTCCCCAGGCTTCTTCACCCTTTAGTCCCTCATTTTAGGTAGCTTTACCTCTACCCAGTGACCTATGGATAGCTAGATTGAACAACTATATAATTATCTTGTTTATCCAATACATACCTACCCCCCGGCTTACACCGCTTTTTTAAAAAATAGACAGTCAATATTTGATTGAAGAATTATCTATTACTCCTAATATTCCTTCAATAGACCTGTCAATATTTGATTGATTAAAGAAATTTTTTCTTAACAATGCATCTTCAGAGACCAAAGTTTACTGTCGTAAAACCCACTAATGGAATGACGCATCAACTCGTTTGTTATAATTAATCCTTTTGTTGAATTGTATGGTTTGATTGTAGGCGTATTTTTATGTCAGCTTTTGAAACCTTAGCTAAATCTAGTATACATAATTGTAATAAAATACACAATACAATAAGAAGCGTTGAAATGCCTATTTTTTCTCACTGCTGAATGGTTTGACTGTAGGCGTATTCTTATGTTAAAGTTTTTGAAACGTTAGCTAAAAACTAGTATACACAATATCACAAAGAAACGTTTGAAGATTTATCTAAGATCTCGTACGCACTCTTGGTACTTTAGACGTTAATGTTTTAAGGGTACATATTTTCAACAAAACTATAATTATCTGTCTAATAAATTTAGCCAAGGGCTCATTATTTACCTTTACATCCCCTTTTAAGACATCTGTCAATATACCTTCTGTGGAGAATGTTTGACCGCCTGTCATTAAAAAGAGATTGTTGTCTCTGCATTTTTAATCTTCTGTCGAAAACACACTTCTTTTGTTATACCGACTGTCAATTTAGGGGCAACGATTGGACCTCTTAAGAGCTATTGTCATACGTGTTTCAGCATGCCACCCCCCTCCGTCATGTGATTTATATTCTATAGCTAATATACTGAGTGAAAGGACTTTGAAAAGTATATAAACCGCACTCCAACCATTTGGAGAATCATCATTTAGGAAACTATCTTCTAGATAACATGAAATCTGTAGTAGTTGACTTTGAGTATCTACACGGGAAGGACGAAAAATGCAACCTCGCAGGCAATCTGATAGTTAAAGAACTAAGTTGTGCTACTGTTACTAAACTTCCAGGAATAGTGTCATGGACATTTTTACCGCCTTATAGTCAATCTACGCTACCTTCGTCTACACAACGACTCAATAGCTACATCACCAGAAATTTACACGGAATCTCATTTGGACGAGGAGAAACGCCTTATCACAATCTTCGTCGCTGTCTCATGTTAGGTACCCGGTTCGCAGACCGTATATATTGCAAGGGTAATGAAAAATGTTTCTTTCTTTTTAATATTTTAAATAAAGAAGTCATAAATTTGAATGACGTGGATTGTCCAAAGGCCATGGATATAGAAGGTGAGACACGTGTCACCTGTCTCTATGACCACCAAAGAAACACGTTAGCCCGTCATCGTCCGTGCGCATTGGAAAAGAGCCTTTTATACGCTGATTTCGTATACCAGAACGAGGACAGTATAAATTTTATGCTAATAGTGTAAAATTTTAAAAATTAAAGTTAAGTTTATTGCATTTAAATATGGATTTCTTATTGGCATACATAATAATAGATCATAAAGGAGAACAGTTTTCGTAATTGTTAGTTTGTATATTGTACATTTTTTATAATGGTCCTCTATAATTAAAATAAGAATATTTTCAAAGATATTGCATACGTCACAGATGGGGGGGGGTTTATTGGGGGTAAACATCTCAAAAAATTTGTTTGCGGGGGGGGGGGAAGGGGTAGTAAATACCTTCGTATAACGGGTAGATACTATAATAGCTTCAGTACCTTTCTCAGTACCATGGACTGCGAGCGAGAGAGAAGCCACTGATCTAAGATCTTTAAGTAATGCAAGGTTTTATTCTCTACCTGACAATGTATAAGGTCTATCATATAAAGGAACGTTTCCAGCATGGGAAACTCTATAAGAGCCGCTTGCCGAACGATAAACATACAATTCAGCATTGATTTCCATGGAAAATACGCTGAACCAGCAAACAAACCTTTCGATGTCAACGAAGAAAAAACAAAGGGATATAGGAAAATGATCAATTGAATTGGTAATTACTTTTAATTTCAAAACCACACATCTTAAAAATATTTGACTTAGCATTTTAAATTAAAAAATAGCTTAATGCCTTACACTAAATTTAATGATAGTTAATATGAACTTTCTTTTGAAGATAGAAGAAGTTAATTTAGAATAAATCAAGTACTACTTATCATGAGAGTCATAAAGAATGGTAAACTATGGCCTATACTCCAAAATGAATTTTATACAACGCAATTTTAATTACCTTTGTATTAAGAAGTTAACTCTGCTTAAAGGGCTAACTGCATAGATAATACAGTCGTGACGGGAGTATACTAACTTCTCCCTCCCCCCTCCACTATGACATAGATGTGACAATCTAGGCTCAGATATTCTTTAGTGAAACTGGCTTGTATTGTTACTTGATATAAATTTATACCGTAGTTACGCAGATTGGAGAAATTAGTTTATATTATATCAATTTCATTTTATAATTAGATCTTTTGCTTTTATAGCAAAATAAAATAGAGGAGTAAATTTATTTGATATTATAATCTTTATTCATGAAAAGCTCTTTTACTTTAAATTAGGGCCTACATCTATAAGCCCATAGAGATATGAAAGGAGGAAGTGACAGATGAATGGGAAACATTACGGAAGTTTTTGCTTTCTACTTAAATTCGTCAACTGAGAATCATATAAATTTGGATTGTATGTAAAAAAAATCTATAATAAGCAATAAGAACCAGAAATGCACTATATGCAAGTAGCCACTGGCCTCCAAATACTTCGCTAACTTACCCTATTACAATAGAACAGACCAAAACATAGTCTTCATTCTTCTCTTATTTACTTTATATTATGATCTTTATGTCTAATCCTACGTACACCGAATGTATTACAGCAAACTTACATACCATTGTAAAAAATACGAAAGGGGGTTACCTTCCCTTTTACGAAAGGAAAAAGTATTGAACTCCCTCCTTTCACACCTGCCGTAAGTATAACTAGCAAATTTAATTACTTGCAAAACTTAATGCCGTTAGTAAAATTTAAAAAAAAAAATTATTCAGATTTTTATCTTCTTTACGAAGATTGAAGAAATTATTATATAATAAATCAAGCACTTAATCAAATGGCTTTTACTTAAATCCGTCAACTGAGAATCATATAAATTTGGATTGTATGTAAAAAATCTATAATAAGCAATAAGAACCAGAAATGCACTATATGCAAGTAGCCACTGGCCTCCAAATACTTCGCTAACTAACCCTATTACAATAGAACAGACCAAAACATAGTCTTCATTCTTGTCTTATTTACTTTATATTTTGATCTTTATCTCTAATCCTACCTACACCGAATGTATTACAGCAAACTTACATACCATTGTATAGAATACGAAAGGGGTTACCTTCCTTTTTACGAAAGGAAAAAGTATGGAACTCCGTCCTTTCACACCTTTCTTGGTCGTAGCCTTGAACATTAAACGAAAATCCTTAATAAGCTTGATATTGTTCTTAACAGCAGCGTAATATTTTTCGGTTCCGGAGGTTTCTACATTGAGATTGATTTACAGTTAAAATTAGGGACTTAACGTGGTAAAATATTACAGGATTAGAAACTTGGAACAGTTTGCAATTTAAAATTATCGGATCATCAAATTCCAAGCCGACTTGAAGGATGGTCAAAGTGCCAAATCGTAATTAGTTTTATTACAATTAGAATTAAATTGTCTATAATGTGAAATGGTCATGGAAACCGACCGATAATCCTTACGATGAACATTTAAAACATTTCCCTAAATGCAACTTTATCAGAGGTGGGCCTACTAAAAACATACCCTTTACCATTGATGAAACAAAGACGCACACCAAAAATATAAAAATCAAGACCGAAGAAAAAACACCTGAAAAACCACAAGAAAACACGGAAGAAATACATTGTATCATATATTTAAAGTCAAAACTAAAGATCTCGAAAGATTAGTTTTGGAACTCTATGTTAGAAAACAACTTAACGCCTTGTATATTAAAGAAAAACTTAATGCCTTACGTAAGATTTAAAAATAATATTAAAATAAAGACGTGTCCCACTGCATTTGCGTCTACTTTGATGGAAACAGAAGGGGGGTATTACTTTGACTCACTGGCTTTAGGGAACTTTCTCCCCTCGATTAAAGAATTTGTTAAGAGAAATTCTAGAAAATGGTCCTTTAACAAAAGAAGACTTCAAAACTTGTCAAGTTCGACATGCGGACTATATTGTATTATGTATATAATACAAAGAACAAAAAGAAAGAGCCACAAATCATTCATGAGACAGTTTGGACGAGATTGCTTGAAAAATGACGTCATTGTTACAAAACATGTTGAAGCGCGCCCGTAAAGATTAACTTTATCCTTTTGTTAGAAAATAATATTTGTAATCTCTTTTGTATTTTTAAAAAATAAATGTGTCACCCTTTTTTTAATACTGTTTACTTTTATTTCGTATATTAAGGAATTTGAGGGGGGAAGGTAAAAAAGGGGGTAGTAAATTTAGGGGGATATAACTCAAATAATCCTTTCATCATATTCATTCAGCATCATGAACTCCGAGCTGCAAAGATGTAGAGAAATTTAGTATAAAATAACGAGAGAAAAAAAAACAGAATATCGCATTCGAACTTTAGATCTCGTAACATCAAGATGGATCCTGAATCACTTCGCTGGAATTTGGACGAACTTGCTGTAAATAGGCCTTGCCCCTTAACTGGGATTTTACTAGCCTGGAAACCGACCGATAATCCTTACGAAGAACATTTAAAACATTTCCCCAAGTGTAATTTTATCCGAGGTGGGCCTACTAAAAACATACCCTTTACCATTGATGAAACAGAGACGTACACCAAAAATATAAAAGTCAAGACTGAAGAAAAAAACGTCTGAAAAACCTCAAGAAAACACGGAAGAAACTTATCATACCTTTAAAGTCAAGACTAAAGATCTCGAAAGATTAGTTTTGGAACTCTACGTTAGAAAACAACTTAACGCGTTGTATATCAAAGAAAGGCTTAATGACTTACGTAAGATTTAAAAATAATATTAAAACTTATCTTCTTCCTTACGAAGATAGAAGGAATTATTTTAGAATAAATCAAATGCATTTTAAAATGAAAATTGAAAAAATATCTTTAATATTAGAACCTATACTTTTAAAGAAAATGAAATAACTTTTTTACTTTATATTATGGTCTTTATTCCTACAAAACCATCTTTTGTTATAAGCCTATATAATCGATCAATCAAATATTGACAGGTAAAGAGAGGAGATCGAAAAAACCCGACTCCTCCCCCTTGAGTGGCCGCCATCTTGAATTACTCCATACTGGCTGCATATTCTCTCCCGCCGTTTCTAGGAAACGTCAGATTATCTTGGCAGTGGCCATTTATCATAGTTCTTTCTCGAGAGGAAAAAGTTTTCTCTTCGCGACTAGCGCGCGTCGGGAGGGGGAAAAAATTCACGCCTCTACACTCTTGCAAAGTTTTTTTTTCGGGTTTTCTCTTCATAGATGATGTCCACGGTACTAACCATTATTGAAGTGAACTTCGTGTAAGGTTATATATTTCTGCTAAAAGTAGAAATAACGTTTTTCCTTCCGATGAAAATTTGCCCGAACGAAAACGAAAAACGTTTCGTTCCGATGAAGATTTTCCCGAACGAAAACGAAAAAAGCTTACTCTAAAGACGAAGATGATCTATTAATAAAATTGCTTGTTGAAAAATACCAGGAAGGTAATGAGTACGTTTTTGTAAGTGTATTGAAAAATTACTAAAGAATGTAATAGTTTTAAACATTTGTGGATTTTAATTTTTTTTATTAGGTCAAACTGTATACGACAGTATTAAGAAGTTATTCCGTAATAGGACGAAATTATCACTTTGGACGAGGGGAACATAACAGTTTAAACCAAAAATATTGGCAGCAATAGAAAAATTGGAAAAACAAATCCCCGCAGGTATGTCTCTTTATCTTATCATTTTTATGAATTAGAATTTACCTTTGATTTTTTCGTTTGAGACCAGGGAAAGACCCCCAACTGTATTAACGCGTTTTACGTTAGCGCCAGTTACGGTTTATTTATATTGCTTTTCGTTAGTTGTTTTTTTTTGGTATCGTTACGTTAAGTTTGATTTAGCAGTTTCTTTTCAGAAAGTTAGGGGTGTGTCTTTTTATTACCATAATTTAAGAAATTTCTTTTTTTATCTTTACAAGAAGCGGAAGGCGCACCAAAAGACGAAAAAGAAGGAAGATCCACGAAAGGAATGCCCTATAGTATGTGTTTATATTATTTTCACGTTTCAAAAGAAAGCTTCTTTTGCGCACATTAATTTCAATTTTTAAGGTGCAGAAAGCGCTGCAATACCCGAAGGGAAAATGAGCCAAGAAAAGGGACTAGCGGGTCTTAAAGAAAAATCCAGGAAAGGAACGTACTCTAGTATTTTTTAATTATTATATTTAACTCTGATAAATTTAGACGGTTGTTATTATTTGGAATTATGTTTCTTTGGAGAATTAGTGATTTCAATTAAATTTAATTTTCAGAAAGTGAGGCTCCAACTGCTAAACACACCAACATTGAAGATTACGTCTCTAAACCATCTACTTCAAAGGAGCACGAAGGGACAAAGACGGACAAGAAATTAAAGTTTAGTAAACCATCTACTTCAAAGGGGCACGTCGAGACAGAGACGAAGCCAAAACTAATGTAAATACTACTATTCATTTATTTGCTTCGCGTCCAAGTGGAAACCCTTACTTTAACGTACTTTTATTACTTTTTAATCATTAACACCAATCAGACAACATGAGATTAAACGTTTACTTATATATACCGGAACCGAAGATCCACACCTTACTTTGAACATGCCGCCCTATTCAAATTTACGCGAAATGCGTCAAAAATGCTCAGATTTGATAAAATCCATTCATACAGACAAGACTTTGGAAAAACCTAGCTACGATACATCCCAAATATATTCTTTATCGAAAGCCATGAAAAGTGGTTCTCAATTGTTTGGTATTAACTCCCAAATAATTTAAGTTAACTATTTTTTAAATGTCCATTTTAGTCTTCACAGAAACGAGGCGCTTGATAAAAGAAAAAGAAGTATCCGAGGTTGAGACACCGCACATTAATTGTGTCAATTCCATGACGGTAAGAATGAACAAACATATTCAACCATTCGTCGAAAGAGAAGTTCAAGAGGAAGGCATCATCTGAGTCTGTATCTTGGGGTTACGTTAATGATTCTAATGTAGTCGTTATAACTGTCATGTATGGGTTCAAAGTTTACTATTATGGCTGCGCGCAACACCAATTTATGTATTTAAACCGATGTTATCAGTAACTCGGGCGATTAGAGATGCTTATCGCGCTACGGGAAACAGTTAATAAAAAGCTCAGTTATAACTACAATTGTTATTATTTCCGGACTTGACAATTACCAGTCCCATTAATCGCATTTGTGGCACGAGAGATCGAATTAGTCATTGTGAAACAAAACTGGCCGTGGTAAATAATTTTTCCCCGTCACGTATTGCCTATAATTTCACTATTTCGATTAATCTTTCCAGGATGGTAATCTTGCTAAACGTCCATTTCCGCTAAACGAAAAATCATTTAAGGTATTGACTGAAAAATCTACATTAGACCTTGTTTTGGAGATGTGGAAAAAGTACGGCGTTTACGTCAAAATTGACGAATCAATGTTGAAAAATACGCAGCTTTTTGCTTCAAAGTACAACCAGTTCCAATCAATTACTAAGGAACTTTCCACTTTGGTAAACTGGCTTATTATTTAACTTTTCCAGATTGTAATTTACTCATTCTCAACTTTGTTTCCTTTTTTTCTCTCTAATTTAGATTTCAACGTACCAAGTTGAAATCGAAGAATCTTTACAAAAATATCTGTGCTTGGATGAATTGAAACTCAAAATGTCAAAGATCAAATTTGCAAGTATTCTACCGGAGTCGTTCTGGAAGGTCCCGCGGAATAAGTCAACTTCGCGTCCAAGTATATGGAATCTCAAGTTATTATTGTTAAGGATGAAACCCTTAATTAGGACAAGTATAACTTTTATAGCTCTATGAATTTGTTTATAACTTCGAAACGTTTCCATTTATTAGAATACAACCTTTTTCTCGAAGAACATAACACTAAACAATACCAAAGTGCGTCCCCTGAAAAGTCTTTCGTGGAATCCATTCTTGAAATGGTAGAATATATTGCGTTTAAGTTTTTAAAAAAATGAGTGTTAAATTGCGCAAAATTTCATTATGTCAATTTAATTAATATATTAATATACACAAGGGTCGCGGCTGGATAAATTATTTCAGGCTATTACACGCGATACACCGTTGTTCCTAAGGAAGAAAGTGATATGGTAACGAAAGGAATCAGCTTTGTGGTTTCGTAAGTTTGATTTTTTCTTTTTTTTTCGCAACTTTCTCATAACCTCGAATCATGTTTTTTCAGCCTGGCCATTTAGCGACTATTCCATATTCACTTAGCGAGAAAATCCTTCAAATCATGGCTCGATCCGGAACCCTGAACTTTGTCATTCAAAAAGGAAGAAATACGGTGTTTATGTTGAGATAGAGAAAGAGCGACTGTTCTCTACTACCCTCGTTGCTTTAAAATACAACGCTTAAAACATAATCACAAAACAATTCTCCGTCTTGGTATTGAAGCTTTTCCTTAACATTTATTTATAATTTAACACTTAAATAAACGGCTTTATTTTAGGTCTCCACCTTTCAAGAGGCGTTTATCGAAATCGAAGAGTCCTTGCAAAATTATCTCTCACTAGACGACCTTAATTCCAATGTCGACAATGTAAAATTTACTTTAAAAGAACGGTGTGACGCTAACTGGCGGTGGCGAAGAGTTTGAAGTCGCTAAAACGTTTATCGAGTCCCAACTAAATTTAGTTGTTAAGGCTGAAACCCTTAACTTTTCCAACAATTTTGACCGATCGAAAGAAGGTGAAAGTCTACGTTTTAAAATCGAATTTATTTCCTCAGATCTCAACCTCATCCTCGAGGGAATTAATTCGAATATTTACTTAAGACAAAATCCGTCGTCTCAAACGTCGTTCGTGGATCACATTATAAACAAAGTACGATTTTTCCTCTAATCATTTGTACAGCAACCTTAGAAAATACTTTATGAATGTTCTCGAGCCTTAGACTTGTGATTCCCCAAGAAATCGAGCGTTAGGCTTAGCTCCGCATTGTTGATCACCAACAATTAGAGCGTAAGGTATCAATCTTCAACAAATAGAGCGTTAGTCTTAACTCAGCGTCATTAATCTTCAACAAATTGAGCGTTAGGCATAGCTCAGCATCTTGAATCTCCAACAATTAGAGCATTAGGCTAAGCTCAGCGTCATTAATCCCCATATAGTGGGATGGCGTAGCGGTTGGCCCTTGCACCTCGCATCAAAAGGGTCCCCTGGGTTCGGTCCCGGACAGTGGCAGTGGGTGAAAACACAGGGGACAAGCCCTTCTGCGTTGAGTTTGCAAGTTCTCTCCGCATTTATTAAAGTAGTTTTCCTCCGCTGCCTAACCCGGTTTCTCCATTCCATCGAAACTTCTTGAGGTTAATGTTAATAAATAGTGTAGGGCGATATCAGTTAGCTGTGGCATAGGGGGTAGCCAGCACCCCTCTATACATTTTAAAGGGACCCACCTGTAAATAAGCCTTAGGCTTAGTGTGCACATCCCTTCGTAGAAAAAGCTTTAATTATTATTATTATTAACAATTAGAGCTTTAGTCTTAGCTCCGTGTCTTCAAATCTAATTACGACATTTTTTTAAAAAGGTGGCCGAAGGCGTAAACCTACCAGACAACTAGAGCTATAATCCCCTCTATTGAACCCGAACAAATTATGGAAAACAAGTCGGGAAAACCAAAATATTACCTCTCTGTGTCGAGAAGATTATATAACCTTAAGTATCCAATGAAAACGTCGACCTTTTGCCCTCATCCTTTCCCGCGCTTTGCGCTCCCGCATTTCATCCTTACTCTCAACATTATCTTCCTCCATTTTACATATAAAAATCAAATACTCACAAAAAGAAGTGGCAAAAACCTGCTGGCTCTTTACAACCACTTAATTTGACTTAATATCCAATTTCCAACAACAATAATATACCGGTAGTTTAATTGACAACCTACTAGCATCGAAATTCTCATAAGGAATGGCTCCCGCGGATAAAAAACGGCAATTTTCAACTAGGTGGGCGTTATCTCATTAGATTTGAAAAATATCATTTGTCTTTTTTACCAATGCCTAACCGTTTGGATTTTTTAAAGCAGTCTTAGCACCAAAAAATATTTTTGAATGAGGATAACAAAGGTCTGTCCTCTCGTAATTTTTTAAGCTTTTATCATGATTACTCTATACAACAGTAACAAGGAGTATAAACCCATTAGTGGAAGCAGTATTTTTTTCCCAAAACAATCTCGCTTATGTTTATGCAATGAATGAAATATATCACAATGCACGGGCCTTGATAGATATAGGAGGCAATGAAGGAAATATATCGCATGCACGGGCCTTGGTAGATATAGGAGGCAATGATAATCTCTCTCTTTGCACGAGAGGTTTATCTTTAATATTTAAATAAATATAATTATTTTTAATTATTTTAATCTTCAATAATTAACATTAATAATAGTTAAATCGTTTAAAATAAAGTTATACTTATTATCTTCTCAAACTTTGCTAATATTGACGTTTAAAGTGAAGGGTACCCCTCTTCCCGCTTTCTTCAAATTTTGGGGTATATATACGATTCGTTTCCATTATAATAGTAAGGAAAAACCGCAAATGCGAAAACCTTTGGTAGCGATCCTACCTTAGGGAGGCTAGACGTTTCTCGTAACCCTAGCTGATCGCCGCGTATATCCTAAAACCAAACGATGATAATGGAGTAGAAGCCAATGATACAGATTGGTGTCTATGTGGAATAGACGGAAGACCAGTGGATGGTGGTGTTAGAAGGCAGTGTAAGTGCAGACGGGTGTCAATGTGGGATTGACAAAGAACAGAAGATGGTGGTGATTAGAAGCCAGTATGTACAGACTGGTGTCCACGTGGAATGGACGAAGACCAGAAGATGGTGGTGATTAGCAGCCAGTAAGAACAGACTAGTGTCCGTGTGGTATGGACAAAGACCAGAAGATTGGTGGTGTGAGAACTCAAGTAGAGGAGCCATTTCCGTGACTGTGAAAGCAGTTCGGAAATGGCGAACACGTTTGCTCCGATACGCAAACTGCGAACGCGGTCACGTGGGTGTAACAACGGACAGACAGACAGACACACACACAGACACACAGACAGACACGGCCGTTACAGAACCTCTCCTGGACTACGTCACACGGAGAGGTAAAAACAGTCTCGCGAACAAATCATTTTACTTTGTCTGTGGAAAGTATGAGAAAAATGTACGCCTTTTGAAAGAAAAGCTTCAAGTTGAAATTCTCGTGGACGAAGTTAATTTCGAAATAATAATCTCGGGATTGGTTAAAAATGTTGATAAAGCTATCGAAAGGTTGCGCGATTCCCAATCAAACTTTAGTAAAAACCTACTGGATATGACTTACAACGTAGATCGCAAACTCGATCCCAAAAACGTATTTAACAATTTGGTGTTTTTTTTTCTAAATCTGAGAGCGAGGGCTCGCAGATTTTCTATAATATTGAAAGTGATTTATCAAACTTTTTCAAACATCTCAATGAGAATGAGGAATTGAAAGGCAATATTTAAAGCCAAGTATTACGTATTAATTACGGTGATGTAAAAGAGGTCTCTAAACCTTGAAGGAGAGAGGAAGGGAGTGGAAACCCCCATACCTATAGCGTTGCCTCTGTAGCCCCACCTACGGCACCGTTGTCTTCCCAGCATCCTCAGCGGTTAGGGTCGTATCGGACGAAAATGTAAAGGACGCTCCCTCTATCTAAAAATTAGAAGCTAGTTCTCGTACATATAAAATGGCGCTACGCCGCAGCACTTGGCAATCGCCTACCGAAGGGTAGGGGCGTGCGCGAGGTACACTGGGAGAGATACGGTGCCTCATGTCGTCCTTCATCATTTCCATTCCATCTCACCTCCTTTATCCCTGTCTAAACACTATTTTTAGGACGTTTTGCATTTCGTAATGAGTAAGAAGTGAAATTTAACCCTTTTCATATTTAAAAAATGTTTCATATTCAAAAACATGGTTACATTTAATGAGAAAGGAAATTAAAAACTAGTTTCATATTGGAAAAAAAAACATATTTAGAAACACTTTAAATTTATTTTCTTATTAAAATATAAATTTTAATAAGAAAATAAATTTAAAAAGTGCGTCATATTTAGAAAAAAAGTTTCTTGAAAAAATTTTTCATATTTTGAAAAAAAAATTCATATTTTGAAAAAAAATTTCTTATTTTGAAAAAAAGGGGTTCCATAGTTTAAAAAAAAGGGTTTCATATTTTGAAAAAAGGGGTTCATATTTTGATAAAAATGTTTCAAATTTTAAAAAATGGTTTCATATTTTGAAAAGAAATTGATATTTTGAAAAAAAGGGGTTCATATTTTGATAAAATTGTTTCAAATTTTAAAAAATGGTTTCATATTTTGAAAAGAAATTGATATTTTGAAAAAACGGTTGATATTTTTAAAAAATTTGATATTTTAAAAAAGAAGTTTGATATTCTGAAAAAAAGTTTGATATTTTGATAAAAAAATTTAATATTTTGAAAAAAAATGTTTCATATATAGCGATTTAAAATAAAAGTATTATTGTTAAATGTTAAAGTTATCTCAAAATTATTTTTCACTTTTACATTTGTAAAAGGCAAAGGCATCTTGAACATAGTGGTTTTCTACATTATATATATTCTAAATAAATATCCGCTATAAATTCGTAAAGCCACTTGCAGACTGAAAATTTGGCCTTTTCAAGCCAAAAAGCATATGCATTTTAGACACAAGTGATACATTGGTGTTTGGCGGACGACCTTGAAATTCACGATATGTCTCAGTGTGTTACTGCGTTTAGAGCCTGAGACCAAAAATATTGTAGTTCTACCCCTTCAGATTCCATCAAAAGCGTGGCCGTCAAAAAATGATGGGGGGGGGGCTTAGTCTGCAGGTACTTTTTTGAAATTGGCCTCTACATAAAATCCCTATGTTGCTGGGGAGGAAAGCGTGGGCGAAGGGTGATCGTCCCTCCCGCGAAGAGAATATTTTGCGGTGGGGTACAGATGAAGGGTGTTCTTACCCTTCCGCTGAAGGAGTTCATGAAAAGACTCCTTTTAACAAAAATTAAATTCAACGTATGCTAAAACTCGAAGGAGATAGTTGTAGTGTTCCTGTCCAGGATTTGACGAATATCTTGCGAGACACGAGATTATGTACGTGATATCAGGTCGTGTTCGTTGTGATAGATACAGGAGGATTCCAACCAGTTTCCTGTAAGGATATTGCTCCTGATCCAATGAGTTGATTCCATTCTGACTCAGCCGCGTTCCTTGTTCTAACGGTACATCGAGCTTCTTTCGAGAGGCTTCTATGTTGAATTCCTTTGCTATTTTCGTAATATATCGGGATTGATGTATGCGGACTTCTTCAGGTCTTGTGAAGTCGAATTCAACGCCGAGGAAGTATCTAAGCTGCCCCAAATCGGTAATCTCGAAAATCGTCTGTAACTTGCGAAGTAACTCCTTCATGATATCGTGCTGTCTTGCTATGAGAATAATGTCGTCAACGTAGACAATTAATATGGCTCGCGTGCCAAAACGATATAGGCAGTTACATCCCTGAATTTTCGTGTATCCTAGCTTTCTTAATGTCGAGTCCAATTCTTCAAACCATTTTCTTCCGCTTTGTTTTAGCCCATATAATCCTTTCTTGAGATGCCATACGAGAGTTTCCTTGCCTGGTGAGACGTAACCCTTGGGTTGTTTAACATACACGTCTTCATCGATGCTCCCATATAAATAGGCGCCTTTAATGTCCAGTTGTTGATGGCACCATCCGAGACAGACAATAAATACGAAGACGCATACTCGGACTAAGGTGAAATTGATTACTGGCGCATACGTCACATCGTTATCTACGCCGTAGATTTGTGAGTATCCTTGAGCAACCAGTCTTGCTTTATATTTGGCGATTTTTCCTTTGTCGTCCCGTTTGATTACGTATATCCATTTCGTTCCGATGAGTTTCTTGTCAGCCGAATGTTCTATCAACTCATAGACTTGGCGTTGTGTTATGGTCCTCATTTCGATGTCCATGGCGTTTGTCCACGTATCGACATCGTCCATTTGCATGGCTTCTTCATATGTTATTGGGGCTTCTACTATGTTGGCTTCAACATTTGTATCTGAATCAGTCGTTTTCGGTGAGAAATTGAAGAGATTAGGATCGTAAGGTTTTCGTTTTTGCTCCAAATATTCCTTTATTCGTTTCTGCGAATGAAAGCGTTTGTTTGCTTCTACGTCATAATAATAGACGTCCTTTCTTCCCTTTGATGATCCTTTGGTTCTTGTTATGATTCGTCTTTCCCAGTGGATATTGTTCTCCGTATCATCTTCGTTATTGTTCTCCGTATCTGTTCCATCATTCTTTGATCGGTCTTGTCCTTTAATTTCATTGTCTATAGGTTCGTCTGACGTACTTTCGGAGGATTCATTTGATGTCGTAGATGATTCAGAGTCCGTTTCACTGTCATCTTCTGATTCAGTGTCATCATGGTCTCGTGGTTCTAACAGCTGCCAATGGCTATTATAGAATTTGACGTTCATATCTTCTTTCTGTGTTCCAAGTTCGGTATAGCCATTTTTCTTTTCATCAAATTTCACGTGCTTCGTCTCCTCCACGTAGTCCTCTTGGGGGAACCATATTCGATAGCCCTTTGATGCAGCGGCATAACCAATCAAAATGTCCATCTTGGCATTAATGTCCAATTTACTTCTCTTGACTTTCGGTTGATGAACAAAAGCCAAACAACCAAATCGTCTTAGATGTTTCACGGATATGTGTCGTCGCAGCCATTTTTCTTCCGGTACACTCCCCTCAACCTTGGAGTGCGGGAGTCTGTTAGTCAGGTAGACAAATGTCATTAAGGCCTCTCCCCACAGCCGTTGGGGAAGACCTCCATCTTCCAGTAGCGTACGCACTCCCTCCAACGCTGTCCGATTGAACCTCTCCGCCGTACCGTTCATCTCTGGGCTGTACGTATTCGTTCGTTCCACTTGGATTCCTTCTTTCTGGCAAACGTCAGTAAATGCTTTGTTGCAGTATTCAAGGCCATTATCGGTTCTGATTTTCTTTATCTTCTGCCCGGTTTGTCGTTCTGCCCACACTTTATACTTCAGGAAGGAGTTAAGCGCTTCTGCCTTGGAGGATATCATATATACCGTGACTTTTCTTGAAAAATCATCAATGAAGCTGATAAAGTATTTGAACCCTGCCCGTGATTCCACGGGAGCTGGACCCCATAGATCACTGTGTACAAGTTCCAAGACATCCTTGGACTGTATTCCTTCACTGGCGCGAGATGGCTCTTTTGTTGACTTAGAGAGTCGACAGGGGATACAGGTGTCAAGCTGGTCCTTAAACCGCGGCAGTCCCTTTACCGTGTTGCCTTTACTTAGTTGCTGCATTCTTCGAATATTCGGATGTCCCAGTCGCTTATGCCATGTTTCTGTTTCTTTTGAACTGATATGACTTTCTTGGTTGATTTCTTCTTCTTGTAATACCGAAGCATCAAGCATATATAGGTTGTTCTTATGAAGCCGTGCCTCTATGACTATTTCATCATCGTCTGGTTTAATGATTGTGAAGCGTCCTTGAAATGCTACGAGCTTGAATCCTTGTTTATCTATTTGTCGCACAGATAATAGATTTCTCTTGTAAGATGGTACGTAATAGACATCATGCAAGGTAACTGGCGTTCCGTTCTTTAATACAAGCTGGACTTCCCCGATTCCTATGGCTTGGGTTTTACTTTCTGCCGTATCGATGTCTATCGTTATTTCCTTCACATTGATCATCCAATCCAGGCGCTTGCAAAAGTGGTGAGTGGCTCCACTGTCTAACACCCATTGATCTTCATCTGTTGTGGCAGTCATCGCAGAAGCGTAGAAATTCATGACTTGCCCTTTACGTTTCTTCTTTGTTGACTTCTTTTGCCTTTCTTTCTTTTGTTTATCCGGACATCCAGTTGAGAAATGGCCGATTTTATGACAAGTGAAACATTCAACCTCTTTCTTTGTTTCGTTACGTTGTCCTTGAGAACGAGCGTTTGTTCTTGCGGTGACCGTTGATCAGAACCCTATATGGTATGTCGCATCTTCCGATGCCGCCGCTTTCGCTTGCTGCTTTAATCGCTCATATTCCGCAATCAGTAACGTCTTGACCTTTTGTGGCGTGAATTCTTCCTTGGATAACCCACAAATTGTAAAGCCCACGTTGTCGTATTCCTTTGGTAACATATGTATCATCTGATATGCTATCTCTTCGTCTGGAATAGTGCCGCCGGCTTTCTTCAACTTCGTTGCTATCGCTTGCATCTTTGCTAAGTAGACAGCCATTGATTCTGGAGGAGTATATCGCAGGTTTTGCAGTTCTGTACGTAACATCAATATTCGTGTACGAGATATGGGCTCATGCTGTTCTTCCAGAAGCTTCCAAGCTTCTACAGCTGTGTTACAGGATTCTATTAGATGCTTATGTTCATCATCAACTGCCATGGAAATCTTCGATAGTGCTCGCTCCTGTCGTAGACGATATCTTTCCCTTTCTTCTGCTCGTGCTGATTCTGCAGGAGGTTGTTCAGTCTCATTGACAATGCCCCATAGGCCAAAGTCCAGTAACGCCATTTTCATGTTGAATTTCCATAAAGTATAATTATCATCGGATAATTTCTTGAATTCAAAAGCTGTCGTACCTTCGTTGCCTTCCGCCATATTGAATTACTTGACTTCACCGTGGTGTTAAGCCTTGGTCCACCCTGATAGCAATCCGCCTAAGAACCACGCTCTGCTACCATGTTAAGGTTCTTGAATTCTATCAATGAATACCAAGTCGAAACTAGTCCGGTGCAGTGTATTTTATTTCCAAAATATAAATAGTAATAATGACATAATAATAAGCGAACTTATCACTTAGACAACTTCAGAGAACTGAAACTAGTTGACATTAGAGCAGACTACATTACAGGTCGGGTGAATGTGAAAAGGCCCCTTAAGGGCTGAATATAAACTAACCTGAATAAGCCTGTGACCGAGTCTATTTTTATGCCTACTTTTTACAGAAACTAAGGCCTAGAGGTCCGTGCACCCGAGCTAAAAAAACTCCCGGATATTTTAAATCCTGAAGATCCTCAAGTTTTTTGTCTATTGTCAGGACGCATAAACCAAGGTTGCATAGAGACCTAGGTTTGCGCGTGCTGACAACCGATGTTGTAACAGAGTATAAGTATATACAGAATAAGCTGCCGTCCGAGATAGGGTGTTGCCTATCCTATAGCGTGAAAACAAATTTCCTCACGCGCATGCCATTACTACCGTCAATAATCAGGGCCAGAAATAAACACAGGACACTGGACATTGTCCAATAAAATTTTAAAATGTCCCATAATTTTGTTAAAAACTAAGGGGGTCACTGGACTGTTTGACCAATAAATTTTTCCTAAGTTTTGATAGCTTGACTATGAAGATGGGTACTATTTTTGAACACTCCAGTGGACAATGTCCTATAAATTTTCCAGTCAAACAGGGGATCAGTGGACAATGTCCTATAAATTTTCCAGTCAAACTGGGGATCAGTGGACAATGTCCTATAATTTTCCAGTCAAACAGGGGATCACTGGACACATGTCCTATAAGAAATTTTTCTTATTTCCGGCCCTGACCGTGATAGAAGGCCGGAGACCAAGGAGCCTGTATAACAGGCGATTTAAAAAAATGACGTTTCACATGGGGCGCGCGCAGAAACGCGGGAGGGAAAAAATGCCATCCATCTCCGCTTTCCTCCCCCATTACATCGTTTGTACAGGGAACTTTTTAAAAAGGCTTATTTTATATCCTCCTTGCTGAAAGCTCTCTCTCCCAATAAATATGTTTTTCCCCTACCAACCTCCCTCCCTCCCAAAGACCCTTCGCGCTCGGGAGAGAGGAAAGGGAAAATAGGTTCTATCAATTCACTATGCCTCTGCTCTGCATTCAAAAAGCCCGCGAAATTTAAACTACATCTCTCTACTCTCCGGGCGAGACGCCCGTCTCCCTCCTCCCCCTCTCACTATATACCAGGCACGGCAGGCAGGCAGGCAGTTCTCTTTCTACGTCGCGCTTTCAATTCGTTTCTCTCCGAGCTTCTCTCTCTCCGTATCGTGTACGCGTCTGGTAAAATAGACAAGATGACCCAGTCATACAGTTTTTACCGGCTTCTAGTGACAAGAATTAGTATTACTATATACATTATAAGATGACCCCGGCTAATTTAGCATTTTGGGTTTTTTTTTCATTGTTTATAAAATAGCATTCCTATTATGAATAAAATCAATCTAGTAATAAACTACAGTAACTTACTCATTAGGTTCATTTTAAACTTAACCTACAGAACTTTATTTTAATTAAATTACAGAATAATATTTATTAAACTAGGGTTGGTACTGGTAAATGTGAACGATTCTATTTTTCTTTAAAATTTTGCAGCTAATTTTTGGGCGGCTTAAATTCCTTTTAAAAGGGCTCTATTTGTAGATTGAATATTGAGGATTACGATAAAAATGGTATGAACATTGTAGGAATACGTGGATGAAAGATACGAACCTATATACACACCAACTCGGACTAATCAACTTAAGTTGATGCCAATATTAGGTGTTGCTTAATACAATACCATCAGGGAATAAGCTTTAGCAAGAGTTACAATAATCCCACGATAACAAACCTTTAACCATTAGATAGATCACGTGTTTTGCTATAAAATTGATATTAATATCTGTGGTTTCGATTCGGAATTCGATTTTATAAATAGAGTTGGAAAAAACCAAGTAAAAATTGCAAATGTTTCAAGGTTAATTTGAATCCTTTTTAAGCAATTTTACTAAAAAATAAAAAGTAACAGTGGTGTAAGGAATCTACGATCGGATAATATTAACTTTAAAATACATCATTGACCCAAAAAAGACTCAAATTTTGCGCCATTAGTAAGTTTATCAATTTAGCGGTAAGAGGGCGGTAGCTACCCCTACTTATTGGGCGGGAAGGCGAGAAAACGGGACAGCTGTTATGCGAGGTATCGAAATAAATAGGACTTCTCAACAAATTATTGAACATTTTGACTCGGCTATTGTTTTAAATATATATTATCCTTTTATCACTTATCACATCTGCGTAAACTTTAATCTAGGTGCATGAATTTAGGCCCTACGTAATGGTAGCTCCTTTAGGGTTGCCACGGAATTTTCAGAACCAAATTCCCTGACTTTTCCAGGTTTTCCCTGTCCTTTTAGGCCGAAAGTGTGAATGTTTACAGCACGTTTTAAGTGCTTATAATTAAATAAACTCTTAAGTGCTTATAATTAAATAAACTCTCTACATTAAGTTTTCCCATATATTTGTTGCACAAAACAAATAAGAAACATTTTGACTATATATAACAGTCTAAGAGAGCATTTACTTTTACAAAAACAATTCTAGACATTTTTAAGGATTAATATAGAGTTTTCTGTGTTGAGAGAGCATGAGGAGAAACTTTCATTACTCTTTCAATAAAGACTTATTCCCAGAAGTTTTACCCTCTAAAATCAAATTCGCTGACTTTTCCCTGACTTTGCTGAAATTTTTAAAATTCCCTGACTGTTCCCTGACCTTTTCGGCCCATTTTTAAATTCCCAGACTTTTCCAGGATTTCCAGGTACTGTGGTAACCCTGTCCTTTCCAAGGGCCTTTTTTATTCCTCCCATTTGATTATCATTGTTGTTCACATTTGGGTCCAGTGTTCAGTCACTACCTCCTTCAGTATTTAGGGTCAGGGTGTTTACATTTAGCAGCGATTGTTCACATTTGGGGTCCTCTAAGGGAATTGGGAAATAGGATATTGTGCAAAATTTAGGAGAGTTAAAAAGCTGAAAACAGCGAATTGTGTCTAAAGAATCATATTTCATATCCTGAAAGTTTCTGGTGTCTAACGTTAGCTCCACGGAAGTTATTCAAAGATTTGCAAAAAGTGTTCACAATTACCAGTACGAACCCTATAGTAACTTCCTCAATCGGTTAATTTTAAACTTAACTAAACTACATAATTATTTGTAAAGTTATCATAAACTATAGTATCATGATAATATTAATTGAAGTAAAGTATATTATTAATTAAATTAAAGTATATTATAAATTAAATTAAAGTATATTATTAATTAAATTAAAGTATAATATTAATTAAATTAAAGTATAATATTAATTAAATTAAAGTATAATATTAATTAAATTAAAGTATAATATTAATTAAATTAAAGTATAATATTAATTAAATTAAAGTATAATATTAATTAAATTAAAGTATAATATTAATTAAATTAAAGTATAATATTAATTAAAATAAAGTATAATATTAATTAAATTAAAGTATAATATTAATTAAATTAAAGTATAATATTAATTAAATTATAGTATAATATTAATGAAATTAAAGTATAATATTAATTAAATTAACGTATAATATTAATCAAATTAAAGTATAATATTAATTTAATTAAAGTATAATATTAATTAATATTAAGTAAATTCCTCAATTAACTTACTTGAAACATCATTATTTATAATTATCATCAATCTCACTCGTGAATATATATTTATTTTAATCTTAATTAAAATACAGAATAATATATATTGAACTATTGTAACTTCCTCAATCGGTTAATTTTAAATTTAATTAAACTACATCATTATTTATAAAGTTATCATTAATCTCACTTGTAAACGTGGACTGCTCGCTTAACTAAGCAGAGTAACAGACGAGTTTTCAAGAGACGATATCATTGGTTAACTCATGGTGAACTTTGCCTGCTAATTCGTTTCTCTCTACATTCAAGACTGATAAGGTTTTAGGAAAAGAACTCTAAGCTTCAGACGTGACTTTGAGGCCGACTTAACGTCATATTAACGTGGTAGTAGGCGATTATTTAATTTCTCTCTCTTAGCGCGAAACGCCGCAAACGCGCCTAGACTCGAGATGGATTTGTCTATCCCATCATTTATGTTATGAAAGCAATGCGCTCTGTAAGAATTCGGTGGCGCAGCCCTAGCGTGCCGGGTTTCCGAACCGTAGCGTTAACGTTGGTACGTTCGAGTCCACTTGAGGATTTGGAAATTTTCGAAATAAAGTAATATAAAGTTTAGCTACCCTAGGTCCATCTGTTCGCGTTTTAGAGCATTATATGAATAAATTTAAATAAATTAACGCTAAAATGGGCGGGGATAGGGTGGGGTTAATGCTATAATGGGGGAAAAAAGGGGGTAATATAGGGGGGAAAGGCTCTACAAAAGGGGTAAAAGTGGGGGGTAGTAAATATTCGGTATAAATGCATAACTTTTTGTCGCCAGATGGCGCACAGAAAGTAAAAAGGCTGACCTAAGATTTAGTCGGTAATTGACTAACTTGGCCTGACTTCAATGCGCTAAAGTTGCAGGTGTGAAGGAGTGAGGTACTTTCTCTCCCCCTCTAGTGATACCCAGAAAGATTTCCAACTTTCCGAGATTGGAAATTGGCTGTCGATTGGTTTATGGGAAAACTTCTGGGTTTGAGTCAGACGTTTATTGTATAGGGAGTTTCCAAGAACAATTCTTTAAAATGGGCCTGGTGTTGGTGATGAAAACTTCTTTTTAGCACATATTGGCTGAAAATGGTTTATCCTTTTTAGGCCGAAAACGACAAATAAATCCACTAACTGAAAAGGGAGTCGTCATTTTGTAAGAACCACTGAGAAAGCAATAAAGGAGGAAGGAGGATAACACCATTCTGATAAAAATAAATAAAGAAGAGGTTAGTGAACGACTGAATGTATATTAAATCGAATTTTGTTCGGAGACATTTATGGTGACCGTAGCTTTCGGAAAATTTGTATAGCCAATGCCTGTCATCGATAAAGAATTATCATAGTAACTCCCATAATCAAATGAAATATTTCATTTTAGCAAGACGAACAAGAATACAAAAGGTCAGAAACTTTAAAACTCATAAAAACATTTTGATTTATTATCGATATTTTATTAAGACTAAAAGATATTAAGTGAGTTCTAAAGTAGATAGTTGATTAGTAAACCAGAGAACGTAGATAGAAAGCCAGAGTTTTCGTTGTAAACCTCATACTGGGAACCCCAGAGCCTCAATTTATGTTTTTTTCTGTTTGTCATTGTTAATACTTACGATCCATTATGGACTCTTGCAATATATGAAAATAACAAAGCTACCATGGTTTCAGCGAACTTTATGTTCTGCATTTCCTGTAGGCAAAAATATGGATAAAACGTTTCAACAGAGAGACGTTAGCACTTGCCCTAGCGCCTTACACGTTAGGTATATAACAAATTTGAATTTTTTATAAAACTGATCTGACAATCATGTTTTTAGTAACCCACCGCGCAGATACCGACATGGAGTTCATTTGTATCATTGTAATTAGACCTGCAACATATAAAATGCCTTAAAACCAGATTAAGTTCAGTTCGGGTAATTGTTAACTTACATTATTTTAGAGTGCACGAGTCAGTCTGATTAATTTTTCCAAACGTTTGTCTGTTTGTTTGCAGCAACGACGCTAAAATGTTTCTGTTATTATATAATTACTTTAGGCTAACTAAAATTTGGTTTTTCAACTTTGCAGTAAAATGAGGTTTTCCAATTACCAAAACGTTTAATTTATTTTCTTATTAGCTTAACCAAAGTTATTTATCTTTGTACTGACAAGTTCAGGTTTTTACAGATACTACAAAAATGCCGAAAGAGTTGCAAGAAATGTGATGGAATCCTTCTAAAGAAAAGTTGTTGGGGTTAGTGTGCCTTGACTTGTGGCGGGCGTTGTCCAACCCTTTGTTTCTCTTTGTGTACGGTTCGCTTGGGAGAGCTTGGTTGCTCTGACTGTACCGGACTGAAACAGTGCAGTCAGAGATGTCGCGATTTTCTAAAGAATGGTCAGGTTTATCAACAAATCAGAACTATATTTTATTTGACTTTGAAAATTGAAAACATTCGCTAAAATTTTAAGTTTCAGAGTGTGGAGCAAAAGAGGTCCTTTCTCCTTCAGTGTCTGTCCAACTCTGCCTTTTTTTGTATTATTCATTTTACCCGTGGGCTTACGGCCCATGGCCACAGCATCCATCTCTCCCTTGAGCGTTCTCCCCCTATTGGCCAAAGTGCTACACCTTCGTCGATGTATGAATTTTTACGTTTCAACGTGTGTCTTTTGTTGGCAGTTTGTGTTTGCTTTTTCTTTTTGCTTCCAAGGTCAGAGTGGGAGAGGGCCGTGAACAATTTGGGGGTTCGAACGCCAAGGAGAAGGCTTAATGGTTTTATGTTTGCTTTTACTTCGAATGGCCATAAATTTTAACAGAAATTGATAAACATAAAGTAGTAATGTGCATGCTTATAAAATTGATTAGAAGTAAATAAATCGTAGTGTAACACGTTCGCCTTTTTTACACTCCCCCCAGGTGACACTAAGTCACCGATGGTGCAGAACGTGTTAAACTATTCGGATATTTCTAAATTGCAAAGGTGTTGAATGTCACGCCGTATTTTGTTGCCATTAGTCGTCCTAAGGACGCATGACCTAATTTTATTGTCGCGACCTTTAATTACCTCTACAATTAATCCTAACCTCCACATGTGGCGTGGTAAATTGTCCTCTTTGATGACAACTACGTCCTCATTTTTGAAATTGCCTTTGCAAGTTAGATTTGTGGAATAATGAGCGGACCTTAATTCCATAAGGTAATGGTGCCGCCATCGTTTCCACAAATTTTGAATTATTCTTTCCCGATACTGATTTCTCTTAAGAAGTTCGACTCTCAACTTTGGTATCTTCTCACGCTTGAACATTAGAGGGGGTAAGGAAGTGACTCTACGACCAAGCAACAATGCAGATGGGGTCAAAGGGACCGGTTCGTTTGCATCATTGTAAGTGTATGTGATGGGTCTAGAGTTTATTATCCCCTCAGTTTCGATAAGAAGAGTTTCTAATTCAGTATAGGATAAGGAGGCGTGGCCAATCATCTTTTTTAGTGTGGTTTTAGTTGATCTCACCAGACGCTCCCACCATCCTCCATACCATGCCGAGCGTTCCACTATGAATTTCCACTGGATACCGCGCACCCCAAAAAATTCTTTGAAAGACTCTGCCTTAACGCTTTGCCAAATTGTTTTGAGATCCGTGCTTGCCCTTTTAAAAGTCTTAGCATTGTCTGAGTACACTATGCTGGGTACCCCTCGTCTGGCGATTATTCGTCTAAAAGCCATTAAGAATTCATCCGTACTTAGCGTAGGGACCAATTCCATGTGAATAGCTCGGGTCACGGCGCAGGTGGCGAGGCAGATATAGGCTTTTTGGGTTTTTGTGTTGGCTTTCACCAATAGCGGACCAGCAAAATCTATTCCAACGACGGAAAACGGGGGCGCTTCCTCAATTCTGTCCCTTGGCAGGGGCGCTGTGGCAATTTTGCCAGGTGAAACCTTAACTCTTTTGCAGGTGACACATTCCTTTACTACACTACGAGCGATTTGCCTTGCGCTAGGAACCCAGTATCTTTCCCTTAATTGAGTAACTGTGTCATTTATCCCCCCGTGATAAACTTGTGCGTGGCTTCTAACTATTAGCATTTGGCTAACCTTTGCCCTTTGGGAATTAATATAGGGTGTTTTCCAGCGTAAGAAAGAGAAGATTCTTCCAAACGACCTCTCACGCAAATTAGTCCTAAATAGTTTAATACTGGATTTTGTGTGGCAATTTTTGAATTAGATTCAACACATTTTTTGTTATGCAGACACGCCAATTCTGACTCAAATTCTTCCGATTGCACGGATTTAACCCAGAAACAATCTGTGAACGCTAACTCTTCGGCACTAATAGGTCCAGTAATTTTGTCTGTCCCATTGACCTTTGCCTGTGCATTTTTTTGAACCAAAACAAGAGGACAGTTATACTAAGGGCTGTGTTGAGATGGTAATATCTCCTTAGATCTATTATGTATTGAACTCCTACCGGTTCTTTTGAGGTGATAGCTAGGGCTATTTTTCTTTTTTCTTTGGCGACCGAGTCAAGATTTGTCCTTAGGGGTTCGCTAGTTGGCCAGGAGGTTTTATCTTCCTTCAGCCATTGGGGCCCCTCCCAATATAGCTTATTTCTTACTAAATCCCCCGCTTTCATACCCCTGCTAGGATCGTCAGCTGGGTTTTGCGCTCCGGGGCAGTGATTCCAATTTTCTTCCATTGTGAGTTTTTGAATTTCTGCGGCTCGGTTGCTAACAAAGGGTTTCCAATTTTTTGTGTTATCCCTAATCCAAGCTAAAGCGATGGTCGAATCCGTCCAAAAATAGACGTTATTGAGATTCTCATGGAATGCGGGTTTGACGTAATTAGCTAGTCTCGCACCTAATAAACAACCCATAAGTTCTAGTCTCGGTAATGTTAACCCTTCTTGTGACTGTTTTAAGGGTGCTACGCGTGTTTTGGAGGTTATCAAGGCTATACCTACATGGTTTGATTCGGTGGTGTACCTTATGTAAACCACTGCGGCGAAGGCTCCCAAGCAAGCGTCAACGAAACAGTGTAACTCTTGCTCAATTATTTTTTCCTTAGCCTCGTGAAAAGAGTTCCTACAGATCTTTAGATTGTGCAGTAGGGGCAGTTCTTGGGACCAACTTTCAAATTGCTGACTAACCTCTGCTGGGAGTATCTCATCCCAGTCTGATTTGTATCCCCATAAAACTTGAAACAACATTTTCGCGCGTATTGTAAACGGTGCTAACAGACCCATTGGGTCAAAAATTTTGGAGATGTAGCTGAGTAAATGTCGTTTTGTTAACTTCACGTTCTGACTAGTCTCAATCAATTCGGTGAAGTCGAAGGAAAAGGTGTCATCTAAGGGGTTCCATCTTATGCCTAAAATTTTTGTTTCTTCCGAGAACTTAGCTTGCTCGAATATTTGCTACCCCTTCACGTTTATTTCCCTTTCCCATAGTTGTCGCAATTCCGCTGAGTTGGTCCCCCATTTACGGAATCTCATCCCCGCCTTTTTAACCAAAAACACGGTGCCTTTGGATACTTCAAGGGCAGATGAAACACCTTTTTGTCCACCAACTAAGTCGTCGACATAGAGGCAGTTGTTGAGAGTATCTCTAACTCTCTCATCTGTGTTTTCCGCGTGTTCCACGTTATACTTAATAGTGCAGCGGAGAGCGAACGGACTTGGTCCAAGACCAAATGTAACTCGCGTCATTCTGAGGACGCTAAATTCGCCAGGGATAATTTGACCATTTTTTTCTTTTACCCAAAGGAACCTTACTGAATCCTTATCGGGTCTATCCAGTTCTATTTGAAGGAAGGCGGCTTCAATGTCTGCAACTATGGCTACCTTATTTTTTCTAGATTTTAATAGCAGAAGCAGGAGATCTGGGTTAAGGTTTTGACCCGTTACTAAACAATCATTTAACGAAGGAACCCCGTACCCGTGGGAGGATGCATCGAACACGACCCTGAATTTTGTCGTTTTAGCCTTTTGTCTAACTACCGCCTGGTGGGGAAGATAGTAGGTGCCTGGATTTCGAAGGTCAATTTCATCTTCCGGGACATACATACTCCACTATCCCTTTGTTGATGTGCTCATTGATGACCTTCTGGTATTCTAGGAAAAAGCTAGGGTCCTTTTCGAATTTCTTTGAAGGGAGTGCCACCTTTTTGACGCTACTGCATAGTTATCAGGGAGCGCCTCCTTATTTGTTCGCCATGGAAGTTTTATGACATATCTTTCCCCATTGTGTGTGATATCCTCATAAAAGGTTTCGACAGTTTTCTCGTTGAGATTTTCTTGAATCTCTCTATGGTCAATCCCCATGATTTCTAAATCGAAGAATGATTTCAGGGTGTCATTAACCTTTTTTTGGGTAAGGGATATTACCATAGCCGATATGGGATCGCGGCTAGTTTTGTCGAGGGAGCTATCTTTTCGTCCCTGAATACACCACCCTAGTATTGTTTCTGTGGCAACTAAAGAACGGGTGAATCTGACGTTGTTATCTGTCACCAATTCCCAATAATGGTCGGACCCAATTAAAATGTCTACCTCGGGGTCCTCGGAATTTGAGCTTTTGGTTTCGTCGGCTAGTTGCAAATTGCGGGCGTGCATGATATTTTTTATTCCCTCATCATCAAGCCTTGTGAATGTATAACAAACAAATGGAACCTCTAGCGCAATAATGTCGGCCTTTTGATTGGGATATTTTCTGTTTTCTAGAGTTATTTTTACTAAGTTTACCGTGCTCCTAGAAGGGGTTTTGCTGCCAAATGAGTAAACTTCCTGGTTTTTGAGTTTACCCACTATTGGCAGGTTTAATTGTCTAGAGAACTTTTCCCTTACAAAGCTAGTTTGGCTTCCGCCATGAAAAAAGCATTGGGCTTGACCCGACGTTTGGGGATTTTCTGGATCTCTTACAATAGCTAAAGCAGTTTGCATGATTACCACTTTCTCGATGTGTGTAATTGGAGCTACAGCTGAAACTAAAGGTTCGCTTTCCTTATTTTCATTAGGCGCATCCTGTTTTTTTGTGCACAGGGTTATTGTCACACAAAGCAAAATTGTGCTTTTTCTTGCAACCCTTGCAAATTCTATAGCTCGTTCTGCAATATCTAGCATCGTGACCCAAACGTAAGCATATACCACACCTGCCACTATCCCTTACAATTGATTTCTTTTGTTCTAAGGTGTAATTTGGGCAGTAAATAGTTTTGTGGGTTTCATTCTTGCACAAAATGCAATATATATTCTCTGAGGGGTACTTTGTAGGCGGAGGCAGAGTCTTTGTACGTTTGCTTACATTCAGTTTTTCCCCTATTTTTATATCTATCGAGATAAGGGGTATCTTTGCTCATAGTTTCGTAAGCTTTGGCCTGCACCGACTTTGCCGGTGCAGCGCTAAGAATTCGTGCCAACTCGCGACATTCAATTTGTCCCCTCATGAATTCCATTATTTCTTCAGCATCCCAAGTTTGGTTGTTGGAAGGCCTATGCTTAAGACGGAATTCGGTTCTCAAATCATCAGGCAAACAACGCAGCAGCGTCGGGCTAAGAAACGAAACCCTTTCGGCGGTGTTGACCCTTAAAGCTTTTAAACTTCTAAGGCTAATCTTACACAAATCTAGCATTTTTCTCAACTCTTTTAAATTTTGTGAGCTAAGGATTGGCTGCAATTCTGAAAGCTGCTTGATGTGGGTATTTACGGTTACTTCCGAATGATCATACCTCCTTTTTAATAGCACTACTGCTTCGTCGTACGAGTCATCATCTCTTCCAACCCCTTTATGGTCTGAAGGGCTTCCCCCTCTAAGAATGACGTGAGATAAAAGAATTTTTCTACCTTTTCGAGCCTCGAATTTCTATCAATCGTTACTTTAAACCGTCCCCAAAAACTGTTCCAATTGGAAAAGTCCCCACTGACAGTAGGGATGGAAAGTTCGGGTAGTCGCACTTCCGGTCTATTTCTTGAGGTGTGGGAGCGACGGTGTACTTGGCGACGGATTGGTCGGCACAGTGTTGGCCGACGTATGCATGGGTATGAAGTTTTGACCCGTGGCCGCTAGTGCTCCACCGGAGCCGGCTGGGGTGTTCACTGGATTCACTGTTGCCGAGGCATTGGTAATCGTCGATGTCACGGAGCCTGCGTATCCAGGTGTTGCTGAAGTTTGTCCGAGATGTTGAAGAATCCTTTTTGTTGCCAGTTTTATTATGGCAATGTCTTCGCGGTACTTTATGGCACTGTCCATTTCAGCTTCCATTTCTGTTTCGTCCTCTATAAGACCTTCGATTTGAGCGTCGATAATATTTGGGTCTTTTTCACAATCAATCAGAATCGACAGCTCGTCTTCAATGTCGTCAATCAGGGGTTGGCTGGCGCCAATGAGGGTTTTTATTTGGTTTATTTTGCGCGTCACCGCTTTTCGCGCACTGGCTCTCGCAACTTTTGCTAATTTTAGCGCTTTTGTTTTAGTTGCTGACGTCAGTGGTTGCATCGGGTTAGTGGCGGCAGAGTTTATTGCGGCATTTTGCACGTTTTGCGCTGTATTTTGCGAATTGTTTTGGTTTCCACTTCCTGTGGCAGTCTGTTGCGCATTTGGCGCGACGTTCTGAGACGCGTTTGGTGCACCATTTTGTGATGTATTTGGCGTAATGTTCTGATTTCCGGTGGCATTCATAGTTGCAGATTTTCACGAAAGTTCGGGACTTACTTGATAATAGGTCCCGGGTTTCGGCACCATAAAGAAAAGTTGTTGGGGTTAGTGTGCCTTGACTTGTGGCGGGCGTTGTCCAACCCTTTGTTTCTCTTTGTGTTCGGTTCGCTTGGGAGAGCTTGGTTGCTCTGACTGTCCTGGACTGAAACAGTGCAGTCAGAGATGTCGCGATTATCTAATGAATGGTCAGGTTTATCAACAAATCAGAACTATATTTTATTTGACTTTGAAAATTGAAAACATTCGCTAAAATTTTAAGTTTCAGAGTGTGGAGCAAAAGAGGTCCTTTCTCCTTCAGTGTCTGTCCAACTCTGCCTTTTTTTGTATTATTCATTTTACCCGTGGGCTTACGGCCCATGGCCACAGCATCCATCTCTCCCTTGAGCGTTCTCCCCCTATTGGCCAAAGTGCTACACCTTCGTCGATGTATGAATTTTTACGTTTCAACGTGTGTCTTTTGTTGGCAGTTTGTGTTTGCTTTTTCTTTTTGCTTCCAAGGTCAGAGTGGGAGAGGGCCGTGAACAATTTGGGGGTTCGAACGCCAAGGAGAAGGCTTAATGGTTTTATGTTTGCTTTTACTTCGAATGGCCATAAATTTTAACAGAAATTGATAAACATAAAGTAGTAATGTGCATGCATATAAAATTGATTAGAAGTAAATAAATCGTAGTGTAACACGTTCGCCCTTTTTACACCTTGAGGAAACGCAAATTCAATTGTTACTAGTGGCTGTTTATCACCTACACTAGCTCAGGCTGTTCTCGCTTAAGTAGGGAAACTCCAATAGTCTTACATATTTTACTTTGCAGATCAATAACACAAACCGTTTTAGAATAAATATGAGGCAAACAAAACTAACACATTAACTTTAACAGTGAATATGCATTAATTCCTTAGCATGTTCTAGGATTACGTTTTGCCAAAACAGCCGGAATACATAGACTTCTTTTACTTGGAATTCTCCATAATAATATCTGATTAAAGGTAAAGTGCAAGGCCTAAAAACCTTTTTCAAACCACCCGCTCATCCTTGCTCACGTCTCATTGGCTACTCTCATATATTGGACAACCATCGACCCTAAGTTTACTCGCTCAGAACATTCAAAGTTAATTGGTTTACATTAGGGTTCGACGCTCGCTAGCTACGTCAATACCACGTGGTTGCTTAGTTCAAATACAATATGCATGATAGTTTCTACACCTCCTAATAAAGGCCCAGCAAATGACATCTTAATAATTTCAAGTAGAAGAAATCTATGTTTTCCTCGTTACAGTCAAATAGTTTATAAAAAATAACAAAGCCTTTTAGTCTAAACTTTGAAAATTAGAAGTATAGTTTTATGGAGGAGGGGGAATCCTTTAAAAGCAAATGTTGGGTTCTGTGGCCCCCCTCACGTGCTGCTTAACCTCATACAGACAAATTTTACCTTACCAAAGGCAGGAGCCAATTAGAACTCGTTCACGAGGACGGAGAAATAGCCAGCCGAGACTTGCTTTTAGACTTTCCTGTAAGTTTCTAACATGGCATAAGACTAGAGACCTTTTTATCGACATTAGTTTTTTAAACGAAAATAGTGTTTTTAATATAAATCTGATCGAATGGTGCGAATAAACACCTTTGGGCTTTACTTTACATATTTTTAGCTGATATGGTGTTTTTTAAGTGAAAGGCTATTCATATGAGCTTAGAGGGAAATAATCTACTAATTTTACCCGCATAGTTAAGCATCCTAAAAATAACCCAAAGATTTTAAAAATCTAAATTATTTAATATTTCTTAGGACTAGCTTATTCTAATATTTGAAGGAATTTATACTTATTTTGATTTTTCAATCATTGGAAAATAATTCTCGAAGAGTTCAATATGCTGGAATGTCTTGGAATTAGAGTAATTAATACAAGTTGGGAAACCAAAATAAACCTCTCCGAGCCGAGACGAATTTACTTTCTAAACACAGGTCCACCAGCCAATGAGAAAAACCGGAAATACATCATTCAAATTGGCGAAATATTGCCAAGGTCTTTAGCAAAGGCTTTAGCGTTTAATAATTTCCTTTGTATCCTCAATAATTCTAATGAGGACCTAAATGTATCACTGAGGGTTGTATTTAACTTTCGGCTCACTCTGAACCGTTAACACCTCCTATAAGAGGAGGCGAAACAAGGTCATTTCTAGTCTAAATCTAGGGTATCTCATTTCACAGACCCAATAGTTTCAACACTTGTGGATAGATGAAGAATTAAGACCCATATTATATAATGAATATAAAAAATGCGATTACACTATATATATAAATGTAGTAAAGCTGAATTATAAAGTAAACACCAAATTTGAAATGTTAATATCAAAAGATGTTCTTGGAATATTAAGATGAAACAGAGCTTTATAGCTACAGAAGTACTTAAAGAATCGTAATGCCGAAAAATATTTAAAATATTTACATTTAATATTCTGCAAAAACGAAATGTTATCGTTTTGTAAGAGATCTTGTCATCCTACTCGCTTTATATTAACTTTGATGTGCGAGTAGTGTTTGGATTCGGATGCAATCTTCGTTACTCGTTCTATATAAACTCTCACTTGTGTCATTACATAGAAATAAGTTTATCTTAAATAATTAATTAAATATAAATGATATTAATTATTTTAATCGCCAGTAAATAACTTTAAAAATAGTTAAATCGTTTAAAATAAAGTTGTTCCTATTATCTTTCGAAACTTTGCTAATATTGACGTTTAAAGTGAAGGGTACCCCTCTTGCCCGCTTTTTTCAAATTTTGGGATATATATACGATTTGTTTCCATTATAATAATAGATAAAAACGCATTCGCGTGAACCGATGGTGGAAGCCATGCCATTGGGAGGCTAGACGTTTCTCGTAACTCTAGCCGATCGCCGCGTATATCTTGAAACCAAACGGTGACGAAGGAAAAGAAGCCGGACTGGACTGACTGGCGTCCATGTGGAATGGACAAAGACCTGAAGATGGTGGTGCATAGAAACTGGTGTCAATGTGGAATTGACGAAGAATAGAAGGTGGTGGTGCATAGAAGCTGGTGCAAGGTGAAATTGGCGAAGATCAGAAGATGTTTGTGCTAGGAAGCTAGCAAGTACAGACTAGTGTCCATGTGGAGTGGACGAAAACCAAAGCTGGTGGTGTTGGAACTCAAGTAGAATAGCCAGAGGAGACAAACCCAAATTTCCGTGTACTGTCAATGCAGTCCGGAAATTGGGAACACTTTTGCTCCGATACGCAAACTGCGAACGCGGTCACGTGGGGTCCGACAGACAGACACACAGACAGACACGGCCGGTGTAATACCTCTCCGTGACATACGTCACTCGGAGAGGTAAAAATTATCACTTGAATTTCCCCTTGACACAGGTTTTTATCTCTCCGAGTGACGATGACGTCACGGAGAGATATTACACTGGACGTATCTGTGTGTCTGAGATGAAACAGAGCTTTATAGCTACACAACTACTAAAAGAATCGTAATGCCGAAAAATATTTAAAATATTTCCATTTAATATTCTGCAAAAAGGAAATGTTATCGCTTTGTAAGAGATCTTATCATCCTACTCGCATTATATTAACTTTGATATGCGTGTTGTGTCTCGATTCATATGCAATCTTCATTACTCGTTCTATATAAACTCTCTTTTTTGTCATTCCAAAGAAAGAAGTTTATCTTAAATAATTAAATAAATATAAGTAATATGAATTATTTTAATTGTCAGTATTTTAAACATGGCTATCTATAAAGTTATACTTCTAGGAAACACCTTTATCAGAACTTTTGTAAATTTTGGGTATAAAACGTGATTGATTCACACTAAGAGATAAGAAATGCGCAATTACGTGAACCTTTGGTGGAAGCTCTGCCATTAGGAGGCTAGACGTTTCTCATGTCTCACGTGTGGCGTATGTGGTGTACACGAAAGACTAAGGCATGGTGTTGTTGTTAGAAACCATTAAATACCGGTTAGCATTGGGTGAAACAATTGGTTATTAGACAGCAGATGAAGGTGTAACGGATTGTTAACGATTGACGTTAAATAAGATGGATATAGCAACGAAGTAACATTTTCCGAATTCCTGTACACTGCGAACGCGTTCCGGAAATTACGAACACGTTAGTAGGGTCTTCGTGCCGGTCCCGGAACATACATTGGAAGGCAGGGGAGGAGTGAAGAGTGAGGAGTGAGGAGTGAGGATTGAGGAGTGAGGATTGGAAGATGGGAGGATGGCAAGATGGCGGGTGAGAAAACGTAAACCTTTTGATTGACTCACCCCTATCTCAGACCTGCAAGGGGGCGTTTTTGATTGACGCACCCCGCTCTCGCAACTGCAAGGGGTGTTTTAGATTGACAGCTCAATGAAGCGTGTTCGATTCTCCGATGTAGAAGTACATACATTGGAGTATGAAGATAGGGTGAATTATGATTTAAGAAATAAACAGTATTTTAATATGTTAATTAGATTAAAATTTGAACCAGCAATTTCTCCCGTATTAATCAAATGGTTAAGGGGGGATGGAACTCCAGATCACGTTGGGGGAGAATAAAGATTCCCCAAAAAACCCGACTGAGGAAAAATGGTACCATAGTACATGCAATACCGTACGAAGATAGGGTGAATTATGAATTAAGAAATAAATTGAAAATAAAAATTTAGGAGACGAGTAAAAATGAAATTCAAACTGTAACTTTTAATTAATTTACTTTAATTTTTCCAACTTTTTTTCATAATTAATGGTTGATGTAAGCTACCTCTAAATTTTCAATTACATTATTTGCTATTAAACCACTAATTTGTTTAATTATGTTAGTCTCCAGTTCTGCCACCTGCCTCATTCCCTCTCCATCAGTGGAGTTTAACTCCCGAGAATCGCGTCTACGTAAACAGTACGAATACACTGCAGTCTGGACGCAAAAGATAATACAAGTTATTTTAAAGTTATTGTAAATATAAGTCTAATTAAATTGTTAGTGAAAACTATGGGATATGTTAATATACCTGTACCCGTCGCAGTTCGGAACAAAGTACGTTCCAGCAGGAGAATAAACCCCATCCTCGTTTCTTTCAGAGCTGAATAAAAATAACATATAAATAATCTCGATAACACTAACTATATAATTTAGCAATTTAACGTACCGAGGGTGTATTTGTCCCGCTACAATGTCCTCGAGGGACATTAAAAAATGAGTAACTCCTTCCACCCCAACGCTCGGAAACCGAAGTTGACGGATTAAATTAATTATTCTAAAATACACAATAATTAGCACTCTATAACCTAACACCATAAATATATAACAGCGATATATTTGCTTGAACCCGTCACAGTTCATAACGTAAGAATTAATGAACGCATTGGAGTTTGATAGTCTACTAGCTCCACCCTAATTGCATTTAAACAATGTCTAGTGTTAATGCTAATTTAGATAACAAGGATTATAAAAGTCAACCCATAAGTAATAGGGTGTTAATATGGAATCTGCCTCAGACAAAGTTAAACACGACATCATCATCATCGCTAATGCCGATGAAATTTGGAGTATTGACATCCTCGGAGTTATATTCCTCCGTGGGCCATTCGGAATACAACGGAAATCTTCCCGCGACCATATTGATAAATTTAGTTTAAATTGCGGAAAAAATCTATTCTATCCCCTTGAGGTAAAAAGATCGTTGTGACCAAATTTTCAAAATTGTCCATGTCCCATGTAGTGTGTGGTATGAAAACCTCTAAACCTTCCACGAATTTTCTACAAAATCACAATAGAACTTCAAATAATTAGTATGAATTGTAGTGTTAAAAACTCTACACTTACCAATCCCTAAACCCTTGTGGGGATAACAAAAAAAAAACCCGAAACGATAAGAAATCAGACATCTTTAAATAGGTGAATGCCCACTTGTTTGAATTATATTGCTAACTGAAAGAATACGGTACAGAAAAAGGGTACGTATCCGACCCCTCGTTTCGAACCACCTTGGCGACGAAGCCGCGTACGTCATCATTCAGCTGGACTTCCCACGTCGATTTAACTACTCGACCGAGAGGTTAAACAACCTTGATCTATGGCACATATCACGCTTGGAAATCAGGTGGTAGCCGGCCGATGGGCAAGGTATTAAGAGAATCGTACCTATTACTATGGTTTAAGATGGGGTAGCTTGGGTTTTTAAAGTAGAGCGTAGTTTTGACAGAGGGAGTTGACACGTCGAGGAATCATGTTGAGTTTTCACTACCTAGAAAGTATCCGAATTGAGATGAAGTTGTCAATCACCTCAATACAAATACGATGCTCTTTTCGTATTACACCAAGTTTGAACCAAGTGAGATGGATGACGTCAATGTAAATTCCGTAATACTGTGTTATATTGCGACTTAAAAACCTGGAAAACACACGTAGAAAGACACTGTTAAAGTTGACAATGGTCTAGCCAATGAGAAAATTAGGAAAGGATGACCAGGCATAAACAGCGCTTTAAGATTAAAAAACCCGTAAAATACGCAAAGAGTTGAAACTATTTTAAAACAAATAAAAATATAAAACGTTGTCGAAAGTGTTGTTAAATGACTAAATCTTGGTTGAAAGTGTTGTTAAAGGACTAAATCTTGGTTGAAAGTGTTGTTAAATGACTACATCTTGGTTGAAAGTGTTGTTAAATGACTAAATCTTGGTTGAAAGTGTTGTCAAAAAAAAAAGTCGTTAGAAAGGGTTGATAAATGAGAAAAATATGGATGAATGTGTGGATAAATGACTAAAAGGTAGCCGAAAATGCCGTTAAATGACTAAAACATTAATGAAAATGTCGTTAAATGACTAAAGTGTGAAAGAAAATGATGTCAAATGATTAAAAAGTGGTAGAAAATGTCGTTAAATGACTATAGTGTGATAGAAAATGAAGTCAAATGATTGGAAAGTGGTAGAAAGTGTCGTTTAATGACTTAAATATGAATGGACCGGAGCGGGGCCGGGGAAAAACGAAAATATATATGTGTCGGCCCGCTGCCGGTCAAAGGGTTCGGAACTTTGTCCCTTCAATCCAGTGACTGTGGTATTTAAAACTCTAGAGAAACTTTGTATATTTTGAAATTTCACCGTAATTTAGAAAAGATTATGATACTGAAAAAAGGGTTGAGCTTTTTGATATGCTTCGCAATTTCAACGTTACCACCAATGAAATTTGTATTTATCAAAGTGATAAGTAAGTTTGTCTTGAGTAGATTTTTACTGTTAAAACAATCTAGGCTTGATAAATTCTGCATTCAAAGCCTCTGTTAATATTGCAAACAAGTTTACCAAATGTTAAATTCTCCTCAATAAGTTTTGACTAAAATCAACTGTCAAAAATCTCCTCGAAACGTCCTGATGAACCCAATGTTTGGTTATGATATCGTTTAATCTTGATTTAACTCAAATGGTTTTTTAGGTAGTCCACATCTGTTACGTTAATGGACCAATTTCTCGTTGTATTCGTGTGATCAAAATTCACTCGCTGTTGAGATGTTTTGCATCCTCCATTTATACATGCCTAAAATCATTGAAATAACTTTCGTCCTATATGTTTTAGTCGTTTTACAACACTTTGAACAGTTTTTTTAGTTATTTTTCATCACTTTCAATAGCATATTTCTCACTTCACAACAGTTTCAACCATATTTTTCTCACTTAACTACACTTTAACCAAGTTTTAGTCATGGAACGATATATTCAGCCACTTTAAAGTCATTTATCAACACCCAACCATTTCTCTCATTTATCAAAAATTTTAACCACTATTTAATCTTTTGTTAACAACTTTTTACTCAATTAACAACAATTGTTATTCATTTAAAAAGAGTTTAAAGAGCATATTATTCAAAAAGCAGAACTTCTTATTGAAATTCGTTAAACAACCGAATTTTTTTAATAAAAATTTGTCATCTATCCGCGCTTTTTAATGAAATTTAGTATTTAACAACGTTTTCAACCATATTTTATTGATAGAAATCTTTAACGTTTCTATCTCCGACGACTTCATCACTATTTAAATTAGTGATGTCTAGGTGGACGATGCCCATCAAAAAGGAAATTTTTTCACTCCTTATACAAAATATCTGATCAGAACTGGTTAAATCGATCTCGACGTTTATAATTACGTTAATGCACATAGAAGGGTGATCATTTACAGAGGGTTAAGACAAAGCTTATGTAAAAATGTTATAATGTAACACTTAAGGGCGTGGTACGACGTGGGCAAAGGTAAAATTTAATTTAGAGTAAATTGGTTCTCACATGACCTATTTAAAAATCTTGAGGGCAATTTGAAGAATTGTAACAAGCCTTATCTTTGGATCTGAGTCTCTCTATGATACGATAAATTCGACCATTCACCTACACGCTGCCGTATCTTCTTATCCGTATATTCTATGTTTTGAATCATGGTAGAATTTTCTCATATTTATGTTTCTTATTACACAGAACCGAAAATGACCGAATTTCTTAATTTAACGGGCTTTTCGTATCTTTTACACATACAGCTATGTTCAGCGCCAGAGAGCCCAAGGTAGGACATTTATAAATTAATCGCGCTTTATTTATTTAACAACACTCTCAAACCGCTCAGTTTTTTCTTCTTTAACAACACTTTAACCCTTTCTTAATCATCTAGTAACACTTTCAATCACTATTTGGTTATTTAACAACACTTTCAATCACTATCTGGCTATTTTGCAACACTTCCAAACACTATTTGGTTATTTAACAACACTTTCAACCACTTTTAAGTCATTCAACAAAATTGTCAACCACGTTTTTGCCTTTGAACAACATTTTCAACTTCTTTTTATTTGTTTAACACCACATTCAACCCTCTTTAATTCCTCTAATGACACGTTCAACCACTTTTAATTCATTTAACGACACTTGCAACTACAAAGTTTTAGTTTTTAAACAACATTTTCAGGTAGTTATTGTTCATTTAACGACATTTTTAAAAACATTTGATTAATTTACCGACACATTCAACCACTTTTTGTCATTTAACGACACTTCGAACCGATTTTCAGTCATTAAGCATCATTTTCTTTTATATTATAGTCATTTATTCACATTTTCATTCATATTTAAGTCATTTATTCACATTTTCATTCATATTTAAGTCATTGAACGACACTTCCTACCACTATTTTTAGTCATTTAGCATCATTTTCTATCATACTATAGTGCTTTAACTACACTTTCGACCACTTTTTAGTCAAAAATCAACACACTCATCCATCATTTTCTCATTTATCAACCTATCGACTTTTTACTCATTTAACAACAATTTCAACCACGATTAATTTATTTAACAACACTTTAAACCACTTTTTACTTATTTAGCAAAACTGTCAACCAATTTTTGGTCTATGAACGACATTTCAAACAATTTTTATTCGTTTAACAACACAATAAATCCACTTTTATTCATCTAATAGCACTTTGCACCACTTTTTATTCATTTAATAACCCATACAACTACTTTTTCACTCATTTGACAACACTTCCAACCAATTTTTAGTCTTTGAGCAACATTTTCAGGCACTCAATGTTCTTTTAACTAAATTTTCATCCACTTTTTACCTCTCCGAGTGACGTATGTTACGGAGAGGTATTACACCGGCCGTGTCTGTCTGTCTGTGTGTCTGTCTGTCTGTCAGACCCCACGTGACCGCGTTCGCAGTTTACAAATCGGAGCAAACAAATACCCGATTTCCGGAACGCGTTCGCGGTTCACGGAAATTTGGCCATTCATCTACCAACACCAGTCTTTACTGACTGGCTTCTAAGGCCCACAATCTGCTAGTCTTTGTCCATCCCACATGGACACTAGCCTGTAGTTGCTGGCTCGTAAGCACCACCATCTTCCGTTCTTCGTCAATCCCACATTGACACCAGCTTCAAAGCACCACCATCTTCTGTTCTTCGTCAATCCCACATTGACACCAGCTTCTATGCACCACCATCTTCTGTTCTTCGTCAATCCCACATTGACACCAGCTTCTATGCACCACCATCTTCCGTTCTTCGTCAATCCCACATTGACACCAGCTTCAAAGCACCACCATCTTCTGTTCTTCGTCAATCCCACATTGACACCAGCTTCTATGCACCACCATCTTCTGTTCTTCGTCAATCCCACATTGACACCAGCTTCTATGCACCACCATCATCAGGTCTCCGTCCATTCCGGCTTCTTCTCCATCGTTATCGTTTGGTTTTAAGATATACGCGGCGATTGGCTACGGTTACGAGAAACGTCTAGCCTCCCAATGGCAGGGCTTCCACCATCGGTTCACGCGAATGCGTTTTTATCTATTATTATAATGGAAACGAATCGTATATATACCCCAAAATTTGAAGAAAGCGGGCAAGAGGGGTACCCTTCACTTTAAACGTCAATATTAGCAAAGTTTCGAAAGATAATAGGAACAACTTTATTTTAAACGATTTAACTATTTTTAAAGTTATTTACTGGCGATTAAAATAATTAATATCATTCATATTTAATTAATTATTTAAGATAAACTTATTTTTATGTAATGACACAAGTGAGAGTTTATATAGAACGAGTAATGAAGATTGCATATGAATCGAGACACAACACGCATATCAAAGTTATTATAAAGCGAGTAGGATTATAAGATCTCTTATTAAACGATAACATTTCCTTTTTGCAGAATATTAAATGGAAATATTTTAAATATTTTTCGGCATTACGATTCTTTAAGTAGTTGTGTAGCTATAAAGCTCTGTTTCATCTCAATATTCCAAGAACATCTTTTGATATTAACATTTCAAATTTGGTGTTTACTTTTTAATTCAGCTTTACTTCATTTATATATAGTGTAATCGCATTTTTATATTCATTATATAATATGGGTGTTAATTCTTCATCTATCCACAAGTGTTGAAACGATTGGGTCTGTGAAATAAGATACCCTAGATTTAAACTAGAAATGACCTTGTTTCGTCTTCTCTTATAGGAGGTGTTAACGGTTCAGAGTGAGCCGAAAGTTAAATACACCCTTCAGTGATACATTTTAGGTCCTCATTAGAATAATTGAGGATACAAAGGAAATTGTTAAACGCTTAAGCCTTTGCTAAAGATCTTGGCAATATTTCGCCAATTTGAACTATGTATTTCCGGTTTTTCTCATATGCTGGTGGACCTGTGTTTAGAAAGTAAATTCGTCTCGGCTCGGAGAGGTTTATTTTGGTTTCCCAAATTGTTACCTCTCCGAGTGACGTATGTCACGGAGAGGTATTACACCGGACGTGTCTGTCTGTCTGTCTGTCTGTCACGCCCCACGTGACCGCGTTCGCAGTTTGCGTATCGGAGCAAACGTGTTCCCAATTTCCGGACTGCATTGACAGTTCACGGAAATTTGGGTTTGTCTCTGGCTATTCTACTTGAGTTCCAACACCACCAGCTTTGGTTTTCGTCCACTCGACATGGACACTAGTCTGTACTTGCTAGCTTCCAAGCACAACCATCATCTGTTCTTCGTCAATTTCACCTTGACACCAGCTTCTATGCACCACCATCTTCAGGTCTTTGTCCATTCCACATGGACGCCAATCAGTCCATTCTGGCTTCTTTTCCTTCGTCATCGTTTGTTTCAAGATATACGCGGCGATCGGCTAGAGTTACGAGAAACGTCTAGCCTCCCAATGGCAGGGCTTCCACCATCGGTTCACGCGAATGCGTTTTTATCTATTATTGGTTTCGAGATATACGCGGCGATCGGCTAGGGTTACGAGAAACGTCTAGCCTCCCAATGGCAGGGCTTCCACCATCGGTTCACGCGAATGCGTTTTTATCTAATATTATAATGAAAACGAATCGTATATATACCCCAAAACTTGAAGAAAGCGGGCAAGAGGGGTACCCTTCACTTTAAACGTCAATATTAGCAAAGTTTCGAAAGATAATAGGAACAACTTTATTTTAAACGATTTAACTATTTTTAAAGTTATTTACTGGCGATTAAAATAATTAATATCATTTATATTTAATTAATTATTTAAGATAAACTTATTTCTATGTAATGACACAAGTGAGAGTTTATATAGAACGAGTAATGAAGATTGCATCCGAATCGAAACACTACACGCACATCAAAGTTAATATAAAGCGAGTATGATGATAAGATCTCTTACAAAACGATAACATTTCCTTTTTGCAGAATATTAAATGGAAATATTTTAAATATTTTTCGGCATTACGATTCTTTAAGTAGTTGTGTAATCATAAAGCTCTGTTTCATCTTAATATTCCAAGAACATCTTTCGATATTAACATTTCAAATTTGGTGTTTACTTTTTAATTCAGCTTTACTTCATTTATATATAGTGTAATCGCATTTTTATATTCATTATATAATATGGGTGTTAATTCTTCATCTATCCACAAGTGTTGAAACGATTGGGTCTGTGAAATAAGATACCCTAGATTTAAACTAGAAATGACCTTGTTTCGTCTTCTCTTATAGGAGGTGTTAACGGTTCAGAGTGAGCCGAAAGTTAAATACACCCTTCAGTGATACATTTAGGTCCTCATTAAAATTATTGAGGATACAAAGGAAATTGTTAAAGACCTTGGCAATATTTCGCCAATTTGAACTATGTATTTCCGGTTTTTCTCATTGGCTGGTGGACCTGTTTTTAGAAAGTAAATTCGTCTCGGCTCGGAGAGGTTTATTTTGGTTTCCCAACTTGTTATTAATTTAACGACACGTTCAACCGCGTTTTGGTCATTTAACGACACTTTCTGGCCCTTTTAAGTCATTTAACAACACTTCAAAGCGCTTTTCAGTCATTTAGCATCGTTTTCTTTAATATTATAGTCGTTTATTCACATTTTTATTCATATTTAAGTCATTGAACGACAATTTCTACCACTTTTTAATCATTTGACATCATTTTCCATCACACTTTAGTCATTTAACGACATTTTCATTAATGTTTTAGTCATTTAACGACATTTTCATTAATGTTTTAGTCATTTAACGGCATTTTCGGCTACCTTTTAGTCATTTATAAACACATTCATCCATAATTTTCTCATTTATCAACCCTTTCTAACGACTTTTTATTCTTTTGACAACACTTTCAACCATGATTTAGTCATTTAACAACACTTTCAACCAAGATATAGTCATTTAACCACGCTTTTAACCAAGATTTAATCATTTAACAACACTTTCGGCAACGTTTTACCCTTTTAGCAGCTCTTTTTATTTGTTTTAAAATAGTTTCAACTCTGTGCGTATTTTACGGGTTTTTTAATCTTTCCCAGCGTTGTTTATGCCTGGTCATCCTTTCCTAATTTTCTCATGGGCTAAAAATAGTGTCAACCTTAACAGTGTCTTTCTACGGGTGTTTTCCAGGTTTTTAAGTTTTTACGTCGCAATATAACACAGTATTTCGGAATTCACATTGACGTCATCCATCTCACTTGGTTCAAACTTGGTGTAATACGAAAAGAGCATCGTATTTGTATTGAGGTGATTGACAACTTCATCTCAATTCGGATTACTTTCTAGGTAGTGAAAACTCAACATGATTCCTCGACGTGTCAACTCCCTCTGTCAAAACTACGCTCTACTTTAAAAACCCAAGCTACCCTATCTTAAACCATAGTAATAGGTACGATTCTCTTAATACCTTGCCCATCGGCCGGCTACCACCTGATTTCCAAGCGTGATATGTGCCATAGATCAAGGTTGTTTAACCTCTCGGTCGAGAAGTTAAATCGACGTGGGAAGTCCAGCTGAATGATGACGTATACGCGGCATCATCGCCAGGGTGGTTCGAAACGAGGGGTCGGATACGTACTCTTTTTCTGTACCGTATTCTTTCAGTTAGCAATATAATTCAAACAAGTGGGCATTCACCTATTTAAAGATATCTGATTTCTTATCGTTTGGGGTTTTTTTGGGTAATCCCCACAAGGGGTTAGGGATTGGTAAGTGTAGAGTTTTTAACACTACAATTCATAGTAATGTTTGAAGTTCTATTGTGATTTTGGAGAAAATTCGTGGGAGGGTTAGAGGTTTTCTAACTATTACACACGAGGATGGGGACAATTTTAAAAATTTGGCCACAACGTTTTTTTTTCACTCCTAGAGTAAAGATCACCTAAATTTCTTTTTCAAGTATCTTAATTTTAAGATGGTAGCGGAAGATTTACCGATTTCGGATGCGTTCCCGGTATATAACCAGGGAGAAGACGTGGAAGATATTAGTGACGATGAAAGTGTAATAATGTTTTGGGAGGAAATTAGTGGTGATGAACTCGATTATAATGTTGAAGTTAACGAAGAAGTTAATGTGGTGGTGGAGGAGGCTGGAGATTGTGAAGACACACTTCCAATTTTGAGCGTGGGGGACTTGCAAGTAATTTTATAATAGTATCATCATACGCGTTATTTGGGTCTGATTTTATTTTGAACTTAATAGAGATGCTTTAGACGATTACGAGGGTAATCCTACACCGCAATTCATCGCTAAAGTAATGAATTGCGATGGATTTAAGTAAATAAACAGGGTGTTATAATTAGTTTGTTAAATAGTACTAATAAAATTACAATATTAGAATTATCGCTAACATCCGGGGTTTGATGATGCCCAGCATTATAATTGCGGGGGTTGAGGATCTCATGTTAAAGTTGGAAGACATCACCGCCGAGCAGATGCACCCCATGTACGTGTTGCTAATTATATAAATAGTATAGGCATAACTAAATAGGGTGAAGTACGTATCTCATAGTGTTTCGCAGGAAGCTAGAAATCCGTGCTTCCCCCTATTATTTACTTCTGGTACAAGGAGATGTGTATTTATTTACATTTATATTTAGCCCGGAGAGAGATGCACATCATTTGAAGTACATCCCGAATGATGCGTATATAACCCCTAATTGTGACGGTTTCAGGTACTTAATTAGTTTTCAACATAATTATCAATTATATTTTCATAATTTGTTCGATTATTTTCATTTTTCTAAGTGTTGCGGCTGCTGTATACGAGATATTTATTCGGAGGAGGGGCGCCCGTACGGTGAACCCCGAAGTTGATGCTGAGGTGGCGGCGCAATTACTTGAGTTTGACCGGACGGTCTTAAACCATATAAATCGGTTTATCTTAACTGAATCATTAGGCTATTTGGAAGATGCCTACATTTACAATTAAAGACGTTTTATTGTTGTTGTTTCATTCGATTTATTCATACCCTAAATGACTAATTACAATATCCTTGTGATTATAAATCCACTCGGAAAATAATATACATTTAGATAGTGCACACAAATACCTCTATGCAGTTTTATGTCTAAGCATGCATGTAATCATGGGTCCATCATCCTCGATTTCGTTGGCTTTGGGACATCCCACTCCATTCAAGTCTATAACTTCCCGATTAATAATGTTCAACAAAAAGAAACACTTTTCCTCTCCCTTACAGAATACGCGATGGTCCTCTAACTCGGGGTCTCGCCTTTTTATACACTTTAGCAATACCATCATCTAATACGTCATTCTAGCTTTGGCTGAACATTATTGGTAATAACGCCATGATATTAACCTGGGTTTATGGGGTATTTTTAATTTTCTGGAATGATCTAGAATAATAGGTAGAGCTGGGTTTTTACGGCGATTCTTTATTTTCCCCCTAACGTCGTCTGGAGTTTCATACACCCCTTAACCATTTGATTAATACGAGAGAAATTAATGGTTCAAATTTTAATCTAATTAACATATTAAAATACTATTTATTTCTTAAATCATAATTCACCCTATCTTCATACTCCAATGTATGTACTTCTACATCCGAGAATCGAACACCCTTAATTGACCTTTCAATCAAAAACACCCCTTGCAGGTGCGGGGATGAGAGGGGTGAGTCAATCAAAAACGCCCCCTTACAGGTCTGAGATAGGGGTGAGTCAATCAAAAAGGTTTACGATTTCTTACCCGCCATCTTGCCATCCTCCCATCCTCAATCCTCACTCCTCACTCCTCCCCTGCCTTCCACTGTACCTGCACTGGGAACGGCATATGTGTACTACTGTCAAGATGGTCAACAAAGTCCATCTGGCAGTCGTAGCGCTTCCAAAGATCGTTCCAAATCAGCTCTGGGATCTCGGCAACAATCGGCAGTATTAACCCTGTTCATTTATTTATTACAGGGTTCATACAAACCTGGAAAAATCAGGGAAATAAACAGTTGACAAAAGTCTCAGGGAAAATTCAGGGAAATTTGGAATTTTTAGTAAATTTCAGGGAAATTTGAATTTTTAGTAAAATTCAGGGAAATTTAGAATTTTTAGTCAAATTCAGGGAAATTTGGAATCTTTAGTAAAATTCAGGGAAATTTCGAGTTTTTTAGTAAAATTCAGGGAAATTTCGAGTTTTTTAGTAAAATTCAGGGAAATTTCGAGTTTTTTAGTAAAATTCAGGGAAATTTTTCGAGTTTTTTAGTAAAATTCAGGTAAATTTCGAATTTTTAGTAAAATTCAGAGAAATTTGGAATTTTTAGAAAAATTCAGGGAAATCAGGGAAATTTGGAAGTTTTAGTAAAATTCAGGGAAATTTGGAAGTTTTAGTAAAATTCAGGGAAATTTCGAATTTTTAGTAAAATTCAGGGAAATCAGGAAATTTGGAAGTTTTAGTAAATTTCAGGGAAATTTGGAATTTTTAGTAAAATTCAGGGAAAAATAGAATTTTTAGTAAAATTCAGGGAAAAATAGAATTTTTAGTAAAATTCAGGGAAAAATAGAATTTTTAGTAAAATTCAGGGAAAAATAGAATTTTTAGTAAAATTCAGGGAAAAATAGAATTTTTAGTAAAATTCAGGGAAAAATAGAATTTTTAGTAAAATTCAGGGAAAAATAGAATTTTTAGTAAAATTCAGGGAAAAATAGAATTTTTAGTAAAATTCAGGGAAAAATAGAATTTTTAGTAAAATTCAGGGAAAAATAGAATTTTTAGTAAAATTCAGGGAAAAATAGAATTTTTAGTAAAATTCAGGGAAATTTGCGTCAAACAGGGGCCGAGTAATTAAGGAAAATGTTCATAAACATTCCCTCCATAGGATTAACATTGCACTATACTTTGGAGTCTCATAACTCTGGTTCTATTAGAGATACGGGGATGCCCTTTGATTATGTAATAGTCCAATTTGTCTCCCCCCCTCCTTCGTTAACATTTGCTCCATTGGGTACTCCATATACGGGAAAAACCTGGAAATCTCAGGGAAATTTGTTTTCCAAAGTTGTATGAACCCTGTTTAACTTTGAACAAAGTACGTTTCTTCAAAACGGGTATAGAGATGCGAGTGTTTGGAATTACATTAGCGTGAATTTTGAAATTTATATATTCCCTTGTCAAAGTTATTTAGCTTCTATCAGGGATAGGTATAATTTTTGAAGCAGGAATGGAGAACGGTTAGTATTTACTTCAGTCAGCGTGGGAAATAAGGCGGTGGCACAGGGCAAATGACCAGTTTAAAAATAAACCCAAAGGGGGGTCAAAGGTCCACGGGACCACTAAGAAAATTCAAGGATAACCAGCGTCCAGGCATTATCTCAATTATTTTAATAATCCACTTCTTTAGTTTAGCAGACGACCAGCCCTGGTCAATGGTCATGGACCAGTTTATTTATTCCAGGCCAGGGGGGTTGCTGGCCCAATGTCCAGTTTTAAAATAATCCTTATTTCCCACCCTGACTTCAGTCCGACTCATAGCCCAGTATAGAGCCCCTCCCTCCAACACGTAACGAAAAGTTTAAATTATCTTATTGGCTGCTCACTTAGATTACGTTTTGATGACGTTGCTTACGGTGACGGCGAAAAATACGTAATTCCTTTTTACCTCTGTCGCTATGACCCGCCTCTTCTTTCATACTTTGTTGCGCGCCCAGATTACTCTGTTCTCCATTCCTGCTTCTAAAATTACGTCTCTAACTGCTTCTATTAAGTGGAAAAAAGAAGGACAGAGCTATTTATTTTGAGACTTCTTTAATAGTATGTTTTTGGACTTGAGGTCCTCGAATCAAACCTTATTCCCTTTCGCCGGAAGTTAGCCTTAGCTCGGGATTCATGGGGGTGAGTAACGGAAAGAAATTGGTCTGTCGTCTGCTACAAAAGCCAAAAATATGTACTGTAGCAGACGACTTAATCACCCCCATGAATCCCGAGCTAAGCCTAACTTCCGGCGAAAGGGAATAAGGTGGATTCTAGGCTCCTCGAGTTCCCTAAATAGGAAAAAGATTTTAAATTAATACGGTTTATCGTGTGTAAATTACCATGGTAAAATGATGGTATGCTATAGAGCCGTAATTTATATTGGTAAATAACGGAACTCGCATCTCTATTAATGAGTACCTTCTATTTTACCCAAATTCTATAAACCTTGAAAGTGTTGTGTCGTAAATATTTTGTGATTTTTGTATTCAATTTGGCCTCTGCTCGAGTATTAAATGTAAAGTAAAAGGTGAGGAGTTTTTGATACAAAATATCTCTAAGCATGAATTTGTAAAAAATACTTCTTGGAACCAAGAGCTATTTCAATTTGGGGGAAAGGAGAACTTTTGAGGCGGGGTTTCGCCTAGGCGCCTTATAGGGACTTGGCATTTCGGGCTTAACTCCGCCCCTAGCGCCTTATAGGGACTTGGCATATAGTACTGCCAAGTCGCTATTGTGCACGAAATTTAGCATTGAGTTCTTCAGGGGCCCGCTCGGGATGAAGGGTGAAAACCGGCTCCGTTTATTGGCAAGCCCAATTGTGACGTTTCCCCCCCCTTCAATTGATATAGCTCTATACGCGTTTTACAAGAGTAACTCTCATATTTTAATTGTTTTGTTTTGGAGCCATCTGGTGAGCGACGCGTGAACTAGCAATTAGGGTGAGCCCAAAGGGGTGAAAATCTCCCCTACTACGCGTCAGACCCTCACTTAGCCAATCAGGAGCCTTCCCTGTGCACTACCCTTTCACTCTGCCGCCATTTTGGTGGAAAGGGGAAACAAAATGGCGCGAATTTTACTAGGGTTTGGGGTGAAAAACTTCCAACATCCGTCGCCACAGCGTTAGTGTCAGGCGTTGCTCTAAGCAAACCTAGCTCCCTGTCCATGGGTTAGGTGGTCTGTGGTTTTATGACATTTTGCCCTAAGGGCCACCACTTACGAGTTATGATTGGAGTGTTTTAACGATAAGCACTTAACATAGAACAAGTCACGAAAATCTTTTCTTAAATTCTACGTGTGGCGGTACTTGTATACGATTTCAAAATCGCCAATGATTACACGTAACCCAGACGAAACCGTTAATCACCGTCTCATTTAATTTAAAGGCCGACTTCCAGCGAAAAGGGTTCTAGCGAATTGAAAACCGAGCATCGAGACAAACAATGGCAGAGCGACCGTGCACCGATTTTCGAATCCCTGCTGGGGTAAAAGTTGGAAGGGTTCTCGCTAACTGAAAGCCGTGCAATCAGTGGTTCTAGCGAACTGAACAATAGAAATCCTTTTCAATTTATTTCCTCCCGAATTTTAGCTTTCCCCTGAAGGAAATTCTCTATTGCGTATCTTCAGTTCGCTAGAACCACATTGCAGCACGGCTTTCAGTTAGCTAGAAGAACCCTTCCATCTTTTACCCCAGCGGGGATTCGAAATTCGGCATCCATTGTTAGTCTCGATGCTCGCTTTTCAGTTCGCTAGAACCCTTTTCGCTGCTGGAAGTCGGCCTTTAAAATCACGAGTGAAATTCATCAATCCCTTTTAAAAGCATCAACGAAAATCACCAAAATGAACGAAAATTATTATTAGTGAATAATGCGGTAAATTAGTAGTTTAGAGCGAAATGTGGTTAAGTACCGGCCCGTCTGTAGAGTTACAGCGCTCCCACCATGTCCCAAAAATACCTAAAACCAGGAGTTCATAATAACCCCCCTTCGGGGGGAAGTATGAAACTGGCCATAGAGCTAATGGTAAAAATCGCGAACAACAAGATTCTGTCGTTGCGCATAGAAAGGACTAGCCTGTTTATGGACATACAACCTTACAGTATATCGTAGTGGTATCTATGCTCCTTGGTTTTCGTTCCAAAACTTCCGTTGGCTGGGATCTCCGTCGAAAAGAAAAATGGCGATATGGTGGACGTAGAAACACGTTGCAATTCTGATATTAAAGATTCTGCCAATAAATTTGTCCAAACCACGGAATTCTCACTCACACATATCACAACAAAACATTAATGACGATCGCTTAAATGTTTTGTAAAAAACTAGAAACCCCGACTAAAAGCCAACTTCTTAGTCAAGGCTTAATTTACACCGTTCCGACAGAAGCAGACGTGAGCCATTTTCGCTCCCAAAATCACAAGATAGAAATAGTGCTAAACCGGAAGTGTTTAAGTTAATGCGCCTGGGCGCTAAAAAATGGGGTAACTATTTCTTTGGGAGTTAAGCGGTGTAAGAGTCCGCTGAGCTTTACGGCGAAACTTTGTTGTTACAGGCTTTTTAACCAGTTTCGTACTTCGGGTTATTATGAACTCCTGCTAAAACCCCCTACTTTTTTTGAGGTCCCTAAATCACCATAGAATTGTGATTTGGTCCCTAAATCACCATATTCCTAGTTTAATGTGCCATCAGCTTAAAATATTCAAGCCAAAGTCCAGTTTACACATTTATATTTCTTATTTCGTTGAAAAACGAAAAAAAAACTGATTGTTAAGTGTGATAGAATTGTGATAGAGAAAACCACGTAGTAATCTAATAAACAAAAACTAAGTCAGTTTTATGATAAAATATTCTTACAAATATCTGACTTTGTCATTTTGTGAAAAAATAAGTTCAAATAAAGATCTCATTTTGGTTCCTATTTGGTCCCTAGTTTAAAAACTTCGGCACCTATTTCACCCTATTTCTAGCCTAAAAAATCCCCTATTTCCCTACTTGTTTTTAAGATTTTGGTGGGAGCCCTGGAGTTAGCACAGTCCCTTGACCAACCCCATTTGGTGGACAGTTTTCTTTATTTCATTTGATAATTAATTATTACTTTTTACATTATTTTGACAAATCACTTTTGCTTGTATTGGAGTCGTAGTTGTTCTTATCATCTAATGATTGTTCTTGGTCTTACGCAGCTGGGAATTTGGTTGTTCCAGGCGGTGGCAGCACTCGAAGCAGCATCAGCGAAGGCTCCGGATTCAGCGGCGCTTCCAGTCATGATTACACTAACGAAAACTCTTGGTCTTCGAAATCAATGAAAACGGAATTACCAAGTTTGTTCAAAAAGTGATATCTAGTTTATTAGGGAGAACGTATAAGACAGGGTTGCCACGGGTCAGGGAAAAACTGGAAAAGTCAGGAAATACACCACTTTGACATTACCTAGGGCGCCACAGCGGGCTACTGCGAACTAGAACTTATTAAGATGGGCAGGGAAAAAACCGCGAGGGGTAGCGCTTTTGCTAGTAGGGGTAACAAAGAGCAGTTTCCAGTCTTTCCCCTTGCGGCGCTTCGAGCGCGGGGCATCGGGCATGCGCGCAACAGAATGTCGAAGTGGTGTATTTGAATTTCTGGGCATAAGTCTTTATTGAAAGAGTAATGGAAGTTTCACCGCTCATCCTTCCCCTAAAGCCGATTTCTTGGAACGCCTATAGAGGGAAATCCATTTTCTTGATAGACCGGTTTGTTGGGTTGGCGCCGGGGGATGAGGAATACGGGCACGCTAGCTAGAAAGAGAGATTGATTTTCATACCCAAACCGCTTGCCCTAGAAGGCTGAAAATTTGCAGGAACGTTACTCGTAAGTAGTAGTAGGCGCGTACTAAGAACACATTCCCCCCCAATCCGCCGCCAAGTTAATAAATGGCGCCCAGAAATGTAAACAATCTTCTTTATGCAACAAAGTCCGCGCGTTTCAACCGATTTCGCAAATATTTAGTACACTGGTTTCCTTTAACTTATAGACGGGCTGAATGGTCTTTCGGGTTCGATTTGTTGCCATCTTTTTAAATGGCGGCCAAAAACTTAAAAACCCGTCTTTATGGAATAATGTTCGCGAGAAAAGTAATAAGGAAAAATGCATCCCTAGCTGGGCTGACGGGCAAGGCCGAGTGCCTTCGCTCCTAGGGTACGGCTACAAAAATATTAGTCACAGTAAAATCTCCCACCCATTCTTTACATCATTTTGATGGACGTTCTTATTACACGCGAGCGACGCCGCCACTAACAGCAAGTTGTTATAGGTTTTTATCTACGTTGTTAAAGACATGGCGCCGGGAGATGGGGGAATGCGGGCACGGTAGCTAGAGTGAGAGATTCAATTTCAAGCGGAAACGGTACTATGTGTAAAGGCTGGGTCGCTGTTATTTATTTATAGTTGTCGTTGAAAACTTCTCCTGACCCTTCAATGTGTATATATATACATATGTCTAGTTGTTATAGCTTTTTATCTAAGAGTGTTTAAAACATACAGGCTTTACCAGAAGGGAATAAGAGAGAAGGGAGACATTAGAGCCTGCTTTGGTAACGAGAGTCCGACCAACCTCAAGAAAACCGCGAAAACTTTGCGCAAGTACACAGCTTTTAACCAATTTACTGCAAATATAGTCCTTTAAGTTCTTCGCGGTATCAGGCGGCCCATTTGTCTGCTAGATTTTCATTCTCCAAAGGCTTAGGGCTGTCGATGTTTCGTTCTTGTGTAATTATAACCTCAAGTATGTATTTTATTGAAACTAATTTATATTTTCGAATATTAATTCAGAATAATTAGTTTTCATCTATTTATTACCTTCAAATTATGTGATCTTGGTATGTTTTCAATTCCCGTGCATCTAAATTAATTGCACAGCTTGATTTCGTTTATCAACATGAAATTCTCCTTCAATGTAAAGTTGTAAACAAAACTACTTTTTATTCGTCAACCGAGGCGTCACCTTCTTATGTGACGTCACAGCTTAGGCAGAAGTTAGATAGCAGCCAATCAGTGAAGGGTAGTTGATTTGAGGTTAGTAAGACTGTTGTTACGAGTGTAAAGCATTATGGAGATATAAAGTGTGTCCCATCTCTCTTATTCCCTTCTGGCTTGACGATTATGATTTGTGAGAGTGTATGTTTGTGATTTGTCTGTGGAGTCTGGATAGACGAAAAGACCTTTTTAGGTAGGTGTGATAAGTAAGACCTTAATGTACCCCAACCCGTTGGGCCATCTCGAATATTACCTTAGCGAGTTAAAAACATGAATACTGTACTGCATTAGAACACGCCCTCCCCACCCCCAACCACACCTAGCTAATACGTAAAAATTTTGCTTCACTTGTCCTTCAATAGACCTTTTCACACAGAGAGCGAGGGTGAAAAGGGGGTAAAATTCTCGAGAGGTGAGCATGCGCAATTGCGCAGAAAGAATGTTTGTTGCCAGTCGTATTTATGTAACCATTGCTTTTACCTTCCTAGTTAGGCATTCGAGTTTATTTTTATAAAACAGTGTTGTATTAATGGTTGTAAAAGTATAAATAAAATTTCCTAGGTGAAATTTTATCGAATTCAATTAATAGACGTTAAATTGGGGTAGTTTATAATATTCTACAGACCAAATTGGGCGCCAAGGCTTACGAGCGTGTTATACGCGGCGCTTTCGGGGCCGGGTGCGGCACGGCATCGGCGACGTCCGCCGATGAAGCGTCGATCCCATACGGTCGCCGAGGCTTAGTGAGTTTTAACCAACTATTATCATTGCACCGTTTCCATTAGAACTTAAAAACTGTTTGTTTCTTAACATGGTTTTAATTTTATTTTACTCTCTCGGTTTAAATACTAGGCATTTTATTTCAATATTAAATTACAAAACGTTCTAAAACACGTCCATCGTAGTTTATTTTACACGTTAAGTCCATTGAAGTGTAAAACTCAAGGCAACAAACTTGCAACTGCTCATGCGCGGCCATAAGTGTGAAAAGGTCTATAGTTGAGCTACGCAAAGAGGGGGAGTAACGAAAATCTCAATTATATAAATCGCCGTTTTCTTGATGTTTGGTTGATGGGCTCGAGACGTCACAGTGACGTAAAAGTTGTTAAACGGAAAGGGGACATTTTGAAGTTAGCACTGTTTTCGAAAATGGAGTTGGGGAAACGTCTTGTCTTACTGGCCCTCAAAACGTTACGAAGAGCACTTTTCAATTATTAACGAGCTTGCGAATAATGAAATTGTTTAAGAAAATGATGTCCATTTGAATGGTAGAAGTAGTTAATACAATTACTGTATTAATTTATTTTTTAAGTCCCGAGCCAACTTTTCGTCTGTCAAGATTTCTAAAGTCAAGATGGTTTATTTGATGGGCAAGCGCTGAGCATCATGACGTCAAAACCGGAAACGCGGAAAAAGCGTACAGTAGGGAAAATCCGACATCGCTTAGTAAGCGCTGTCATCAAAGAGGGTTATTGAACGTACCCTCTGGGTAAAATAACTGATCCCTGGGGCTTGACCATGAAGTCAAGCTAGTAAAACTTTCGGAAAATGTAATGGTCAAAAGTCCTACTACAGTAAAGCATAGATTTTATTCGGCCGTATTACTAGAGGGTGATTGTTAAGTGTCGTCTGCTACAAATAGACAGGCCATGCTACAAGTTAAAGACTTACAAACATGTTTACTCTTCATTAATTTGGTTACGAAATAAATATAAAAATCATTGTTATTAAACAGGAAACAAACCATTTAGCTGCTAAGGCATTCACTAATCCAACTGTAACATTTGAACAAGCAGACGGCTTAATCCTTTCACCCTATGTTTTCCCTGCAATAAACCTATGACGTAGTAGTTACGTTGCACAAACACTAAAACAAGCTGGCACGTGCTGACATAGTTTGCCAAATCACCTATTGGCATTTGCGTGAATAGAAGAGGAAACAGGCGATGATCTATGGAGGAAGAGAGAAAGGGAGTAAGCCTTGGTTTATTTCAATTTGGGGAACACTACGAGACGGGATAAGATTCAAATCAAAGTACGAGATGGTCGTTCGTCCATTCCTGGACCACTTAACTTAATTAAGTTAGCGTTACTTCTACATCAATGTAAAGCCCAAAAGCCTCGATTGCTTACCCCAGGAAGGTGAACGCTAGTTTCGCCAAGGGTGATGCGAAATCTGAGAGAAATCGGCCAGCGCGCTAACTGTGGAACGGCCGAGGTTGGGTGGGACGCCAAGAAAAGGGGGAGGGATAGTCGGACTCAATTGTAATTGGTCAAGAAGGGCTACGGAGGAACCGATTACAATTGAGTCCGATTATTTCCTCCCCCCCCTATTTCTGGTGTCCCACCCAACCTGAGCCGTTCCACAGTTGGCGCGCAGGCGGCGATTTCTCTCAGATTTCGCATCCCTTCCCACCCCCATCATCATCCTTGGTTTCGCTGTCAGAGTGAGGGACGTGACCCTTGAAAAAGGAAAATGGAACAAGTGCAGTTTAGAGGGCACTCGTCCATATTCGTGTTGTGTTCAGCACCCTCAAATTAGCTCGAAACCACTGAAAAATTTTATGAAAAACTGAAAAATAATGTTTTTAAAGTAAATGTTTTATTCGAATGGCACTCTTATCGTAACCTAAGCCCACAAGTACCTACAAGCACCCACAAGTACCTACAAGCGCCCACAAGTACCTAAAAGCACCCACAAGTACCCACAAGTACCTACAAGTACCCACAAGCACCTACAAGTACCCACAAGCACCTACAAGTACCCACAAGCACCCACAAGTACCCACATGTACCTACAAGCACCCACAAGTACCTACAAACACCTACAAGTACCCGGGGCAAGCACCCACAAGTTACAGGGGCAAGCACCCGGAAAAGTACCCACAAGTACCTTCAAGCACCCACAAGTACCTTCAAGCACCCACAAGTACCTACAAGCACCCACAAGTACCTTCAAGCACACACAAGTACCCACAAGCACCCACAAGTACCTAATAGCACCCACAAGTACCTACAAGCACCCACAAGTACCTTCAAGCACACACAAGTACCTACAAGCCCCCACAAGTACCTTCAAGCACACACAAGTACCTACAAGCCCCCACAAGTACCTTCAAGCACACACAAGTACCCACAAGCAACCACAAGTACCTAATAGCACCCACAAGTACCTACAAGCACCCACAAGTACCTTCAAGCACACACAAGTACCTACAAGCCCCCACAAGTACCTACAAGCACACACAAGTACCCACAAGCACCCACAAGTACCTTCAAGCACCCACAAGTACCCACAAGCACCCACAAGTACCCACAAGCACCCACAAGTACCCACAAGTACCTACAAGCACCCACAAGTACCTACATGGTTCACCACTATCCGGGAAGAGCCCATGTTCTTCCGAGAACCACATTTCATAGAAAAATGTGGCAAAATTACATAGGAAAAGTCCCTGGTACTTCTTCTGATTAGGTTGAAAAATAGTTTTGTTAAAGGCCGACTTCCAGTAACGAAAAGGTCGAGGGCTCGGGCGTTCGGCATTGTAGTGTACGGGATTTTGAGATTTCGAGATTTTGACCAAGATTTTGAGATTTTCTCCAGATTTTGAGATTCTGACTGAGAGTTTAGAAATCTTGAAATCTACTCCAAGATTTTAAGATTTCGGGATTTTCAATGAGATTTTCAGATTTTGAACGCGATTTTCAGATTTTGAAGGAGATTTCGGGATTTTGTTCAGGATTTTCAGATTTTAAAGGAGATTTCGGGATTTTGTTCAGGGTTTTCAGATTTTGAAGGAGATTTCGGGATTTTGTTCAGGATTTTCAGATTTTGAAGGAGATTTCGGGATTTTGTTCAGGATTTTCAGATTTTGAAGGAGATTTCGGGATTTTGTTCAGGATTTTCAGATTTTGAAGGAGATTTCGGGATTTTGTTCAGGATTTTCAGATTTTGAAGGAGATTTCGGGATTTTGTTCAGGATTTTCAGATTTTGAAGGAGATTTCGGGATTCTGTTCAGGATTTTCAGATTTTAAGGGTAAGATTTTGGGATTTTGAGATTTTAAGGGTAAGATTTTGGGATTTTGAGATTTTAAGGGTAAGATTTCGGGATTTGGAGATTTTCGAGAGAGATTTTAATAGATTTCAAATGAACTGTACGGGATTTTGAGAAACGTCCGACCCCTCGGAAAAGGTTCTAGCGAACTGAAAACCGAGCATCTAGACTAACAATGGAGCGACTTATGAATCCCCGCTGGGGTCAAAAGTTGGAAGGGTTCTCGCTAACTGACAGCTGTGCAATGTGGTTCTAGCGAACTGAAGATACGCAATAGTGAATTTCCTTCAGGGGAAAGCAAAAATTCGAGAGGAAATAGATTTAAAAGGATTTCTATTGTTCATCTTCAGTTCGCTAGAACCGTCCACATTGCACAGCTTTCAGTTAGCGAGAACCCTTCCATCTTTTGAACCAGCGAGGCTTGGGCACGGTCCCTACTCCATTGTTAGATTCGATTCTCGGTTTTCAGTTCGCTAGAAGTTCCCTTTTCGATGCTGGAAGTCGGCCTTTAAATTAAATATTTTGGTGGAAAAAGAAATACGATTAAAGAGTTAGTGCCATAATTTTCGTCATCCACAAACTCAAAATACGAAAAAAATCAAAGAAAAATGTAGTTTATTATGTTATGTCTAACTTTGTACTTGGTTTCGTAGAAATTTGTAAAATTGCAATCAATGTATTGTACAGTTTGGAAGAGGCCTAGTTAAAATTTTGTGGCTCGTTTGATGACATAGTAAGGAGAAATTTTCACTCTAGATGTCGCTCACCTGACGCCTGTTAGTGTCTCAGCGCCGCGTTAAGCCTATTCTATTCAGATTCGCGCGGCATTAGTAGACTCGAGAGTCTCAGGTGCTTGGCTTTTCCGCGAGACGCCGCGAGTGACGTTTCAAGGAGAAAACCCCGCCAAAAATCTTCTCCGCAAATTTGCTTTTGCCCCCAAATTTCCAGTTTTCCAAGCGTTTCTTCTGTGTTTAAATATTGATCAAGCTGCATATTTTTGGAATCAGAAGAGTTTAAACTCTCAAAAAAGTAAGGTTTTCTTTAGATTTGACATCAGTTTTAAACCAGGTTGCTATTCCTTTAAGACAAATAATTTAGACCACTTATCTTTTAATTTTCAAGGCTTTGTTATCAAAGACACTTTTTTTTATTATTTGCAAGAATAGGTCCGTCCCTTGCCAAGTTAAGATTAGGTTAGACGCAAGGACATTAAGTTTAAAATTGACAAAATCAAAATTATAATTTCACCAAAAATTAAGGTTAAAAAATAATATTGGAAATAATTAACTCCACGATCATTCAAAAAGTCCTGGAATATTTTGGAAAATCCCAGGGAACTAAAGGGGATAGTAGCGCTCAACTTCAACAACAATAAATATATTAATTAATTGAAAACATTAAACACTGATCTTCATATTTGAAACCAAATTTAAAGTTTCGATTTTTGCTCTCATATCTCTTTAAAATTAAATTTAATCGTTACAAAAAATATATAATTTAATTTTCATAGAAAAAACTCGTAAATTCATGAGAAAAAGTTGCATGAATAAATTTCGCAAATAAATTGATTCTTTAGTTCTTGAAAATGACCATTAGAGTTCGCTGGACATTATTCAAAACAAACTGCAAATTTTAGTCTTCGTTGAATGTGCGAATAAAAAAGTTAGTGAATTATTTACAAAGTTGAAATATTCGGCGAAAACTTTGTTTTGAAATGATTGAGTTATTTGGTCCGGAGTTATCGCGAAACCTTACACGGGAAGTTCGTGAAAAAGTTCACAAAGACTCGCGACACAAATTAATAAAATGTTGAAAATTCATTTAAATATTTTGAAATTGTCCGTAAATGGTTTTAATTGTTCGTGAATCTCGTCACTAATTCTTGAATTTGTTCAAAATAAATGATGATTAATAAATTGCAAATGGCGTCACTTCGGCAAATTGTTCAAAATAAAATGAAGACTAATAAATTTAAAACGGCGTCAATTCCTCAAATTGTTCAAAATAAAAGAAGACTAATAAATTGCAAATGGCGTCAATTCGTCAAATTGTCGAATCCCGAACTGAGGAAATGAGTAACGGAAGTAGGTGACTCACTGGAAGGCAGTCCCATGATGAAGAAGGTCAAAGGTCGTTTGTGGTCAAAGTGTAGAAGAGGGAAGAATCTTTCGCGGACACCGTTTAGTCGGGGGAAGAAGGTGGTGTCCAGTTGTCGGAACAGTAGTCGAATTGGCCAATGACAATTCCAGATGAAGGGAAAGTGAAAGGAACCACGAGAAAGAACTGCCAGAAGATACTCAAAGGGAGAATGAACTGTCCACTATAATCTAAAGAGATTTAATAATGGTGGTCGTCTGTCCATTTTCCTCTTTAACAACCTTTACAGGTTGTGCTTGACCACAATGTCCTGAATCTCAAGCAGAGCCTGTCTCCTCAGTAGAAGGGGGAGGTTTGGATTAAGGTAAATATTGGGTTAAGGTTAATTGTGAGGTTGGGTTAGATGAGGGGTAAGGTTGGTGGGTTGAATGAGGTTTCCCCTTCCCCGAGGTCAGGCTTCCCGAGTTGGTGCGGTCTTCTCTTAGGATAGGGGGTCAAAATTGGAAACGTAGTCCTTTCCCGTGGTCCTTCACTCGCTCAACTTCTCAAGGTTCATTTCCCTTCATTTGTAATTGATATCTCGACCTCATCCGTCTGGACTTCTGACGCGTACGCGACGAACACTCGTGTCGTTTCATCCGTAATGATCCCCCACGTTCGCGAATCGCGTTGATCCTGAAAATAAAAGCAATGAAACGTCTCTGTTACAATGAAACGTTTTTAAGAATTTCAAAATTGTACCGACCTTACGTTAACTTGGATAAACGAAGAAGAAATTCGTCCCCTCAGAACAAGATCTTCAAAATTTAAGGCGACTGGATGTTGATGTTAGTTTCCTGTGACGTAGAAGGTGAAAAATGTAAGAGAAATACGTCTAAGTTCAATCTTAGGCGTAATTTTAAGAGTCGCTAAAAGCGCGCCTCCTTTTAGGGTAGAACGAAACTAAAATAGTAAAAAAATGTGAGAGGTGGCATTAAACGAGATATTTAGCAATAATTTGGAGGTAGAAACATGTCCAATTTGTGTTATTTTGAAAAAAGTGCAAATTTATCAGTTGATAGAAACAGGCGCATATTTAACCGCTCCTGTTATGTTCTTGCTAAGCCGCGTGAACCAAGCTCTTACGTAATAATGACGTCAAAGGGAAAAGAAAATTAATGGCACGTATTTCGAATTTCACAATAGATTAAAAGGGTGAAGCCGCGTTTTAAATCATTTCAAAAATCTTGGCTTATTTTAAAAGTAAAGGAACCTCCTACCTCTTTAAATAGAATGTAGAGGCTTAAGCGCATTCTCAGATAGCGTCGAGACAGGGATAGATTTAATTTTAGAAGAAGGAATGGAGAACAGAGTAATCTAGGCTCGTGTCAAAATCCCGGACCCCCTTCTCCCTCGGGACGGACAAGGGGGGTATGAAAGAAGAGGCGGGAGGGTCATAGCGACAGAGGTAAAAAGGAATCACGCATTTTTCGCCTTCCCCGTCAGCAACGTCATCAAAACGTAGTTTAAGTTTCAAAATCAATAAGATAATTTAAACTTTTCTTTACGTGTTGGAGGGAGGGGCTCTATACTGGGTGGGCTATGAGTCGGAATAACTGAAGTTAATACTAACCGTTCCGTTCTCCATTCCTACTTCGAAAATTAAATCTATCCCTGGTCAAGACTTACCCTATCTCCGGAAGTTAGGCTTATCTCGGGTTTCGTGGAGGGAAGAAATTCGTCTGTCGCCTGCTACAGTGCATATTTTTGGCCTTTGTAGCAGACGACAGACTAATTTCCCCTCCACGAACGCTGAGATAAGCCTAACTTCCGGAGGGCGATAGAAAATAAGGTAGATTATTGACGGTTGAATTAGTTACCCCAGATTTGTCTCCCAGGTTTATGTTTTTCTGTTCTATAGGGGTGTTGATGTTGTTTATGGTTGTCGGCCCGTAGATGTTAATGGTCCCTTGATTCACTTGTTGCCCTTGACTCGCCCTCGCAGAACTGTCTGTGGTTTCCTCCTTCTTTTCTCTTGCCATCAGAGATGCAACGAGTTTGTTTATAGCCTCCGTCAATTGGACCAGTTCTCTTTCCAAGGCCACTATGGTAACCTGTGGACCTTGATTAGCCGGCGCAGAACTGTCTGTGAGTTTCATCTTCAATTCGGCCAATATGGATGCATTGCGTTGGTTCATCTTGGATAGGGTCTCCGTCAATTGGGTCAGTTCCCTTTCCCGGGCCTCAATCTCGTCAATGTCCTTGCTCGATGGGCCGGCGCTGTTTATGTCCGGCGTCTTACTCGATCCGCTTAATCCCGATCTTTCTCTCTTCAGTTTTTCGATCTCACTCTCTAATTTCTCTTTTTCGATCCTGAGCGACGACAGTAGAGCTTCCAATCTTTCCTTGTCTTCGTTCAAGACGGATTCATCCGCTGGGAGATTTGAAATACCTTCATCAGGATCATCAGTCTGAACGGACCTCGATTCCGCCGCCCCGCTCTTTGCTCCTTCGTTCGAAATTTCTCTTTCTTTGGCCTTTCTATTTTCGTGTTCATCAAACAATTTTTCTATTTCTTTTTTAACTGAATCTTTCGCGCAGGACAAAGCGGTACGGCCTTTTTTGTCAGTCAAGTGAGCGTCGGCCCCGTTTTCCAGCAACAATCTGATGACGTCCAAGTGACCCTTATAGGAAGCGAATAACAAGGGTGTGACGCCATCTTTACGCGCCTGATTGACTTGCGCCCCATTTTGGATGATGTGACGCACGACGACCAAGTGACCATTCTGGGAAGCGATGTACAAGGGTGTGGCGCCATCTTCATTGGCCTGATTGACTTGCGCCCCATTTTGGATTAAGCGAGTGACGACGTTCAAGTGACCCATAAAGGAAGCGATTGTCAAGGGTGTGAAGCCATTATACTGCGCCTGATTGACTTGCGCCCCATTTTCCAGCAGGAGTCTGACGACATGCAATTTGCCTTCCCACGATGCCCAGTATAAGGGTGTTCTTTCATATTTATCGATCGCCCCAATTCGAGCACCTTTTCCAAGAAGTAGTGTGACGATTTCTACATGTCCATTTTGGGCAGCGACGTGTAACGCCGTGAAACCATTTTTCTCCTCCCGCTTGTCGGGGTCTTCTCCTCTCGCCAATAATGTCTTCACTCTTTTTATGTCACCATCCCGGGAAGCTTCGCGTAAGTTCCTGACCCACTCCATCAGATTTCAAGGGTTTAATTACTAAGAAAGTTCTTGTTTCTTTTCGAGAGGGCGATTGTGGACCTTGATATTAAGGACTGCGTAATTCGGGACATTGTTCCTCCCAACACATTCCCGTATTTACACGGGAAAGTACAATAATGGCTGGTGACGTCAGGGACAGGGAAGTAACAGTGTTCGGGAGCTTAATTTTGATTCTAGTTGCCGATTGTCGCTCATTTCATTTCACCACGTTCGCATTTCGAGCCTAAAAACATTATAGAAACGCCGTCAAAACCAAACATTGAAGAGCTCTGGCATATTTCATTTAAAACTGATCAATTGATAGCTATGGCGCTCTAAACTGCACTCACTTGGATTGAAATGCCCATCAGGGTGGGAACTTTCACCGGCACGTCGGTATTTTTAAGGGTAAAATGTCACGTTTGACCTCGCGTTCTTTTTTCCCAACTCGAGAAATGATCGCCCGCTGTTGGAACCTTCAACATCCGGAATTACTCGATTCGACGTAGTTTACCCGAACTGAAAATGTCGCTGTCGTGAAATTACCTGGAAAATGTCTTCGACGGAGTTTATAGAGGCCGAAGACTCCGTTGTTTCATGGTGCGCGTGTTAGAGATGACCGTGGGTCATTGAAGTCCTGGAATATACATTGAAATTTGTAATTGACTTCCAAAAAATACCTCGACATTAAAAATATTTTAGCAAGGGAAGGCAATTTGAATTTAGTGGGAAACAACAGTTCTTGGGTTTACGAAAATTGCAAAATTGCGCTACAAATTTGTGTGAAGAGTTGACTTTTTTGTAACTCTTTAATATTCTTTAGAATTATCCCTATCGACAGAAGTTGATGACTTTTTATCCTGGGAAGTATTGAACACTAAGGCATTATATAGTATCCATCCCTGCAAGTAGAAATTGCCTATGGTAATCGTAAAAGAGGGTCGAAAGTTTCCTCCCCGCTAGGAAAACTATCTAATCTACTGGAAAAAATTCCACGCCGTGAGGCTGTGGCACTCAAACTGTGGGGCGTGTTCAAATCTTCTTCAGCGCCAATCGTTGAAAAGCCGTCTGTCGAGAACTCCACGAAAATCCATTACAATCCGTGGGCCTAGGACCCCACACTAGTTTGACCAGAATTTCTAGCAAACTCTAATAACAGCTGTTCTTGTCATCGTTTCTGATTCGTTACCTCAAACCACAGGACACACCTTAAAGTTTCGTTACTTGCCCGCTGCTGGCGCGCAAATCAGCCTGCCACCTCAAAATGAGAGAGGCGCCGTAGAGGGCGCGGTTATCGGACCTAATAAGAAGTTGGCTAACAGAGATGGTTCCGGATATGGTTAGAGTCCAATACTTCCCAGGATAAGAAGTCATAAACTTCTGCTATCGACAACTAGCTTTTGGCCAAAAGAATAATTGGGGAAAATATTTTGAATTAATCATTTGTGGAATCTGGGAATTTAGCGCTAACCCTGAACAAGTTGTTTCCCGAACTACCTTTTCAATTTCGTTGTTGTCGATTGAGATTAAAGAAAAGAAGATTATTTGAAAATGAACTTTAGCATTTCGGCGTCAGTCTCTAGATTGTTGCACTTTGAATGAGTTTGGTCGCCTTCCTTGTCGCCGCCCAGAAGGAATGAACACCTGCAATTTGAAAATGACTAGAAAGTGCCCAATTAATAAAATGCAAAACCATTATTCAAGAAATAACTCTCGAATTTGATGAAGTTACCCCGAAAGAATTTTTCTTTTTGGGAGATTCAAGGGGCCTTTAACTCCGCCGTTCTGACTCTAAGCTCGTGTTTTCGAAGTTCCCGAATGACGAGTGCCACTCCCCCATCAACCAGTTCCCAATTCCTGCAAATTTCCAAATTAACCACTTAAGTCAAGGTATCAGCACCAATAGTCGTGTTCCATATTGAAGTACCACCGCCCCTACGTCGGTCGCTCAAACCTAGCGCCATTTTCGGAGGTGCAATGCTACCAGACACTTTTCCCTAGCATTTTTTGGAGTACTGATTGTCGTCGGCTACTATTCATTCCGTTTTTAGACACAGAACATCCGTAATGATCCGTACAGGTTAATGTTTGTTTATGGGAATTTTAATTGGCTTAATTTTAAAACTATTTAACTAAATTGGAAACTTCAATTTGTAAACGTGGAAGAAATTATTGTAAAAATTTGAAGAATTTTTTAATTGTTTCTGAGTCTAGTTCACTCAATTATGAAGCAGACGATATTCAGTTACCAGAACCACGGCCCACCCCTCTCACGGACGTGATCGAGTTAGCCATGTTAAAAGAAATCCCTCACTCCATAAATGGCGGCCAATTTACATTTTTCCGCGGAATTCTTTAGATCTCTGCGGCGCTCAAATGGTCCAATACTATTCAATACTCGAATGTAGCTTGGGATAAAGAAGCTAGTGCTACATGAGTATGAGACTAGCTATCCTTTGTGGCATTGCATGATACCACGCGTTTCTGTGTCGTCATAATTTCAGTTCAACTTTCCAATTTCGTTTCAAAAAGCCGGAAATAGTCTCAGTTGATTTTCATTATCTAAGAAGTAAGAAGAGACTAGAAGTAAAGAGCTCTAGCATTGGTAATAGATCCTGGCACGAGTAAACAAATTTGAGCAGATTTTTTGCCGCTTCCATTGCGCCTACATTATGGAGAGAGAAGAATTGGTCGAGTTCCAAAAACAGTTTCCTACCCCGTTCCCCTCAAGCTAAAGCCGGGGTGTACACAGAAGGACGCGGGTACTTGAATCTAGTTCGGCCGTCTAACACCGCCAGAGAGCGTCTCATGTTTTGGAGAGGGAAAATTCAGAAACCGCTACTAGAGGGCCAACCGTTCGTGCGTCATCAAGAATATTCACTTTCGCCAAGTGAAGAATTTGGTTAGTTCGGTACTTCTTGTCTCCTTATCTTACTTCTGATAATATTATAAGTGTGTGGCCCGAAGTAGTCTCTTATTGACCTCGAAATAATTATTGGCTGACTGTCTCTAGGACTTTAAAGTGCGAGTCTGATTTCAAATGCACTTTTCAAGTAAAATTTAAAAGCAAGTGACTTAGGGTCTCTTTCTCTTTAAAATAAGGCAAGTTTCGTTAAAATCGGTTATCATTTCACCGAGATTCGAATTTTTTGAAATTATCTAAAACTGGGGTTCACCCACTAATCAATTTCTTATTTCAATTCCTCGTCAAAATGACGTAATAGGTTGGTTTACGACCGAGAGTTCGCCCCTCGCGCTCTTCGATTCAAGGTTTCTAACTAGGCTTAGATTAGACTTAAACCTAAGGATTATTTCTCGTAAACTTTTCACTTATCCAAGGTATCATATACTAAGTAATAAACGTATTTAAATTGTTACGATTTAATTAAGCAGTTTTATTTTTGACACATTAAAAACCTATAGCCCATTTCAGCACAATTTACAAAACTCATTTCAGCACGGTTTGCTATTAAAACCTTTTTATTTTCTTTTTGATTACATTTTCAACCGTGAAACTTGCGCTGCTTCCCATTGGCCCGAATATAGGCAAAATGTGAGGCTTATGATCGTAAAATGTTCGATGCTATTTAACGATGGATTTATTTTTAATGCAGTTTTTACAAATGGAATTACTAAATAAAATGCATCTTTTAGTTTTATTATTTAGCCAAAAAACATTTGTTTTAATGCTTTCGTCTATCAATACACGTTTCCATATCAATGGTGATATTGCAATGGTCAAATGACAAGTTTAATAAATAGTAAGTGTCTATTGCTGAATAGCCTTACCTAACCAAACCCTACCCAAACCAAAGCCAAACCAGGGTTCGTACACGACCTGGAAAACCCGGAAAAGTCAGGGAAATTGAAAATGGGCCTAAAATGTCAGGTAAAAGCCAGGGAAATTTAAAATAGACCTACAAAGCCAGGGAAAATATTTTGGAGGAAAATTGAAAGTCTGAATAAGGATGACGAGAAAATGTGTTGTCTGAGATTTGAGCAGAGCCCCAAATTCGCGAACCCTGCTCCGGTTATTTATTATTTCCAACGAAATAGTTGGCTAATTTTTATAACAATAACAACTCGTGCAAAAATGATTCGAGTGAATTTTGATTTGTTTTCGTATATGTTCGCCGAGTACATTATTGCAAATGGTCAGGGAAATTTGTGGAATTTAGTCAGGGAAAACCAGGAAAAGTCTGGGAAAATCTGGAAAAGTCAGGGAAAATCTGAAAAAGTCAGGAAAAATCTGGAAAAGTCAGGGAAAAGCTGGAAAAGTCAGTGAGTTTCATTCCAAAAATTTTGTACGAACCCTGTAAGCCTAAATCTTTGCGGAAATGGGTTATGGTTAAAAAGGGTGAACTAAAATGTAAAAACTATGCGCAAACGAGCCATAAAAATTGTGCGGAAATTGGCATTCTCGCGAAATTCAATAAAACAGAAACGAAACCAATGTTCCATTTTCCCTAAATTATCCTATTTAATATTATTATTTGTTCTTAAGTTCTACAAAACAAATATCCTATTTTTCACGTATAAAAGCAATTTTCAAATTTTCGCTAGACTCCCCGCGACTCGCGCCATTTAATTAAGAACTCGAAACTGCATCACTTACCATTTGATGTCTCTGACTTGTTGGACCTAGTTCCTAATCGCACATCGATGAGCACCTTTCTGACGCTCGCCTCTCCCCCACTAACACTTTTTAAACGTCGGTGACACTTTTATCTCTATCAACCGTTCAATGGATCCCGTGATGTTTGTTAGATTAAGTCATGCCATTTCTATCTCGAATCCGCATAATTTGCCCCGAATCGAACCTATCTTTCCCTCTGTTAGTAATAAATCTACCTTGATAAGTTCTTTTTATCGGAGATTAGAGAAGCGACTGACTCCATTGTTTTTCGTGGTAAGATCACACTTGGATCTGATCGTTTTCAAACCTCCCTTCGTAGCATTGGCGATAGTCTCCTCATGGGTTTCAATCGAGGGGCCCGTCATTACTCATGAGAGCGTACGAGATTTGAAATCTTTCTCGATTTTGATGATTTCAAAGATTTAAGAATGATTTGACTGATTTGGAGCCGATTTGAATGATTTCGGAGTGATTTTCACGATTTAACGATGATTTCGATTCGATTTATGTGATTTGAAGGATTTGGAAATGATTTGAACGATTTGTACGATTTGAATGACTGCAGGTGACTTAACGATGATTTGGTGCGATTTGCATGATTTTGTAGTGATTCGAGTGATTTGGTGCGATTTGCATGATTTTGTAGTGATTCGAGTGATTTGGTGCGATTTGCATGATTTTGTAGTGATTTGAATGATTTGGTGCGATTTGCATGGTTTTGTAGTGATTTGAATGATTTGTTAGTGATTCGAGTGATTTGGTGCGATTTGCATGATTTTGTAGTGATTTGAATGATTTGGTGCGATTTGCATGATTTTGTAGTGATTCGAGTGATTTGGTGCGATTTGCATGATTTTGTAGTGACTTGAATGATTTGGTGCGATTTGCATGATTTTGTAGTGATTTGAATGATTTGCTAGTGATTCGAGTTATTTGGTAGTGATTCGAGTGATTTGGTGTTGATTCGAGTGATTTGGTGTTGATTCGAGTGATTTGGTGTTGATTCGAGTGATTTGGTGTTGATTTCATAGTGATTTTAATGATTTGATTGATTTGATGATTGCTTGATTTGACTGCTTTGTATAGTGATTTGGCTGATTTGACTGATTGATTTCACTGATTTGAATGATTTGATTGATTTGCTGATTTCTTGATTTGACTGATTTACGATTGATTTCACTTATTTGTAAGATTTACTAGCGATTTCACTGATTTACTAGCGATTTCACTGATTTGTGCAGCGATTTGAAGGATTTGATTGATTTCATAGTGATTTAGTGATTTTCTAGATTTGGGAAGTGATTTAGTGATTTTCTAGATTTGGGAACGATTTACGTGATTTGAATGATTTAAAAAACCAGGTGTTCGAGATTTGAAGGAGCGACGGCCCCCTCGCGTCCCAATTGTCAGTGTTATCATTCGAAACCCTTCACCTTCCCAATCTGGAGAGTGTCATTCTTCCCAAGAATTAACCAGATACGAAGTATTTTTGAGTTTAATTCCGCTTATCAATTTTGAAGATAAGACAGGTAGTCAACGAAAATAACAAACCACTTGAAAGACGCGTACCTTTTTCATAAGCTTAGCCAGGATACGAAGAGTCTTCCACCCACTCCATTTGGCACGTTGAAGTTAATGCCAATTAAAAGGAGGGTGAAGTAGAAAATCAAGTGATTTTTTATCGATTTTTCAACTGCATATTCAAACATTCACAAATACCAGCTCCGAATGATTTTAAAATTACAATTAGATTCAGATTTTAAGGATAATTTTAAATAAGCCCCTCTGATCAATCGCGTAACGCCTTGCCTTCCTGTTAACAAAATTCCCGTGGCACGAAAATAAGTGATGAAATTATAACTTTGAAAGTTTAAAGTTTTAAATTCATCCCAATGAAGTTCATTTTCCTTGCTATATATGGCACTGTAATATCGGGCCATTCCTTTAAAGGTGACGTTGCATTACTCTGAATAAGACAGAAACTTCGTTACGGTTGACTCTAGTCGTATGGACCAAGAAGTTATATCTAGCATCTCAGAGAGAAGGTATAAATTCGCCTCCAGATTTCCAGCTCTTTATCTCCAGTCCAAACGTAGCCTGTCCGGACGGAGTTAACCCCCCCTCTAAATTACAACCAGACCAGCATCTCATTGGTTCTTGAAAACTTACGTCAGCGCGACGCGAGTGACGAAAATTACAGTCATATTTTCCGACTGAGGAGAGGCTGCGAAATAGCCCTTTTACGTCCCCCCCCTTGTATTGTTGAAAGGGGGGACTACAGGGACTATGGCGCCAGGCGAATACTTAGGCATCTTATACCTTCTCTCTGTAAAGTAACTTCTTGTGCGGACCTTATAATGGTGCCGCGATAATTAATTTTCAAACTTAATTTGGCTTATGAAACACTTTTAAAAACTTTTGCAGAGCTTAATTTTAACACCTGGAGACCTTTAATTAAGTTAATTGGAAAACCTAAATTCAAAAACTTAATTTCCCCGCCTTTTTCTTATATTTTGTCAGTGGTTTTAGCCACATCGCATATATGATGGGCTATTAGTTTGACCTGGTATGTAGAAGAAGAAGATGATGATGATGTTTCTTTTCGTTATATTTAAATTGTGCTATGGGAGGGATATAGAATTGGTCCGAACGGGCGAGGATTTTTTTGAAGCGCGCTTTGGAAATTTTTTGGATTCTTCTTCGCTACAAGGTATCGATGGGACTAATAGTTTTACCTGAGTAGTTGTGGTAGTAGTAGTAGTAGTAGTAATTAAAGTATAAACGGGCGTTGCCAAGCATCCATTGAAAAATTATTCCACTGACCGGTATATTATGGGATATTTCACTAGAAGTATATTTATTGTAGTAGGGATGTTGATGTGTCTTAATTATGGGCTCTACTATCTTGTTTTTTTCGGACAATTTTATATCGTGGTTCGGTTGCTTAAAATTGGCGCAAATTATAAAATTATAAGATTTTTTACGACTATAGCCAAAAATATAGGACTTTACAGGACAATTTTAAAAATTTGAAAATCCCCGACTTTTTGAAACCAATATCCCTGGGACCATTTTAAGGTCCCACTTCGTGATAACACTCGCAGCCCATAATTAGTTTGATATGGTTTGATATATCAAACGAAATCCCTGACTTATCTTTGACATTTTAGGCATTTAATTTCAATCCCTGACTTTTCCTACATTTTCAAATTCCCTGATATATCCAAGTTTACGATCACGTTAGAATTACGTCTAAAAATATACCTTTAATCTTTATTTAGATCAGTTATCACAGTTGAATGACAATAAAGAAATTCGGTCTTTCTTAGAGATGTGAAATTACAGTAGTTTTTAAAAACGGTAATTTACCGGGTTAGTTTCCGATTAAATTTTGGAATAACAAAATTTACCGCCGTATTTTATTTTATGGTATTTAATATTTTCACATGCTTAATTATTACAGCGGTAATTTAAGTATTTTACCGGTAAATTACCATTTTAAAGGGAATACGAATTTACAATTTCATATCATATTTTCCCACAAAAGTGGTATTATGTTACACTTTCGAGTCTCTACTTTAAAAATATAAAGTTTTTAATATAATTGAACCAAAGTTTCTATTTTTAAAATCCATTGAAATTGAATCACGAAAACTCAGTTTCGATATATCAACAATGTTGTCTTGTTCAGCTTGTTTGTTCGCCCGTTTGATGACATCACTATGACGTCAGGGGGGGAAAGCGCGGGAATGCAGCTATAGGCGTCTCGAGCTTCTCGCCAGTCTAAACTCTGGGTCTGATAGCAGCGGAGAGAGAGAGTGGCACCATCTCAGGTGAAAAAATGTATCTGTGACGTCAGCCTACAGGGAAACGTTTTAGGCTTTCATAAAAAGAGGATTTCAAATGAAGCATTTTCAAATGCATATTGCGGCCAAATATCCACCAGCGGCCGTATTCTGCAGAAAAGTTAAGCTCCTCCTTCTGCCCTTGGCTCTCTGATTGGACCGTCAACCATTGCCCTTGGCATTTTAATTGGCTACGTCTACCGATGACGTTACATGCCTTGGCTCAGTGATTGGAGGTTCAACCGGCAAAAATAAGCCTTTGAATTCAGTTCAGTTTGAGTTTCAAGTTGAACCAAATTTCGGTGTAAGGTCAGTGTACAGTGTAAATTTTTCGCCAAAGGTCAGTGCTGCAACCTTTCACCGGAAACGTTTAAGCTATTAACGCCATCTATCATATGAACTGAATAGTAATTTCGTGCCATCTGCTCTTTTTTAATTTTAAATGACGTCAACGTATTTGAGACAGCCGCCTGTTAAGGTAACATCGTTTAATGTTGAGTAAGTTATATATTTTCACGTAAATAATGTGCTTGACATATTTGTATAAAAAATTAAAAACCAATTGTAATTGTCGAATTAAGTATTAAACGTTCTTTGAATTCTTTCCCTGTTTCCATGTTGTTACTTTGATAACATCGAACCACAACTGCCTAAGCGTCCGTGAAGGGCACACAGATTTTTGTGTCAGTAGTTTTATTGGTAATGGTGAAACAGTAATTTTTTCATTCCTGTGTAAATTATCTTCAACTTTTGAAGTTGAAATTACATGTATATTTATATGTTCTAACATTGGTAAGATTTATTTGTAGTAATTGTATTGAATTATACATAGTAATGAAACATGTTTAAGAAAACTGAAAAAGGCGCCGCATTCCCTCTATGAGTTGAAGGTTGTACCCTTGTTGGTCATCAGTGACTTAGGTAACACGCCCGAAGAGATGACAAAGATGTGATAAAGCAGGTGAATGATGTCCACTGCCAACAGAGAACCCTTTCCCGAGGTGACAATGAATGGCATTCCTCAACAATATTCCACTTGTTATAGAAGAACGTGAAGCTCTGCGTATTGCAAATTTGGTAAGTTCTCGTAATGTATTAACCATGTTATTAACATTATTTTTTGTTGCAGGTGGGTGCAAGCTTCTTGAATAGCCTTCCTCCAGTTTTTGCTGAAGATTCCTCAAAGAGCCTTCTGCTTTCCATGAACATGGTGCTCATCCACTTGCCACTGAAGAACACAGACATGGTCATAAGAATGGTTTCTATTCGACGTAGGGTATAATAGTCCACCTTCTGAAAATTTCATTTGGACATTTTTTGAGATAGAGGGTTGCTGCAAAGTCAGTTAACCATTAAGAGTTACTGCGTTGTCCTTTTAATTTTATTCTTCACTTCAACATTTCATTGTTCTTTTTTCCATCATTCCTTGCTATTTTTCTGCATGCATGGCATTATTCCTTTATTGTTTCATTTATAAATGGGCTAAACTTTCCTATAGCTTAGTAAGAAAAGCAAGAAACGCTCATAGCTTCCGCTAATGCATGTTTGGAGGCCCTACTCATGTTTGCGTCTGTTTGGCAAATAATGACTGAAAATGAAAGGGCTAGGAATGAATTCGAAAAGCTAAGGTTTGAAAATAAAAGGTTTAGACTGGAAACCGAGAGTATTCAAGCCAACATCATGACCGAAGTAAAAAATTGCAGCCTGAAAATAATGACTAGTTTTGTTCTTTGAAGACATGCTCAAGCGAAGCATGTTCAACTTTACTGTAGATAATATTCTAAATGCCATGATAGGTTGTTTGAATAACGTATCATTGTATTTCGATTATTTTCAATGCTCAATTTGGTATGCACTTTCTTCATGATGGCATAAACTCTCTCTGATTATTGTATTCTCCTTTGTGATTTTATAGTACTAATTGTAGATATTCTATTAATTCATTTTCACCAAAGTTTCTTTAATATCCAATTTGACATGTACTTTTTTTCATTCTCTTATTATAAATAGTTATTTTTTTCGCGTTTAATCCATATAATTTATTACACGCGATATTTGCGTGTATTTTATGATTTATTTCTCGCATACGTGTTAGTTTACTGTTAACTTGTATTGTAATTTAGTAGACGCTTCATTTAATAAGCGCATTACATTTATTGCATGGGTTATATCAAATGTGGATGAGAGGGAAAGTATGAAAATGGCCATAGAGCCTGTGTTAAAAAACGCGGACATCAAAGTTTCGCCAATAACTATTTAGTTTACTAGTGACTGATGGACTTGCAAACTCGCGACTTAAAGTAGTTCAGACATTTATGCTCCTTGGTTTAACCATAGCCCACTCGATCACGCGCATCACGACGGAAGCTGATCGCGCTGTAGCTATATTACCGAGACTTGTTTTAAACGTATCTAGTTTTATGTGCTCTTCTATTGCTTCGATAACCTTACTTAAATCCATATTATACCTTCAAATACCTTTTAAAACATTACCAGCTACTCTGTCCTGACTACAAACACAAATCGAGGACGTTCTAGCATACACAATAGCAGACGACGGTAACCGCGTAACCGCGAATTAACACAAGACCTATTTTAAGGGAGTGAACAGGCCCAGTATAGCTACGCCAATAAAACGGTCAACTACGGCGAAACTCTGATGAGTCGCGACTTTTGGCCATTTTCATACTTTTCCTCTCATCCACTTTTGGTTATATGCATGCATTGAATAATGTATTAGATAGACTTCATAACATTTTTTTAAATTATTTGGATTTTTGTTATCATTGACTGTTATTAAATGGGGGTTGTGAGCCTGTGTGGATAGTGTTTGTCATCCTCATAGAGCTAAGTGGAGCCGGGGAGGGATTTAAAAAAGAAGAAAAAGTCTGTTACCGCCTTTAATGCTTTAAAACCGTTAATGGCATGTTTTTAATCAGTTCACATTAGAATTATGTTGATGATGTCTAGCCCGTACTCAAGATGACATTTCTTATTTTATGTTGATGATGTCTAGCCTGTACTCAAGATGACATTATTTATAACCAGCATGCCAGCACCCAATCAGTCCCGATACACTCTCAAACCCAAAAATTCGGCAATTTATTTTCCACGTGTATTAAATTTTACATATTTCTGACTGTCAAGAGTTCATTGCTTTTTTCTGTTGCATGATTGCAATTTACATCCTCCGAAGTCTTCATGACCACATACCTATTTTAAATATAACTTTAACTATTCTATTGTCATTCATTAGACCTATTTCAGATTTACCATATTCATATTAAGAGAAACAAAGGGGTGATTATACCAATTGCTGCATACTGAAATGTTTACTTTTCAAGTAACTGTTCATTGGGAAGGTGTAAATATGGTTACTGGTTATGTTTTATAAGTTATGTCGATTTGCTGTTGTAAAGCGCTTCCGCGACTTCCAGTGTTAGTTGCGAGGCGCAAATGGCTTGACACTCAGTCTCTGGATAAGCTTTTTCGTCAGCAGTTGGAAGATATACCTCGTCTGCGAGAGGAAAGGATAAATATTGATTAAAGGGTATGGGTGTATCTCGCTCATGAACACACCATTCCATGAGAATATAATAAGTGCGAAATTGTTAATGCCACAAGAGCATGAACCAATCATGGAGTTGCTCTTGCGATTTTGGTCATGCTAAGTGCTCAAATAAGGCTTTAACCATTCAGTTAACACGGGCGATCAGCCCTCTCATTTTTTACTGCAGTGACTTCTAATTTCTATACTGCGATCGACAGTTGCCACACAATCTGAAAAAGTAATAAATCATAAAAGAAATAAATAAAATGGTGTGTTTTTATTTAAATCGGATTTTTAAGGGGGAAAATTAAAGAGTTTAGTTGAATACTTCATAAATTAATTAATCCTTCATAAATTACACTCACCACTTTACTCGACACGTTGATCAACATCGGGAGGTTGATAGAAAGTGTTGAAATGTCGTCTGCTGTAAGTGCGTTCAGCACATAGCGTTACCGAAGCAACCAGTAAAACCGGTGTTTAACCGGTAACTCATTTGTCAGTTTATGAAAAAACATTTTGAATTTGGTGTATAATTTGATAGTTTACATCTGAGTCTGCGCGGAATTTGCACCAATCACTGAGCCAAGGCATGTAACGTCATCGGTAGACGTAGCCAATTAAAAGGCCAAGGGCAATGGTTGACGGTCCAATCAGAGAGCCAAGGGCAGAAGGAGGAGCTTAACTTTTCTGCAGAATACGGCCGCTGAAATGGGAGTCAATTAAAAGCTTGATATTTTTGAATTGACAGAAATTAAATCTGAAGTTTTTCAAACGAAGCTTCTCATTCCCTCTAAAATTATGGTAAGATATAAATTGGTAATTTACGCGGCGGTATTTATTAAATTACCGGTAATTAACCAACGGGAGGTTTCTTATATTACTAATATTTATTTGATTATCGATTTGCTTGTATTAAATATTGACATAAAAAGCATTTTTTTAAATTTGAAGGTTGCATTTAACCCTTGGTCTATCTTCATAATAGGGAGCTAACAGTTCTGACCCTGAAACGCCACACCCTTCTATCTCTTACTGGAGTTTCATCCCCCCTAACGGTTGGAAACAGTATTCTACGCTCAAAAATTCCAACTAGAGAGGAGCTGCATGACGTCAGACTATATCTTCCCCTAGCCAGTTGTTAGCTCCCTATATAGGAAATGTAGAAATAAATTTTCAATTCTTTCTTAAGAGTATTTTTAATTTAGGTTCAAAATGGTTCCCTGAATATAATTATTTAAACAAGATAAGTTGATGTTTAAGTTCACTCATTTAAATGAGATTTAAAACTAAAATTTGATAAGATAATTTTGAATTTTAATAGCTATTGTTTTTATTAAGAGTTTAAAATTTAAACTGCTGCACTGAGTTTTAATAAAACTATTTTTCAACTTTAATAACACCTGTTTTTTAAGCTTTCCTATAAATATAAATTAAAAGTATGAAACTAGTATTGAATTAAGTCTATTAATATTAAACATAAAATAGTTCTAATTAACACGCAATGTTGGCCAAATAGTCAAAGCGGAGCCTCCGAAAAGAACTAGGCCCATGCATGTCAAATTTTATGTTTGGAAATATCCAGTTTGTTAAGGAAAATGTTTTCACCATATATGTGTACGAGATGGCGCTCATACTACCGTTGTGACAGGGGTCCACCTTAAATTATCGTTGATATTTTAGGGGTCAGTCATAAAATTTTTATGATAGAGAAAAGTTTCATCCTAAAATTAACGTAAATGTTTTTGGGGGATATTCACAAGCGCACACAAGTACCCACAAGTACCCACAAGCACCCACAAGTACCTACAAGCATCCACAAGTACCTACAAACACCCACAAGTACTCTTTTTCTCTTTCTTCCTCTCTCTCTCCCTCCCTGCTCTTTCTCCCTCGCTCTCTCTCTCTTACTCCCTCTCCTCCCTCTCTCTCTCCCTCCCTGCTCTTTCTCCCCCCTCTCTCTTACTCCCTCTCCCCTCTTTCTCCCTCTCTTTCTTCCTCTCTCTCTCTCCCTGCTCTTTCTCTCTCTCCCTCTCTCTCTCTTACTCCCTTTCCTCTCTCTCCCTCTCTCTCTCCCTCCCTGCTCTTTCTCGCTCTCTCTCCCTCTCTTTCTCCCTCTCTCTCTCCCTCCCTGCTCTTTCTCCCTCTCTCTCTCCCTCCCTGCTCTTTCTCCCTCTCTCTCTCCCTCCCTGCTCTTTCTCTCTCTCCCTCTCTTTCTCCCTCTCTCTCTCTTTCTCCCTCTCTCTCTTTCTCTTTCTCTCCTTTCTCTCTCCCTCTCTCTGCTCTCTGCTCTCTCTCGCATTCTCTCTCTCTTTCCTCCTTCGCTTTCTTTAATGACTGTTTGTCCGATAAATATTATATGATCAAAACATTGGAATCAACATCGTAGCAGTAACGAAAGGTCAAAACAAGGATTAATAAACATCGACCCCGTAGGCTTAACCCGTACCATTCCCAAGCTCGTGTCGTTTTCTTGCTTCTGTAAGTTCTGTTGATTACGAGTAGCGACCAACTACTTCACCGCTAACCCTTTTATACCCATTTTTTTAGAACTCAGACGTGGATGGAAGTTTTTTTTTATTCCCTCCTTTTTAAGCTTTTTGCCTATAGCAATAAGCTTTATACGGCGACCCCTGGAAGCAGGCTTGCTGGCAGGCAGGCAGGCAGGTAGGCAGGCAGGCAGGCAGGCTGGCTGTTTCGCGTTCGCGTACATTTTCGTAAATTTAAATTACGCGGCAGAGCTCGCCGGAATTTGATTCTCCACCGCACTAGCGACATCTTTACTAAATTCGATCATATTTTCGACGAGAAAATGCGGTCTTTCGGAGCTAGCGGGGCTCGAACTTACGAGTGAGTGACGACGCCGGTGTGGGATGCGGATACTCTACGTTTGCGCCACTACGATTGTTGTTAAGCTATCGATATTTTTCCTATACTTTTCCACGCCTTTGCTTATTGGTAGCGGGAATCGTTGACGTTGCCGGTGTGAATATCTCTAATTTCGGGTTTTGTTAAAGACAATATCAAACTGCAAAAAGCGTTAATATGCCTTGGGGCATATCTTGTTTTTTACCTCTCCGAGTGACGTATGTCACGGAGAGGTTCTGTAACGATCGTGTGTGTCTGTCTGTGTGTGTCTGTTGTTACACCCACGTGACCGCGTTCGCAGTTTCCAAATCGGAGCAAACGTGTTCGCCATTTCCGAACTGCTTTAACAGTCACGGAAATGGCTACTCAACTTGAGTTCTCACACCACCATCTTCTGGTCTTTGTCCATCCCACACGGACACCAGTCTGTACTTACTGGCTTCTAATCACCACCATCTTTTGGTCTTCGTCCATCCCACATGGACACCAGTCTGTACTTACTGGCTTCTAATCACCACCATCTTTTGGTCTTCGTCCATCCCACATGGACACCAGTCTGTACATACTGGCTTCTAAACACCACCATCTACTGGTCTTCCGTCTTTTCCACATAGACACCAATCTGTCTCATTGGCTTCTAACTCCATCGTCATCGTTTGCTTTAAGACATTCGCGGCGATCAGCTAGGGTTACGAGAAACGTCTAGCCTCCCTAAGGTGGGTTGTCCACCAAAGGTTTTCGCAATTGCGGTTGTTTTTGCTTTTAACTGTAGTTCGACACCCTTATATACTACCTATTTGAGCAAGGCGAAGCAACCGGCGTATGCTTCATTTCAAACGCCAATATTAGTCAAGTCTCTCAAGAATGTTTAATTGTTCTTTTTCAAAACGATGTAACGTTCAATAAGGCGAACAACTAACGAAGAAAATATTTAATATTAATTATATTTATTGTAATGTTTAAGATAATCTTGTTTCTCAACTCAAAATTAATACAGAAAGAGTTAAAAAGCTGTCTATGTTTTTGTCTGTGTGTGTCCGTCCATTGTTACACTAGTGCGTCGCGTTAGCAGTTAGCCTTGTGATGATGTGATAAGAAATCAGACAGAACCTTAATATTCCCTTTTTCCATAATATAAAGTGAATATGTGGAAGTATTTTTCGTAATTATGATGCATTTAGTACTTTTGTAGCTTTAAAGCTCTGCTTCATTTTGATATTCCAAAGATTTTTTTTAATATTGTTATTTGAAATGGCTGTTTAAATATTACTTAAGCTATACTACATCGGTATATAGAATAATCCTTGGTTTAGTTATTTCACGAAGAAAACTAAGACCTAGACTCCGGCGGGTATATCAAATATTATCCGCATTAGGCTTAGTGAAACAAAGAGTAAATATTTGACGCCTGAGGTGAAGTAAACTTTGGGCTTTGATTTTCGTGTCTGAAATGAAGAGACATCAACGGTTCAGAGTGAGCCGAAAGTTAAATACACTCTTAAATAATCAGGTTAAGATTTTATAATAGAAGAAAAGATCAAGGTGGCAATTAGAATAGTAAAAGGGCTAATGGTAAACGGGTAGTAGCTACAGACTTTTTATTCTCTTTATGGTGCGCATTGACTATTAGTGCGTCTAGCTACAATTTATCTTTGGTGTTATTAAACGTTAACATTCATGTAGGCACACTAAGAATATTGTTGAGGTGAGACGAGACGATAGTGTTTACACTGCAAACCAGTTGTGAATGTAACTATGAGAATATACTGTAAACAGCTGAAGCGTAGACTTCATTTCCTGTTCTTTTCCCCATTGTAGATTTCCATGTGTCCAAGAGTTATCCTTATTGGATGTAAAATGTCGTCTGCTTTACTGTATATTCGCTATGCTTGGAATACTGCTTCAATCTAGGTAAATAAGTTTGTAGTAGTAGACCTCTTGACTCGGAGAGGTAATATTTTGGTTTTCCCAACTTGTTTTTTGCTGATATCCCTCGTGTTCTTTGGCGCGTTTTTCCTCGCGCGCGCCGCTCTTTTGTTGAATGTGAGATTTTTTTATGACTCCGTACCAATCGGAGTTTGCAATATGTACTTAACTGGGTTTAGGGTAATGGTATTCCTATGTAGTACTTTGCCGCGAATTGCTTTTTACGATTGGATTCAATTGTTGAAAGAACTCCGAGAGCGCGCGCGTGGGTACAAAAAGGAGAAATTTCTCGCGTTGTTCGTTGCCCTTATTATTTCTTTCTAAAAAGCTTTTACAGGGTTCATACAAACCTGGAAAACCTCAGGGAAAAATCAGGGAAATAAATAGTTGACAAAAACCTCGGGGAAAATTCAGGGAGATTGCGAATTTTTAGTAAAAATCAGGGAAATGTGCGTCAAACAGGGGCCGAGTAATTGAGCAAAATGTCCGTAAACATCCCCTCCATAGGATAAACATTACACTCAACTTTGGAGGCTCATAACTCTGGTTATATTAGAGATACGGGGATGTCCTTTGATTATGTAATAGTCATATTTGCCCTCCTCCTTGGTGAACATTTGCTCCATAGGATACTCCATATACGGGGGAAAAACCTCATGGAAATCTCAGGGAAATTTGTTGTTTTCCAAAAGTTGTACGAACCCGTTTTAACTCTTGCACCCATTTTAGGAACATTTTCCCACGCTTTTTTACGCCGCTTAGCCCCGCCTAAGATGGGAAATAAACGTACCTTACTGGGTATGAAATAAAAAGGGTTAAGAAGGGAGAAAGTTTAATATATATTGATTAAATGCAAAAAAAAGAGCGATTCTTTTTAACTTAAAACGCTTTCCCCGGGAATTTTCAATTATGTTTCAACATTTATGCATATTCAGGGTTCGTACGGAACCTGGATAACCTGGATAAGTCAGGGATATGGAAAATAGGGTCATAAGTCAGGGATTTGAAAAATTTCCCTAAAATGTCAGGGATATGTCAGGGATTTCGTTTGGCATGTCAAACCATGCTTCGAGTAATGCTAAATATGAGCCAGGTGTAATTATGAAGTGGGCCCGGTAAATACCTTAAAATGATCAGGGATATTGGTATCAAAATTTGGTCAGGGATAACAGCTGAAAAAGTCAGGGATTTTCTATGTAAACATTTCGTACGAACCCTGAATTATTTCTTGTCTCTTGGAAAGTCGGATTTCAAACTGTTAGCATCCGTGTATGACGGGTAGAACGTTTTACAGGCGCCCATTGCAAATACACGGGGACGGTTCAGCCTGTAAGGCATCTTCGCATTTTAAAATTTAAAATTAAAATTAAAATAAATCATAGTTAATTTAATAATTAAAATTTCCCATTAATTTAATTGAAAAGCTCTTCAAAGCGATTGAATTTAGTTAATTATCGTAAACAATCAGTGTTTTATTCTTTCTTAAAATTAAGTTAAATCGTCCCGAAATTAAAATGAAACTACAGGGTTCGTACACGACCTGGAAAACCTGGAAAAGTCAGGGAAATTGGAAATGGGCCTTAAAGGTCAGGGAAATTGGAAATGGACTTGAAAGGTCAGGGAAAAATATATTGGAGGGAAATTGAAAGTTAGGATAACAGTATAAGGGTGACCAGACTGAGATTTGACCAGAGCCCCTAATTCGGGAAAACCTTGAAAAATCAGGGAAATAAATGGTTGACAAAAACCTCAGGGAAAATTCGAATTTTTTAGTAAAATTCGGGGAAATTTGCGTCAAACACGGGCCGAGTAATTAAACAAAATATTGACAAACACAGAGTACGAACGGAACCTGGATATCCTGGAAAACCTGGATAAGTCAGGGATATGAAAATTTGTTGAAAAAGTCAGGGATTTAAAAGTTTTCCCTAAAAAGTCAGGGATATGTCAGGGATTTTGTTTAGTGTATCAAACCATGCTTCGAGTAATGCTAAATATGAGCCAGGTTTGAAAATTGGGCTCTGGTAAATACCTTAAAATGGTCAGGGACATTGCAAAAATTTGGTCAGGGACAACCTGGAAAAATCAGGGATTTTGAATGTAAAAATTTCGTACGAACCCTGAAACATAGCCCCTCCATTAACTTTGGAGGCTCAGAACTCTGGTTATATTAGAGATACGGGGATGTCCTTTGAGTATATTATAGTCCTATTTGCCCCCCATCCAACCATACTAAAAACTTAGGGATACGACAAACAGGGGTCGAGTAATTGAGCAAAATGTTCGTGAACATACCCCCTCCATAGGATTAACATTACACTCAACTTTGGAGGCTCGTAACTCTGGTTCTACTAGAGATACGGAGATGTCCTTTGAGTATGTTATAGTCCTATTTGCCCCCCATCCAACCATACTAAAAACTTAAGGCTAGGCCAAACAAGGGCCGAGTAATTGAGCAAAATGTTCATAAACATCCCCCCTCCAAATTACACTATACTTTGGAGGCTCATAAGTCTGGTTATATTAGAGATACGGGGATGTCCTTTGATTATGTAATAGTCCTATTTCCACCCCCTCCCTTCCTTAGTGGTTAACATTTGATCCATAGGATACCCCATATACGGGGGAAAAACCTGCATGAAAACTCAGGGGGGAAGTATATGGGGGGAAAAACCTCATGGAAATCTCGGGGAAATTTGTTGTTTTCCAAAAGTTGTATGAACCCTGAAGAAATATTTCTAAATTAAAGAATTCCTTTTTGCAAACGTCGAATCGAAAGGTTTTTTGATCATTTTCTTTTCATCATATCGATCTGTTTTTTCCTCCGGAATTTTCCCCTCTTTTGCGACCTTGTATACCTCCTAAATTAACTCTAGTAAAATAATAATTAGACGAAACACTGCAGCAGTCTATGAGTCGCGAACAATAAGATAACGATGATAACTGTTTTAGAGGTAATTTATAAAGAGACACGTTCGACGCGGAGTCCTTAATAAAATCAGGGGTAAATAACGAAAGGAGTTAGAGACGCTAGCTTCCGTAGTGTAGAATATGGTGGGACCTTGAAACGTCAGAGAATTTGTAACTAACATAGTGCCACCTTTGGAACTGTATTGTAAATAAGATCAGAACCTTAAAAGTTTTGCCTTAAAATACTAGCAGACAGGAGAAAATCGATATCCCAGCATGACTTTCGAATCTTTGCTGCCACGCTATTGTGTTGGAAAATATCATACTTATTTTGAATTATAGGCGGCGCGACCGAGGTATATTCTCTTTTATGTGTCTACGTTTGAAAGTCCCAATGTATTCTACACTACGGAAGCTAGCGTCTCTAACTCCTTTCGTTATTTACCCCTGATAAAATCGCTTACTAATTGAATAAATATTTACTTGAACAACGTCGTCTTATCACGAACGTGTTAACAAGCGATTTTACGAGGATCCCTTTTTAGAATCTCGTTAATTCATTACTGACTTGGCGTTTCTCTTGAAAAGGTCGAGCGAAGAGTTCATTTTCATTTTCTTTATTTTTTTGCGATTCAAGCACGGTTTTAATGCGATGACTTTTAACTGCTCTTCGACCTTGAAATGCCAAGTTGTTCTCGCATATCTCGTCAAGTAGTTTAATTCAGGGTTCATACAAACCTATAAAATCAGGGAAACCTGGAAAAATCAGGGAAATAAATAATTGACAAAAACCTCAGGGAAATTTCCGCGTCAATCAGGGGCCGATTAATTATGCAAAATGTTCACATACATAGGAATAGCATTACACTAAACTTTGGAGGCTCATAACTCTGGTTGTATTAGAGATACCTGTATGTCCTTTGAGTATCATGTTATAGTCATATTTGCCCCCCCCCCTTCCTTCGTTAACATTTGCACCATAGGATACTCCATATAGGGCGGAAAAACCTGGAAATCTCAGGGAAATTTGTTGTTTTCTAAAAGTTGTATGAACCCTGGTAATGCTTTTTAGGAATTGGGTACTAAATACTTTACCTATCTCTCATTTGGGGTTCAAACAATGACCTTGTCTTCCGTGAACCCTGTGTTTTTGTATCATATTGATATTCCCTGTACGAATAGATTAAAAAATAAACCATGGATTTTTGTAATAATAATTTGTTTTTTTCTCTACCATATACATATACGACTCTCGTCTTTAAAACAATTCCCAAGCCTTCTATAAATACATCGATACATCGATTTGATTCGTGGAATTTGGCGGGAAAGACGCGATTGGGGTGCGCGCGCAGCTCGCTGCTTGATAAGCGTTGGTGGATTGAGTTCGCGCGTGATTTTTGTCGGCGGAAATTCTGGAAATAAGAATGTGTCAGCGCCGGCCGCCATCCAGAATTTATTTCCAGGAAATAAGAAAAAATCCAGCAGCAGGATGCGAAATATTAGCATTTAAAGAAACCTCTTGAATTATTGATGAAAACGCGCCACTCTCCTCGCCTTGCCTGTGTGTATTCCGGCGTATTCTCCCTTATCTATTCTTTATTTCCCACCGCGTGCATTTTACCGATAGGCAAGTATTTATATATGCATATATACAGAGGATTTGCCGAGCCCATCCATACCTTTATTAAAAATATTTCTATTATCCCCATTCTGCATGACCAAACTGAAGTTGTTGTTGTAGAAAAAACAAGATGACGCAACAAGATGACTCTAAGCCACTCTAAACCACTCTAAGCCACTCTAAACCACTCTAAGCCACTCTAAACCACTCTAAGCCACTCTAAACCACTCTAAGCCACTCTAAACCACTCTAAACCAATCTAAGCCACTCTAAGCCACTCTAAGCCACTCTAAACCACTCTAAACCACTCTAAACCACTCTAAGCCACTCTAAACCACTCTAAGCCACTCTAAACCACTCTAAGCCACTCTAACAGGGTTCATACGAACATCTAAAACAGGGAAAAACGTCCCTACTTCCGGCTTAACTAGGCTAAGCAACTCTAGCCACTCTAAGCCACTGTAGCCACTTTTAATCACTCTAAACCACTCTAAACCACTCTAAGCCACTCTAAACCACTCTGAACCACTCTAAGCCACTCTAAACCACTCTAAGCCACTCTAAACCACTCTAAACCACTCTATACCACTCTATACCACTCTAAACCACTCTAAGCCACTCTAAACCACTCTAAGCCACTCTAAACCACTCTAACAGGGTTCATACGAACATGGAAAACAAGTTGCTTAACTAGGCTAAGCAACTCTAGCCACACTAAGCCACTTTAAGCCACTCTAAGCCACTTTAGCCACTCTAAGCCACTCTAGGCCACTCTAGGCCACTCTAAGCCACTCTAGGCCACTCTAAGCCACTCTAACAGGGTTCATACGAACATGGAAAACAGGGGAAACCTGGAAATTTCAGGGAAATTGACTTTGGAAATTTCGTATGAACCCTGTCGATAACGCTCCTTTTCCAGGCAGGGGTTGTAGTGATGGGGTAAAGAAAACACAACACATGCAACCGACATGCCTAGTTCCCGCCATTTCTTAGATATTGTCAGGAATAGATTTAATTTTAGAAGTAGGAATGGAGAACATAGTAATATTTGGGCGCGCGTGAAAGTCCCGGATCCCCTTACACGGGACGGGACGGGACGGAGGGGGGTATGAAAGAAGAGGCGCGAGGGTCATAGCGACAGAGGAATTACGTATTTTTCGTATAGTTTAATTTAATTTGAACTCCAATTAATTGCCTTTTTTCTTTTATTTTTCAAGAAATTTGAGCAAGTAACGAAGCTCTAGGGCCTGGAGAGTAAGTTTTAATTTAAAACCTAATTTAGAGTTATTAAGATATGGTTTTAATTTGTTTTTGTCTTTGTAAAGAATGCTCGAGAGTCCAATGGAACCTTTGTATGAAAATGCAACAGTTTGGCAGGTATTTCTTATTTATTTACATTGTTTTAAAGTTTTCGGGCCAAGGCTTAACAAAATCCAGAAAAACCCCAATAAAACCCAGGAAAACCCAGAAAAACTCAATAAAACCCAGAAAAAAATCAATAAAACCCAGAAAATCCTCAATAAAACCCAGAAAACCCCAACAAAACCCTGAAAACCCCAACAAAACCCAGAAAAACCCAACAAAATCCAGAAAAATCCAGAAAAACCCAACAAAACCCAGAAAAACACCAATAAAACCCAGAAAAACACCAATAAAACCCAGAAAAACCCAGAAAACCCCAATAAAACCCAGAAAAACCCAAATTAAACCCAGAAAACTCAATAAAACCCAGAAAAACCCCAATTAAACCCATTAAAAACCCAGAAAAACTCAATAAACCCTGTAAAAACTCAAAAAAACCCTGTAAAACCACAATAAACCCCTAAAAAACCCCTATAACACCCAAAAAAACCCCAATAAAACCCTGTAAAACCACAATAAACCCCTAAAAAACCCCAATAACACCCAGAAAAACCCCAATAAAACCCTGTAAAAACGCAATAAAACCCTGTAAAACCCCAATAACACCCAGAAAAACCCCAATAAAACCCTAAAAACCCCAATAAACCCCTAAAAAACCCCAATAATAGTCCTTTTTGGTAGTTGGTAGCAGACAACGGACCTCAAGCCCCTACATCTCTCATGTCTTATTCCAGGATAAATATCCCTGAGTCCCGGCCAAGGCTTAACGATTTAGACCAAAAAACGCAACTTTTACTACCAGTTTTGAAACATGGAAGGCGCTAGTTTATTCACTCGGTTTGAATTTTCGAAGGAGTAATAATATGTAATGGGGGTTGGGAGTTACAATGGAGTGTTCCTTGAAAGGGAAATATAATGCAATTAGCTATCTTTACATATTCCTCCATGGTAAGTTTCACGCTAGCAGACAATCATTGACAATCATAATTGGGTATCAACAAACAGCCCGGCGCTGCAGCAGCGTCTCTCAAGTTTTTAAGCCTTTGTTTTGCGTGGTTAATTATAATTTTAATTGAGTTTTAATTACATTTAACGTAACTTTATTGATTAGTGTAAAATTTGTGGATTCCGCGAATGAAGATGGGTTCATTTAAAAGACTTCCAGGAGCAAAGCAATTAATAGTTTTGGGTTTGAAAGTTGTTAGGCCTACTTTTGGGCGGGATAATGAATCATTTTGTCATTGTTTCAGGTGATTACCATTCTCGTAATAGTAATTAGGGTGGTGGCAGCACTGTACGCTACAATCTCTACTTTGTTAAAGATCTTGTCTTGGAGGTTAATTCTGCCTCCAACAGCAGGGAAAACATGTGCTTCATCCTTCTTTGCGATGACAAAAGTTGTCAAGGCTTGCTCCAAATTTTGGCCAAGGCTTACATGTTCGGTTACAGTTCTTACATTCAAGTCGTCAAATACGGTACAAGCACTCAATATAATGCTTTTTACGAGTTCAAGTTCAGGATTACATTTTGTTGCCATTTTAAAATACTATCATGTTATGAGTTAAATGTTAACTAAATTACGTGAGTAAAGCGACAACCCGATACAGGTAGATTAACGAGTATCCCAAAGAACTATGCTGTCTGCTTAATAATAAACGGTAAGACACGCCCGAAAGAAGATGAATTTCCGGTATGGTTCCAATTGGATATAAATTTACGTCACACGAGTGGCGCGAAAATTTGGTTCCTCCTATCGCTTTTTAAGAGTAGACTACAGGGGAATGCTTAACATGGACATTCATGTTAGTACATGAATTCATGTATATATATTATCGTGCCTTTTGTCCTGCCGATAAATGCTTTTACCTTCGGGTTCCTCCTCGCGTAACGGTAGAGGGTGGGGTTAGCTAGTCATGTCAATGTGTCTAGGGGTTTGTTTACTTTTGCGTTAGGAATAAGAAGACCATGGTTTGGGTTTCGCAAATATTCAAGATTTAATCATCAATTAAACAAACAATAAACAACAACATATACATTAATCTTACGGCCGTACCAATGCCAAATAAAGGAAAATAGTAAAATAAAAATACATCTGTACATTACAGTTTGTAGCGAGCGTCCTGTTCCTTTACCGCCACGACGCGTAACCGGGTGCCGAATATTTACAAGTTATTTACATATATTTACACGTCGCGCACCTCGCGTATGCCATCGGGGCTATATCGCCTTCTCGGAACGTCGTAGTGCTCAGGAACTCTTTTATCTTTTCGGCTCCTCTTGCAAGATCATGTCATCATCTCCTGTCTCTCCTATGGAGTCCGTCTTTTTATGAGTTTTCATTTTGGACCCACACCTAGGTCCACCAAATAGGACCGCGTCCCGGAAGCCCGCGAAACCGCTTCCCAATCAAATGGAAGCCCGCGAAACCTTTGCCAATCAGGCAAGGGTTAACGTCAGGCGTGGTGTACGTGGAACGCACGCCATTGGTCAGAGGCATTCCCGGGTAATGCTCGACCATGGAGGTAACTTTCTCACGACCTCTAAAGTTCGAACACCTTAGCACTGGTGGTCGGGGTCGTGATAATAATCTTGAAAGAAGGATGCTTTTACTTTTTACAATGGCGGCGACATTTGGTCGCCAACCAAAATTTAAGCCATACCCAGGCAATTGGTACTTTCAATATAACACATTTTACTTTTAACAATGACGGCGACACTCGGTCGCCAGCCATACCTAGGCAATTGGTACTTTCTATATATCATTGGTCGAAACCCTTTTTCTCAGAAATAGAAACTACAAAAGAACTACTAGGCACGGAGTTGAACCATGGGGAATACTAGCGGCCCTCGTTTGGATGGTCACCGCTAAAACCTTGCGAAAGTAATGTTTAACTATAGATAGGATCAGGCGACATGAAAAGAGCGAGGCCTAACACTCTAACAATGGCGCCGGAAAGTCGTGCTAAAAATATTACCCCTTTGTTACTCTTCGAGCGACCAGCGCCCGTGAGAATTTACAGGAGGAAAAGGTAGAGTTTCTGTATGTTGGATAACTGTCAAGAATAAATCAAACTGATTTAAAAGAATGATATGAGATATTTTTGGTAAATTTTAGGTTTGGCTTAAATTAATATGAAATAATTCGTTTCTTTTCGAATTTCGCATTACAACCTTCCCCCACTTAAATTCATACGTCCTCGTGGGACTAAGTTCAACTCCGGTACTAGCAAATGCAAAAACTAAACGCTAGTTCAGCATAACCAAAAACTAAACAGAAATTCTTTACTAATCAAAAACAAAACTTCTAAAACATAGCACTAGCGATAGCGATTAAATGAAATCCAAAACTTATTTGCTTTTACTGGAAAAGTATTAACATCAAAATAATATCATAATAAACATAAGCAAATTATCATCTTAAAACAGATCAATAGCAACGCTATCAAGTTAACAACTGTAACCTAAACAAAAAGTCCATTCGAATCATCATACAAGATTATGATACTTTACGAAATAATTTTAAAAATATAAGCTCTAGTCTTAAACATGTTAACCACAATTCATAATAAGAAAACAAAATACAAAATTTACAGAGCGCTCTAATTTAACATTGAAGTGAATTCACATTAATCTATTTACTTTTTAATAACCCTACGCGTAACTGGATCTCTAGGTCGTAGTACTCTACGATCACTAAGATCATCACGATCATCCTGATCGTCATTATCGAATGGTTTAAGTTCATTATTTCCTATTAAACCTATACTGTTAGGGTGACTTTCACTTTTCCGTTTAGTCGGTACCGAAATTCTTTCACCATTACCCGAATTCATAGTGTCAGCTTCGTAACCCTGCGCAAGGTTTGAAGCTGATACTGCCAGCCTTTGTCTTTCGACGTACGGTTTTAGCTCTGAAACATGATATGTTCCAGGCAATTCTTTGCCATTTCGGTGAGCCAACCTGTACGTTAGTTTTGATAACTTTTTCGAAATTTTAAAGGGACCTTCGTACTTATCCGCTAATTTCTTACTAAAGTCATCCGCAGCGCTGGATAAAAAATGTGTTTTACGTAACACTAAATTTCCATCCTGGAACTCGAAATCACGATGACTTCGGTCATAGTACGCTTTTTGCTTTTCTTGAGCAATTTTAATGCGGTCTTTAGCCTTTTCAACAGCTTCCTCCACTACCGAAGCTACTCTGAGACCATAAAGACTCTCAGTCTCAGGCACTAAATATTCTTCCGGATTTCTATCTTTCAGAACGCTACTGGCCGTTCTCAGTTCGCGACCAAACATCAAGAACGCAGGGGTGTATCCTGTCGTCTCTTGACGAGCGGTCCTAATAGCCATGGCGAACTGAGAAATGCCTTTGTCCCAATCTTTGTGATTATCCTCTACATAGGATGCTACCATAGTTCCTATGGTTCTATTAAACCTTTCTGTTAGGTTACCCTGAGGAGAATATAAGGACGTATAGCGTTGTTTGACCTGCAACGTCTCGAAAACCTTTTTGAAAATACGAGAAACGAACTGTCTGCCATTGTCGCTTACTACGCAGGTGGGCAATCCAAATCGCGTAAAAATGTCATCGATAAGATGACGCACAATAGGCTTAGTAGTAGCGGTCCTTAACGGGAATATCTCCACCCATGTGGTTAAAGTGTCTGACATCACTAGCAAATATCGGAAACCTCTTTTGCTTCTCGGATACGGTCCTTTTAGATCTAAAGAAATAACCTCCCAGGGGTTAACTATTTCGCTTGATTTCATCAAGCCTGCTGGAGATACTGGAGGGGCTTTATTCTTCTGGCATACTGTACAAGAACGATAGTAATCTATGGTGTCTCGAGTGAGTCCATCCCAAACGAATTGACTTTGAACGCGGTGAAGGGTTTTCTTTACCCCGAAATGCCCTGCTGTGGGGATGTCATGGCTGACATAAAGAACTCGTGGTCGGAGGGCTAGGGGAACCCACACTCTAAAGTTATCGTGACTAACCATCTTTTCTACTTCTCGGTATAGAATACCATCACTAACCTCACATTGTGGACCATATTTTTCAACAAAATCTCTTAACGTTTTGTCAACCGGGGTCTTATCATTTTCTAAATATTGAAAAATCGCGCTCATTTCTTCGTCGTTACGCTGTGCTTGTATAGTGTCGTCACGGTCAAACTTGACTAATACCGGGCTAGAATTAGGGGTGCTAGATGTTATTGCACTAAGAATACCTATATCACAGACGGAGTTACGCGTTAATTGTTCATCCCTAGTTAGGATCCGCGATTGTTCAACTACCGCTGATGTTTCGGTATGCTCGTCTTGTTCCGGTATCCGCGAGAGGGCGTCAGCTACAACATTATCTTTGCCGGGTATATGGTTTACGGTGAAATCAAAAGCTTGTAGCCTTGCGTTCCACCTGGCAAAGTTGCCGGTGGGGTCTCGCGCGCGGTAAAGCCAGCGTATTGCACTGTGATCAGTAAAAACTTCAAATTTTGACCCTTCTATGTATGGGCGGAACTTCTCTACTGCCCAGACGACAGCTAAACATTCCCGCTCAGTCGTGGAATATTTTCTCTCCGTGTCGCTAAGTGAGCGGATAGCGAATTGGACGACGTGTAGCTTTCCCTTTATTTTCTGCGACAGAACTGCTTTCAATCCAAGGTTTGAAGCGTCCGTGTGTAGTATGAAGTGCTGTGTATAGTCGGGTGAACTTAACACTGGAGCCGACGGCAATTCTCTCTTCAAGGTATTAAAGGATTGGTCTTGCTCGTCGCCCCACCTCCAATCTGTTTCGTTCTTCAAGAGGTGATGAAGTGGACTGGCGATTTTTGCGAAATCTTTTATAAATCACCTGTAATAGCTCGCCATGCCGAGAAAACGTCTAAGTTGACGGACGTTCCTTGGTGTAGGGAATTCGTCCATAGCTTCTTTCTTTTCTGGGTCCACCTTCACACCAAGCTCCGAAACAAAATGTCCCAAAATTTTGCATTCCTTTTTGCAAAATTGCGTTTTCGCTGCGCTCACTGTCAACCCTGCTTTCAATAACCGATTGAATACGTTTTCCAACGTTTCTATATGTGAATCAAAATCTGCGGAGGCGATAATTAAATCGTCCAAAAAAGCGCAGACGCCTTTTCCCGATAAATCAGCAAACATGTTGTTGACCATGCGTTGAATTGTAGCCGGTGCACCGGTGAGACCAAACATGACAACTTTTGGTCGAAACAATCCGCTCGGTGTCACGAACGCGGCGTTATGTTCTTTTGTGCAATATCCGAATTTTTCTATAAGGGGTTTTTTAAGCGCTGTTAGGCAAAGTATGAGTGGATCCAGGATCCACTAAAGCTAGTCGTACGCTCGAAACGAGCCCTACATCTACTTTCAAAATCGGCCCAGTCATGAAAACCGCCCTCTTCGTCAAACCAGTCAAACGCTGGACCCAACAACATGGTCGGCATCCATCGTTGAATAAATTCTGATTCCGGCTGATTGCTAGTTAGCATTACCTGTCTCGCTCGCTTCAAAAACTGTTTCGGTCCGGGGTCTGACGGATTACCGGTGTAAGAGGGAATGTTTAACGGGGTAGAATAAGTAAGGGATGGCCCTGGAAATACTGGAGGGGGAGCTACCATAGATCCTCCCGAGGCTGCTAAATTTGGACTTACGCTAAGAGCGCTAGCGTTGGACGGTACAGATACGGCGCTTGCCGCACCTGACGCAGAAGCATTTTGCATTAGAGTTTGAATCAAGTTTTGTTGAGAATTTTAGGTAGCGATTAATGAATCGATACGTGTTAATAATGCGTTTAGGGCATCCTGTGGCAATACTACATTTGGAGAAGCGTTAAGTGAGACATTTCCGCTATTATTACTAGTGGGAACATGACTTGTACCAGAATTAACATTACTATTACCTGAATTAACATTACTATTACCAGAACGAACATTACTAGTTAAACTAACACCTTGAGTTCCAAGAGGGATTGTCTGAACGGGACCTGCTGGGGGAACACATTGCGTTTGGGCCTGACTCGCATTGGGATGAAGAACAGCAGGGAAGCTAGGAGTTGTAGGTTGTGATCTAATAGGCGACGGTTGCCTGGAATGCGAAGGGGTTGCTGACAAAGACATGGTTGCGTTCGCACCTTGCGCCGAATTATTACCTGGCTGAATTATCGCGTTGCGTCTCTCATAACGCTCATTACGTAACTGTTTTAATGTCTCTACTAACGTTGAATTGAATCTACTATAAGTATTATCCATTATCAAAACCTTTAGTTTCTAATAGCACAATTAAACCACATAAACCATTCGATACAGTTCGTTAAAGAGAAAATCAAAAACACTTTAAAACATCCACAGTTACCGTAATTACACACTATCTTACAAACCTACACATCTAATCCTACTACTAGCAGTTCCTTACTTAATTACACTATTTACATATATTTGAACAATACCATGGTATTCTTTCTAACGCCCATCTTACACTTCGAATGAAGCATTTGTATCTCGGACGGACCCCCAGTTTATCGCGCCTTTTTCCTGCCGATAAATACTTTTACCTCCGGGCGGGTGGGGTTAGCGAGTCATGTCAATGTGTAGGGGATTATTTCTACTTGTGCGTTAGGAATAAGAAGACCATGGTTTGGGTTTCGCCAATACTCAAGATTTAATCATCAATTAAAGAAACAACAAACTACAACATATACATTGGCCTTACGGCCGTACCAATGCCAAATAAAGTAAAATAAAAATACATCTGTACATTACAGTTTGTAGCGAGCGTCCCGTTCCTTTATCGCCACGACGCGTAACCGGGTGCCGAATATTTACAAGTTATTTACATATATTTACAAGTCGCGCACCTCGCGTATGCCATCGGGGCTCTATCGCATTGTTCGGAACGCCGTAGTTCTCTAGAACTCTTTTTATCTTTTTGGCTCGTCTTGATGCTTCTGCTTCAAGATCTGAATCTCATATCATGTAGTCATCTGATCGAGTCCGTCTTTTTATGCATTTCGGTTTTGGACCCGCACCTATGTCCACCAATTGGGGCGCGTCCCGGAAGTCCGCGAAACCGCTTCGCAATCGAACGGAAGCCCGCGAAACTTTTGCCAATCAGCAAAGGGTTAACGTCACGTGTGGTGTATACGTGGAACGCTCGGCGTTGGTCAGAGGCATTCCCGGGGAATGCTCGACCATGGAGGTAACTTTTTCACGACCTCGAAAGTTCGAACACCTTAGCACTGGTAGTCGGGGTCGTGATAATAATACTAAAAGAAGGACGCTTTTACTTTTTACAATGACGGCGACGTTCGGTCGCCAACCAAAAATAATGCCATACCCAGGCAATTAGTATTTCTATATAACATTTTACTTTTTACAATGACGGCGACATTCGGTCGCCAGCCATACCTAGGCAATTGGTACTTTCTATATATCATTGGTCGAAACCCTTTTTCTCAGAAATAGAAAATACAAAAGAACTACTAGGCACGGAGTTGAACCATGGGGAATACTAGCGGTCCTCGTTTGGATGGTCACCGCTAAAACCTTGCGAAAGTAATGTTTAACTATAGATAGGATCAGGCGACATGAAAAGAGCGAGGCCTAACACTCTAACCATGGCGCCGGAAAGTCGTGCTAAAAATATTACCCCTTTGTTACTCTTCGAGCGACCAGCGCCCGTGAGAATTTACAGGAGGAAAAGGTAGAGTTTCTGTATGTTGGATAACTGTCAAGAATAAACCAAACTGATTTAAAAGAAAGATACGAGATATTTTTGGTGAATTTTAGGTTTGGCTTAAATTAATATGAAATAATTCGGTCTTTTCGAATTTCGCATTACAAAACTATGAAAGTACATAAAGTAATTAAACGCTGTTAAAGTAAGAAATAAAATTTTATTTGAAGGCCTCTATAGGCACGGTTTTAAAAATTTGGAGGCCCCTCAAGTAGGCCAAAATTTTCCAACGTAAGCACGTGCCTACCCGTGCCCACTGCTGGCGGCGTGACTGTTACACTCTCAGAAATTACCGTAACCAGACCGTTAAAACACTGTAAAATGTACAGTCATACGACTGTAACAAGTTTAGCCGTAAATACAACAGTCAATTTAGTTTTTTCCTCGTTTATGTTATTTGCTATTATAATTAACGGCCAAATCACAGTAGCCATTCCTGACGTTTAAAACAACGGTCAAAATGAAGTTCTTTTTGTTGACGGTAACAAACCATTACATAAAACAGTACAACGTGGAAAAGAGATAATCACTGTTAAAATGAATTTGAAATCGCATTATTTCCATCAGACGCTACAAACTCTAAAAAACAAAGACTAACCGTTGAAAAAAGTATTCAGTGTAAAAACAGGCGTCAAATATCACTTTTTCTTGACTATGACTCAGCTTTAAAAAATCCAATATATAGTATTAAAAAATCATGTATAGAAATACATGCCATACTCCATCCTTTTTGTCTACAGTAAAACAACATTAAACCTATAAGTTGTTTCTACTGTAGTTAATGTATAATTCAATATAAAATCCGACTATAAAATCTTCCTAGGATTTTCCCTGAATGATAAATTCTAGTTTAGTCGTTTTGAGAAACGTTATTCCTAAAATAATTTTAAACAGTTTTTGTTAGCGTTTGACTTCAAGCGTACACCTTTTTCATAATTTTTGTAAATTTAGGGTATATAAGGCAATTGATTCACAGTTAGTGTATGTAACTAAAGAAGAAAATAATTAACATAAATTAAATATCTTAAATTATTTATGTAAAACATCTGTTAATCCTCAAAGTTTATATAGAAGTTGTAAAGAAGATTTTCTATGAAGTCGACACACTATTTTCATTTCAGAGTTAGTATTTAGTAGTACAGACGTTGCTTAAATGCATTACAAATCATAGAAACTTTGTCCAAAGTTAATATTTTAGTAAGGATATCTTTAGTTAATAAAGCAGATTTCTCATAAAATACCAAATAGACGAAGAATATAGTGGAACACAACTAGATCATATTTAACGAGTTTATATGAAGGAAATTAGCATAAAAATTTCATATTTCATAATAATACTGCAGCTTCTACTCCTTGGTTCATACTCCTAGCTTGTTATTCTTAATGCTAAGGTGTTAGGTAATCTTATATATATTAATATGGTCTTTATCACGATAAAAGGAAGATATGGGAAATATTTTTCGACATAGCGTTGCCTTTAATAGTTGCGCAGATATAAAGCTCTGCTTCATTTACACATGCCAAGAACATCATTTAATATTCATATTTAAAATGGGGTGTTATCAATTAAATTTAGCTTTACTACATTTATACATAATCTAAATGCAGATCTTTACAATACTAGATACAAAGGAAAGTAATTCTTGATGTTATAATTTCTTTCGATGTCCTATTGGCTCGGAATGAACCAAAAGGTTAAGACACCCCTTGACACCCGAGGCTGGAGCTATGAGGTATACGGTGAAAATTAACGCTGTTACGTGTCCTCTATAGAACTCTCTGAAAAGCCCTAACGGTTCAGAACGAGCCGAAAGTTAGGTACACGTTTAAATAACGTATAAGTTCAATGTATAGAATTAAGGGTCACGACCGTAACTTTATAGCCGTAGTGCTGAAGTACGATCAAGCTCTATCATCCATTCAATTGTACATAATCTCACTGATTGAAGCTAGTTCTGGGCTAATAAGACAAAACCTAATGATTCATGAATGGCATTTTATTGGTGTAACATCATTTTAGTTTACGGCGTCATAGAAAACCAAATGTTACCCGAATGTGAATATTTCCAGGATATTACGGGAGAATAAGGTTTTAATTTACGGTGTCATGGAATAGAAAATGTTGCGTAAATGCGAAGTTCACGTTTCGGTTACATTCATATTTACTGGGCCCACTTAAATTCAATATACCTGTATATAAAATTTAAAATAAAGTGCATGGCAACCGTTCAATTTGGCGAAGATGTAACTGTTAATTTTATATGCAACATACCGTTAATTTAATGGAAATTATTCATTGAAATTTTTTTTATTTAATCGCAAACTTATATAAACTACTGACAGCAAGATGTCGGTAATTTGACTGTAAATTTTACGGTAATTTCTTACAGTGTAGAAAAATATTTGATCAAATGTACATTTGCTGAAATTTTACACTTTTCCGTCTAAGTCTACAAAGACAGTTTTCATTAATATCTGTTACTTCAGTCCTAACTTTAATTAATTCGTTCAGAAACCTTAGGAGAATGTAAGTCTTAGGGCATTGTGCTCTTTGCTTTGAAGTCCAATAAATAAAATTTTGAAAAATATTGCATACATCATTTAATCTCCCGAGAATAATTTTTCTCCCGTGGCAAGTATCCCAAGAGTCTTAAACTCCAGGGAAACATGACTCCTTTCCCTTTAAAAAGATGAAATTTGTGTAAAGGAAAAATTGGCGCAACAGTGGTTAGTCTAGAAGACTAGAACTAACTTAGCTCTCCTGAAATGCCCGAATGTGCGTCTCTAACGACCTCCACCACTGTGACATTCAGTTGTGAGCCAAGGGTCAACACTTCTTGGGCAGCAGCTCTGAATGCTAAAAGTTCCGTGTTAGGATTTTGCCCTCCGCATGTCTTACATCTTTGGTCATAACAGAGACAACTTTTTTGTCTCCGCGTCCGCCAAAGTGTAAGAACAAAACATTGCAGAGTGCCCGGGGCTACCCATTCTTCCATCTCCAGCTAGAATGACTTTTCGTCCACATAAGGACTGAAAAGTTTCCTTTTGGGTTTTTGCCAGAAACGGTCAATAGATAGTTTTAGGAAATGAAATGAAGTATTATAAATTAATGTAAATATTCCAAGCTATGTTACTGTACATTCTAGAGGTGGACAAATAACTCTCATATTCCCAGTACACTACCTTCGAATTACACGCAGTCACTTTAGAATTGCATAGCAATAAAGAAAGCGTGTAGCCCTTTTAGTATAATTGCAATGAGTGAATTTTACTGAATGATTAGCTCCTATTTATACCTTCTATGGGGGTACATAAAGAGGCGGGGTAGGTAAAGCATAAAATGAGTCCGTCCCAACCAATTAGCGTTGACTTGGTATAGAAAACTTGTCATTTTTATATAAAGTACCACCATTAAATGTGGAAGCTCCCGTTTGCAATCCTTTATTCAGCTGGTAAAAAATCATAAATCATAAAAGATCATAAAGGGGACTTTTAGGATGTCACACTTACATTATACTGGGGCTTGTCAATAATCACCCCACTTTTTTGGCATGTTTGGTTTGAGATCTAGTCAGAATTTAGTGAAGATTTGCCTAGATAAGACGTTAAAAAGTGAGATGGAGGAATTTCATGTCGATCGATATACTCTCGCGCTAGTGGCCGCCTATCCTGCCCTTACAAGGCCAACGGTGTGGAATGCATCGAGCGCTGCAATTGTGGGGTGGTGGAAAAGAAGGTACTTGTTTGCCAAAATCAGGCAAGACCAAGTACCTCAAGTGCCCCACCACCGGAAATTCTCGGTGGTGGAAGAGGAAAGTTCCAGCGAGGAGTCGGACTCCCAAAATGAAGCGCCACCAGAGGCAGCCTCTGAAGAAGAACTTTCTGTGGTGGAGGTAAGCTTCGTTTATTTTTTTCTTGGTAAGGGCATAAGCTAAACTGAACCTCACATTACGTACTTAGACCCCCCCATTTCAGTATAGGCTAATTAGCGTATTTGATTACTGACCTCGTTTATCATTTCAATAGCCTACTCCCGCGGAAACAGGGCCGAGGAAACAGCCTACCCTGGCCACGAGGGGTTGATACCCCATGGACCCAGCCATGAGTGGTGGCATTCGCTGAAATGGGGGTTTCGGACGAAGCAACGCCAACGTCATTTATAGATATAATTATAATAATATAATAATAAAATTTATAGATATAATAATTTTTGTGTAAAATAGATATAATTTTAGAAGCAGGAAGGGAGAACAGAGTAATAAGGGCGCGCGACAAAGTCCAGACCTTCGGGACCGGTGGGGGCGGTTATGATAGAATAGGCGGGTCATAGCGACAGAGGTCCCCGTCATCAACGTCATCAGAACGTTGTTAAAGTGAGCCAATAAGCTAACTTAAAATTTTCATTACGTCATGGAGGAAATCCTCTGCACTGGGCTATGAGTGGGACAGGAGAAAATACTAACCGTTCTCCTCTCCTGCTTCTAAAATCACATCTATACCTGGTAAAATAATTGGTTTTTTTGAGGAAAAATTTCATGTACGAAGTACAATGACCTCCTTTAGTTTTAAGGTATTAGTTTGTTACTATGTTTTACTTTCGGCTTTCTAGTTGGAGCACACTTTAAAAGAAATTGTCAAAATTGAATTAAAAATATATTTTACCTTGCACATTAAAACTATTAAAGAATATATCTGGTTTGGAATAACTTTTTTCCTTTTATATTTACTTTACATTACACATAGCTATAAAATGTTTTTTATTAAAGACATTATTTTCTTGGTGCCTTTTTTAAACTTCTACACAAACTTTTTTTGGATTTTAAAATAACCCAAAACAATTCAACATGCACGTTTTAAATGTTGCGATATATATATTTTTGGCCCTCTTTTGAAGTTATTCACACAATTATGTTTTTTTGAAATAAAAACCAAAACTAATGAAACTTAAAGTTTTAAGCATTACGAAATATATATATTTTTTGAAGCCTATTTTTCAAGTTAATTGTTTTAGATGTAACTAAATATATATATTTTTAAATTACTTTCACTGAGAGAAAAACTAAATCAATTTTTCACAGCTATTTTTAAACTTTCAAAAATGGCGTCAAAATCTAAAGAAATTCTTCATATCGTGTACGCAAATTTATAGTAAATAGAAAAAAAGATAAAGAAGGGATTAAATAAGTATTTTCAGCGTATGACATAGTGTTCCTCTTGAACAACAAGATCAAGATCGCATGCGCAGTTAATTGGCAATTAAAATGTTACGTTGTTCCAACTGCTTCGGGAACATTCGAAAAACAAATTGCGCCATGTGCTTCAAGGAGCCTCAAAAATAAGAACCAAAAGAGAGATTTCAAATTAACTTTTAAAGAACTTCGTATAGATAAGGTTCTTCTTTCATTCTGATGTAATAGCATCCATGGTAATTCGGATTAATTCCCGAAATCTTCCATTTTTTCAAAATATTTAACGTAATAATGGCATAATAGTTGCGGATAAATAGCGCGTTAGAGAATAGTAAGCCTCGATACCCGCAGGCAGCGCAGGGGGGGATGATTTTTTTCCCCCATGGTTTTTACCCGCGAAGGGGGGGACGAATTTTTGCCCCCATGCCTCCATCCCCGGAGGGGGTTGGTGTGTCTCCCCCTCACCTCCTCCACCTGAAGGGTGGTGGTTGTTCTTGAGTGTATGCTCTCTCTTTGCGCTAAGTCCCCTTTTTTTATTCTGACTTTCACTTTCTCTTTACCCAGCCCGATACCCGCAAGAGCGCTGTGAAGGCTGGAGAGTTTTTTTTTCTCTCTCTTGGTTCCCTCCTGACTTTCACCGTCTCTTTCCCTTTGACAGTCTCTTTATTTTTACGCTTGCGAATGTACAAGCCTAGCGGCGAGCGCCGCGAGCGCCGCGAGAGCGCTGTGAAGACTGGAGAGTTTTTTTTCCTCTCTCCGCGGGGCAATGCGTGTACAAGCATAGCGGCGCGCGTTTTCTCTCAGTATAGCACTGAAATGTTATAGGAATATATCTCTAGGTTTCCTCTCCCCGTTACGCGTGCAAAGCGGGGGAATGCCTGTACAAGCCTAGGAATTTCTCTCCCAACGTTTTTTTAATTTTACACGGAATTTTAATTCCGGTAAAATTTTTTTTTAAAGCGGGGCATTTTTTTTACTTTTGCGATATGTATAAATCAAGAGGCGTTAAATATTTTATCCATGTTTTATTTTTTTTACATAAAGTGTTTTTTCTAGTAAAGAATTAATATTACGGATGCGTTCATTAAAATGCAATTTATCGATATAATAATAGTTAAAACGATCCTCGTAAGGTATTTTATATATTACGGTAAAAGGGCAAAAAGTAACTTTTTTTTTCACCATTGTAAGAGTCTTTTAAATTCGTCTTTTCTTGATAAGACAGATATAGTCATCTTTTTCCGAAGTAACGTCTACTTCGATAGGCACATTGAGCGTCCGTTTTCCAAGAATGAAGGGGCATTCAGGGTACAATTTTCTATGTTTATCGCGTACCGATTCCGAGGTTGTCCATACTTGAAGAGTCCCGTGGCAAAAGAAACATCTGAAGGTATGGTCCGTGTGGACTAGCGTTTGTTGCCCGAAAATGTATGGACAGTCTGGGTACAATTGTCTATGTTTATCGTTTACCGATTCCGAGTTTGTCCATACTTGAAGAGTACCATGGCAAAAGAAACATCTGAAGGTATCTCTACGGCCTAAATAAAACCCGTCTCGCGCTAGTTCGGCTGCATCAACGTAAAGCGACGGCCACGATTGGAAAGTTTTTAAACGGGCTTCTTCCGAATTCATGTCGTATTCAACATCTCGCGGTTCTTGGGGTCGCTGAAAATTTCTTGGACGTAGGTATCCAAAATTGCCTTTTGAATGACAGACTTTGGAATGCGAAACTCCATATAATCAGAGCGGGCGGTGGGTGGTACGTCGTGACCCTTGCCGTCTTCGATCGGTACGTTGTTTGTTGGAAGTCCGCGGATGAAGGGACAACTAGGAAAATGACGTTTGTGTTCTTCGTGCACAGAATCCCGAATTTTCCAATCGTTTAATATACCGTGACAAAAATAACACTCTACGGTATCGTGACCATACGTATATAAATAAAAAAATCCGTCTCTAGCTAGATCTCGGGGATTTGTATACGGACCCTTCCAGCGATGGAAACTTTCACGTCTTTTCGCCTCGGTGTTCATACTAGTTATGAAACCCAACGTTCTTTTCCGTTTGCTTATATAATTCAACATGTACAACACCCCCCTAGCGGCTAAAATAATAATTCATGCCCAGACCCGTTCGCCCCTCACCTTCCACCCCCACACCCCTAAACTTTAACTTTAACTAAACTCAAACTATATCAAGAGCCGACCCCCATACCACCCCCCATACCACCAAACTAAACCTATAACAAGAACTAGAACTGCCCCCCACCCTCTCTCTCTCCCCTATCAATCATGCCCAGACTTGTCAGCCAGCCCCGCAGACGTTCTTTGTATACAAAGTTGTTTACGACATTCGAACCAAATGGATCCCTCCCCTAGCGGCTAAAATAATTCATGCCCAGACCCGTTCGCCCTCCCCCCGCACCAAAAACTAAACTTTAACTAAACTCAAACTATATCAAGAGCCGACCCCCATCCCACCCCCATACCACCAAACTAAACCTATAACAAGAACTAGAACTGCCCCCACCCTCTCTCTCTCCCCTATCAATCATGCCCAGACTTTTCAGCCAGCCCCGCAGACGTTCTTTGTATACAAAGTTGTTTACGACATTCGAACCAAATGGATCCCCCCAAGATTAAAGATAATTCGGGCCCAGACCCGTTCGCCATCCCTGCTATGAACCTCTCACACCCCCCCCTTTACAAATGTTGTTTACGTCACTCGTCTGCAAATAACACGACCAGACATGTTCTCCCCCCTTCAGAGAATCTGTTTTCAAGCTGTAATATGTGTATGTTGAAAAAATAAAATCATTTTTAAAGGAAAAAATACATTTATTCATTTTTTTTACATGTAAATATCATTAAGGATATCTAGATTGCACGAAATATTAATTTCGGCCTTGGCGTAAGGCGTAAATTAAAGCCTTGTCAAAGGCGCAAGCCGTTCGGTGCTCACCGACGGGGTGAGGGTACAAGCACCGTACGGGAAGAGAAATGATGTCCGCTGTCGTGGCTTTCGGACACTTGAAGTCGTTCAAGTCGTGAACCGTTCTGTTGAGACGGTCAGAGAGAAAGGTGACTTTTTCGTCACCCTTTGAAAAGATTAGGTCGACCCCCTGTAGACCGGCGGCGAGGCATTCGTCGAGTTTGGCGTATGAGGTTAGGCCGGCATTCCAGTCCAATCGGTGCAGATTACGCGAAACCCACTGGTTTTGCCGTTGTTTTGAAATCGAGACGTGTGATTTATTGTACGGCGGCGCGAATGTCCAGGAAACGGTAGCCGGCTTGGCCTCGATGGTTGTTATGGCCATTTCTTTCACGATAATGTCCGTGGTGCCATCACTACGAGTGCATCCGTTCAGGTATTCTAATTCAATAACGGCGGACTTCATAATAATAACTAGCAGCGAGTCTGTGGATGACTGTTTAAAACCGAGCCGGGAGTAGATATGAATCCTCTAACGACCGTAGGGCTTCTTTTATAGAGATTGGTTGACGTCATAACACCAACCGAGTCGGGATTGGATACGAGAATTCACGGGGTGTGTGTTTCTCTTATAGAGGCTGGAACGGCTGACGTCATAACACGGTCTAATACCGAGTCGGGATTGGGTAAGAGAATTCAGTGGGAGGGCGTGGTTCTCTTATAGAGGTTGGAAATGATGACGTCATTCATCCACGGATCCCTCTTAAATTTCTTGAAAAACATGTTTGTGCTTCTTCTCCTCGTTCTGTGCATAATGTATACAACGCAGTATATACCGCAAGCGGAACTGTCGGGGGGCTGCAAAGCCTTCCTATTATAGTTTATTTTCGTAGAATTTTCTCTCATAAATGTTTTAATATCTTCTGTCAAGGGACCCAACCCCAAGGAATCAAAATAATAACATTGTTTATTCCCATCGATATAGAGACAAATCCAATGGCTACCGTTTCCTTTGTGATTATCTAGATTTATAACAATGGAAGCCGGGTATCGAAGGATATATATTGGGTAGAACATCGCGCGGGTATACGCCCATGAATCCGCGGGTGTATCTCGAAACCCTTCTTATGGTTGAAGCGTTCATGGCGAATCTACAACGACTGTTCTATTATGATCTATGTGCATTAAACTTTGAAATTCTGAATAAACGATCAAACTCAGCGTTTCGGGTACTGGTTCTTCGAACCCGAGTTCAAGTCGCAATTGTCCTTGTCGTATAGGGTTGTAATGATTTATATCTGACGCGGTACCGTCTTGAGTCAAATCAAAACAGTAAAGCGTATAACCTTTGGGATACTCCTTCATAGATATTTCGTTACCATCGTCTTTGTAATGAGTACCAGATCCGGTAAACAGAGAATAATATGATCTAGTGTAAAGACCCTTTTTGAAATTTGGTCGCAAAGGCTTCGCTAGTACTTGTTCCGAACCGATAATCGGATTAATATAATTCACGTTAAAGTTTTGGAAGTCGAAAGGGTTCCAGCTCAATTTGCCGTTATACGAGTTATGAGTTACTAAACCCGCTGTTAATCTGTTTGGTAAAACCCCTAAATATACGTTATCTATAGTAGTTTTTTGAATATTTGCCGAAATGGTAAAAACTTTCACTTCTGTCCTAGTGAATGGATATTTTGCCTTGGCTTTATTCCAAGCCGATTCTAAAGCTAGCATTACTCGAGGGGCTACTCGCACTTTACGAATATATAAACCTACTTCGAGTATTTCGTGTTTGTACCATACGCCACCGGGGGGAGGAGCTCCGAGCAAAACAAAGCCTGGTTTATTTCGGGTCATCCTGATTCTAAGACTAACGCCATTGGGTATGAATTTTGAAACGTTAAACATATCAGCGTGTAGGGCTCCGTACATTTCAATCTGTTTCGAACCCTTTGCTAACTCTTTCCTAACAAGATGTCCCTGGTTTTCAGTTGCAGAAGCCATTTTCCCAGCCGTGTCTTTATGCCATAAAGAAGAAGTTAAATGAGATTTTTTCGCGTCTCCTCCATAGTTTAGCAATGTTTCTAGATAGGCTTTGAAGGCGTAGTTTCCGGTTGAAGATGAAATAGGCGTATCATTGGCGGTTACTTCTACCGTATCCCAGAGCGAATGTAAAAAATTGTTGACGGGTCCTACGTTATCTGTGTCATCGATATCGGTACCGTCCGTATGTACTATTTTAGCTCTAACATAAAGCATAGTTAGAGAGGCGTCAATATATACTTCACCATTTCCAGGAACGTAAAATTCAATCTGAGAGTCTCCATCCAAAACCGAAATAGGTCGATAGCAGACATATTTGGCCGATTCTACCGATGTTTGAATCGGGACAGATTCGAAAAAGTCCAGCTCAGATATTGTCGCTTGAAACATGTTTAGGAGAATATATCGTGTCGTCTTGACCTGTAGGGTATACGACGGCGAACTGGTTTTATTTTCCTGGTAGCCGCTCGTTTTATACCTTTTTTACTTTGAGCCCGTTTTCGTTTCAAGGGTTTTTTACGTCTGCGACGTTTCCCCCCTCCCCCATGCTGTGTTCTAATATCATCTAAAGTTTCCGTTACTCTTTTCTTAGCGGCCTCTTTAATATCCTTGCCCGATACTACGTCAGTGAAAATTTTGGTCCCTGTACTAACGGCTTTTCTGCCGAGGAATTTGACACCGCTTGTAAGCAAAGGCCTAACAAACCTTGCTAAGCCTTGGAAGAACGATCCTATCCCATGTCCTTTCAAATTAGGGTTAGTCCCTATATAATAACTTCCGGTTCCGGTTCCAGCTTGGTTATTGTAATATTGCTTGTAGCAACATTCTCGCCTTTCTAAGACGTCGGGCTTAGGCATCGCAAGTGTAGTTTAACCGTTAAGCTCCCGTATTCAAATGGCGCCGGTTCCCCCAAACTATTCCTTATATTAACTTCGATGATATCAAAGTAATTTTTACCAACGGGTACGTAATGAGGATTGGTAAAGGTTTGAAATATTTGAGACCCGTATGGTTTCTTGGCATCAACCGAAACGATCCGTAGTAAAGGAACCGAATGATCGCCTACAATCTGATCGCTAGCGATATTTAAATAGATAAATAACTGGTCCGGAACGTGGTAATTCCAATTAGAGGGTCTTTCGCTACGACCGATACATTCGCTAGCTTCATCGTATCCGAGAATTTCGGCGATGGGTTTTTCGAATTTTAAATAAGGTTTCAATAATCTTTCAGGTTGGTTTATAGTAATGTGCCCGGTTACGTTATCGTAAATCAGCCGCAGTGTTGGGCCATTTTTGTCAAACGAATTATTTATGACGTTTATTAAATGTTCTATAGACTTGTAAAAGCCCGGGGGAACGTCGGGCGCAACTATGGTCTCCCGCCTAGCGTCTTTACTTTTTCTCTCTCTTTTCTTTCCATCGACTACCTCCCCTACTGTATATTTGCTCCCGTATCTGGAAACGTTATGAAAACTAACATCACGTTCTTCCTTAGGCCTTGGCACGTTGTAAAAAGTAGACGTATACATTATATCTACTAGAGACACTTCCCATTTTCCATTTAAATGAATAGGGTTAGGTAGCTTGGTACAGTAATGCGCCCTGGTATTATCGGGAAATAACGAGCCGTTGACGTTTCTTGGTAGGGTTAGGTAAAACGATTGATTCGACATCTTCTCCACGAACCCAAGAGGTTTGGGTTTTCGGGTAACCTTCCTAAGATACTAATAACTGCAATTTTCCACGCCCTTTTCGCCGCTTTATAATTTTTTCAATGTTGAACCTTTCAGGTTTAACCGTTTTCTGAACCTCTTCGCGATAGAACACGCCACTTATAGGATTTCCTTCCAGATCCTTTAACTTGTAAATCACTGGATCACGGGCAGTTCCGATAAAATCAACTTGGAAAACTTCGGTGGAGTAATTGGCTTCGTAACCCTTTTCAAAAACCATTTTTACTTTGCTAACCCGAACGTAATCACCCACTTTTATTCGGGGAGTAGGGCGTTTTTTCTGTCCTTTGTTTTCAGTCCCGTAAATATTTCTATACACTTCTAATATATTGGTTGGCTTAACGTTATTCGGCGTCATCTTAATAGTACTATGCCAAGCGCCGTTATACGCCGACACTATATCTCGCAGGTGGTCGATATACCTTCTAGTATGGAGATGGGTAAACAGTTTAAACATACGAGACTTTAGCGTTCTATTCACTCTTTCTACAATGGGGGCGTGGTGGACGTCATTCTCGGTTGTAAAAAATTTAACCCCCTTTTCTTTGAGAAATTTTCTGACCGAGGAATTCAAAAATTCCTTCCCTTTATCCGTTTCTATTCTAATCGGTATTTGGTCTTTGAATATAAGAGCTAAGGCTCTAACAACTTCTTTTCCCGTCTTACGTAGTAAAGGCACGACCCATAGTTTTCTACTAAAACAATCTATACACGTCAATAGAAACGTGTAGTTATCATTATCTTTGGCCAAGGATCGCATGTCAACCAAGTCTATTTGGTACAAATCACCGATATTGTGAACTATAATTTGGCGTCTCTTAAACTTTTTACGAGCCGTTTTATGCAAAGTATACGGGGTGGAACTTTCCAAAAACGAAATTACTTCCGCTTTCGATATACCATCATCTTTAACAGCTCGATGTAAAGCGTCTATTCCTGAAAACGAAGCGGGGTTAGAAGGATCATAGTATATGGTTTTTAATTTTTCGGTGTTGTTGGGTTGAAGCTCAGCCATTTTGGTATTATAGAAGAAGAAGATTTCCTTTTCGTAACGTAACGAGCCCCGCTTGAATTTTCTTTATTGTAATTTCTTAGCCGTCTCTTTAAGGGCGTTCTTTTTGGCGGGGAAGTGAGATGAAGGAGAGGAGGAGGGGGAAGGATGGGGACTGGTTCGGGAGAGACGGCGTTTTTTGGTCCTTCAATTTCTTTTACAATGCTATGAAAATCGCTCCAGCCTTCGGGTATTTCTTTAAGGGGGTAATGTAATGGTATACTAACTGCGCTATATCAGAATTTTTGATCTCTCGTCCGTTTACAAAGACTCTTCCTTCTTTCGACCACCTTAAGGTTTCGCCAAGCGATTGCAACTGAGTAAAAACCTTCTTTGCTCTCCCCTTATATTTGAGGGGGAACATGTTAATCCATTTTTCGGTCGGATCCGGCACGATTTCTCGAGAAACGTTATTGTACCTTTGGACTAGCTGCTGGTACATAATCCATTTGGAGCGATCGTCTAACGATTTGTTGTTTAAAACCGTTTGCATCTCCCTATTCAATTCTTGCATAACATCTGTCTTTAGAGTATCAGCGGGTTGAATAGCGGGTTGAGACGGTATTTGCCGTTCATTCAAGGGTACCAAGGTCATTTTATGGTACATTACGAACTAAAAGCTCCGATAACCGAGGAAAGAAGCGGTACGAGAAAAGAAAAAAGACCTTCTCCCTTTTGGTTCGATAAAATAGCCCTTTTCTTTTTCCAAGCTATTCTTTTACTAGCTATTTTGCGTAGGTTATTCTTATACCTGTATAGCCTACTTCTTTGAGCCAAATTCAATTTCACGTTTCCGTGTAGCGTATTTAAAACTAATTCTGATATAGCGTCTATTAAACCTTTATCCGCGGATCTTATAAAGGCGTGTCTAGGTCCTTTTTAAGTTTACTCAAGAGGGCGAGAACGTCTCGCTGTGATGTAATCGCACGGCGTTTCATAATTCAAATGAATGCTCGTGTATGATACGAGTCTTATTTATCTCTTTTTGGGCACGTACACTACCATGATCTCATCGGGAAATATGTTTGTTCTAACCCTATAATCTTCGGGACAGTTTTGCTTAAAATCTAATAGCAAATACGAATGAGGTTGTTCAGTAGCGTCCATGTAACTCTCCATTAAAAATTTCGGGTTACGCGGGTACATTTGTCTAGCTAGATAATTTATTTGCAATTTATCTCTAACCTGCTTGAACAGTATCAAATAATTTGTGTTTAAACTTATGTCCCTAGCATCGCTGGATTTATGATAAAGATTTTGAGTTAAATATAGCATGCTTAAATTACGATGATGACTAAACTTGGTAAAAATTTAACCGATCAAACCTGATTTGTTCTGATCCATTAAATCGTCTATTACTAGAAGACAATTTCGAGAGCCGTCGTACTCGTTCATATCCGGCAAACCTTACTCGTTCATATCCGGCAAACCTTCCTTAAAGACAACCAAACCTTTCAACCTGTCGTAAAATGGTTGATATTCTGAATAATAGAAAATAATTTCAGCGATATTGGGTTCAAACATTTCCCGATGATTTTTAATGATTCTTTCGCAAAGAAACGTCTTTCCAGCCCCACTCGGTCCATTTACCGTTATGGTACACGGATGATAAAAGGGAATCATTGTTCTCCGAGTTCTCGAGCTTAAATAAATTAAACTTTATGTGGCCAAACGTTAATATAGGGGTCGCGCGCGTCTTCTTCTTCTACGTGTCGCGGAAATGATCGCGTCGTGCAAAGCAAGGAAACGCGTCTTCTTCTTCTACGTGTCGCGGAAATGATCGCGTCGTGCAAAGCAAGGAAACGCGTCGCGTGTCGCGTATGACAGGGAAACGCGTATGACAGGAAGCGCGGGAAAAAAAGGAACAAAATCAGTTTAAAATTTTTTTTATTTTAAATATACAATATACACTTTTAAATAAATAAATTAATAAATTAGTCAATAAATTAATAAATTAGTTTTAAATAAATAAATAAATTAGTTTTAACCTTTTAAATAAATTAGTTTTAAATAAATAAATTAGTTTTAAATTAATAAATAAATAAATTAATAAATAAATAAATCAATAAATTAGTTTTAAATTAATAAATAAATAAATTAATAAATAAATAAATTAATAAATAAATAAATCAATAAATTAGTTTTAAATTAATAAATAAATAAATTAATAAATTAATAAATAAATAAATTAATAAATAAATAAATCAATAAATTAGTTAATAAATTAAGTTGGGTTCTGGTAGCCATAGGGGACTGTTTTGAAATTGTCTAGTATACGGATTTTATCGACCGTGGCTCTATAAACTTTGTGAGTGTCTATAGAGACAAGCGTGTGATTGGGAAGTCTAGTAATGTGTCTCGGAATTGGAACAGTTATGGGCAAAAGGGGTTTGTCTAAATCAACGCCTAGTAATCCTTTTAAAGTTTCGTGATTGACTAGTTTCTCGTTAGAGACATTAAGACGAAACCCTTTGACTTTGGTTGTATTGAACCTTTTGCCAGAGTCTGGATCTGTTACCCAATAACTATAGTTTTTGCATCATCCACTGACAAAGGTATCAATGTAGGCGTTTTTACCATAACCTTCCAATTCGTTGGTCATTTCACCCAGAAAGTTACCAGTTTCTATTAGCGGTATTCCCAGGGGGGACATGTACACAAGAGAATCTGTATCGTAATAATAGCATTTATCCCCAACAATTTCCAGATATTCTAATAAACAAAGTCGGGCCATAGCCGTTGTATAGAAGGCTATAGAGACGTTGGTATGCTTCAAAACAACGTCGGCCTCAGTCGTAGGAACCCATTTGACTAGCAGCGTTTCTTCATTTATGGTTAAAACGCTTTTTACTTCAACATCCGGGTTACTTAAGAGTTCGTAAAGTCTGCGGGGTTCTTTGATAATTTCCGTTTTGTTTGGTTTCACTCTTTCCCCGAATTTACCCCAAAGACTATTCAAAGCAAGTTTTGCTACGCTACGCAACCCTTCGTTTCTTTTAATCTTGACTGGGTCTAAAAGTACCCCCTCTCTAATTTTAAAATTTTTAATATAATTGTCACGTTCCTCGGGGGTAACGCAATTCGAGGGGTAACCACTAGCCGTCTGCTTATGAAGAAGGAACGAATCAACGTATTTTTGAAACAAGCCGGCCTCGCCAGTTTCAGGGTTATATTGTCGCACCTTGTATTTCCAGGCCTCTATCTTTTTTAGGATAACATAACCCCGATTTACAGCGGCACGAAGTTCATCAATCACCCAAGTGCCGATTACTTTTCGCTCTTCGTCGGAATGGCGACAGTCTCATTGGAAACGTTTCAAGGCACACTCCCGGCAAAGAGTGAAAACTAATTTATTGTTTAACCTTGTTGGCAAAACGGGGTGAAAGAGGCTAATTGGCGGTAAAACTTCGCATTTCAGAAATCCATCGAATGTAAAAATGTCGGGAATATTATCCAGTAAAATTTCTGGGTGCCCGACTGGCAGCTTCTTTCTCTTGTTGACGAAAGGATAGAGACTAGTTACGTCAACGTAATGCATTTTCTCGCTGCCGGATACTTTATGGTATAGTTTAAGTACCGACGTTCTACCACCAAAAAAGGCATCGCGAGGATTTAAAGGTTCGCGTACTTTTTCTTTAATGTTTTCTGCTTCCAGAAAAACACCAATAGCCGGATTATCGGTTTTATCTTTAGTCCAATCACATTCCCACTTCGTTATTACTTTAAAACCCGCTTTCTCGATTCGTTCCTTCTTTTTTAAAGTTCTGACGTACAAGGTGTTCAAGGTTTGACCAGGATCACCTTGCAAAGATTGGTTACGGTTGACTTTGTAGCATTTGGGGCAACCATGGAAATAACACCCGTTAAACTCTAGAACATCTTTATCACAAAGACCGTCCACTTTCATTTTCAAAACTTTGGCTTCAGAGCCGTTAAACGCAGACTGTATATTTACGCCGTTTTCGTGAGCATACCAGGATAACCATTCTATAGCCACAAGTGACTGATTATCAATCATTCTATAGAGGTTATGAGGAATAATGCCTATAGAATCTTTATCCATAAAGTGTCTCCTGTATACCCAACTACACAAACCGGCTTTAGTACACGCGACCTGGAAAGGTTCCACCTGGGCAATGTCCAAGAAAATTTTTCGAAAAGCTAGACAACCTAACTTTAATATCACAACATCCTTGATGCAATAAAACTTTAATTCCTCCAGAAAATTAAAGCCTTTTTTCTCCTCAATTTGTTTATCGTACCACTCCATAAACTGTTTGAGATTTTTGGAGGTTAAATTTTCCGACCCGTAAGCTTCTGGAGGAGGCATTTGGTTTTCTAAGACATAATTTGTTGCTAATTGATTATTAAGGTCGAAGACGTGATCTTTAACCACGTTAAATAAAAAATGAGGGAAATAACCCTTTGTCGCATCTTCTAAGCCGAAAGTGGCGGCGAATTTAGAGAGTGGTACGGAGATAAAATTGAAAGAGTCAAGGAAATTTAAATTAAAGACAGTTAAATTTATAATTTTAGTGCCGTTAATTATGCAGTTAGGTTTAAATTCTTCGCCTAGAGCCATAATCTCTCGCAATAGAAACTGATTATCGTATCCGCTAGCATTATGAGCCAATAAAGTTACCTTCTTGACAGAGGCTAATGTTCTTAGAAAAGCTAAAAAATTTGAAACAGGGTTTGCTCCTTCAAAAACTCTGTCTCGGACCTAGTGACCCACATTTCCCGCAGACGAAACCAGCCTCGGGCACATCGATACAACTTTCGCAGACCATCTCTGATACGCAAAGGAGAGGCTGGTGGACTAACGCCCCTTTTTTTTCCTCAGATTCTAATATCTGAATCGCTTCAAAATCATAAAAAATATAAAGCAAATCAGGGACAACTTTCTGTTTCTTAGCTTGGCGAACTTTAGGAGGTTCTTCTTTAATTACCTGAACGTAACAATAGTGTGGACTGGGAGTGTATCTACTGCACACAGAACAATAGGTCTCACAGCACGTATGGGGCTGATTTTTACGCTTAAATAAATTTATTTGCGTGAAACATTGTTTGCAATGAAATAGTTGCGCGCAAATACTCTTCCCGTCTACACCATCTTGTTTATGGTAATTAAAACATTCATCTCCTTTGAAAACCTTGAGACATTTGTCACACGCTCGGTCAGCACCCGTACAAGTTTGATCTCGTAAACAGTTGTAACAATAAAGATTGCAACTATGATCTCTCTTGTTTCTAAATCCTACCAGACAATTTTCACAGTAATGGTCCATCCCGAACAAAGGTCTTAAAGACGTGACGACGTTGTAATGTCTATTTTGATTAATTAATATCAAACGAGGTCTATTGTCGTCATTGTCGATTTCCCCCAAAATCAACTCGGGCAAATTATTTTTAAAAATATATATTAATATATTATATTGCGCTAATTCGGCTTTAAATTTTTGTATAGATTCTACTTTACCGCAGTCTTTCGGGTTAACTTTAGCTTTGCGGCAAAGCTCTATAGCGGCATCTCGTTGAGAGGCCGTATCGCCTCTATCCGCTCGTGTGTACGAAATCGACTTAAATTTGTTTTTAAGCGCGATATTAGTCGGGTTTTTCTTATGTTCCGAATGCGCAATTGCCACGGAAATCGCTCTCGCTAGACACAGATTATCATTGTTCACGATCCTGATAATTCCTCGAGAGTCACGAGAAAAGATATCAAAGGACCGCACTCCTTTGGGAGCAGCACGGCCAAACCCTTCCACCGGGATTCTCACCACGTGAAATTTTAAGACGATGGGTCCCAAAAAGAATCTTTCAAACTCATCATCGTATAAAACTGACTCTATCTCATCTAAAACAGATTTAGAGTCCAATTGGTCAGCTCTACGAAACGAGAGTGATATCTCGCCCCTGTTTGGCAAGCTTAAACTTTCGGCCGTTATCTGAATCATATCAGATGGAGCTAACCTATTAAGAACGGCCTGGACAATATTGGCTAAGCCTTCAACCAAATTATTAGTTATTCTTACGGTGATTTCGAGACCCGTTAGGTTAAATCTAGGGTACATTTGCACTCTTTGATCCGTAATTTCACAGTGAGGTAGAGAATCTATTGGCGTCATAACTGCCCCCCTCGCTCCGCCTCCAGATTGGTCAGGGAAATTACTAAGACCCGAAAAATCTATAGAGGCGAAATCGTTTTGAGAGGCGAAACCCAGCTCTGGATTATTGTTTAAAAAGTCGCGAGCTATACGGTCATTCTGGGAAGATTCAAATTCCCGCACAATTGATTCTTCCTTTTCGGAAATGTTAAAAGCTTTAATGATGTTTTCATCTTGCTCATCAACGAGTAGATTTTCAGCTTGCATTTCGTCTATATCGCGTTGACCTATGTCAAACGCCCTTTTTTCGAAACGAGCCATATATTGCTCACTACACGTTAAAGGCAGATTATTAAAGAATGTTTCCAACTCTTTAATGTCGCGGCATTGTTCAGGCTCACGCGGTACGCTTAATATATATTTAAATATGTCTGTAAATGTTTCAAGAATAGCGTATCCTCTATTAGACAAAAAAAGTCGGTAATATTTCCCCGACTGTAGCTGGGTTAAGTTTGAGTACTGTACATAAATTAAAGAAAAAAAGCGTAGATTTTCTCAATGGGCCAAGGTCGTGAAACAACCAACGACTCGATCTCTAATGAAATAGATTCTTGAGCGTCTATATCGCGTTGATTTATTTCTAACGCTCTTTGTTCGAAACGGGCCCTATATAGATCACGATACGCTAAAGGCACATTATTATAGAGTGTGTCCAACTCTTCCGCGTTGCGGCATTGTTCGGGTTCACGCGGTACGCTTAACATATATTTAAATATGTCGGTAAATGTTTCAAGAATAGCGTATCCTCTATTAGACAAAAAAGGCGGTAAAATTTCCCTGACTGTAGCTGGGTTAAGTTTGAGTAATGTACATAAATTAAAGAAAAAAGCGTAAATTTTCTTAATTGGCCATGGTCGTAACGCGGCCAATTCCTCGATCTCGAATAAAATAGATTCTTGATCCATCTTTACGCGTTTTTATAGTAAAAAAAACTTACGTTAAATGCCATCCCCATGAAAAACAAAAAAGAATATAAAAATACGTTACCTTTCAAATCAAGACGTGTCCGGGCAGGTTTTGTAAAACTTTTCTAAAAGCGAGACTATGCTATTCGTCTTTACTTTATAACTCTGAAGTAGAGAATGAGTTTTGCATTCTCAACATATTGCCTTATATAGGTCATAACACTCACCTTACCCCCCCTCCTCCCCCCTCCCCCCACATGTTGTACGTAACGGCTTTTTACGAAGCAAAAATGTAATCTTTTTTAGATACATCCCCCCTCTCTCCCTCTAAAGAACCCGTACTCTAACTAGAACCGACCAACACAGTTTCGTCCAGACCTGTTTACCCTATATGAAAGAAGCCAACCTTAAACTAGAACTGCCACCCCCCCTCTCTCCCCAAAACTAAACTCTAACTAGAACTTTCCCCTCTCTCTCTACCCCCAAGCTAAACTCTAACAAGAACAAATCTTTGCCCAGACCTGTTTACCCTTTATGAAAGAAGCCAACCTTAAACTAGAACTGCCACCCCCCTCTCTCCCCAAAACTAAACTCTAACAAGAACAAATCTTTGCCCAGACATGTTTACCCTATATGAAAGAAGACAACCTTAAACTAGAACTAACCCCCCCTTCTCCCCCTCTAAAGAATGAAGACATAAGCTATGTTAGGGCTCACTTTGATTTTGACAGTAGAATAAGAAGGTCGCTTGAATTGTAAGTAGAATTTTTGCGTAACAGTTTTGGGCGCTCGCTTGGTATAATAGCAACGGTTGCTTTTTTTAAGATAAGAATGGAAGTTGATAATTTTCGTAAACGAAAACTCCCGGCCAAACCTCGTAAAATCAATTCGAGATTTAATTTGGGAGAAGTATTTCTATCTTTCGGATTCACGTCTGATCTCAACATCGAAATTAGAGTATGCCAGAAAGAACCTGATTTGTCTACGTTTCCTTTTGATGTTGACACCTGGCAAGCTTTTGCATCCAAAATTGGTCCGCTTAGCGGATGGACAAGTTGCCAAGAACCCACATCATACGACGCTATTTTAGCCGATACTCCATTATCTTCGACATCAGCACACGCAACCTTTAACAATCTAAAGCTGGAAACGAATATCAGGGGTGGAGACAGTATCGACTTCACATTGAACGCTTCAGAAGCAAGCGAGTTAAATCGATTAATGCCATATATCAATGAACATGTGAAAAAGCTTGTATCGAACGAACAGGTCTATTTATTACTTGGTGATTTGATTTGCGCTGAACTTATTACCATATATAAAATATTACACATAGATTACGGTGAATTCTTTTCTTTCGAAGAAATTGAAGATCATATTAATTTTGACCGTGTACTATCATATTTTGGCTCGTACGTTTCACCGTATAAAATATTAATGGCTTTTGAAAGTAGATTAAAGGAACGCGGAATAAGTTTTGATTTTCAATCGTATAATATATTTAATATATTAATGTCTCAAACTTCTTATTTAAAGAAACGTATAAGCGTTGTCAATCTTTTTGGCCTGGTGTAAATTTGTATTGAAATAAATTTTTTAAAACGTAATTTTTGTCATTTGATCTGGATAGGCATATATATTTATAGGACCATAACAAGACGCTTCCAAAGCATTGTGGACAACAATAACTAGTCTACAAAGAAATCGGCTAGGATTGTGTTATTATCGTTAGAAATCATTTGAACTCGGGGTCAAATTCTGTTTTTTAGGACTGTGACAGCGTCTAGACTTGTATTTATTAATGTATTGAAAGACATGCGGCAAGGGTACATGGAAATCGGTGTTATTATTATCGTTAGAAATCATTTGAACTCGGGGTCAAATTCTGTTTTTTAGGAATGTGACCGCGTCTAGACTTGTTTTTATTAATGTATTGAAAGCTAGGGTACATGGAAATCGGCTAGGAATGTGTTGTTATTATCGTTAGAAATCATTTGAAGTCTGGGTCAAATTCTTGTTTTTTTTTAGGATTGTGAGAGGGTCTAGACTTTTATTATTTTGGGGTCTCGTTTGCTTCAATAACAACTTTTGAATATTGGAAAGATCATAAGGTTTTTGTATTGGGGTATATAGAAAGAGCGTCGGAGACTAAAAGAACCCCCCCCCCCGGTTTCTCCATGGGTACTATAAATACGGCAATTTACCCAATACAAAAATCACTCTCAGCCTAAACACTGACGAACCACTACTACTAAGACTAAATCCTGCACCAAACTTTCAACATGTGAGTATAATGTTTTTTCTCCTGAAATCATAGAATAAGTTTTTTTGTTATTTAGGGCACCCAATCCTTTACCGTTTGGGGATGAGGTATTTGAATTTCTAAACCCACCTGTCCAAGATGAACCTTTAGAAGAAGAACCTTTTCCTCTAGCGGAACTAGAGGAAGTGGTGGCGGGGGGAGGGGAGGAGGAATGGGAGAATGAATCCAATTCTGATGAGGAATTGGATGAGGATGATGAAGATCCTACGCCATTGGATTGCAACATCCAACGGTAAACATTCCATGTTTTCTCCTATTTTTTAGTAGCTATATTTCCTCCATAAAATTTGAGCAGGATCTTAGCCCAGATCCATCAGGCGGCCGAGGAAGAAGAATGGCTTGCCAACAACGAAGTACGCCCGGCCATCGAACAAGTGTACGCGGTCGAGACAAATTATGTTATCGAAGCCCTGGGTCAAACCCTGTTGGGTTTCATGGTATTCCCTGTAGAGCCCCTAGAGGGGGCACCCCTAGTCGAGGAACAGCCCTTAAACATAGCTAACTGTTATTCCGGCTTGTAAGTTATATAGTTTTTTTTCTTTTTTAAGACCATTTCTAATTTCTTTTTTCTTTACAGTCTCAATACGGCCATCTTAAAGTTTTTTAAAAGGAGAGCCCGAATATACAGGGAATCCGAAGGGGAGGTTGATGTTGACGGCGTGATTGACGCCGCGTCCGTTCGGACAGCAACCGAGCACGACATACGTCGGGCGAAACTGTTCCTCGACAAAGTCGCCTACGGGCTGCTCGCCCAACAGATGGTAGATCTAGGGCTTTTTCGCTAACATAAATATCCGCGTCTCGGGGGGGCTATTCAATTTCCCGCCCCTAGCCCCCAAAGGTAAGAAACCGTTTTTGTGTTTTTGTATATTATAAGGGGGGGGGTAAAGAGTGTCTGGGTTTCAACGGTCCCCCTCCATACTATATATACGGAGAGTTTCCCAATACTAAAATCATGCTCGCTTTAGCTTCGGCCAGAACATCATCCACCATTATCATGTGAGCATACTGTTTTTTTTTCTGAAATCGTGGAAAGACTAACTTTTGAACTTAATAGGGCGTACAGTCATATTGACGATGTTCTTTTGTACACGGACGACGAGGAGGACCCGAGACAAAATTTTCACGAGTGGCAACAGCGTCAGCCACCCCCACATCAACCCCAGGAAAACCCGCCGAGAGTAAATGAACATCTGCCAAATGATTGCAGCCTCTTCAGGTAAAGTCTCTATATTTTTTAAAACTTTAATGGCTATATTCAAACATTATTTATAGGATCCTTGCTGATGTCCATAAGGACTTAGTGAGGATTCGCGCGGAGAATCTCGGACATGGTTTTGATCTCCGCGAGGACGATGTTGTCTTCCGGGAGTTGAGTTCTCGACTCATACCATTCGTTGACATAACACCCACTCCCGGAAACCCTATGCCGGTTTACGTTAACACGTCTCGCTCGGGCTCGTAAGTTAATTAGCATTATTTTTTTAAAGATGGATCCCTAATATCTTTTCTTTCTATTTTTAGTCTCAATACCGCTATCACCGACTATTTCAAGGGGAGAGCGGGTACCCCCAATGAGGGAGTCCTAGACCGGCTTAGGCAAAAACGTTTCCTCAGAGCTGTAGCCGATGATGTTCATTTACAAACAGGCCTTTAATCTTTCAATTTTTTTCTATTTAAAATTATATATATATATATATATATATGCAAATAAAACATGGATAAAATATTTAAAATTATATATATATACAAATAAAACATGGATAAAATATTTAACGCCTCATGATTTATACATATCGCAAAAGTAAAAAAAAATGCCCCGCTTTAAAAAAAAATTTTTACCGGAATTAAAATTCCGTGTAAAATTAAAAAAACGTTGGGAGAGAAATTCCTAGGCTTGGACAGGCATTCCCCCGCTTTGCACGCGTAACGGGGAGAGGAAACCTAGAGATATATTCCTATAACATTTCAGTGCTATACTGAGAGAAAACGCGCGCCGCTATGCTTGTACACGCATTCCCCCGCTTTGCACATGTAACGGAGAGAGGAAACCAAGAGAGAGGAAAAAAAAACTCTCCAGTCTTCACAGCGCTCTCGCGGCGCTCGCCGCTAGGCTTGTACATTCGCAAGCGTAAAAATAAAGAGACGGTCAAAGGGAAAGAGACGGTGAAAGTCAGGAGGGAACCAAGAGAGAGAAAAAAAACTCTCCAGCCTTCACAGCACTCTTGCGGGTATCGAGCTGGGTAAAGAGAAAGTGAAAGTCAGAATAAAAAAAAGGGGACTTAGCGCAAAGAGAGAGCATACACTCAAGAACAACCACCACCCTTCAGGTGGAGGAGGTGAGGAGGAGACACACCAACCCCCTCCGGGGATGGAGGCATGGGGCCAAAAATTCGTCCCCCCCTTCGCGGGTATAAACCATGGGGGAAAAAATTCATCCCCCCTGCGCTGCCCGCGGGTATCGAGGCTTACTATTCTCTCGCGTTCATAACGAATCATTCTAAAGATAAAACTAAAAACCCAAATTGGGTTTAAGTTATTACCTCTCCGAGTGACGTATGTCACGGAGAGGTTCTGTAACGATCGTGTGTGTGTGTCTGTGTGTCTGTATGTCTGTGTGTCTGTGTGTCTGTTGTTACACCCACGTGACCGCGTTCGCAGTTTCCAAATCGGAGCAAACGTGTTCGCCATTTCCGAACTGCTTTCACAGTAACGGAAATTGCTCCTCTACTTGAGTTCTCACACCACCATCTTCTGGTCTTTGTCCATCCCACACGGACACCAGTCTGTACTTACAGGCTTCTAATCACCAACATCTTTTGGTCTTCGTCCATCCGACATGGACACCAGTCTGTACATACTGGCTTCTAATCACCACCATCTTCTGGTCTTCGTCCATCCCACTTGGACACCAGTCTGTACATACTGGCTTCTAAACACCACCATCTTCTGGTCTTCGTCCATTCCACTTGGACACCAGTCTGTACATACTGGCTTCTAATCACCACCATCTTCTGGTCTTTGTTTTTGTCCATACCACATGGACACCAGTCTGTACACCTGGCTTCTACACCACCATCTTCTGGTCTTTGTTTTTGTCCATCCCACATGGACACCAGTCTGCACACCTGGCTTCTACTCCATCGTCATCGTTGAGTTTAAGACTTTCGCGGCGATCAGCTAGGGTTACGAGAAACGTCTAGCCTCCCTAGGGTGGGTTGTCCACCAAAGGTTTTCGCAATTACGGTTGTTCTTGCTTTTAACTGTAGTTTGACACCCTTATATACTACCTATTTGAGAAAGGCGAAGCAACCGGCGTATGCTTCATTTCAAACGCCAATATTAGTCAAGTCTCTCAAGAATGTTTAATTGTTCTTTATCAAAACGATGTAACGCTCAATAAGGCGAACAACTAACGAAGAAAATATTTAATATTAATTATATTTATTTTAATATTTAAGATACTCTTGTTTCTCAACTCAAAATTAATACGGAAAGAGTTAAAAAGCTGTCTATGTTTTTTGTCTGTGTGTGTCCGTCCATTGTTACACTAGTGCGTCGCGTTAGCAGTTAGCCTTGTTTTGATGTGTTAAGAAATCATACAGAACCTTAATATTCTCTTTTTCCATAATATAAAGTGAATATGTGGAAGTATTTTTCGAAATTATGATGCATCTAATACTTTTGTAGCTTTAAAGCTCTGTTTCATTTTGATATTCCAAAGATTTTTTTTTAATAATGTTATTTGAAATGGCTGTTTATATATTACTTAAGCTATACTACATCTGTATATAGAATAATCCTTGGTTTAGTGATTACATGTAAAAAACTTGGTCCTAGACTCCGGCGGGTATATCAAGTATTATCTGCAATAGGCTTAGTGAACAAATAGTAAATAATTGAGGCCTGAGGTGAAGTAAACTTTGGGCTTTGATTTTCGTGTCTGAAATGAAGAGACATCAACGGTTCAGAGTGAGCCGAAAGTTAAATACACTCTTAAATAATCAAGTTAAGATTTTATAATAGAAGAAAAGATCATGGGGGCTATTAGAATAGTAAAAGGGTTAATGGTAAACGGGTAGTAGTTACACCAGTCTGTACATACTGGCATCTAATCACCACCATGTTCTGGTCTTTGTCCATCCCACTTGGACACCAGTCTGTACATACTGGCTTCTAAACAGCACCATCTACTGGTCTTCCATCTATTCCACATAGACACCAATCTGTCTCATTGGTTTCTAACTCCATCGTCATAGTTGGGTTTAAGACATTCGCGGCGATCGGCTAGGGTTGGGTTGTCCACCAAAGGTTTTCGTAATTGCGGTTGTTCTTGCTTTTAACCGTAGTTCGACACCCTTATATACTACCTTATTGTGTAAGGCGAAACAAAGGGTGCATGCTGCACTTAAAACGTCTATATTAGCAAAGTTTCAAATGATAATAGAAATAACGTTTCTATAAACGATTTAACTAGAATAGCAATACATAATTGACGATTAAAATAATAAATATCAATAATATTTATTAAATTATTTAAGAAAAACCTGTGATAACTAAAACCATATAGTCAAAGTTTATATAGGACGAGTAATGAAGATTGCGTATAAAGTCGATACACTGTACACATTTCATAGTTAATATGGAGCGAGTATTTAAGAATTGAGCCCACTGTATTACTAATCATGGAAACTCTAGAAAGTTAAAATAGCTCGAGTATTGATGTTAATAGAGACGGAGTAGAGGAGTTGAATTAGGATAAATAACAAATTTAGAGAGGTAGCGGTTGGTAAGTGCGAAACTATCGTAAGTGTGATAGGTTGTGTTTCCCTGTTTTGGGCACATTCGCGTTGTTGGTACAGAATTAGAAAGATGTTTTCAATCCGCGGCCATCTTTGAAAATTTTACACCTATGTTCATACTCCTTGGGTGTTTTCAATTTCTTTTCTTAAAGAATTAAGAAGTTGAAACTATATATTTTATTAGCGGCGTATTTAAATATTTTTTACCGTCGCGAAACACCACAATGATAAGGAAATTTTTTTTAAAACATTATCAGATGAATTTGAGTTATAAAGTACTAAAATGCTGTGTATACCTAGAAGTAATGGAGTGAATTTTTACCAATGTCCAGAGATGATAAACATAAGCGGGATTGTTTCATATTTGAATAAAAATAGTGTTTCCACTAATGGGTTTATACTCCTTGTTTGTGTAAGAGTAGTGTAGCTGTAGAGTGTAATCATGATAAAAGCTTAAATTAAACTGACATTTTTAATCCTCTTGATTTATTATTAATAATAATTTTAAACATTTATTCTTTGTTAAAAAATATTTTATGAGCTTTGATTCTAACATTGCTTTAGAAAAATCCGAACTGTTGGGCAGGGTTAAAAAAGACATTTTAAAGCAAATTGTAGATATTATAATTGATGTTTATGTTTTGAATAAGACTAAAGCTTCCACTATTGTGTTTACACTCCTTGTTTGTTTGACCTAAAACCATATAGCTTTAGATAACAGTTCGAAAAAAATCACAAAAATTATATTTTTAAATCTAATGAGATAACGCCCACCTAGTTGAAAATTGACCTTTTTAGTCCGCGGGAGCCAATCTTAATGAGAATTTCTATGCTAGTAGGTTGTCAATTATACTACCGGTATATTATTGTTGTTGGAAGTTGGAGACTAAGTGAAATTAAGTGGTTGTAAAGAGCCAGCAGGTTTTTGCCGCTTCTTTTTGTGAGTATTTGACTTTTTGTATGTAAAATGGAGGAAGATAATGTTGAGAGTAAGGAGGAAATGCGAAAGCGTAAAGCTAGGGAAAGGATGAGGGCCAAAAGGTCGGATCCAGAGTTTAAAAAGAGAGAAAATGAAAGGAGACGAGTTTTAGCAGCTCAGAAAAAAGCTAAGGGTGAAGGTAGCGGTGCTAGAATGTCCAGTCCTAATATTTTTGATAGTTCTATGGCGTCACCAGTCGGCCACGGTAGTTCTGGTTCAGATCGCTCTTTTGTAAACCCAGAGCTGGTTACTGACGATGAACCTATGGATTTAGTTAGTAATAATGCTAATAGTTCGACAATGGTAGCGAACGATGAACAATTACCTTGTACGTCTCATGGTAATGTGTATCCGTTAGAGAGAATGAGAATTTTGAGACAGAATGAAGAGTATAGAATGAAAGAGGCGCGATCAATGGCCAAAAAGCGGGAGAATGAGTCATATCGTGAAAGGGAACACCAAGTTGGTATACTGACCAAGAGAGTTAAAAGGCTGGATGAATCGTATAGAGCTAGCGAAAGAGTTAAGAACCAGTTAAGTATGGCTAATAAACGGCAAGATTTAGAGTACGTTGAAACTGAACGTGCTAGAAATCAGTTGAGTAAGGCTAGTAAACGCCAAGATTTAGAGTACGTTGAAACTGAACGTGTTAGAAATCAGTTGGCTATGGCTAGTAAACGGCAAGATTTAGAGTACGTTGAAACTGAACGTGTTAGAAATCAGTTGAGTAAGGCTAGTAAACGCCAAGATTTAGAGTACGTTGAAACTGAACGTGTTAGAAATCAGTTGGCTATGGCTAGTAAACGCCAAGATTTAGAGTACGTTGAAACTGAACGTGTTAGAAATCAGTTGAGTAAGGCTAGTAAACGCAAAGATTTAGAGTACGTTGAAACTGAACGTGTTAGAAATCAGTTGGCTATGGCTAGTAAACGCCAAGATTTAGAGTATGTTGAAACTGAACGTGTTAGAAATCAGTTGAGTAAGGCTAGTAAACGCCAAGATTTAGAATACGTTGAAACTGAACATGTTAGAAATCAGTTGGCTATGGCTGCCAGGCGTGAAAATGTAAATGTTAGAAACCCAGAGCGTTCTAGAAATAGATTGTCTATGGCTGAAAGGAGGACTAATCCTTTGTTTATAGAGCAGACTTATTTTGAAAGTATTAAAGAAGGTCCAACGTGGCCATGTGAAGGGTGCTCAGGTCTTTTTTTTAAAGCATCGGGTAGCTTTGTTAAGTCTACAGTGCTTTTGGCTGTTCCTGGGATTCACGGTCGTGAATTAGGTGACAAAGTATTTTTATGTAGTACTTGTAATAAAGCTGTGAAAAAGAACGAAATACCCAAGTTTTCCAGAGAAAATGGATTTGAATTCCCTGAAATTCCAGCAGAACTAGTTAATTTGTCTAATTTGGAGGAAAGAATGATTTCACCAAGAATACCTTTTATGCAAATAAGAAGGTTAGGTTGTGATCAACAAAGGGGGATTAAGGGAAACGTGGTCAACGTTCCTATAAATGTAGAGTCTACAGTGTCAGTGTTACCACGGTTACCTCGTGAAACAGATACTATTCAAATTGAGTTTATGAGGAGAATGTAATATAATACACCCTATTTGTATGAAACTGTTAGGCCGAAAAAAATGCACGAAGCTCTTAAGGTTTTGGTGAAAACACCGTTGTATATTAAGCATGGGATAACCGTTAGGAGCGATATATTAGATCCAATTCCAGAAGAACTTGAATTTATTGTTGACGAAAATGACCGTCAGTTAAACCATGGTGATACATTAAGTGAAAACCCACAAGGGTCAATGAATGTAGAGAATGAGAATGATAGCGATGAAATTTGGAATGAATCTAACGAAGTTAATTCATTCCCAGTTGGGAATCAAGACACGTTGTTAGTGTCATTGTCTGATTTCCTACCCACTAATACCATGCATGTTAAGTTTGCTCCTGGTGAAGGTCAAACGCCAATGTCTTTACTCTATGACGAGGACGCGGAGGAATTGTCATTCCCCAGTATTTATGTGGGTCAGAAGAGAGACCTTAAGGTTAAAGGTAGTTTTGGGGACATTGCTAAGTGGGAGCTTCGTAATATTGATAGGCGTTGTGCTAAAAATCCGTCTAAATTGTTTTACACTTTTGTTAAGTTGGAAACTATGAAAGTTAGAGATTCCATACAAGTTTGTATGAGAAAAACCAAGAGAAAAGATGGCTCAAACTACACTGCTGGGTTTTTATCGTCTGCTGGTGCACTCGATTCAATTGTTAAGCAGGATGATGGTTTTAGAGTATTAGAAAATTTGCAGTCCTCGCCTTCATATTGGCAGCATAGGCAGAAAGAGTTAATGGCTATGATTAGGCAGCTTGGTACGGCTACCTTTTTTATAACGTTTTCAGCTGCGGAAGGCAAATGGCCTGAGCTTTTGAACATATTGAGGGTGACTTCGGGTCAGGATCGCTTAGCGAATGATGATATTGGCAATTTAAGTTTTTCGGAAAAGGCAAAGTTGATTCAGGATGATCCTGTTACTTGTGCTAGATATTTTGACCACCGTTTTCGGGCTCTTCTTAAAGCTCTGCAAAAGCTAGGCCCTCTTGGTGTTATTGAAGATTATTACTTCAGGGTTGAAATACAGCAAAGAGGCTCTCCTCATCAACATGGGTTGATATGGATTAAAGATGCGCCTAAGCTTAAAGATGACTTGTCAAATGTTAAAGAGGTAGAGGAATATATTGATAAAGTTATTTCTTGCGCTGGTAAATTGAACGATGATAATGGGGATTTGTTAACGTCATTGCAAATGCATAAACACACAACAACGTGTAGGAAGAAGGTTAATGATAGTTCAGTTTGTCGTTTTGGAATTTCATTTCCTCCCATGCCTAGAACTATTATTTATGATCCGAGTTTAAGAGAACCCGGTACTCTTGACGAAGAACTTAAGTGTAAGAACAATTCCAAGAAATTGCGTGAGCTTTTGCAATCGAAAGAAAAAGAATTGTGGGTAGATAGTTTTGAGGAGTTGTTGGAAAAGCTGCGTATAACCGAAGATGATTATATTAAAGCCATTACGTATGATCTCAAAAGGAAAGTGGTTTTATTGAAAAGACACCCTAAAGATACTAGGGTTAATCCGTACAACCCGTGCACTTTGCGCCTCTGGCAAGCGAATATGGACATTCAGTTTGTTCTTGATCCTTACGCTCTGGTTATGTATATCGTGTCTTATATAGGGAAATCTCAGCGTGGTATGTCAATGCTTCTGCGTGAAGCTGCTAAACGAGCGCAGTCAGATAAATGCACGGTGAAGCAAAAGTTGAAGGTGATTGCTAATCAGTTTTTGAACGCGCACGAGGTAAGCGCGCAGGAAGCCGCTTATAGCGCTTTACAAATTCCCGTCTCCAGGTGTAGTCGGGCTTGCATTTATGTTAATACAAATGTGCCCGAGAATCGTGTTCATATTCTCAAAAGCAAAGTTGAGCTTGAACAATTGTCCAAAGATAGTATGGATGTTTTCGCTTCTGGAATGTTAGACCATTATGTTCAAAGGCCAGATGATTTAGAGGCAGTAACGTTAGCTCAATTTGCGGCTTGGTATGAATTTTCCAGAAGTCGTAGAGTTTCGAAAACTCAAAGTCACATTGATGACGGTGAGAGCGATGAAGTTCAATGTGGTAAATGGTTAAAACTGAAAAATGATTCAGGGTTCATTAGAAAACGTGGTCATTCTAAAATTATACGGTATCGTAGATTCAATTTAGTGAAAGATCCCCAGCAGTTTTATCGTGAACAGATCATGTTATTCTCGCCTTGGCGTGATGAGAGTAGAGATATTTTGACAAAGGATGTAAAGTCTGAGTATGAGCTTAGACTTGAGATTATAACGGAATCTAGAAAAGAATTTCATAATGAAATTGACGAAGTAGCTATTGAACAGGCTGTGAGAGATTTCGAAAGTGAAGCTATTGAAGCTGATCTTACTAATATCCAACCTGAATTGGAACATCAAAATGAAATAGATAGGTCTTTAATTGTTGAAGATTCTGAATTTCTAGTTAATACAGTGGAAGAGGCAATAGGAAATATTAACAGAGATATTCTTGATGGTAATGCGGAAAAAACTGTTGCTCCATCAGTCACGTTAGTTAATGATTCAGAATACATTGCCCTTGTTAGAAAGCTGAATTTGAAACAAAAAGAAATATTTTATGAAGTTCTGCACCATATAAAGTGCAAAGAAACGCCTTTAGGGCTATTTGTTACAGGAGGCGCTGGTGTTGGAAAAAGCGTTTTGATAAGTGCCATATTTGAATCTATTACTAGATTTTACAATAAGCAACCAGGGTCTAATCCCTCGGAGGTTAAAGTTCTGCGATGCGCACCTACGGGCAAGGCTGCCTTTAATATAGGTGGGGCGATTTTGCATAGTACCTTTTGTCTACCCGTTAGTCAATTTGCCGGAAACATTTCCAGATTAGAAAGTGAAACTCTTCACAATTGTAGATTGATGTATGGTCAAGTGAAGTTATTAATTATTGACGAGATATCAATGGTTGGTGCGAAGGTTTTTAACCGAGTTAACTCGAGAATGCAAGAGATAATGGGTTGCCCAGATTATTTTGGTGGTGTCTCTGTACTTTTAGTTGGAGATTTTAACCAACTTAGACCCGTCCGGGATCATTTCGCTTTTCAAAGTCAAAGTGATAGTGACAATCCATATGCGTCTTTAATTGGTAACCCAATATGGGAGGAATTCCAATTTAGTGAGCTTGAAGAAATTATGAGGCAAAAAGATAAGAGGTTTGCGGAAGCTTTGAATAGAATGTCTGTGGGAACTATGAATCAGGATGATATTGACTTATTCGTAAGTTTAGAAGTAAACAGAGAGCGTGTACCGCCAAAAGAAGCGATACATCTTTTCCCTACTAACGTTGAAGTCAACCAATTTAACCAAGAGACTCTATTAAAAATGAGTACGGAAAAGTGTATTTCATTTTCAGTAGATGTTGTAAATGGTGATCTTAGTAGCGAAGTTAAAAGTAACATTCTTTCCCAAATTCAAACGTTAGCAACGTCTGATACTTATGGTCTCCCTAAAGAACTAACACTCGCTTGTGGTGCGAGATATATGATGACTAACAATGTCGATACGTCTGATGGACTTACGAATGGTGCGACAGGTTGGTTAAGGAAGATAGAGTACGGTAAAAATAGGCTCGGGGAACAAATTCCGTTCAGGGTTTGGATTGAGTTTGCTGATGCTAATGTTGGGAAGTGTTTGAGACAAAAGTGTCTTGGATTGTACGAACAGAATAACTTTAACAGGACTTGGACTCCTGTCGAGAAGGTTATTAAGGCATTTAGTAGAAAATGGAGGCAGAATAATGTTTCAGTCTCTAGGAGACAGTTTCCTTTGGTAATTTCTGAGGCTATTACGATACACAAGAGTCAAGGCGATACATACTCGTCTGTAGTAGTGCATTGTAATCCCAGAAAAAAATTAGAGAGAACTCATTTATATGTTGCTTGCAGTAGGGCGAGAAACGCCTCCGGTTTGTATATTGAGGGTAAATTTTAAGTTCCAAATGCGCCTAAAAACAATCAAGTAGAATTGGAACTTCGAAGATTACGAGATACAAAGAGTATTGTATTATCGTTTTTGAACGAAAAGGTGTACATTTATGTTCATAATGTGCAGTCCTTAAACGCACATTTGGAAGATATCTTAGCAGACACTGTAATAAAAAATGCCCAGTTATTATGCTTTGTTGAAACGTGGAAGAAAGATACCGATGAGTTTAGTGTGCCATCCTTTAGGGAAGTGGGTGGTATTTATCTGCCAAGAACCGCACGTAGAATTGCGTTTGGTTCTTCCATTTATTTAAAAGATACACCCGAAAATGTAGTTAACGATTTGGATAATAGGGTTTTGCGAACCGATAGACCTTTCAGAAATTCGCATGTGGAGCGTTGTTGGTTAGATGTTTCCATTGAAAATGAACCGATGACTGTTGTTTTGTTGTACAAATCGCCCGGAGCGAGTTTGAGATCAGTTTTTGAGGATTTTAATCCTTTATTCGATATTAGATACGATGCCTCTGTTCCGACAGTTGTTGTCGGAGATTTTAATATAAATTTTTTAAAATGTAAAACGGCACTGAAAATGTTCTTTGATTCTTTTAACATGTCTCTTCTGCCGGGTCTTGAAGAGAAAATTTCAACTGACTATCATTGCCAGTTAGATTTAGCGTTCGGAAACAAACTTTTTCAAGACAGATTCGAGGCCTGTTACAGAGAATCGTACTATTCGTATCATAAAGGTATATGTTTCGTTAAAAAGAAACAGCTGTAGAAGTTTAGTAAGAGCAACCGAAGAGGATTGTTAAAGTCCTAGCTCTCGAAGCTTTGTATTATAACCCTGTGAAAGCCCTAGCTCTCGAAGCTTTGTATTATAACCCTGTGAAAGCCCTAGCTCTCGAAGCTTTGTATTATAACCCTGTGAAAGCCCTAGCTCTCGAAGCTTTGTATTATAACCCTGTGAAAGCCCTAGCTCTCGAAGCTTTGTATTATAACCCTGTGAAAGCCCTAGCTCTCGAAGCGTTGTATTATAACCCTGTGAAAGCCCTAGCTCTCGAAGCTGTGTATTATAACCCTGTCAAAACCCTAGCTCTCGAAGCTTTGTATTATAACCCTGTGAAAGCCCTAGCTCTCGAAGCTTCGTATTATAACCCTGTCAAAACCCTAGCTCTCGAAGCTTTGTATTATAACCCTGTCAAAGCCCTAGCTCTCGAAGCTTTGTATTATAACCCTGTCAAAGCCCTAGCTCTCGAAGCTTTGTATTATAACCCTGTCAAAGCCGTAGCTCTCGAAGCTTTGTATTATAACCCTGTCAAAGCCCTAGCTCTCGAAGCTTTGTATTATAACCCTGTGAAAGCCCTAGCTCTCGTAGCTTTGTATTATAACCCTGTCAAAGCCCTAGCTCTCGAAGCTTTGTATTATAACCCTGTGAAAGCCCTAGCTCTCGAAGCTTTGTATTATAACCCTGTCAAAGCCCTAGCTCTCGAAGCTTTGTATTATAACCCTGTCAAAGACCTAGCTCTCGAAGCTTTGTATTATAACCCTGTCAAAGCCCTAGCTCTCGAAGCTTTGTATTATAACCCTGTGAAAGCCCTAGCTCTCGAAGCTTTGTATTATAACCCTGTGAAAGCCCTAGCTCTCGAAGCTTTGTATTATAACCCTGTGAAAGCCCTAGCTCTCGAAGCTGTGTATTATAACCCTGTCAAAACCCTAGCTCTCGAAGCTTTGTATTATAACCCTGTGAAAGCCCTAGCTCTCGAAGCTTTGTATTATAACCCTGTCAAAACCCTAGCTCTTGAAGCTTTGTATTATAACCCTGTCAAAGCCCTAGCTCTCGAAGCTTTGTATTATAACCCTGTCAAAGCCCTAGCTCTCGAAGCTTTGTATTATAACCCCGTGAAAGCCCTAGCTCTCGAAGCTTTGTATTATAACCCTGTGAAAGCCCTAGCTCTCGAAGCTTTGTATTATAACCCTGTGAAAGCCCTAGCTCTCGAAGCTTTGTATTATAACCCTGTCAAAGCCCTAGCTCTCGAAGCTTTGTATTATAACCCTGTGAAAGCCCTAGCTCTCGAAGCTTTGTATTATAACCCTGTCAAAGCCCTAGCTCTCGAAGCTTTGTATTATAACCCTGTCAAAGACCTAGCTCTCGAAGCTTTGTATTATAACCCTGTCAAAGCCCTAGCTCTCGAAGCTTTGTATTATAACCCTGTGAAAGCCCTAGCTCTCGAAGCTTTGTATTATAACCCTGTGAAAGCCCTAGCTCTCGAAGCTTTGTATTATAACCCTGTGAAAGCCCTAGCTCTCGAAGCTGTGTATTATAACCCTGTCAAAACCCTAGCTCTCGAAGCTTTGTATTATAACCCTGTGAAAGCCCTAGCTCTCGAAGCTTTGTATTATAACCCTGTCAAAACCCTAGCTCTCGAAGCTTTGTATTATAACCCTGTCAAAGCCCTAGCTCTCGAAGCTTTGTATTATAACCCTGTCAAAGCCCTAGCTCTCGAAGCTTTGTATTATAACCCTGTGAAAGCCCTAGCTCTCGAAGCTTTGTATTATAACCCTGTGAAAGCCCTAGCTCTCGAAGCTTTGTATTATAACCCTGTCAAAGCCCTAGCTCTCGAAGCTTTGTATTATAACCCTGTGAAAGCCCTAGCTCTCGAAGCTTTGTATTATAACCCTGTGAAAGCCCTAGCTCTCGAAGCTTTGTATTATAACCCTGTGAAAGCCCTAGCTCTCGAAGCTTTGTATTATAACCCTGTCAAAGCCCTAGCTCTCGAAGCTTTGTATTATAACCCTGTCAAAGACCTAGCTCTCGAAGCTTTGTATTATAACCCTGTCAAAGCCCTAGCTCTCGAAGCTTTGTATTATAACCCTGTGAAAGCCCTAGCTCTCGAAGCTTTGTATTATAACCCTGTGAAAGCCCTAGCTCTCGAAGCTTTGTATTATAACCCTGTCAAAGCCCTAGCTCTCGAAGCTTTGTATTATAACCCTGTCAAAGCCCTAGCTCTCGAAGCTTTGTATTATAACCCTGTCAAAGCCCTAGCTCTCGAAGCTTTGTATTATAACCCTGTCAAAGCCCTAGCTCTCGAAGCTTTGTATTATAACCCTGTGAAAGCCCTAGCTCTCGAAGCTTTGTATTATAACCCTGTCAAAGCCCTAGCTCTCGAAGCTTTGTATTATAACCCTGTCAAAGACCTAGCTCTCGAAGCTTTGTATTATAACCCTGTCAAAGACCTAGCTCTCGAAGCTTTGTATTATAACCCTGTCAAAGCCCTAGCTCTCAAAGCTTTGTATTATAACCCTGTCAAAGCCCTAGCTCTCGAAGCTTTGTATTATAACCCGAAAGGGTTAGTGATAGTCCTAGCTCTCGAAGCTTTGTATTATAACCCGAAAGGGTTAGTGATAGTCCTAGCTCTCGAAGCTTTGTATTATAACCCGAAAGGGTTAGTGATAGTCCTAGCTCTCGAAGCTTTGTAAAGTCAGCCGTAATCAATGGTTGATGGAAATCCTAGCTCTCGAAGCTTTGTATTATAACCCGAAAGGGTCTGTGAAAGTCCTAGCTCTCGAAGCTTTGTATTATAACCCGAAAGGGTCTGTGAAAGTCCTAGCTCTCGAAGCTTTGTATTATAACCCGAAAGGGTTAGTGAAGTCCTAGCTCTCGAAGCTTTGTAAAGTCAGCCGTAATCAATGGTTGATGGAAATCCTAGCTCTCGAAGCTTTGTAAAGTCAGCCGTAATCAATGGTTGATGGAAATCCTAGCTCTCGAAGCTTTGTATTATAACCCGAAAGGGTCTGTGAAAGTCCTAGCTCTCGAAGCTTTGTATTATAACCCGAAAGGGTTAGTGATAGTCCTAGCTCTCGAAGCTTTGTATTATAACCCGAAAGGGTTAGTGATAGTCCTAGCTCTCGAAGCTTTGTAAAGTCAGCCGTAATCAATGGTTGATGGAAATCCTAGCTCTATTGGAGCTTTGTATGATGAAAGAGGTATCTTTGGAAGTAATGCATAATTTAGTGGCGTAGCGTGAGGGGGTGAAAGGATCTCTATTCTAGGGGATTAGATTGTACTGTTTAGTCGAAACTTGAAAGTGCTTACCTAACATTGTAATGCTGATAATATTCATCAAAGCTGCTATAAGTATGCGAGTTGAGAGAAAATTCTCGGAATTGAAATTGATCAAATGTATTAGTCTTCAATGTCTAAGTCGAGAATAACAAATCTCCTTATCTTGACAATCGAACTATAGGTATAAATCAACTTTTATCACCATACTAAAGACTTTTCATTGGAAAAAAAACGCAAAATAAAACTTTATTTAATGAAATACATTTCATTTTAATCCTTTAGAAAACAGTGAAACATTATCACAGCTTTATTACAGAGCTTAATAAGCATAATTGCGAAAGAAGGAGGGCAGAAAATCTATTGTTAGCCTCGGGTGGGATAAAGTCACGCTACGCCACTACTATAGAAAGGGCTGCCCAAATTGAGTTGAAGTGCTAGCTGTAGAAGCTTTGCATAGTAACTCGGAAGGGTTAGTGATAGTCCTAGCTCTCGAAGCTTTGTATTATAACCCGAAAGGGTTAGTGATAGTCCTAGCTTTCGAAGCTTTGTATTATAACCCGAAAGGGTTAGAGATAGTCCTAGCTCTCGAAGCTTTGTATTATAACCCGAAAGGGTTAGAGATAGTCCTAGCTCTCGAAGCTTTGTATTATAACCCGAAAGGGTTAGAGATAGTCCTAGCTCTCGAAGCTTTGTATTATAACCCGAAAGGGTTAGAGATAGTCCTAGCTCTCGAAGCTTTGTATTATAACCCGAAAGGGTTAGAGATAGTCCTAGCTCTCGAAGCTTTGTATTATAACCCGAAAGGGTTAGTGATAGTCCTAGCTCTCGGAGCTTTGTAAAAATCAGCCGTAATCAATGGTTGATGAAAATCCTAGCTCTAGGAGCTTTGTAAAATGAACTTATAACCCAGATGGGTTAGAAGCTTTACCTTTTTAAGTTGTTGAAAACCCTAGCTGTAGAAGCTTTGTATTATAACCCTAAAGGGTTGGTGAAAGTCCTAGCTCTCGGAGCTTTGTAAGATCAGCCGTAATTAATGGTTGGTGGAAATCCTAGCTCTAGGAGCTTTGTAAAATTAACTCACCCGAAAGGGTTGCTTGAACTGGAAACCTATTGCCCGAAAGGGTCGCTCAAATTAGAAACCTATTGCCCGAAAGGGTCGCTCAAATTAAAAACCTATTGCCCGAAAGGGTCGCTCAAATTGGAAACCTATTGCCCGAAAGGGTCGCTCAAATTGGAAACCTATTGCCCGAAAGGGTCGCTCAAATTGGAAACCTATTGCCCGAAAGGGTCGCTCAAATTGGAAACCTATTGCCCGAAAGGGTCGCTCAAATTGGAAACCTATTGCCCGAAAGGGTCGCTCAAATTGGAAACCTATTGCCCGAAAGGGTCGCTCAAATTGGAAACCTATTGCCCGCAAGTGTCCCTCAAATTGGAAACCTATTGCCTGCAAGGGTCTCAAATTGGAAACCTACTGCCCGAAATGGTCGTTCAAATTGGAAACCTACTGCCAGAAATGGTCGCTCAAATTGGAAACCTACTGCCAGAAATGGTCGCTCAAATTGGAAACTGTGGAAGTGGTAACTGTGATATCTAGATATGAAGGGTTGCTGAAACTGGTATGTTCAGTTGGTAGAGTTACTATTCTCTCATCAGATATAATTGGTAAGTTAAATAGAATCACTTTTGATAAAAAATAGACGAGGTAGCCTAGCGTTAAATATAAAAAAATCACTTCTGTGTCACGTATAGTGAACAAGTTTATTTACGTGAAGATGCGTTTGTACAAAGCGCGATACTAGTCGTATACATATTATTTATTACTAATGTTTAAATAAAAACAGATGAATAAAGTTTAGTTCACAATTTAACAAGAAGTGTTTTTTATCTTTAACATTATCACCTTTGATGGGGTTTAAAACTTTTTTTTACCATCGTAGAAAAAGGACGCTAACCATTATTGCATTGTGTGGGTGCAATCAAGAGTACAAAGGGAATTGCAACGCATGCAACAGTTAGGCATCATAGTGCCCGTCACGGAGCTCACCGATTGGGTCCAGCACCCAATGGTAATAGTGGAAAAACCAAAAGGAAGGTCACACCGGGAACCCTACTATCCAATGCCTACCGCTCAACAAATCTACGCTGATCAACACCGTCCTGGACGCGCAAAATGCGTTCTGGCACATAGAGCTGGATGAACCAAGCTCTTACTTGTGTACAATCGCAACACCTTACGGACGATACAGATTCCTCCGGCTACCTTATGGTCTCTCCTCAGCGTCAGAATTATTTCCAGCAACTAGCGGTAGACAAGATAGAATACTTGGGCAACATCCTGTCCTCCAAAGGCCTCGAAATTTCACCAACAAAAGTTCAAGCGATTCAATGAATACCGTCACCAACAGACAAAAAATCATTACCAAGATTCCTCGGCATGGTGAATTATTTGGCAAAATTCCTGCCCCAACACTCAACAATTACAGCTCCACTACGTGAGCTCCTGAAGAAAGAGGTCTCATTCATGTGGGACGCAAAGAGGGAAGCTGTCTTCCTAAAACCTAAACGCTTCATCTCCTCGTCCCCAGTACTGGCCTATTACAATTCGCAAGCCACCAGGACAATATCAGTAGAAAGCAGCCTAATAGGCGTCGGTGCAGTACTACTACAAAATGGTAAACCTGTTGAGTATGCTTCATCCTCTTTCACCCGCACTCAACTAAACTACGCGCCAATAGAACGTGACCTTCTGGGCATAGTCTACGCGTGCGAAAGATTCCACTATTATGTCATTGGAGTCCCCTTTATCGTACAGGCCGATCATAAACCTTTAATTGTCATCATTAAGACTCTCACCACTCATCCAGCGCTTAGTTCTTCGCCTGCTCAGATACCAAATAACGATGGTCTACATACCTGGCACTCATTTACAAGTGCCCGTCACGTTGTCACGTGCTCCTCCATCCACGACAGAAATTGACTCATCCTACTTAAAAACCAATGAGCCGGGAGTGTACTAATTCAATTCAACAACGCTAACGCATCTGAGCCACCTGCACAAACGATACTCTTCTACATAAAAGAAGGATGGCGATCTGCATGCGAAAAATTACACAGCGAGTTAAAGCCGCTCTGGGCGATAAAAGAAGGACTTCATGCATCAGAAGGCCTAATTTACCGAGGGGATGCGCTTTACGTTTCGAAGTGCTCCGCCGTGATGTCATAACCCAAATTCACTCGGTTCATCAAGGAATAACCGCGTGCCTATCTAAAGCCAAGCTGTATCTCTACTGGCCACAAATGAAAAGAGACATCACAAAGTATGTCCAGAACTGTACAACTTGCCGAAAAAAGGGACCGTTCCAACACGCTATGCGCTTACGCCTCACGATGTACCTCAGCTACCCTCGCACACTGTTGGTGCGGATCTCTTCCACATCAATAATAGAAATCTGATCATTCTAGTTGACTATTACTCCAAATGCATAGAAGCTCAAGAGTTACGAAGCACTAATGATAAAGCGATAATAAAGTTCCTAAATCCACAATTCTCTCGATATGGTGCTCTGCAGAAATTGGTGTCTGATAATGGTCCTCCCTTTAACTCGATCTTTTTCAAGGGTTTACTTCAACAATGGGCAGTAGAACACGTAACATCCAGCGCATATCATTCTTAAAAAGCAACGGTATGACAGAACGAACCATACAAACAATAAAAAAACCTGGCAATCAAAGCGCAACAGGAAGGTCGTGACCTACGGTATGTTCTTATGGAATATCGTTGGAGGCCCATTGGAAAGCTACCGTCACCCAGCGAGATGTTAATAGGACGCCGAACCAGAACACCGTAAACTATAAACAAAACAAACACTTCGAACGGACTTCTCAACTTGTCATATTCGCAAACCTTACTGGATTAAAAAACCCAATGATTAAACGTCAAAATCACGCGCACCGCACAATACCTGAAACCCTAAAGGCCGGGAGACCATGTCGGACCACGTTAATGGAAACCTGCAGAAGTACTACACGAAAGCAAAGAGCCCTTGTCGTCTATCCTGAAGATAAATGACGGAAAAACATTGCGGAGAACTCTCCACCAAATACGTCCGACACACCTACTCCGTTCAGTACCTCAAAGCGACTACGCTGAACCCAACACGGCACAAGAAGTAAAACAGGTGGAGGACAATTGTGTTAAGCATTTGCGGCAAAATTTAACCCATCTACCCGATCCTGCGGCCAATACTTACCGAGCCACTTCAAGAGTCAGACTAGGAAGATTACCACCACCCATACAAAAACAAACTTCAATTTCAACAACTCAAATTTATTCACCGACCTCGGCAACGCAGAACACATCTCCAACACCACGACCCTTGCAAAATCAAACTTCAGTCTTTACAACTCAAACTCATTCACCTATTTCAGCAACACAGATCCGATCTAATACTATACTTCAAACGTCAAGACCAGACCAAAAGCAAATAGTGGTTGTAATTACACCGCGTAAACTCGAACCGCCACGTACAACATCAATATCAAACATTAGGACTTTAAGTCCTTCTGGCATGACGACTGCTCAGACGCTGGACAACACCCGAACAGCGCTACTCGAATTTCTCCGGGAACTTCCCCATTTCCCAAGACAATTTCTGTATCCGCCATACCCAGCACACAAGCACCATTTACACATTTACAGCAAGTACACAACAACCAAGATCAACCCGAACAAGAACTAATATTTTCAATCCAAAACGTTTTCGTAATACTTAATTTTTTAAAGAATGAAAGATGTTATATAATCCTGTTATATACTTTCGTAATACACTTGATATATACTTTTGCTATATACTCTTAATAACATTATCATATATTGTTAGTCTCGCCACTAGTATACCCTGATCTATTCCACTAGTGCGCGCCACCTATAGCGAATAACGAGGTTTCCTCATAAAGGAGCTAGCTACTTTGTAGTCAGTTTATATTGGACACTTGATGAGCACAGTCAATAAATATTTTATTATAATTAATTCTGTCGACTTACTAAACATAAGTGGGTTTTCTCAGAACCTTGTTTTAGACGTTCGAGTGGTTTTTTTTTGGTTCGAATTAGCCTTTAGTAGTTTTGCATAAACTGGTTGTAATGAAAATTAGAGATACGTTTAGGACATTTCATGTTTTTTTTTAATTAGGGAGACTAGAGATTAAATAAAGATTTATGATTGGAAAGTGAACTTTAAAATTACCGAGATAAACGCTAAGGTAAAAGAAACCCTTTCAGTTCTATAACCTTGAAAAACTGATAAGGAAAGTTTAGTTTTTCGTTAGAAAGGAAACAAGATCTTCTCGTAAAAGTATGTTCTAATGGAAATCGTGTCTTACAGATTTTATTCCAAATTAAACGTTATATAAGGCAAAGCAAGTGGTATGCATCGGAGAATAAAATATAACATAGAACTTATATATTCTTTGTAAGTAATGATTTGAAACCTAGGATTAGTGGATGATTATATATTTTGACAATGTAGAGAAAACGTTTCAATGACTTAAGCCTCGTTAGACAAAACAAAGCGAAAAAATGTTGGTCTAGTATTTCGATATTGAGTCGTCTTTTCCCCGACTCGGAGAGGTAATATTTTGGTTTTCCCAACTTGTTAAGTTTTAAATATTACAATTTAACCCACTAAAACATCTTTTAAATGTGAATTATATTGGTTTTTTTTGCTTTGGCGCTTTTTTAATGTTATTGAAAATTTATTTTTTTAAAAACCAATAAAAAACATTGAATTTATTTTTCTCCTGTCTTCTTAGTCGCGGTAAACAATGTACCGGTAATATGCGAATCGTTTATTTAGGTTGTGACGAACCTAAATAAATGAACAAAACAGGTTTTAGAATAAAAGTTGATAAATCCTTACATGCTTTCACACAAAAAATAAAATGGGCAATATTACAGCTCCCTAGAAAGCAGTAATATGATCCACTGATGAATTAAAAAAAATTGTAGTGGGTCTTTAAGCTATAGTTAAACTTGTCACTTTCGAAAATCTTACAATAATCCGTAAAATTTGAAATGAAATTTTGTAAAATTACCAACCTGAAAATCAATTACTTAGTCGTCATCGTCACTTTCACTTAACTCGTTTTTTTCGACATCTTGAGCTTTTTCAGCACTTTCTTCGACAATCTGTTGGTTTCGCACTTTTGCGGAATTATTTCCAAGCTCCATTTTTTCTTCTGAGGTTCCTTTAACCAAATCCATAATATTTTTCAGGTCTAATTGGTTTTGGAGGGTGCATATAGTAACGTGTGACATCCATTTTTTGGCTTCTTCGTATTTTGGGTTCTCAAGGTATTCTTTATATCTTTTAATTTTTTCCGTATTTTTCATCATTATTTTTTAATTTCTTCCATTATTGAATCGTACAATGGGATTCCTCTTCTAAAACACAGTTAGCTCAACCCTTGTTAATTGAAATGGTCTTTGTACCCCAAAATAGCGACTAAGGATTCGTGGGTCTTGAAGTTAGTTTTTGTATCACCAGAGGCATCGGATTTTAGTTTTACATGCCCCGTCGTCTCATTAATATGAAATAAGAAGTTGTTTTTTGGCATACTGTGGAAGTATTGATAGTTTCCTCAATGTGGTGTAGTGATTTTTAATGATCGGCCGGCAGGGTTGGCCAAATTACTAATTGAAAATTACAAATTACCAATTACAATTACAAATTACAAATTACCAATTACAATTACAAATTACAATTGTAATTTGTAATTCAATTACATTTTTTCTGAACTTAATTGTAATTGGTAATTGTAATTTAACAAATATTGTAATTTTTACTTGGTAATTTGTAATTGTCGTTTTTAAAACATTGCAAAAGTAATTCAATTACATTTGTCAATTACAATTACAAAATATGCAAACAAATGCGGAAATAGTATGAATCAGATTCTCTGAATGAAATGTATCATCTTAAGTGGGTATGAATTTTGTACAGCATAAGGCTAGGTTGAATAGCTTCTGTGCAGTGTAAGCTACATTTGAACAAAATGGACAGTAAAATATTTTCTCACGGTAGCTCTTGGCGTTCGAGGATAGGGTAAGTTACCCTTTAAAAAAATCTTGGTTTTTCCTTCGTGAGTTTTATTTCTGTGATATGACTGATTTCGTAATTTAATTACGGATCCCTTGTTTATGGTACGGATTTCGTGATTTTTTATTTTTGTCAATGATTTCGTATGAGTTTGTAGTTGACTAGTTTCTAGTGGTAATTGTCAAAAATGTGATTTCGCTAGAAGCGTACGGCATATGCATATCGTTGAAATCGATAAGGGATGAAATTAATGCATTCCTTCGATCTAAAATCACTACGCTACATAATTTTCCCCATGTCAAGCAATCATTTCTAAAGTATAACACTTTGCAATTGTAATTTATAATTTGTAATTGAATGATTCGAAATCTGTATTTGTAATTTATAATTGAACTAGCCGTTACCCGCGGCGTCGCTCGCGTGTAATAAGAACTTCCATCTAAAATGATATAAAGAATGTGTAGATTTTACTGATGACTTATATTTTTGTAGCACCCTAGGAGCGAAGGCACTCGGTACAGTTCGTCAGCCCGTCGGGATATTTTTTATTACTTTTCACGCGGACATTATTCCAGAAAGAAGGGTTTTTAAGTTTTTGCCCGCCATTTAAAAAGATGGCAACAAATCGAACCCAAAATACCATTTAGCCCGTCTATAGGTTAAAGGAAACCATTGTACTTAATATTTGTGAAATCGGTTGAAACGCGCGGACTTTATTGCATAGAGAATATATTCTTACATTTCTGGGCGCCATTTTAAAAGATGGCGAAAAATCGAGCCCGAAAGACCATTCAGCCCGTCTTAAGGGTAAAGCAAACCAGTGTACTAAATATTAAAGAAATCGGTTGAAACGCGCGTACTTAATTGCATAGAGAATATTTTTTACATTTCTGGGCGCCATTTTTTAAGATGGCGGCGGATTGGAAAAATCTTTCTTAGTACGCGCCTACTACTTATGAGTAACGTTCCTGCAAATTTTCAGCCTTCTAGGGCAAGCGGTTTGGGCTGGGCGTTGATTATCAGTCAGTCTGTCAGTCAGTCAGTCAGTCAGTCAGTCAGGACTTTGATTTATATAGATATAGATGATTCCGAAATTGTAATTGAAATTTATAATTTGTAATTGAATGATTCCGAATATGTAATTGTAATTTGTAATTTATAATTTATAATTGAATGATTCCGAATTTGTAATTGTAATTTGTAATTTGTATTTTAAGTTTCATGTAATTTGGCAAACCCTGTCGGCCGGTATATTATGTGTATGATAGTTTTCGAATCTGCTAAGTTTTCCATCTTTTCGTTCAACCTTGTAGGTTAAGTCACATGCCTTGGGTTATTTAGGTTTTTTAAAGTTACCTTCATCAGATTTGACCAATGAATCTTCAGGTGTTTTTCTCTTATTCGTTTTGTATAATCATTGAAGAAGCTGTTTTTATATATTATCACTTTTAACGAAATTTCTTATTGTCCTTGTAAATTAATAAGATCCGGTAGATTAGTGATGTAACTACCCATAGTGTTATTAGGGTAGATGTCCATACTAGCGTCGCTAGGTAGCGTTAAATAGAATTCAGATTTTCTCGACATTTTCGGCTGTTACCCAAGAGTTCTGTGATTTAGGTAAACCGATAAACGATACAAAATATTCTAATTTCCCTTTACGTTTACGTTTCTTGAGTATGGAGTCTATCTTAAACAGTTTGGGCTTCACTGTTCGAATGAGCTGATCAGAGTAAAACAACCCGCTTATATGCTTGTCGTCCAAATCTTTCAGACGATATAACACTGGTTTTCTGAAACTCAGAATAGAGGAAATGACAAATACTTCCGTCGAGAAATTAGGTTCATAACCTTTAGAAAATTCTGGTTTAAGCTTACTTATTCTTACAAAATCACCAACATGAAATTTGACATCTTTTTTAGTAGGCTTATTACTCAATTCAGGCTTGTAAATGTTTTTGTAGACATCCAGAACGTTAGGTGGGGAAACATTATTGGGTGCCATTTTTATTACGGAGTGATAAGAGGCATTGTAGCCTTTAACTATGTCTGGCAAATGATCGATATATCTATGAGAATTGAAATGAGTCAGCATTTTGAATATTCGATGTTTCAAAGTTTTAATTAATCTTTCTACAAAAGGACAGTGGAATTTTTCTGACGTCATAGAACCGTATTTGATTTTATTTTTCTTTAGAAGTTTTTGCGTACTTGAATTAATAAATTCTTTTCCTAAATCGGACCAGATGGCTTAAGGTTTGCTTTGTTCGATGATTATTTCGAGAGCTTTCGTAGCTTCGGCAGCGTGTTTTCTTTTCATGGGTACCACAAAAGCTTTTCGGGAAAAGCAATCAATGCCTACCATAAGGTATCTGTAGTTATCATTGTACTTGGCGATTGACCCCAAGTCAGCTAGATCAACTTCGACTCTATCCGAGATGTTAAATACAGGGATTTTACGTCTTTTGAATTTATTTATAGCAGTTTTATGTAGTGTGTAAACGTCAGTGGTTTCTAGAAAGGCTTTGACATCGCTTCTCGAAATGTCAAGATGTTGAACCGCCCTGTACAAGGGGGCTAAACCCGTGAACCCTGACCTGTGTTTGCTGTTGAGATAGGTGTCCTTTAAGATTTCTTCTTTTTGGAGCTGCGATAGACCTCCCATACTGTACCCTTGGTATTAAAAGGTTGCTTCTTTAATATTAAGGGGCTGGCTTTATTGTCAAAGGTTAATCTCTTCTTCGCTCTTAAATACGTTCGGGGTCGAAGCCTGTTTTTTAAGGGTACGGAGAGAGGCGATTTCTTGATTGATGAGGGCGATGCTGAGAGAGTCTTTGATTTACTTTTAGGAGGTAGAAAGTTTTGAACAAAAGGTTCAAATTCTGTCCATCCTGTAGGGGGAATCCCCATAAGCGAACGAGTTACCCCGTATTTGTTGAAGAGCATAGGTTGTATAGTAAAATATACTAGTTGAACTATATCAGAATCAGGGATCTTAAGGTCATTCACATAAAGAACCCGCGCATCATCCCAACGTATACTATGGGAGTTACTTGTCAAATGATCAAATATCTTTTTCGCTGCTCCCCTATATTTCAGTGGAAACATATTAATCCAGGTGTCGTGTTTATTCGATGGGCGGGGTTTCAAGATGTTCTGGTACCGTTTCAAGGCCTCCTCGTAAAAAACCCATTTGGTTCTTTCATCTAAAGTGGGATTTGAGATAATTAGGTTCATCTCTTTATCCAACTCTGATAACACTGCATTGTTTTTTGAAATATCATTGTTTGTTGCTGTTATTAATTGACGTGGTGGTGAGGGGTTAGGACTTTGTTCGTGTTGTAGTTGTTGCTGTTGTTCCAAAGGCACTAAGGTCATTTTATTAGCGTAAACTAACTGTTTATTCATTTTGCAAATAATCCGCCTAAAAGGCTCGAAATTACTGGAAAAAGGACGCTAAAAAAACCACTTCCGGTTTGTTTAGATAAAATAGCTCTTTTGTCTTTCCAATGAGTATTTTTGCAAGCGATTTTTCGAATATGTTTCTTATGCTTACACAGTTTATTATAAACGTCTGGTTTCAAATTGAGGGCGCCTTGTAAAGCGTTATGACAACACTCGCTAATTGAGTCAATAATTTCTCTATTACAATTTTTAAGAATAGCTAATCTTTGTGGTTTTTTTAATTGCCCCAAAGCGGCTATTAAATTGATATTTTTAGCGGCTAAACTTTTTTTCTTTTTATTCCCCCGATGTTTTCTTGACCTTTCTTGGTGGTGACATCGTAAAGAATGATTGAATTTAGGAAATGTTGTTCAATTATATAGTTTTCTTCTTGGGAGTATAGATGACGATTTGTTCTCCCGGTAAAATATTTGTTCTAAACCTTAAATCGGAATGACATTTTTGGGTTAAATCACAAAGTAAATACCCATGTGGTTTTTCAGTCGCGTCCAAATAACATTCAACTATAAATTTAGAGTTGTTTGGTGCCAATTGTTTAGAAAGGGCCACTAATTGCATAATATCTCTTACTGTTTTCATAAGAATCATGTAATGAGCGTTTAAGGAAGCTGTTCTCAAGTTTTTTTCAAATATATTTTGTAAAAGGGTAATTACGAATAATTTCCTATGATGCGATTGTTTAGTAAATATTTCTGATAAAATATTATTTTTATTTTCTAACATAAGATCATCTAATACGATTAATGTTGTTTGAGTACCATCGTATATAGTAACGTCGGGTAAACCTTGACGCATAATTACACCCATTTCTTTTAAATCATCGTAACCATTCTGATATATACTATAATGCCAAACAACTAAATCAACTTTAGGTTGAAACATTTTATCATTATTTTCTATTATTCTTTTACATAAAACTGTTTTACCTGATCCCGAAGGACCAAAAATAATTAAGTTTCCAGGTGTAGTGAGTGGTATCATGTCTCATACTTGAATGAAACAAATTTGTAATTATCATTCATACTTAAACACGATTAATTAAAACGCGCGCGCGTGGTTCGCGACCCCCACCCCCCCCTAAACGCGGACGCCCCCCCCCCCAACGGCTCGCGGGGGAAGCGCGGTTCACGCGGGTAGGTCAGCACCACAAACGCGTTGACATCATCTTGCCTTTCACTATAGTATCTTCTATAAGCCTTTAACATGATCTGTCACTATTCGAGATGGTAAATACGGCTAAAGTACTGACAACCAAAGAAGCTTGGATGAGCAAATAAAGAAATGCTGGGGAATTTTTCAAAAATATCCTTAAAAGGAGAGATACTGTGGTCCAATGACATGGCTTCGGACCAATTTGCCCGCGAAAAGTTTTACCCTTGTACATGCTAACCATCTTGGGGACACGTGTTTGATCTCGAACACGCCATGACCATAGTAAAAGGTATAAAAGGCCGAGGTTCAGACCCCAAAGACATCACTTTTCTCTCGAACCAAAAATGAGCCAGCAACCTATGGACCTTTCTTCAGCCAGGTAAGAAAAAACTTTTTTTAAACTTTGTTTTTTTTTAGAGAAGACCTAAAAAATCTTTCTCTATAGTTATGTGCATGGTGTAGACACCCCGTACTCCCCCTGTGAGTTCTCCGACTCACAGGGGACATCCCTTTCCCCCACAGCGGCGCCCTCACTGCGTCGTCGGACCACAGCGCCGGCCGGACAGCCCAGCGTTACCAACGCCGCCACCTAGCCCATCACCGCCACCGACGCCCGAACCTCAACACTATTATCAACCTCTCCCGGCCATACACTATCCGTGGCAAGCCATGCCTCGGCCGGGAGAGGCTGACTTAAATGTCAATAGTGACTTGTAAGTGAACCTTTTATCTTTGGGGTAATATAACGCGAAATTATAATTTATTTTTATTCGTAGCCTCGTCTACCAAGTCCAGCTGTACCTGGCGGTACTTGCGGAGGTCATTGGGGATGCTGATTATTTAAATGACCTGCTGAATCAGGTTCGGCAGGTCATTTATAATCATTCGATAATCATCCCTGATGAGTAAGTATTTTTAAAAGGTTTTATTCCGTAAAAAATTTTAAACCAAATTTTATAATTTTTATTACAGCCTCCTAGCCTTTAACTGCCGAGGGTTCCGGTAAGCTAAATACATTTCTTATACATAATATTAACAAAAAATAACTAATTTTACTCTCTCTCTCTCTCAGTGTAACCCTCGAGCTGGGGCAGTTGGCCTTGTACCGCCGGGTGAGGTATCTGGAGGTCCCGCCGGCTGCTGCACTAGTGTTCGAGAACTGGGATGACGTACTATTCCAAGGGTTCTCGGCTCTAGTGCAGATACTCAGCCGGCCGTGAGGCGGCGGGGGTGGGGGGGGGGGGCTAAAAAAAATGTAAAAGAAAATCTTTTTTTTTTGTAAATTTTTTTCAAAAAAAAACTTGTAAATTTTTAAAAAAAAATAAATTCTGATTTGACTTTATATACTTCTCTTTATTTAAATTAAGCTTATACTTTTACCTTCAAAATTTAGTTTTTTTTTCTAAACTCTAATTTCATAGGCTTAAACAGTAAAAGAAAAAAATATAGCTTAAAAATGTATGATATGTATTTAGAAAATATAACAGTTTTTCGGTTCAATTCAATTTATTTTAAACATAAAACTTATAAAATTAAATACAAATAAAATTCAAAATGAGTTAGTAAATGCATACGGGTTTTTAAATAAGTTATTTGACCCGAAATTACAGAAAATAAATTATAATTATAAAAATAATTTTCAAGATTTTCTTCTTGAAGAACATTGTTGAACTTGGTCACGACCTGGTAGGATGTCACAAAGTTGGTGAAGTACCCCACCACAGAGTCGAATTTCTCAGGTTGGTCATCTAAGCAAGATATATGATCAGGGTCCCCGTATAAATTATCATAAATATCATTATAAAATTCTATAATGATATCCGCCATGTGTGTAAACACAATTGCATGGTTATTTATCTTGACGAGATGCTCCTTTACAGCTCCTGAAACGCGGTTCAGGGCTGTTGTTTCCATACTGGTCAAAACAATAGAGTCCTCCTTTATTAAGTCTTTAATATGGCATGTGTTGTGGTATGCCACAACTGTTGTCTTTTCATTGGTGGTATCGTTTAAAACGACTTCAAAATTGTTGGCTTCATGGGCGGCAGTCCAACTCGCTAAAACGGGTAAGCGCGGCATCAGCTTTTCCCAGGTTTCCGTAGAAATGGCAACGCTTTTTACCGAGTGCTTTCGGCATAGGCGAACCTCAGGATCCAGGGTTCCGTTTACAAAACCAGTTGTTAAGAACAACTCTTTAGATATATGGAATCTGCCGTTAATTTTACGTTCGTTAGTTACACCTATCTTCCTTTTGGGAGCTTCTTGATTTTCCATCTTGCAGGTTTAAGGTAAGGTCAATTGAATCAGGGGTTTTTATACCCAATTTCTTACGTAGCTACTGCGAAATATCTATTGTCCTTAACTGTTCCATTGTTAGACTGTAGGCGTATTTTTATGTCAAAGTTCTGAAACCACAGATTAAGGAATTCCAGCACCCCCAAAATCAATAAAATAAATATTACAATGAGTAATTTTTGGGGATTAATATCCAAGATCTGACGAATTCTCGACAGCCTTTGTGTACTTGACTCCATAACGACTTACGAGTAAATAAATTATACAATAGTAAACTTGACCTATTTATCTATTAATAGACCTGTCAATCTTTGATTGATTGAAGAAATATTTTCTTAACAATACATCTTCACGTAATGTCGTAAAAACCCCGCTAATGGAATGACGCATCGTCTCTTTTGTTACAATCCTTTTGTTGAATTACCAAATCTATTGATGGCTCATCCTTTTGTTACCATCTGCCACCTTTTAAAATCACTCGGCTGTCAATCTTATGTCACCTATTGTTGATTGACAAACAATAGTAGACGTGTTTAAACACGTCCGGAAGGTCAACGTACCATTGACCAATAGAAGCTTAGGTAACCTTCCATCCCCCTCCCCCCTGCTAATAAGCCTAGAGAAATTTAGTATAAAATAACGCGAGAAAAAATCAGAATATCGCATTCGTACTTTAGATCTCGTAACATCAAGATGGATCCCGAATCACTTCGCTGGAATTTGGATGAATTAGCTGTAAATAGGCCCTGGCCACTACCAGTACTATACAAGTTTTATTTTTTCCTATGTGCCTATTTACACATCGACCCTGCCAATGTACCCTCAAGTTTACCCACTTTTATTATGAATGGAGGTTTAAATATAATTCAGACATTCCTTGATGTCATTGAATACATGAGAACCGTCCCTAGAACACCGGAAGACTGCGATACAATTGACCAACTAAACCACTTAAGTAGCTTAATTCCTAGACCTTTAAATATTTCCTACGCCGAACGCATCGAAAGACGCCGGAATGAATTACTACCCACTAACCAGGGAGAAACCTTAATCGCCGATTTCAACAACCCACAATACGATATAGAGATGGCGGCATTTTTGAATCAGGAATGTCAACAAAACGACCCCTTTGAGTACCTATCTCTGAACTTCTCCGACTACCTACCCAGTGAACAGGAGATCCGTGGACTCGGAAGAAGCCGAGTCCAATATGTACGATCAGTGGGGTGGCGGCTACCCCCCTTCGCCTATTGAGGATGTCCCTCATTGCGAAATCTTGGAACAGAGCGAAAAATTCTATGAAAAGTTTAATATGTATGGTAGAGAATTAGTTCTAAACATCACTGATGATCCCGTTGACAGTATAAGTAGTATTACAGAGCACGTGTTAAATGAGTACAGAGCAACAGATTATGTCGAAATAACATTGAGAAGCTTAGGTATAAATTGCAGGTCAGAATTAGAATTAGCCTTTAAAAGACTAGACCAAGTAGATCCCTCTATTCTCTTTGACCAACTAGCCGAACTGCTTTACGACGACGAAATTGAACATTTTTTTCAAGGTCCCATAAAAATAATATTCCATATAGTGAGAATTCCCGAAGGATACGGCCGATCAAGTCGTCGTCATCTTAAACCCTTCGGTATTTTCTCTAAAGATAGGCGTGGACTACGTCGGATTATGAGTACCGATAATCTCTGCTTGGCCCGAAGTCTTTGTGTAGCTATTTCGCATCGTGACTACATGAACAACAAAAACAACAAAGAGGCCAAAACCCATTACATGACCATATCCAAAATAACCATTGGAAACACGTTGCAAAAAACAGCCGCTTTAGAGCTATGTCATAAGGCAGGAGTCGCCCTAGACGAATGCGGGACCCCCGACTCGTTCCAGAAATTTAAACTATACTTATCGGGTTACTCCATCTTTGTCTATAAGTTCGAAAATAGGGTACCCATTTTAATATTAGGCGAAAACGATCCTACAGACACCAGACCACGCCTCTTTCTACTTAATGAGAGTAGTCACTACAACGTTATTACAAATTTAAAGCCTCTTTTTAGTCACGAGTACTTTTGCAAGAAGTGTCTCAATCCCTACTGGCGTATTCAATCTCATAAATGCAACGACAGGTGCTTTAAATGTATGCGAACGACAGTTTGCCATGGTCGTGAAAAAACATGTGGGTCATGTTTGCGAAAATTCTGGGGCGACGATTGTTATAACAGTCACTTGGTTCCAACTGGTAACAAAAAACCTCTTTGTGAGAGGCTCTATCTTTGTAAAAATTGTTTTAAAACAAAAGATTTCGCAAACCGCAAGACTAACCATAATTGTGGAGACATTTTTTGTCAAGTATGTGGAAAACATCAACCCAGCGATCATTTATGCTACATTCAAGTGATAAAGGACAAAAACCCCAGCGTTATCCCATCGAAAAAACCTCGTCGTAATATACCGGAACTAATGTATGTTTTCTTTGATGTGGAATGTATACAAAGAAAAATATGTCAAGAGAAGCTGGGGGCGTATCAACATCAAGCTATCTTATGCGTCAGTATCTCTGTTTGCGAAGACTGTATAGAAGAACAATCCCTAGATTTTAATTGCATCAGATGCAACCAATTTGGACCTCGCAAACAACGTTTCACTGGTGGAAAACCTATAGCTGCGTTCCTAGACTACTTAGTCAGCTTATTCGACGTGAAGAAATTCATAGTATTATCGCATTTTGGCAGCAATTATGACAACCAGCTATTAATTAGGGAAATAATTAACCGAGACGAGAAATTTGTACCTGAATCATTGAAAATTAACGGAACTCGAATTTTAGAAATGAAGCTATCGAATCTATTATTCCTCGACTCGTACAATTTTATTCCCGTCGCTTTATCTAAGTTTCCAGCTACTTTCGGCCTCCCTAATGCTGCTAAAGGATACTTTCCTCATTTCCTTTTCAACGTAGTGGATCACGAGTTTGATATAGACAGACAGGAGGAGACTAACTACGTGTTAGAAAATACTTTACCACCTACAGAAGCATATGGTTGTCAGTACTTTACCAGGAAAAACTTGGACGCCTTTATGAAATGGCACACTTCAGAAGTCTGTAAGGGTAAAGGCTTTAATTTTTTAAATGAGCTTTATTATTATTGCGAAAACGACACTCTACTCCTATTTTTAGGATGTTTAACTTTTCGGTCCCTCCTACTAAAAGTTACGAGCGTAGACCCATTTAATTGGTATTATCCCATTGGACCGAATCCCATTCGACCGAAACCGCTTTTTGGTTTTTTATGGAGAATATATTTAAATTTCCAGCCCAATGGCGGGTTTCTGCTGAATGGGGATTTATTTGAAAGAATTAGTTAATTAAATGTCTGTGAGGATTTCGAATCACCGCAGCAGCATGGTAGAATATCAGGCTTTTAATTCAGAGGCTCGGGTTCAAACCCAGAGAAGGAAATTGTAAGTTACGTTAGGTTAGGTTAGGTTAATAATATTTTATAAATCAAATAATATGCCTTTTTAAAAACTTTACTGTTATGTTTGGTTAGGTTTGGGTTCGTTATGTTAGGTTAGTAATATTTTACAAATCATTTTACTATGGTACGCCTTTTCCAAAATGTTCATGTTTAGCTTCGTTGACTTCTCAAATAATATGCCTTTTCCAAAACATTACTGTTATGTTAGGTTTGGTTAGGTTAGGTTAGGTTAGGTTTGGTTTGGTTTGGTTAGGTTAGGTTTGGTTTGGTTTGGTTAGGTTAGGTTTGGTTTGGTTTGGTTAGGTTTAGGTTTGGTTTGGTTAGGTTTGGTTAGGTTTGGTTTGGTTTGGTTAGGTTTAGGTTTGGTTTGGTTTGGTTAGGTTAGGTTAGGTTAGGTTTGGTTTGGTTTGGTTTGGTTAGGTTTGGTTAGGTTTAGGTTGGGTTTGGTCAGGTTTGGTTAGGTTAGGTAAGGTTTAGGTTAGGTTTGGTCAGGTTTGGTTAGGTTAGGTTAGGTTTGGTTTGGTTAGGTTAGGTTAGGTTAGGTTAGGTTAGGTTAGGTTTGGTTAGGTTTGGTTAGGTTTGGTCAGGTTTGGTTAGGTTAGGTTTAGGTTAGGTTAGGTTTGGTTTGGTTTGGTCAGGTTTGGTTAGGTTAGGTTTGGTTTGGTTTGTTCAGGTTTGGTTAGGTTAGGTTAGGTTAGGTTTGGTTAGGTTTGGTTAGGTTACTTCTATTATTCGAAGCTTACAGGAGGGATTTCTACAATTATAGTAACTAGTTTTATCCTTTTTCTTTTTCAATTGAAACAAGTAGCCATTATTAATGTTAAGAAACCCGCCTTTATTAGCAATTCTCTCCGTTACCAATCACTCTTAAAGTTAAATTTTGCATTTCAAACATCAATATATATATACAACGAAAACTGTAGGGTAAAAAAAAGCCTTAAAAAAAGTGAAAACGTTTGCTTTTTAAATTTTGATATATATTTTCCCAAAACCGCACATTTGGGCTGTTTTCGGTTGAATGGGAAACGCGTTCGGTCGAATGGGACACAAGCATTTAATTGTGGATCAGTCACCCTGCCTGGTGTCTGTTCCTATGTGTATCGAAAAAATTATCTTAAATCGAACACCATTAGCATCATCCCAACAAACTACTACAGACGTGGTGAAAATCAATCTTTAGGCGCCATTGAATGGCTTGAATGGACCTCTCACGAGAGAAATATTCCTATTCAATCTTCTTTTAGGGGCAAAGAGGTTAAAATCCAAACCCTAAAGGTAGACGGTTATTGTTCAATCAACAAAGAAGTGTTCGAATATATGGGATGCTATTATCATGGATGCAAAATACACTTTCCCATCAATAGAAACAAGATGTTACATGGTGACCCTACTGAAACGTTAAACACAAGATACACGAGAACTGAGAAGAAAATTAGCAAACTAGAGGCCCTCGGACACGCAGTCAATGTCAAATGGGAGTGTGAATGGGAACAAGACAAAACAAATAACCCCGAAATTAATGAATTTTTAAAACGGAACGACGTCCGCGTTAAAACATCCAAAAGACTGAACCCTCGCGACGCTTTCTTCGGGGGACGTTGCAGCGCCAACATACTGTATCATAAAACAACGGGTACAGAAAAAATGCACTACGTGGATTTCACTAGCCTGTACCCTTTCGTCAACAAAACGGGAAAAATTCCGATCGGACATCCTAAAATTATTCTAGATAATTTTCCCGACATCATCTCATTCGATGGGCTTCTCAAATGCGACGTACTTCCGGCTCAAAACCTGATACATACGGTTTTGCCAGCTAGGATAAACGGGAAGTTAACCTTTCCCCTTTGTTACACCTGTTGCAAAACTCAATTCCTGAGGGACTGCACCCACACACCCGATCAAAGAGAACTGCGGGGCACGTGGGTAACCGATGAGTTGAGGTACGCCGTGGAGCGAGGATACAAAATCACTCGAATGTATGAAGCCTGGTCGTACAAAATAACCCAATACGATCCCAAGACCAAACAAGGCGGGCTTTTTAAAGACTAAGTAAACGCCTTCCTTGAATATAAAACCCTTGCTAGCGGATTCCCTGCTGATTGCGTCACCCAAGAGGATAAAGAAAACTACATCAAAAATTACAAAGAAGTCGAGGGGATCGATTTAGACATAAATAAAATAGAAAAGAATGAAGGCTTAAGATGCCTTAGTAAACTCATGCTGAACTCTTTTTGGGGGAAGTTTGGACAAAACACGAGACACACCTCAACAGATATAATAAAAGACGCAAAAACCCTGTACGAACTACTTCTTAACCCAGACAAAGAGGTTAAAAGTCTATTGACATTAAACGATGATACTATTCTAGTCAAATCAACTGACATTGCAGAAAACGAGATAGCTCACAAACATACAAACGTAGTTATAGCGTGCTATACTACGACTATGGCACGCCTTCATCTTTTAAAACATCTCGAGATGGTGGGAGACTTCTGTTTTTATATGGATACGGACAGCCTTATCTACCTCTCGCCAGATGGAGCCCCTATACTACCCACAGGAGATTATCTTGGTGAGTTAAAGAATGAGTTAGAACCATACGGCAAAGACGCCTATATTTGTGAGTATGGAAGCGCAGGAGCAAAAAATTACTCCATGAATATTTACGACCCCGCAACAGAAAAAATCACTAACATAAATAAAGTTAAATTATTTTATTTAAATTCGTCAACAGAAAACCATGTAAATTTCGATATAATGAAAAAGTTGTTAGGCGTAAACAACGATGGTAAACCAGAAATGAACTCGGTGCAAGTACCCATTGGCCCTCAAATCCGACGTTTACCTAGTCACACTTTAATTACTATTGATCAAACTAAAACATATCAAGCCGTCGTCGATAAAGTAAGAGTTTTCCCAGATTACACCACAACCCCTTACGGTTATCTTAAGTAAATTTGTAAAATTAATTTGTATATATATATATATATATATATAATTTTTGTATTTTTAATTAATTGGGGTTTGTGTATGTTAACTGCAATTAGTTTTATTACGTTTAGAATAAATTTGTCAATAATAATTTTCACTTTATATTATGGTCTTTATTCCTACAAAATCATCTTTTGTTATAAGCCTATACAATCAATCAATCAAATATTGACAGGTAAAGAGAGGAGACCGGGAAAAACCGACTCCTCCCCCTTGAGTGGCCGCCATCTTGGATCCTTATACTGGCTGCACCCTCTCTACCATTGGATGGCATTATGGTTAAGGCCGCAGTCACGTAGAATTGTTATGAGCGTTTGGTGGCCAACACGATCAAAGGCTTTAGAGAGATCCACAAACACGATACCCACGAACTTATTTAGTTCTAGCTGCTTGAAGATGTTTTCATGGAGATTAATAATCGCTGTTATGGCAGAGTGTCCCGGCCGAAAACCTGCTTGCTGCCTGTAGTAGAGGTTATTGTCTTGAATATACGTCTGTAGCTGTTCTTGTACGCATTTTTCGCCAATTTTTTGATAGGCATTGTAGGAGCGAAATACCTCTATAATTTTCAGGGTCGGTTTGGTCTCCACCTTTTGGTATGGTAGTCACCTTAGCGATCTTCTAATTTTCAGGATAGGTGTTTGTTCTGAATGAGATGTTTATTATATGAGTCAAAATTGGAGTTATTAGGATTGCTATGTCTTTTAAAAGGGAGGACGAGATTCCATCAGTACCAAAGGCATTACTTTTCTTAAAATTTTTAATATGGTTGAAAACTTCATTTTCATTTACTTCGTGAAACGTGAAACTGGTAGTTGGCTCAGCTTCATAAGATATGTCTGTTTTGTATATCGGCCAATTGGGTTTTAATCAAGTATTCGTTTAAAGTCTGCGCCACCTCATGTGGATCGGAGATAACTTTCCCTGAACATTTAGCGTAATTCCTGGTTTCTTAGTATCTTTAAGGTAAGGTTTTAATATTTTCCAAATGTCTTGTTTTTTCTTCAGGCAATTCCGTTTTTCAACTCTTAATTTATTATTAATATAATTACGATAGTTCCTCGAGGGTGGACTATTATTTGTGTGACCTTTTCTTAGCCTTAGCTCCAAGGTGCATAGTGCATACTGTACTTAATTTTATTTGTTAACCACGGGGGTGGATTAATAAATTTCCTTTTTGTAATTATAGGCACATGTTTATTTAATTGAGTTATTATAGCCGTTTGCAAGAGTTCGACATCGGCATTCACATTCTGGAATCTTAATTTTGCTAGTGACTCTGTTAGATCCATAACAAAAGAATCAACATCATATTTCCTGTAGTCCCGTATCTTAGCAATCGTCCTTTTTGGTTTATTGCACAACTTTTTTCGAAGCCGCATCTTGATCGGTGTATTAAGAAGGCCAAGATGCTCTTCTGGAGGACCTGGAGCTCTGTCGGCCAGACTTGGGGCCTCAACCCCAAGGCTGTACACTGGCTCTATACTGGGATCATCAGACCTATACTATCTTACGGGGCACTTGTCTGGTGGACAAGGGTCCGGCTCAAGACGGTGCTGCCCTCCGCAAGCTTCAAAGGCTTGCCTGCATTGGTGTTACGGGGGCCATGAGATCGACCCCAACTGCTTCCCTGGAGGTGCTCCTTGACATGCTTCCTCTTCATCTCTTCATTGAGAACGAGGCTGTCATGGGGGCCTACAGGCTCAACATCAGTGGCTGCTGGGTTCCAAGACTTTGGGATTACAGCCATACGAAGCTCTTTCGGGAGTACGCCGCACTTGTGCCGTCGCTAACGATGTGCTCTGACAAAACCGTTACCAGTTTTGATTTCACTAAGCCATTCAGCATCCACTTCCCCAGTCGGGCAGAGTGGACTAACCTGCTGCCTCTTGGCACTGGGGGTGAACCTATTTGGTTCACCGATGGTTCCAAGACTGATTCCGGCGCTGGCGCCGGCTATTACTGCCAAACCACAAGGGTCGGCTTTTCTGCTTGCCTGGGCACCTTCGCTAGTGTGTTCCAGGCGGAAATTACCTCGATCTGTTATTGCGCAGATTACTGTATTAACGGACTGTGAGAATTTATTCTGACAGTCAGGCCGCCCTGAACGCGCCGAACCAGTGTCAGATTACCTCTCAACTGGTGCGCAGCTGCCTTGATCTGCTAAAGCGACTGGCATCCTGCAACAGGGTTCTGTTTTACTGGGTGCCAGAGCATAGCGGATATCATGGCAATGAGCAAGCTGATAGATTTGCGAAAACGGGTGCGGAGGCCAATCTCTTGGGGCCGGACCCGGCCGTCCCCATCCCCTACAGGCACGTCAAACGGTGTCTGCATGACAGGTTGACTGTCATACAAAACCAGCTCTGGCATAACATGGAGGGCCAGAGACAGACAAAACTGTTAGTCAATGGTCCCTGCAGGTCTCGTGCTAGAGACCTAATTTCGCTCAGCAGATGGGATATTAGGCTGGCCACCGGTCTTCTGAACGGGCACTGTCGGCTTAATAGGCACCTCCATCTGATGGGTTTTGCCGACGACCCTCTCTGTAGGCTGTGTCAGGAGAAGGAAGAAACATCCGCTCACGTACTTTGCGAGTGCGACTGCTTCGCCTCGCTTAGACTAGAATATTTCGATTCACACACTTTGGAACCCTCGCGGGTCTCATCTTTTACGGTGAAGCGAATTCTTCGCTACGCTGTGGCCACGAGTCTATTCAAAACCTGAATACGTGGGTGCACAATATGCCTATGGCATCGGTGCTAGGGCGCGAGCCCCCCCTACTCACTAATAATAATAATTCATAAATATGTTTTATTTTGTTTTGTTTTAGAAGCTACGTGCGTTTTTAAAGATTTGCCTCTTTTTCTGCCAACTAAAATAGCTAAAATAGCTAAAATATCAGGTAAACGTAGCAAAATAAGAACTCTAAATGATTTTTCGTACTTCTAATATTCCAAACTTTTAGCTCCATTTGTTACATGCACACGTGGGGAGTTTATAAAATACGATGGAAGGGGTGATGGAATTTTAAATATGGGCACATATTGTGTTAGTCATTTTATTTAAGAGAATTTCAACTTGGACGGTAATGATGTTTTTCATTATTTTTATTGCCGAAATATTTAAGAAAAATTGTTCCGTTTTAGAAATTCCCTTTATAGTTCCTACATGATTTACACTGCATTGTTAGAAGATAGCGGTTATACCGAAGCGAGAAAAGAATTATCATACCAAAAATATCGATCTGGATGGCATCATTTCCTGTATTTACTGGACATGATTATGACTCTGGATTCTCTTGTGATGTGTGCCTTTCACAACCAGAAGTTATGCTTTGTGATGGGACCACCGTTTCTATTCGACGGAAGTTTCTTGACTGGGAAGTTTTTCTGCGGGAAGAAACTGAGACGAAAACGGAACCTGTTCGCGGGAGATGAGTATCTTAGTTATAGTAGAAGTAGGGGTGGGCGAGCCCTGAACTTTCAGTTTCTAGCCAAGCTTGAGCCTTGAAAATGTTTTCTTATTGAGCTGACCTTTGATTATCTTTTCGAGCTCCGAGCTTTCAGGTTTAGTCAAAAATTGAGTTTCAATAATTATCAAGCTTTCAATTTAGTGAAAAATCGGATTGTGCGCCTTATCTAGCTTTCAACTTTTCGTGTTAGTGAAAAATCGGATGGACATATTTCGAAAAAGCTCCTAGAAGCACGTCACACTTGATTTTATGACTATTTTATGTAAAATGGGATGAAAAAAATTATGGTGCAAAAATGTTTCGGCGCAAATAATTATTTATAAAGTTACAAGAGTTTAAAACTTTGGCTTACGAGAATGCTTAGTGCTCCATTTCGTCTGCTACTAGCGCGCCACGGAAAAAAAGCATCTCACTAGGTTAGGTTGGGTTTCGTTATTTTCGTCTGCATATATCTTAATTCCTGACTCCAGTGCGTGTTTGGTCCTTCTCTACTTACTATTGCTTTTGTAACGGACGGTTTGCATCTCTTAGCATCACGTGGGGACCGTTATTTAAGTTACAAAGTATAATTAAAACCACGTTATCCAGACTAATATTTGCGCAATGTTCAAATATAACGCTACAATAGGTTTTAGGAAATGGAAATACTAGGGTTGTAAGTCGGAAAATTTTCCGGAAAATGACCGAGCTATATTTTTCTGGAAAATTTTCCGTATTTTTCCGCAACCGGTTTTTCAATTAAAAAGTTAAAACTTTAAAATTTTTCAATTGCCTTTCTTTTCAAAACATTCATTATTGTGTTTTAGGTGAATTCAGAGGGGTAAAAAATTGTCCAAGGGCACAGAGTCTAGTGACCCCTATTTTCTATAGGAAAAGCTCGGTCATTTGCTATCGCTTGCATGCATAGGGTTACTGTTTGCTCTTATAACGGTATAAGGGCTCCCGTCCCATTAGACCGAATCCCGTTGGATCGAAAGTCCCATTAGACCGAATCCCATTAGATCGAATGTCCCATTGGACCGAAAACGCCAAATGTGCGGGTTAATTTTCATACTTTGGCGGGTTCTTTTTCTTAAGATTGGCATTTCAATGTCTTTAATATATTTTTTAAGCTGGTTATATTCTGAAATAAAAATCGTGGATTTTTTAAACAACCACACAAAAATGTTTATGGTTATGTCTAAAATTGAATTTTTGTACGTTATATAAGGAGATGATTTTCAATGCTCAATTTTAAATCTATGTGAAACATGGAGCGGATTGCTAACAAGAGAGGCTTCTTGTATATTTATAAAGGATATTTATTTAAGCTTAATAAACAAAAAGATAAGTCATATTACTACTCCTGTAGAAATAAAGCCTGCCATGTGAGGATTACTACTTTGGATGGAATTATTCAAAACGAGGTACCTGAGCACGAAAAACACGATCCCGACAACCAATTTATTATGGCGTTAAAAGCGAAGGCTAGGATGATCGCGGAAGTAACCGAAGGTGCTAACAACAGAAAACGAATGCTTGACGTCTATACGGAAGCTTGCTCTCAAGAAAAGAAACAAGCCATGTCTTCAGGATTTTCCGAAATCGAAGTACACGCGTCATTGCCAGAATACAAGTCATTACGCTCATCCTTGTACCGTTGTCGCAGTAAACTTTACCTCCAAATCCAGAACACAGATATAATAATTGAAGGACCGTGGCAAAAGGTTGGTGAGTTTGACGAAACATTTCTGCTTTTTAATGATGGCACCGATGAAAAAATTATTGCCTTTGCCACAAGCGAATTTTTGACTTTGCTTTGTGAAGCACGGTCAGTATTTATGGACGGAACTCACTATGCGTGCCCTAAACAGTTCCGCCAACTTTACATTCTTCATGTACCCTACAATGGAATCATGCTACCAGTCTTATACGTCTTGCTTCCAGGTCACTCCAAGGAAATATATTCTCGTATGTTCACTCTAATTCTTGATTCAGTTACTTCAAGAGGCTTGTCCTTTTCGCCATTAAAATTTCCAGTCGATTTCGAAAGTGCAATGATATCCACGCTAATGTCTGTATTTCCCAATTCCAAAATAAAAGGGTGCTACTTTCATTACACCCAAGCTATTTGGCGCGCTGTTTCTAGTAAACACCTTTCAGCCCAATTCAAAACTAATAATTTAATCCGAAGAATGGTGCGGCGACTAATGGGTTTGGCGCTGGTACCTCTCGATGTTCAAGATGACCTTTGGATTTCAATTCAAGATACATTTCCAACTGAGGAACCGAATGTGGTTCAATTTCTTGATTACTTTGTAAACACTTGGTTTGAAAATAGTCTTCATCCACGAGACATGTGGAATCACTTCTCCAATTTTCAATTCCGCACGAATAATCATTTAGAAGGACTGCATTACAAACTTAACCAGAAGTTTAATACTAAGCCTTTATTTTATCATTTGCTGCAAGAACTGCAAAAGCTACACGTAGAATGCCGATCCTTGAAGCTCGATAATGACGCTGAGAAACCTCCGAAACCAGCGAAAACAAAATTTCATCAGTTCAACGAAAGGTACAACAATGCTGTAAAGAAATATCAAGCCGCCATTGAAAATCCCAAAGAATGTAAAATCAGTGCCGCGACGAAATTACTGGATGCCATATCATCAAATATTGTTACGGATGTTTAAAAATTTTAAATGCAATGTAACAAATATTCATAAAGGAAATAAAAATTAATAACTGGAATGATATAATTGAGACTAATTCTTTAACCTAGCCTAACCTAACCCAACCCAACCCAACCCAACCCAACCCAACCCAACCTAACCTAACCTAACCTAACCTAACCTAACCTAACCTAACCTAACCTAACCTAACCGTAAGGCAGATGCAACTAATTTAGTTTATAATGACTTTAGTATGCAAACACACGAATGTTAGTATTACGAAACTTACTTTTCCTTTCGAGGATTCGATCCAGGGTCTGTCGATTGATGGTCCGATACTCTTCCACTAGGCCACGGTGAGATGGAAACCATCATTGCTTAATTAACTTTTGACGAAGAATTATAAAACACTAACAACAGATAACATTTCTGATAAAAAATTCCCAATAGACAGAAACCACCCAACGGGCTTGATTGAGAAAAGTAATACTTAAAATTTCGAATTATTGGGAATCGGTTTAACGGGATTCGATTTATTGGGATTTCGGTTAAACGGGATTTGGCGTAATGGGACAACTCCGTATAAGGTGTTAGAGAGTCGAGACCTAACCGTTAAGAGACCCAAGTGAAACTAAAATTATCAGGCATAAAGGATAGTGATCGTCTGCGTCATTGTAAGGGAAACGAGGTGTTATGTTGTTAATGTTATTAAGTTTGTTAACCCTGTTTAAAGTCACAAATTATGGGAAAATCAACCACTAATATTTGGTGGTACTTTAATAAATCTAGTAAAGATGGCAAAATAACCGGAGAATGTTTTAAATCTTTAAAAGTTAGATAAATTGACTCAAAGCTCACATAATTGCTAGTTTTATATTTTTCCGATTAGCGGAAAATTTTCCTCTTCGCGGAACATTTTCCGGAAAATTTTCCGCGTTTTATTTTTCCGGAAAATTTACAACCCTAGGAAATACATTCGCGTTAAATTTTGGACAATATTTGCGTAAAAAACTGAACATATAAATTTATATGATCAATATCCAAAAAAATTTTAAGGATAATTTATCAGATGGTGAGTTTTATAAATGTCCCCCACTTGAGCGTGTAAAGGCCGCTTAGTGGGGGAAGGGACTTCGAGGGGGTCAAAAAAGATTGCCAAGTATATAAAAGCTCCCGCTTTCTTAAGTTATTTCATACACTCCGCGATTTTCGACTCGACTCGACTCGACTCGTCTTGTCTCGTCTCGAGCCCAAAGTTCAAAGGCCTTCGTCCGACGAAGAAACATCGAACCTTGTCCACTCATGGAAGATCCGGCGGTAAGTAAAAATAATCCACTTTAAGATGATTTTGAGTTGGTATTAGACCCCAATCCTTCTTTATCGAGTAATGTCCACGTGTTTCAACTGATTTTCCCTAATATTTAGTATTCTATAAACGGACTTTATAGCTTAAAACTAGACGCAATCTCCTAAACCAGAACAAATTAACCGCTTTTGCCGGTATTCTTTAGAAATTCGCGAGTTAACTCAGAAAGGTTGGCAAATTGAGGGAGGGACCAGATTAATTAGGAATTAACGAGTAAGTCGTCACGGGAAGGGTTAGGCCTATTCCTATTACCAAAAGGGTAAGGCTTGTAATATTTTTGAACTCGCGGATAGCGGGCGTGTTCCTATTTCCGAAACTGCTTTAAATTAAAAGCATATATTCGTATTTAACCTTTCAGAATTTATCAGACAGCACCGTGCCATGGGCGACCCCCCGCTCCGGGGAGAGCCCCATCCGCAGGTTGGGCCCCAGCCCCAGCTCTAGCTCCCTCTCGATGGCGAGCAATGTGCCATGGCCCAGCTCCGGTCCCAGCCCCCGCCGCAGTCCCAGCCGCAGTCCTAGCCCCAGCTCCAGCCCCCGCCAGAGCCCCAAGAGGAGGAGGCGAGTCCTCACCTGGCCGGAGGAATTGGCCAAAATGAGGCCGGAGAAGCGGCCCAAGATCCCGCTTTTTTCATGGGAGAAAGCTAAAGTAAGTTAACTTAAAGGGGGTCCCTCGGATGTGCCTATTACAACAGTTAAAATGTTTTCATGTCTCTTATGAATAGTTAAAGAAATGCAAGGGGTGGAGATATAAGGGGAAGTGCCCGACTGCGGATCCCAAGGTATATTTGACCTGAAATGTTTCAGAGAATTCACTTCATTTTTAATCATTTTATTAATGTCATCGTTAATTTGGCATCCACCTTTCTACGCTGACTGGGATGCGATCGAAAAGCACCAGCTGCTCGTCAGTTCTTCTCCGCCATGGAGGAACGAAGGATCGTCGAATGACGTTTAAATATTATTATCATTTGATTAAGAAATTGTTTTGTTTTTATTTTCTTCTATTTTTTCTTTAGTTTTTTCTGTACAAAATAATAGTACGAATTATAATTATTGTCAAAAATATAATGGTGTCTTTTTTATTCTATTTATTATATCTATTCTTTATTTTCGAAGCCCAGCTCGGCTATAGCGAGGGTGTATAGGCCTACATATGGCAAAAAATAAACCCGTTAATCTGATCAAATTAACAATCGCAACGCGCGGAATCTACTTTTGTATGGATAGGCCTGTCTAGACAGGCTCGTCTTCGCTTTGCTAGCTCGCGAGATCGGGCGCTACCGTCCGCGTTGGGTTTTCGTTACTTCGCGTCATCACCTCGCTAGGCCAAAAATTTGGCGCCTTCGCGAGGAAAGCACCGCCGCACCAATCACGGACGAGGTTAAAGGAGGGTTGCAACTTTTTCACAATGGCCGAAGCAGCGTGCTGATCAGTGACTCATTCGAGTTCAATGACCGCTCAATTTTCATTGGCGGAAAAGCGAACCCGTATTGGCCCGTATTTGAACAGTAAATAGCTCGAATGTTTTTTGGTGATCCGTCGCGAAGAGGCTAATATGGACAAAGCTACTCGCGGTCCGTCTGTCTCCATCTTGATATCGCAAAGGCAAGAGATAGAGGGTTATGACGTTACCATATATGGGAGAGAAATTACTCTATTCCGGTTGTTACCTAGCAAAGACACTTAGTAAATTATTGTTTGAAAACGCCCTAATCCTCCATCTTTTGAAATGGCGGCTGGCTCAAAAAGTCACCGAGTTTGCGACGCTGCCAGATTCTTTCGTTAATTGTTATTCTAGAACAAGTTGGGAAACCAAAATAAACCTCTCCGAGCCAAGAAGAATTTACTTTCTAAACACAGTTCCACCAGCCAATAAGAAGAACCGGAAACACATAGTTCAAATTGGCGAGATATTGCCAAGGTCATTTGTTTAATAATCCTCAATAATTCTAATGAGGACCTAATATCTATCACTTAAATTTGTGTTTAACTTTCGGCTCACTCTGAACCGTTAAGACCTCCTATAAGAGGACACGAAAATAGGTCAATTCTGGTTTAAATCTAGGGTATTTTATTTCATAGACCCAATCGTTTCAACACTTATGGAGAGATGAAGAATTAATATCCATATTATCTAACGAAAATAAAAGTTACGTTTACACTATATATTAATGTAGTAAAGCTGAATTAAAAAGTAAACACCAAATTTGAAATGTTAATATCAAAAGATGTTCTTGGAATATTGAGATGAAATAGAGCTTTATAGCAACACAACTACTAAAAGAATCGTAATGCCAAAAAATATTTAAAATATTTCCTTCTAATATTCTGCAAAAAGAAAATGATACAGTTTTGTAAGAGACCTTTTCACCCTACTCGCTTTATATTAACTATGAGATGCGTGTAGTGTTTCGATTCACATTTAATCTTCATCACTCGTTCTATATAAACTCTCACTTGTGTCATTCCAAAGAAAGAAGTTTATCTTAAATAATTAACACATAAAATTTGAATTTAATTTTCGGCCCACTCAAAGCCGTTTGGCTCTCTTTACAGAGGGTATGAAACACTACGTATTTCATAGTGTCTCGAATCTCTACGTTTCTATCCATTATGAACGGTGCCGAGAGAGTGATACAGCAAAAAGTGCAATTCAAAGTGATTGCTTCATTGAAGCCAACATTGTCAAAAACAGCGTTCACGCAGAAGGCTATAAATTAATGTAGTAGGTGTTGGAGACTCATTTAAGTCGATCAGGATATTTATTTCATGGATGAAATAATTAGTCGAGCCACGAGATGAATTTAAAAAGTAAAAGTTTAATGACGATAAAAACTACATGTCTTACTCCTTAGAGGTCCGGAACGAGAGAGAGAGTTCCCCTCGTTCTTCCAAACGTTTTACCCCACGAAATCGTAAACAACCCCCGAAACTAGGGGGAGGTAAAAAAGGGGATCCCAGGTATTTTAGGGAAGGGTTAGGTAGTTGGGACCTATGTCGCCATCTACCCTGTGAAAAGTTTTTGAGAGCTAACACTCGGCCGTCCTATTAATTAAAACTCCGATTTAACCTGCACAAATTAGCTCACACGAATCATAACTATAATCAAAATTACAAAAACCAAAACAAAAAATAACGTTAAATAGTTAAAGGCATGTCAACGCTCCTTTCTACTTGACATAATCGCCCAAGTACGCGGGTGCCTTCTTTCGTCTTTCACTGCGCCGAGGAACAGCATAGTCATCGTCGTCTTGTTCCGAAATATCCACGTTCGCCGTATCTATGGCTTTCCTGACAGGAAGCACATCAATAGGGGGATCCTCAACGAGATCATTCGTCGGATCGTCGTCCTCAGAATCAAAGTCGGAATTTTCTTCGTTGTTATCAACAATTAGGAACCTTTTAAGCTTGTCAGCTGGGGCAGAATTGCGATAAAATTTTTGGCTTCTTTGCATTTCCGGTAAATCTTCGATGACGTACCAGTCATACTTTAACTTATCGGACACGACGTAAGGTCCTTTATATTTGGCGGCTGTCTTGAGGGGAAGACCAGTTGCCTGTGGGGGTCTCTCCACCACAACAAGATCGCCTAGTTCGTAGGTGGGCGCTTTTGCCCTACGGGCATTGTAGCGAAGTCGTTGCTTCTCTTGGTCTTCGCGGATAGCTTTGATGGCAATCTCGCGACGCTTCAAAACGTCAGCGTCCAAGGTTTCTCTAACAGTATCTTCCAGTAGGCTACCAGTCGGGCTTCTCGAGGCGAAATTAAAGAGGAGGGCGAGTGGCGTCTGTCCCGTAGCCTTATGAAAGGTATTGTTTAAGCCCCACTGGAGCTGGTGGATACGCGCATCCCAGTCCTTGTTATCTTCTCGACCACTCATGCTAGCGATCGCCGGAGAGAGTAGCCGATTTAAACGCTCCACTTGCCCGTTTCCGCGCGGCGTGGCGGTAGCATTGATCACGTGAGTGATGTTCGCGTTCTTGCACAGATCTTCGAAAGCCTTACCCTTGTAAGCGGTTCCTTGATCGGTGATTACTCGAATGGGCGCGCCGAATAATCCGATCAGCTCTTCCAAAAAGCGTTTTGTGGGAACCATACCGGTATTCCGCACCGGACGTAGAATAGCGAACTTTGTGAACGCGTCAATCGCAACAATCAGGTACGCGTTACCTCGGGTGCTCTTTACAAAAGGGCCTAAATGGTCCAGATGCATGGTGTGAAAGGGTTCGCCGACCTTGTCAATGGAATGTAACATTCCAGATCTCTTCCCCGCGGGTCGCTTATGGAATAGACATTCCAAACATGACGATATATACCGTCTTACGTAACGTTTCAGTCTGGGAAACCTGAACTTTTCGCGGATTTTCGCACACGTTTTGTCCACGCTAAAATGACCGATGTCATCATGATAATTCCGTAATACGCGCCATCTGGCGCTATCTGGCACCACCCAGAGGAGTTTCTCTGTTTGGTTCGGATCCGTTGGGGCTATCCTCTTGAATAGCTTGCCCTGTTTAACCGTAAATTCCCGTCGATTTCGGAGATCGTCCTTGGAGGGATTTTTCTCTTTCGCAAGACTCTCTTTGATAGCTCTGACCTTCTTATCCCCGTGTTGGACGACTGTCAGAAAGTCTTCTCTCGATACCTCCACGTGTAAGATATCAACACCATTAGCTATATCCGTCTCCTCCGCGTCATCCCAAGGTGAACGACTTAGCGCGTCTACATGGGCCATACGTGAGCCGGGTCGATGTAGAACTTCAAAGGTGAACTCTTGTAACCGAAGTCACCAACGTCCGATCCGCGGTACGAGATGACGTTTCGATAGCGTGCACCGAACCGAGTTACAGTCCGTGATCACATTAAATTCGCGCCCGATTAAATACGCTCGAAATTTCTCTAATCCCCAAACGACTGCCAGCGTTTCGAGTTCGCTAGAATGATATGCGGCTTCTTCTCGCGTTGTCTTACGGCTAGCGTAGGAGACTGGGTGCCATTTATCATCCTTGGATTTCTGCATCAATATCGCGCCTAAACCATCCTTGCTCGCGTCGGTATGGACTTCCGTCTCGGCCTCGGCGTCATACAAGGCGAGAATCGGCCTCTCTGTGAGCCTGCATTTCAGAGAATTGAACGCCCTTTCCTGGTCGGCGCTCCAATTCCAGTCCTTATCCTTTCGTAATAAACACGTCAAGGGCCCGGCTTCAAGCACGAAGCCTTTTACAAACCGCCGAAAATAACTCGCGAGTCCAAGAAAACGGCGGAGTTCATGTACGTTCGATGGAGCTGGGAAATTTTCGACGCATTCTATTTTTCTCGAGCCAGGTCGTATTCCAAATTGACTGATTTCAAACCCAAGGTAGTCTATATCGCTTAGAAGGAATCGGCATTTTTTTTAGGTTTAACGTGAGTTTGGCGTTACGTATTACATCCAAAACCTGTCGCAAATGCAAAAGTCCTTCATCTTCATCTACCGAAGGGATGAGTACATCATCCATGTACGTGAGAGCGATGGCGTACCTCAAGGTACCCAGCACAGAATTTATCATGCATTGGAACACGACGCACGCGTTTGACAGTCCGAACGGCATCACCACGAACTGATATTGCCCATCAGGAGTTACGAATCCCGTCTTTTCCTTAGCATCATCGCTGAGGGGAATCTGGTAGTACCCAGACATCATGTCTAGGCTGGTGAACAGTTTGTTACCGCTCAAACGTTCCAGCTGAGAATCTATCAGAGGCAATGGATACGCGTTTTTCTTCGTTATCTTATTAAGCGCGCGGAAGTCAACGCATAGACGTTCATCGCCTGTCTTTTTCTTCACTATGAGGATCGGACTAGCATACACTGTTAGAAAAAAAGGTGTTTCATGGGTGTTCGGAAATGCCTCGAGGTGTTTATATACTCTTTTTAGAGTGTTTTTTAAATGAGATGGTGTTTTCTCCGTAAAAAGGAGCTAGTTGACTCTTTTAAGGTATTTCTTAAGGAAATGGTGATTCCCTGGTACGTAGAAACACCTTTAGATGTTAATTGACCCTTATCAATTTTTTTAAAAACGGAAATAGTGTTTTTAATATAAATCTGTTTCAATGGTGCGAATAAACACCTTTGGGCTTGACTTAACACTTTTTAGCTGATATGGTGTTTTTTTTAAGTGAAAGGTTTTTGATATGACCTTAGAGGGAAATCACCTACTAATTCTACCTGCATAGTTGTTAAAACTAAATTTTAAACCATGATATATTTTAATCTATGTAATAGAACTTTAAACTGTAAAAACTGTAAAAAAGTATATCTCAAAACTTGTTTAAAAAACCAAGATAATTTTCCTTATGTATAAACCTTTGCCCTCTCTTTCATGCCCATAATTGTTTAAATAGCGAAGGCAGAAAGGGCAAAGGTGTGATTTAATTTGAATTCGTAGACGCGTCGAGACAAAGCTCCTTTTGTTAAAACGATACGCTATACAGCGCGATGTTTATTTACCATTTTTACCATTAATAAAATTAGTTACCGTTATATCTCGAGTTTTCAATCAAACGTCGGTTTATTTCGCACACATAGATTTAAGTTAAATTACGAACCACGTAGCGGTATAATTTTCAGTCTAAACCGTAAGCTCTCCCCCCAGAAATCCCGTAGCCCATTCTACATTTTTGGTGCCGAAACCCGGGAATAATAACTTTTAAATCAAATTCGGAATAAATCAGTCGGTACACTCGCGAATAGTAACTAACATAATGGCAACAGAAAATGGTTTAAATCAGTCCGGTACAACCGCTCGCATACTTATTCGGAAAAGAGGAAAAGTTCGCGGCAATACAACTCGCGTTTTGAATTCCACCGAGAACGAATTACAGCGGGAAGAACCAGACCTCGAAATACTTGAAGTCAACCTTGATCAACTCACAAGGTTCGAGAAAGCGTTGAATACGTTAAACAACCAAATTGAAGCGTTTATCACCGAAGAGGATGACCTTGAATCCGAATAGGAAAGCGCCGAAAACTACAATTCAGAGATCACCGCGGCAAAAGGAAGAATTCAACGCAAGTTAGAATGCTCAAGAACAGCGGCTCTAAGGGAGGTCAACGGGAACCGCACGGATATCCCACCATTAATAAACCCTCATTACACGGCATTACAAGCGAGGAACGTACCCAACGTTCGTCTCCCCAAACTGGAGATCCGAAAATTCGACGGAACCATCGCCGCCTGGCAAACCTTCTGGACCCAGTACGAGACAGCTATTCACAACAACGAGAATCTCCACGATTCAGATAAGTTCAACTATCTTATATCCTACCTTGAGGGAAACGCTGCTACAGCGATAAGAGGCCTAAACTCGAACAATTATGAATACGCCATAACTACCTTAAGGAATAGATTTGGGGAAAGAGGAGCAATTGTTAGTACACACTTAAACAACTTCTTCGACCTACCACCTATTAAAAATTCTAACGACGTATCGGGACTACGAAAATTTTATGACTTCTGTGAAACCCAAATAAGAAGCCTAAAATCCATGAATGTCGACATTAACCAAGACAGCATAATTCTGAGTTGTCTTATTTACAAGCGTCTCCCAAGTGACATAGCTCTTGGATTTTCACGTCTTTTCGAATCAGAGGCTGATTGGAAAGTTCACCTGCTCCTTGAATACCTATTAAAGGAGATCACCAGTAGAGAACGTGCACACGCCATCCTACACGCTGATGAAAAGACTCCGACTAAACCACTTTACAAAGCCGTCGAAAGGAACAGTTTCCCACGAAATGACCACCGTCCAAAATCGTTTCCTTCCAGCACCGCTAGTCTCACAACGGGTACAGTGGAACGTCTCGTTTGCCTCTTCTGCGACTCGCATGCACATTCTACGACGAACTGCCCCAAATCCTCGGAAGAGAGAAAAGAAATTTTGGCAAATTTGAAACGTTGTTTCATTTGTCTAAAGGAAGGTCACCAAGCTCGAGACTGCAGATCCAAATATCAGAAATGCAGAAACTGTTCCAGGAAACATCACAAGGTTTTATGCGACAGAAAGGAGTTGAGGGAAGCCCAGAATGTCAACACGGAACCTAAAACCCGTTCCGAGACGACAGCAGACATGACTTCCGGAATTCAAGGAATCAATGGCAACCTAGTCCTACTTCAAACTGCTAAAGCACTCATTTCCAGCCCCTCTGGAGACACAACAATGAAGATCAGATGTCTTTTGGACAACGGCGCTCAACGCACCTACATTCAAGAAGATATATCAAAAAACCTCCAACTTCCGGTCATTGGATTCGAAGAATTAGACAGCTACCACTTTTCAAGCGATAAACCCACGCGAGTAAAAAGGAACAAGGTACGACTTACACTAATGAACGTCCAATTTCCAGCGAAAACTATTACTCTCGAAGCGCTTGAAATTCCTCACATTAGCGGAAATGTCTTTCCGGCTCCTGACGAGAATACCATTCAACTAATGACCGAAAAGGGACTCATGATCGCCGACGCTCCAACGGGAAATCCACGTGCCAAAAACAGTACCGCCATTGAACTCCTAATTGGATCTGACTATTACTGGGAAATTGTCACCACGAAGATTTTCCGTCTCTCTGATACGCTTGTGGCCATGGAGACCATCTTTGGATGGACAGTGAACGGACCGACCAAGGTCAAATCCAGCGCCGTTGGTATCAATACTGTTGCTGTCATGTTCTCTTCTTCCCTGGATGCCAATGAAGAAAGTACACTGTCCGAGAAAATCCAAGCCTTTTGGAACCTTGATTCCATTGGGATCAGAGAGGACGGAACCAAACCTAATTTGGAAGACGACCAAGTTTTAAAAGACTTCGAGAAAACCATTGCAATCAAAGAAGGGAGATACCAAGTCTCTTTCCCATGGAATGAAAACAAACCACAACTAAAGGACAATCTCGCAGTAGCCACGAAGAGAACTGAAAATCTAATCAACCGTCTCAAAGCCAATCCCATAAGATTCCAAGAATATCACAATGTAATCCTCAATCAAATTGAAGCCAAGGTGGTAGAAGAAGTTGATGCCACTCAAGATAAACCAACCGACGTCATTTACTACCTGCCGCATCGAGAGATTATCCGAGAAGACCATGAATCAACTCGTATCAGAGTCGTTCACGACGCATCTTCGCGAGCAAAAGGAGCCCTTTCACTGAACAACTGCCTCGAATCGGGACCCAACTTAAACCCCGAGCTCTTCGATGTATTAATCCGGTTTCGTGAATATCGAATAGTATTCACCAGCGACATTGAAAAAGCATTCTTGCAAATTTCCATTCAAGAAGACGATCGTAACGCTATCCGTTTCCTGTGGGTTCAAGGCGACACCGAGCCCCACCCTGCCAAATCTCAACACTACCGTATCACCCGCGTCCCGTTTGGCGTTACCTGCAGTCCATTTCTTCTGGCCGCCACCGTACGTCACCACTTAAGGAAATTCGAAGAAACACACCCTGAAGCTTGTCACACCATAAACCAGCAACTATACGTTGACGACTTGCTATCAGGGGGACACGAAGTACTAGATGCTTTCCAGCTTTCACGCGATACTAAAGAAATACTCAGCCAAGCCTCGATGAATCTAAGGAAATGGAAAACAAACTCCGCCGAGCTACAAAAATTATGGATCGAATCCGGAATTACCACCGAAGACGAGCAAAACCAGGCTACCCCAAACTCCAAAGTTCTTGGACTCATATGGAACTACAAACAAGACTGCATTATTTATGATCTAACTTCACTCTTGCAGTTGCTAGTATCACGAGACAACACTAAACGCTGGGTTTTGAAAACCGTCACAAGAATATTCGACACTTTAGGGTTTCTGGCTCCTTATACGATTCGAGCCAAGTTCCTTTTTCAATTGCTCTGGGAACGAGGAGTATCCTGGGACGAGCCTTTGCCAGATGACATTTCTATCCTATACGACGATTGGTGCAACGACCTCACCGAACTTCGAAATTTAACCATCCCAAGATTCTATTTCTCAGGCATAGAGAATTCACCGGTTACCTCTGCAGAGCTCCACATATTCGTCGATGCAAGCCAGAAAGCCTACGCTGCCACGGCGTACCTTCGCTACCAGACCACAGACCATAAAATCGGAACGACCTTGGTAGCTTCCAAGACACGGGTAGCTCCACTACAAAAGCTTACTCTACCCCGCCTGGAGCTCATGGGAGCAGTACTTGGAGCTCGACTGTCTAAACATCTTATGGAAGCCCTATCCTCTAAACCAACAAAACTCCGGATGTGGACAGATTCTACCATATCGCTACAATGGATACGAGGGGCAGCTGCAACTTATAAACCATTTGTCTCAAACAGGGTTAGAGAAATACAGACTCTTACGTCACCCGAAATCTGGAGCCATTGCAAAGGAAAAGACAACCCTGCCGATCTGCCTACACGAGGTCTCAAGGCCAGTAACCTTCTCACCAATGCCATGTGGTGGAGGGGCCCTATTTGGCTAAGCGAACCAGGAGAGTTTCCTATCTCCAACCCAAAACCAGATGACGCCCTGAACTCTGAGATCAAACGAGAATTTCGAGCCACCATCTTCCAAGGTGTTTCCGTAGCCGTAGCCAATCCAGAGCAGCCTTTCCAGCTAAAAGACTACAGCTCTCTGTCTCGAGTCTATCGACTGACCGCGTGGATCAGTCGTTTTATACACAATTCAAGGAAGCCAAACCACCGCCTTTCCGGTCCCTTATCGGCAGATGAAATCCACAACGCAGAAATAAAATGGGTCAAGATCACGCAAAGAGAATCCTATCCACACGAAGTCCGAAGCCTCTCTAGTGGCCAAGCCATCGACCGGAAATCGACCATTCTTTCTCTGGATCCCTTCCTAGACGCAGACGGAATTCTCAGTGTAGGAGGGAGGCTCACTGGCACAACTCTCACTTATCGCGAACGCCACCCATGGATCATGCCGTACGATCATACCCTATCACGCCTTCTCGTACAATTTCACCACCATCGCCTTATGCACGCTGGGGTAAATGATACTTTGGTAGAGATTCGTGAGAAATTTTGGATCGTACGTGGACGACAACTCATCAAGAACCAAATATCCAAATGTGTCATATGTTTCAAGTACCGAGCCAGACCGTCTGCAGCACCTATGGCTCCTCTACCACCACTACGAAACACTCCAGCTCCCGCTTTCGAAATCACCGGGCTTGATTTCGCAGGACCTCTCTACACGAAGAAAGGAAACAAGACTTACATAGCTCTTTTTACGTGCGCCGTTACACGTGCGGTGCATTTCGAGCTCGTGACAGATCTCACAACGGAGAAGTTTCTGATGGCATTCAGCCGATTTATCGCAAGACGAGGCATTGTCAAAACCGTTTTCTCTGACAATGCAAAAACATTCAAACGCGCTGATTTGGACTTAAAAGCTATCTTTCAGAACTTGAGAAGCTCAGAAGTCACTAGCTACCTGGGAGAACACCGAATAACCTGGAAGTTCATTGCTGATCGCGCCGCCTGGTGGGGCGGGTTTTACGAACGCCTTGTTCGCAGTTGTAAAACCGCTCTAAAGAAAACCATTGGGAAAGCCAAACTAACAGCGGAAGAACTCCAAACAATTCTAACCGAAGCGGAAGCCACGATCAACTCCAGACCTCTGACGTTTCTTTATGAAGACCCCGGCGAACCCATAGTTCTCACGCCTGCTCATTTCCTGGTGGGTCGCCGTATCACCACTTTGCCATCTCGATCGTTCCCTCAAACTGAAGTCGCTCCTGTGACCAGAGACGCACTCGTCAAACGTTACAAATACCGCCAAACGCTGAACGACCGATTCTGGACAAGATGGAAAGATGACTACCTTTTGGAGTTACGCTCCGCTCATCATCGCACAAGGTGCAATCCAACCAAGGAATTGAAACCTAACGATCTTGTCCTTATCAAGGAGGAAAAAATCCCGCGCCAATGTTGGAAGACTGCCATAGTAACAGAAGCCTTTCGTGGACGAGATGGCGTAATCAGATCCTGCCTCCTCCGTACTGCAAATGGAACCATCTGCAAACGTCCTGTACAACTTTTGTACCTGCTTGAGTTCCAACCATGACTTGAGCCTGCGGATCGAGGCTCAAGCGGGGGAGCGTGTTAAAACTAAATTTTAAACCATGATATATTTTAATCTATGTAATAGAACTTTAAACTGTAAAAACTGTAAAAAAGTATATCTCAAAACTTGTTTAAAAAACCAAGATAATTTTCCTTATGTATAAACCTTTGCCCTCTCTTTCATGCCCATAATTGTTTAAATAGCGAAGGCAGAAAGGGCAAAGGTGTGATTTAATTTGAATTCGTAGACGCGTCGAGACAAAGCTCCTTTTGTTAAAACGATACGCTATACAGCGCGATGTTTATTTACCATTTTTACCATTAATAAAATTAGTTTCCGTTATATCTCGAGTTTTCAATCAAACGTCGGTTTATTTCGCACACATAGATTTAAGTTAAATTACGAACCACGTAGCGGTATAATTTTCAGTCTAAACCGTAAGCTCTCCCCCCAGAAATCCCGTAGCCCATTCTACAATAGTGAAGGATTCTAAAAATATCCCAAAGATTTTAAAAATTGCTTTGGACTACCTTATACCAAATATTTGAAGGAATTCATACTTATTATGATTTTTCAATCATTGGAAAATAATTCTCGAAGAGTTCAATATGCTGGAATTTCTTGGAATTAGAGTAATTCATAAAAAATACTTTAATTTCCCCTTGACACAGGTTTTTATCTCTCCGAGTGACGATGACGTCACGGAGAGGTATTACACTGGACGCATCTATGTGTCTGAGATGAAACAGAACTTTATAGCTACACAACTACTAAAAGAATCGTAATGCCGAAAAATATTTAAAATATGTCCATTTAATATTCTGCAAAAAGAAAATATTATCGTTTTGTATGATATCTTATCATCCTTCTCGCTTTATATTAACTTTGATATGCGTGTAGCGTTTCGATTCAGATGCAATCTTCATTACTCGTTCTATATAAACTCTCACTTTTGTCATTCCAAAGAAAGAAGTTGATCTTAAATAATTAAATAAATATAAGTGATATTAATTATTTTAATAGTCAGTATTTTACGTTAATTATAGTTTAAGAGACTTAATTTCTAAAATAATTTTAAACATAGCTATCTTTAACGTTATACTTCTAGGGAACACCTATATCAGAACATTTGTAAATTAAGGGTATAAAAGGTGATTGATTCACACTAAGAGGTAAGAAATTGCGCAATTGCGTGAACCTTTGGTGGAAGCTCTGCCATTGGGAGTCTAGACGTTTCTCGTAACCCTAGCCGCGTGTGGCGTATGTGGTGTACACGAAAGACTATTGCATGGTATTGATGTTAGAAGCCATTAAATACCGTTTGGGATACAATTGGTGGTTAGACAGAAGATGAAGGTGTAACGGATAGTTAATTATTGACGTTAAATAATTTGGATATAGCAACGAAGTAACATTTTTCGAATTTCTGTATGCTGCGAACGCGGTCCGGAAATTGCGAACACGTTTGCTTCGATTTGCCAACTGCGAACAAGGTGCCAGACAGACACACAGACACGTCCAGTGCAATACCTCTCCGTGACGTCATCGTCACTTGGAGAGGTAAAAAATCTCCTTCATTACGCAATCTCTACACTTGTTTTTCTAATGGTATATACGACATACACGTTTACCTGTACTTATTGGCTTCTGACAACACCATCTGTGTATACCACATACACGCCAATCTGAAACATTAGCTTCTACTCCATTATCATCGTTAGGATTAAGATGTACGCGCGAACGTCTTAAGTTACGAGAAACGACTAGCCTCCCAATGGTACGGCTTCGACCAAAGGTTCACGCAATAGCGCTTATTCCTACCATTTGTCAATCAATCGCCTTATATACCCTAAATTTCCAAAATTTGTGAAAACGGTTTACGCTAGAAGTCAAACGTCAACAATACCTATATTTAAAATCATTTTAAGAATAACGCTTCTTTAAACCACTTAACTAGAATTAAGGTAAAATACTGACGATTAAAAAAATTAATATCATTTATATTTATTTAATTATTTAAGATAATCTTCTTTCTTCGGAACGACACAAGTGAAAGTTTATACAGAACGAGTAATGAAGATTGCACCTGAATCGAAACACTATACGCATATCAAATTTAATATAAAGCGAGTAAAATAAAATTATCTCTTACTAAACCATAACATTTTCTTATTGTAGAATATTAAATGAAAATATGTTAAGTATGTTTCGGCATTACGATTCTTTAAGTAGTTTTGTAGCTATAAAGTTCTGTTTCATTTCAATATTCCAAGAAGAACTTTTATATTAATATATCAAATTTGGTGTTTACTTTTTAATTCAGCTTTACTACATTTATATACAGGTTAAACTTGAAATTTAAATTTCCTAGTTTCACTAAATGTTACTTCGAAATGTTTTGGTAAGCGTTGTTCGGATTGGTTCCTTGAATTCGTGTGTCTTTGAGGAGGTCTTGACGGTTCACAGTGAGCCGAAAATTAAATACACATTTAAATGATGTAAATCAGGTCCTTAAATAGAACTATTGAGGATATACAGTAAAGGATAAAGTAACCATTTCACACGCATATCAATTCTTACACGGTGGAATAAGGCTTACAGCAGAAAAACGTTCCACTGGATTTGAGCAGCTATTTTGATAGACTAATCTATGGTAACTCAAGTGTTTTGAAAAAAATAATTTCAAAAAACACCTTTTACAGAGTCTATAGACACCTTTCTGGTATAATTATAATCCTCTATTAAGGGTGATGGTTTAAACTTAACAAGAATTAAAAAGCACCAACGTCAATGGAATTTAAAAACACCAAATTAGTCTCAAAAAGACCTTTTTTTAAAGGGTTTATTAACACTTTTTCTGGTATTAGTATACACCGCTATTCAAAGTGATTAAAACACCTCACAGGATATAAAAAGCACCTTCAGACAAGGTATTATTTCGCACCGTTTTGAAAGGTGCGTATTGACATCCTCTCGAATGGTGCTTTTAAACACCAATAGGGGTGCTGCTGGGGATGCATTAGGAAACACCTCTAAAGGTGTCAAACAGTTCCATTTTTTTTAACAGTGTACGCGAGCTGCCCCCACTGAGATTTCATACGCCTCTTCTACGTCTTTTCCCCCCGTTATGAAATCATCCACATAAAGGTTATATTTTAGTCTTTCTAAAACTCTGTCATTTACCTCTTTTATATTTTGCAAGTGAAACTTAATGGTACATCCCAATAAAAATGGGGATGGGCTGATGCCAAAGGGAACGCGACAAGTTCTAATAGCTGTATATTCGTTATCTAAGATTTCTCCGTTTTGTTCTTTTACCCACAACAACCTGACAGAGTCCCTATCGCCCTCATCTAATTCAACCTGGAGGAAAGCTTTTTCAATGTCGCTAACTACTACTACAGGATGTTTCCTAAATTTTAAGAGCAATAGCAGTAAATCTGGGTTAAGATTGGGTCCAGGTGCTAGGCACTCGTTCAGCGATGGTTTACCCTTTGAATGGGATGAGGCGTCGTATACTACGCGTAGTTTTGTGGTAGCAACGTTTTCCCTAACCACCCCCTGGTGTGGTACATAATAGGTCCCTGCCCTTTTTTCTTTGAGAACTTCTTCGGGTACTATTTCTGTCACACCGGTTTCTAGTTGGTCTTCTATGACTTTTTTGTATTCTGTATAGTATTTTGGATCTTTTTTGAACTTTCTAATTAAGCTGTGTAGCCTTTTCTCTGCTATCTGGAAGTTATCAGGTAAAGTTTCCTTACTAACTATCCAAGGGAACTTAACGCTGTACCTTTCCCCCGTAAACTCTACTTCTTCAAAAAATCTAGCTACAGTCGCGTCATCCCCTGGGTTTTTTGTTATTTCTTCTTTTATCCCGATGGATTCTAGATCCCAAAATCTATTTAAATTGTCATTTATTTGTTTTTGTCCAAGGCTGACGAGCAGAGTACTAACAGCGCTACAAGAGAACCGATTTCTCGGTGTTCCGGTAGGCCCTTGAATGGACCAGCCTAGAACGGTTTCTATAGCTACAACGTCATCACTGAATCTTTCATTTTTTCCTGATACTACCCGCCAATAATAATCGCCTCCAATTAGTATTTGTAGGTCGGAATTAATTTCTTCCGATTTACTGGAGATATCGGCTTGTTGTAGGCCTTTTTGGTTCATGATTTGTTCTATTTCCGAGCTATATATGCTTGGTACAGAATGACAAATAAAGGGTACCTCTACAGCTTCTATTTCAACCTTTTGTTCGGGGTCTGAGCGATTTTCAAGGATTAATTTTACCCTATTTGCCTCCCTTCCGGTGGGGCTTTCTTCACCAAAGCTATGGACATCTAAATATTCTTTTCTTACAATTGGAAGGTTAAGCTGCCTCGAAAGATCTTCTCTCACGAAACTTATTTGACTCCAATAATACCCTAGCGACTCCTTGTTTTTCTGGGAAGGTATTGTTGCGCACAATAGCCGTAGCGGTTTGCAGCAGCACTATTTTTTCCCCTCCTTTCACTGAGGAAACTACTTTTGGGTTAATGTTGTCTATGTTTAATTTTGATTGGGGTTTTTCTTTTAAATGGGATTGGTTTTGATCGCAAACTGCAAAATTATGCGTTCTTTTGTGACATTTTCTGCAGTTTTTAAATTTTGAAAAGCAATTTTGGGCATTATGACTAAATTTTAGACAGTTGGTACATCTACCGCTCTCTTCAATTATTTGCGTCTTTTGCTCTATAGTGAAATTTGGGCATTCTATTGTTTTATGTCCCTTTTCATCGCAGAAGATACAAAAAAAAATCCGATTGAGGTTTTGTTTGTACCGATAATGCAGAAGCGGAACCGCCAGATGAAGTTTTTCTAGGGTCCGTTTTAAATTTAAAATTTTGTTTATCGTTTAGTTTAAAACTTTTAGTTTGTTCTGGTTTTCCAGCCAACAACTGGGCCATCTCTCTGCATTCAACTTGTTCCTTAAAAAACCTAATTAACTCTTCCGCGTCCAAATAATTACCATCTGCTGGTTTATATTTAAGATAATACTCCGTTCGTATTTCGACTGGAAGACACCTCAATAATGCGGGACATACGTAACTAGCCTTTTCCGCGGCTGAGGTTACCCCTAATGATTTTAAACATCTTAAGTTTATTTCGCACGTGTCTAATAGACGACGTAACGCCCTAACATTATTGACTTCGTTAATTGGTTCAATACTTGCTAACTTTCTAATATGTTCATTAATAGCTACATGTGTTTTATCGTATCTTTTCTTTAACAAGTCTATTATTTCATCATAAGAGCTATCAATTTCGGGAAATCCATCTACAGCCTGAAGGGCTTTACCATCTAAATACGATATTAAGTGAATCATTTTTTCTACCTTTGAGATATTTGTTTGATCGTGATGGTGATTTTGTATCTTGCCCAGAAGCTCGGCCATTTCGTATGGTCTCCTCTGAACCTCAAGATGTTAATTGGCGGAAGTTTGATGCCTGAATTTCCGTTGTTTCCAGCGCTGCTTTGGTGATTTGGCGGCGTGGGTAGCGGTAGTTGCCCGATGACGGTTGATCCACCGTAGCTGGATCCTCCTTGTCCGTTTGCCCTTCTGATAGCCCTCGTTGATTTCGATTTATAGAGAATGATGATGTCCCTCTCGTTGATGGCTTCGTTTCTTTCTTTGAATAGTTCGGCTTCGTCTTCAATGAGAGACTCTACCTTGGCGTCTAGTTCTACTAGCTCTTCTTCTTTTTGTAGTAAAATGCTTAGATTGTCTTCAATATCATCTATTACAGATGAAATTGTTGTGTTATTGAGAAGCGCGTCTAGTTCAATTATTGTTCTTTTAACTGCGTCGCGAGTGCTTTTTCTTGCAGCCCGTTGTAGATTTAATTTGTCCAGACGCGCTTGTTGCGCTTTTGAAGTTTTGATTGTTTTTGAGGATGAGGATTTCGGGTCGTTTGTTTTGTCGACCCCGTCCATATTTTCACCTGTAATTTCGTCTTCGTTTGGCATTGTTTCGTTTCGATTACGCGTTTAGTCCCGGGTTTCGCGTACCATGTAGAAAATTGGACTTTTGTTTTATCCAATTCCTAGGGTTTGCTGGTTCTGGGAGAGCTTGAATTTTTGCCGCTATATCGCCCACTGAAAAACGATACCGCGTTCCTTTTGATTTGTTTTAATTGGGTGCTAACCGCGTTTTAATTTAGTTTATTTATCCTAAGGTTAATTTCGAAGGACAAGACTTGGTTTTTTTATTTTATTGACTACTCTCAAATTTTTACCCATCTTGCTTGCGCAGCGAAGAGCAGAGAAGTGATTCCTCTCTTTACAATGATTTCTATAGAAACCCAGGGATGACGTCAATAGACTTCATGGCGCCTTTCGGAAACATGGAAAGTTTTTTGGGGTGCGTGATCTTTACCACACACGCCCCATGTTTCACGAAAGGCAACCTGCATTTCTTTACAAAGGCTTTAATCCCTCTTTTTGGGGGTTTTTATATTTTTTCTTTCAATTTTAAAGTTTACATCGAGTAAAGGAACATTTACAAGAATGTTTTTAGGTTTTTGAAATTTAAGTTATACAGTTTGAATTATACAGTTTGGTATTTTATATTTAATTTAATTTGCTAAGTTATAAAATTAAGATTTAAAGAATTTTATTAAAATAAAGCATGCACATTTTTAACACTGACGTGACAGTAATTGGCACTTTTAGAGACCTAAGAGAATCAAATATTTGAAGTTAACAACCTATAATTTAACTCTTTATTAAAGGGCTATGTGTAGTACCATATCTGCAAAGTAAACTTCTTTTCCAAACATGTAACCAGTAACCGGAGCTTCTGGTGGAGCAATACGAAGGCCTTGAGACAACATACCCGCCATGTTTGTAGTTCTGGAACCATGCTATAGAAGCTTTCTATTATGGAGTTTTTGGAGTGGTCGGTAGCGTTTGCGTTCTCCCTGACGAGCAATTTTAAATACTTCATCTACTTCAAGTTCGTAACTCCTGTGAGTCTCAGCGTGCGTGTTCTTTACGTATGTTACAAATGTCTTGAATTCTTCGGATTCTTTATCTAATACATCAATTTTAGTTTTCAATTGTTCATAATGTTGATCTATTGGATCTTTGGTCGTTCAACTCGTTCCACCTTCCTCTTTAACACTGGCTATCTTGTAACCGATCTCCACTTCAAGAAGGAAATCTAGCATTTCTACCTTGGATTTTATTATCTCAACCTTTGCCAACATTATTAATCCAGGCCTGAGCGCGCATTCTCCGGGAGGCGGGAAGGGAGTCAAGGCGTATTTCGGCACCGCGCATAGATGTCGCTTTTCAGAACCTTTTTTTCTCAAGCGAAATTTTAAAGCCAGAAAAACTGTGGGGTAGAGGGATGGGCTTGGGTAATTCAAAATCACGAATTATTAGAATATTAGGGAATTGTTTGCACTTCTACATTTATAATTACCTTTTCTTATCACATAGGAATGTTACAACATTTTAAAACTATAGATAAAATAGCGTCACATATTAAAAATAGGACTAAAATAGTTTTACATTTTAAAAATAGGACTAAAATAGTTTTACATTTTAAAAATATAAATAAAATATTGTCACATTTTAAAAATATAAATAAAATTTAAATTTAAAAATAGGCATAAATGCGGTCACATTTTAAAAACGGGAATAAAATAGGGTTGGCGAAGTCTCAACATTATCGAAAAGAGGGGGCACTTTGGTTCCAAAATCATGAGGTATTAGCGTAAAGAATCTATTGGTGCAAGCTATTAGCTGGGCTTTCTTTTTATTGACACGTTCATTTTCGAGTAAAGCAAGGAGTTCCGCCAAAACGGAATACGCCTATTCAATTTGTTTTCTCGAAAGTTTTCCAAATGGCATTTTCTTGAGATCAATTTCAAACTTTAACATGGCCTTCTTCCTTTTCTCCACGTCAAAGATAAGGCGAATTTGTTCTTGGATGGCGTTGGGAAGTTTAGATCCAGATCCTACTACCAGTTTTTCTTAAGTTCCATTCTCGGCGCCATAGTCAATGTCAAGTGGATACATTTTATTAGGAACCTTTGAGGCAGTGTGGCGTAACTCCCACGGAGTTCCTGTTTTTTCTTCGTAAAGCCTTTTGAATTCGGCAACAGCTCCATACTTAGTGGCAAACTGTTCTGTCTTGTTTCCACCAGTAGTAGTTCAAACACGTCCTCAGCTCCGAAACACCCAGTAATTGTTTCCTTTGTCTGACTCTAGAAGTTGAAGCTTGTAAAATGAATTAGATCCTTGAGTATAGTCGACTTTTGCGAGAACAGCGTTGAAAGCTCCTTCTTCGTTTTCTAACAAGTGTGTGATGGCTTCAAGATTTGAATCTATTTCAACAGCTACGCTGCCTTTCTCTGTCAGTTTAACTTTCGTGCTCTTTCCAGAGGAGAATGTTAAGTCACTTTTTCCTACAGCCGCACTTTTGAGTCTTTTTTCAGCAGCGTAAGAATTAATTCGGTCTTCAGGATTTCCACCCCAACTGGCTATGCTGTACTGTTGGATCATAAGAACTAAACCTCCATTTTCCAAAGCACTTAAAAAGTCTTCAGATACAACGTGAACATTGTGTTCCTTAGCTTCACGAATTTTCTTCATATTTTTCTCAACATCTTCCTTGGTACTTATAACGCAAGGTGTAGTTTTGTCAATTTCAGAGACAACATTGCCTCCAAATCGGGCAATGGTTTTCTTCAGAGCATCTTTGGAACTTCGAAGATTACCAACTAATACTATTTTAGCATTGTCCAATGGTTGTGGCTTTCTATTGATACCCGAGGTTGATGGCAAAGTTTTTGGTGAACTTGGAGTAGGTGCGTTTGCAGGAAAGTAACGGTCTCGCTTTATGTATTTGTAGCTGTTTAAGAATGGATATTCCTCTTTTAGGTCATCTGGAATCTGGAAAAGCTTTCATCCTGGTAGTTTTGTTACATTTGTACATTTTCTCCTATCGCTTGCATTCCCAGTACAGTGATAACCATCATTTGAGAAAATAAATTGTTCACCGTCACATTCTGTGATAGGTTCAAGAGATCCAAACGTCATGATATCGGAAAGTCTATGTAGAACTTTGCTGTTTCCTGTCGAAATTTTTTGGTCGTTACCTTCTAAAAGTTCCACCATTTCTTTTTTTTTAAGATGATTTTTTTCAAGCGCGTCACTATGTTTATAAATTAACTGAGACTGTTCCTTTCCTTAAGAATTTGCTTCTCGCCCAGATCTTCTTTAAGGACTTCCTCTTTCTTTATCTTCTTTACTGGAGTCACTTCTATTTTCTTTATTTTTTCTTTGATGGCCTTTTGATCTTCAACTCCGAGTGTCTTAAATCCTGGTATTTTAGAGCCTTCTTCAAAAAACTCCAAAGTTTCTCTCGCTTGTACAAAGCAATCAACGTGATACCACGCTAATATAGGGCTCGGACTCCGTTATACATTATCTGAAGTTATAGATATTGAGATGTGTATATTATTTATAAATATAGCGGAACGAATAATGCTAATGAATACGTTATTTACAAACAATAACATATGTGTATAGAAGACCTTAGTGGATATTCAATTGACATTGTTAGTATACAACATTAGCGCTAGATATTTCTATTCCCTTATAATATTGGCAACTGATAAAGATAACATATTTGTTCTTTTCCATAACCATTCATACAAGCTTTATTTCTGAAAATAGTCTCTCTCAGACAATGTATAGCAACGTTACCGTTACTAACGTATATCTATGGGAGGTTTAAATTTAATTCCGTGCCTATATAGGACCTGGCTTTGTTTAATATTTAAAAATATGCTTCAAGATGACATCAGTCGTTACAGCTGTAAGCGACGAAACTCGTGTTTCACTACGAAGGCGTTATCATTTTACGACTTTCGTTACTCCTAGCTTGATTCCCTGGTGTTTTAATGATAAATGACACCAAGACGTTAATGAAATAACGTGTGTGTTTGGTAACAAAAATGATTTGAACGAGATAGCCTCTCAATAACGTTTTAAACCTTCAGTCTTAGAACTTGATTAACACAAGAGATCCAAAGAGTGTCAACGGATATCAATGCGTAGGACGAACTTTACAAACGCGGTGGGTAACTCTGCTTTGAGAAAGTGACAAGCATGCAAACGCACATAGGTGTACTTGTAAATATCGGTGCCTGAACAATAATAATAAAGCTTAAGTTACGTGGATATTCTTATCAGCTATGCATAAGAGTTCTTTTAGTTAAATTCACTAGTGTTTAGTAATTACCAGGTCAATTCGGTTAAAATTAAATAGCTACATGCAGTACGCGATGTACAAGTTAGCTGAGTTATGTTATTAAAATTTATGCACCTTTTTGTAAATATGTTTTTAAATACTTTTAAATGTTTCAAATGAAGTTTGACTTATTAATAAAGGATCTTGTGCATTCTATAAACGTACACTTAGTCTTCAGAAATCACCTCAAAAATTTCGCCTTGACGCCGGACAAAAATCCACAAGCGCGGCTTTTCAAATAGTTAAGCTCTAATAGAGTAATGACGAGTGAACTATATATCGCGTACGTGATTAGGTTTAGTAACCTTGCTTCAAATATTCTGATGTTGAGAAGAATCGTGTTACAATTACCCCGCTTTGTGGTACACTTCTCTCGAAAAGATGTTTTATGTACTGTTACAATGCACGAAAAACCAACCGCAAATTCATTAACGAGGTATTTATTTCCCGGTACAGAACTAAGTATTGACTCACAACGTGAATGAAAACGTACCGTAAGGTCTCTCAAGTTTGGTGCGAGAAAAATGACGCGCGCTTTTCCATTTTCATTTCAAAATTGTCACATTAGGCATAACTACTTCAAGTTCTTTGGAAATGTAAACTTAATGAAACTAAAGTGCGAAAAGGTTCCGGGCGCTACACTAAACGGAGTACATTTGGATCTCACTGTATTCTGATAAATATGAAATACTTCTCAATCAAAGCCTTTAAACCAAGTATGGTTTGACAAAGACACCTACTCACGCTTATATTTGGCTGTGTTTTTAAACCTGGAAAAGATTTCAACCCAAGAAACTAGAGAGCTGCATGGAAACGGTAAATTTCCATTTACCGCGGTAACTATTGAAAACCGTGGGAATGGATGGCTTTTCTAGTAATATCACATATTCGGATCGAAAATGGACGAAAAAAAACAATATGAAATGGAAGTTGTTAAATTGATAAACATTTTAGTTGGAAATGGTTGGTAAATGGATAGAATCTATTTTCTATGGAAAATTCTAAAATAAATACTGTATTAGACGATATATGGCAATATAACATAGGTGCCACTGCTACTCATCTCACTTAGTTTGTTGTTGACTAGTTACTAGCTAGTTTGTTGTAGCCTAGTTACTAGCTAGCTAAGCTCACAGTACCGTCTTCTAGCTCGTATTACTCTTACTTTACCACAAGAGATTCATGGCTATTATAGCTGTCAATCGGTCCATTTTAAATTTTTGCGCCAAATTCTCGGAATAGATATTTTGGGAAGTGACTCACGCTACTTGGCGACGGGCGAACAAGAGTCCCTCAGTCAAGTGAAATTTTTCTACAGTTTTTCATCCTCCTTATTTTTACTAAAATTCCCGATGAAGAACCCGTATTGCAGTGGTAATTTTGGGCTAAACCAAGACGCTCAAAGGTTATATTCTTTCGAACTCTTCGGTAGGGAAATGCTTTTCTGCTGTTGTTCATTTCGTTAATGGTTGGAACTGCAATAACGTTTCTTAATTGGGAATGGGAATGGTTGGTATTTGGAAACCACGGATCGGCAACGGATGGGGAGGTTGATGAAAAATATGGGTGGAATTGGTAAACAAAACTGGTATGGAAAAAATGGTAACGTTTGAAACTGAAATGCAGCTCTCTACAAGAAACTAAATCAAGTAAGCTTGGACTAGACACATGTATTTGATTGAATTCTGGGAAACTTTGAAACATTTTGACCAAAGCTACTAAACCGAGAACGCTTGGGCAGGGACACCTAATCCCGCTTGTATTTAATTCAAGTTTGTAGCTGTCCCACGTAGTGCAATGGGATTTTGGCTGAAGGGTTGCCCAAGAGTGGGAGAGCTAAATTTACTTTAAAATTTGAGACTGAAAAATAACTTAAAAGTCAACTTTATTCCTTTGAATAAAATTAATGGGTTGGTCGAACTAACGTCGATCAGAAGTAATTCGGTGGAATAATGAACTGATTTTAACAAACAAAATTATTGCTTTAAACCATAAGCGTGACTCAGGCGAAAGTGAAATAGAACTATGGGCAAGAGAAACCCATAAAGACTATTGATAAAACTTTTTATTTGAAGGGTTAGTATTTCAATATGAAACAAAACATTTCTAATTAAATTTTTGTACAGAGTTATGACACACATTTACAGTTCACAAAACCAAATAGGGTTAATAATCAAAATCAGTTTAGTTATTTAGTAATTTCTTTAGTTAAAGTTAAGGTCAACAAAAATAATTTAACACATACTACTCAGAAACAATATTCTCATTTCGCAACACGTTTCATTTTATTACCGAATGCTTCACATAATATATCAAAATGATGCCAAACATTGATGCGGGTACGCGGAATCTCCAATATGATCGCAATGGATAATGAAACGAAAATGGATCACAACTAAGTTATGAAACCATAAACGAGTAGCCAAAACGTAGGATTTAAAAACATGAAGATTTTAAACTGTCAATGAGGTCTGCAGGTATTTCTTCAAAATGTAACATATTGTTGATATATAATTTTTATTAGTTGAATATATTCTTATGAGTAGTAAAAAGATGTGTAATAAGTTGCAATTTTTTTTAATGGATTATAAAGTATATGACGAAATTATTTTCTTTTATCTATAGAAAACGCTATATACAATTGAACGCCGACATTTATTTGTAGATACGCCTTGTTTATATTTTGTTTGTTGTTATCAAGTCTAAAGTTACGATTATTAAACTGATAAAGTATTTCGATTATCACTGTTTATAACAGTAAATTGAATAAATATATACTTCTTTTGTTTGTTTGTAGATATTTGTATATAAACAAATTCATCGTCTACTTCAGTTACAATCCATTAATGCATATCGTATTATTCTAGGAGAGCGATAGCTCTCTTAGATAAGACCTCATACCGACTTTAATGTATAAGGATGGTTTTTTGATTGGTTATAACTTTTTTTGTATCGTATTAACTGCTTTGAAAAAATTCCACAGAACTACAATTCGGGACCTAAATATGTGGTTAAAATTTCAAAAAGATCCATCCATTAGTTTTTCTTATAAAAAATAAAGTTGCTAAGGGTGGTTTTCATTTCCATAAAAATTTTACGATATTTTGATGAAAATCATGAAATTTTCCATAGAAATAACATGGGAAAAATTTAACAGATAGCCTTTTTGTGGAAGCCGTCATGAAATAACTATACGTTTGTTTGATTTGAAAACGGTTTCAAATGAAAGCCTCATATTTAGTATTTGTGCTTTCCAGCTTTCATTGATTAATTTTAAGTTTAAGTATGTTTAATTTTAAATTTTCAAAATTACCCCAATCTGCGTTATTTAAGCATGGATAGACTGATTTACTAGAAAATTGCAGCGCGACCAAAATTGGCCTTTTTTTGCGTTTAGTTGCGTCATATTAATCCGATTGTTTTTTCTTAATGCCTTTTGGTTGAAATGCCCTATCGGTAGTGAGATAAGACTGCTTTAATATTGCCGCCGTGACAAATACCCCGTTTGTGGTCGCCATTTTTTTAAGGGGCAAAAATTTGAGAGTGGGTCCTTTATCGTTGTCATTTTCATATTTTTTGAGGATTTGCTGATGGATAGATTTTAAATATAATATAAAGTAGGTTTCAAGTTTTAATATAAGCCTAATTTCATAATTTTCCACCTTTCTATTGTCCCACAATCTGTTTCTAAACTTGCCACTTTTTTTAAGGCGGTGAAACCCGTGAAATTGCGCTAAGCCTTGGTCGCTTCAGCCCCTTTAATGCTTCTAATCGTGGTGCGCAGCCATGGTGAATTAATTTCTCTAAGCCTTGGTCAAAACAATATCCATAGTGCACCAGGCCCGTCAATCTTATTTCCCATCCTGGTTTCCTCATATATGCTCTGTCTTCGAAGTCTGCTTTGTATTATGCTATGAATTTATGCTTTATTTATTTCGTAAGCATAGGTAACAGTAGTGATAGTTAAAAATGCCGTTATTTATTTACTCAAATCAGGGTTCCATTGTATTAATTAAAACCTTGTATTCTACCTAAATGATTAAAATGTTTCATTTGGTAATGCTTTATGAAAAACAACGCTCACTACAGAAGATTTATACACATATTCCTCACCAACGTAACACGTTTGTTTACCTTGTAAACTATTAAATACAATAAATACTATTGCCATTAACGGTGATTTTCTGGAAAGTATTGACAGCAAACCTTATTTTCTTAATTAATAGTTTACATATTTATAATTTAACTCAAACACACTTTTAACAAGTTATATTAATTGTGGTTATATGTAATATTTCATGAATGAAGCTCAGTTTCGAACAAAACCACTATTAGTGAGCCATCCAACAAACAATGGTTTGGAACTAATAATAATAATAATAGATGGAAATGATTAACGCAAGTTGATAAAGAAATTAATAATCTTTTGATTAATTATGTTAGAAAGGAAATGATTTACGCAAGTTGATAAAGAAATTAATAATCTTTTGATTGGAAATGATTTACGCAAGTTGATGATAAAGAAATTAATAATCTTTTAATTAGTTATGTTAGGAAGGAAATGATTTACGCAAGTTCATAAAGAAATTAATAATCTTTTAATTAGTTATGTTAGGAAGGAAATGATTTACGCAAGTTGATAAAGAAATTAATAATCTTTTAATTAGTTATGTTAGGAAGGAAATGATTAACGCAAGTTGATAAAGAAATTAATAATCTTTTAATTAGTTATGTTAGGAAGGAAATGATTAACGCAAGTTGATGATAAAGAAATTAATAATCTTTTAATTAGTTATGTTAGGAAGGAAATGATTTACGCAAGTTGATAAAGAAATTAATAATCTTTTAATTAGTTATGTTAGGAAGGAAATGATTAACGCAAGTTGATAAAGAAATTAATAAATTAATAATAATTTGATAAATATTATGGGGAAGAATATAATACTTCTTTTCCCCTTCTGATATGGGAACTCATGACGGAGACAATAGGGAGCTAACAGTTCTGACCCTGAAACGTCACACCCTTCTATCTCTTACTGGAGTTTCATCCCCCCTAACGGTTGGAAACAGTATTCTACTCGCAAAAATTCCAACCAGAGAGGGGCTGTGTGACGTCAGACTATCTGTTCCCCCTAGCCAGTTGTTAGCTCCTTATAGCTTTTAGACCAAACTACATTTTAAATGTCAGGAAGCTTTGACTGTAATTGGATTTAGGAATATTTTGAACTAATAATTCTACCCAAATGATTAAAATCTTAAATTAGGTAAGGCTTTATGAAAAACCACGCTTTCTACAGAAGATATCCACATATTTCTCGCCAACGTAACATCTTTTTATACCTTGCAAACTATTAAACATAAGAAAAAGCACTGTCGTTAACAGTGATTTTCCAAGGAAAGTAATGACAGCACACCTTATTTTGTTAACTAATGGACCCAAGATTTATAATTTATCTCAAACACTTTTAACAAGTTTTATTAATGTTTATTTTGTTACATTTTAAATATTTTTTGTTTTATTACATTTTTAAATATTTTTGGTTTAATACATTTTAAAAAGTTTTGGTTTATTAAATTTATATTTTTTGACAGTTATGATTATTAATTTTTTTGAAAAAAGACGCTCTACAGTGCTGCCCCCAATAATTCGTCTTCAGCGCTAGCTAGGTTAGTGGTGGTCTTTAGAACTTTCGTAACCGACCAATCAAAATTGTTTTTGCTGGTTTGCAATCAGGGTTGGAAATAAGAAATATTTCTTATAGGACGTGTGTCCAGTGACCCCCTATTTGACTCGAAAATTTATAGGACATTGTAACTGGAGTGTGCGTGCCAAAATATTCTCGCTTCTCCATAGTCAAGATATCAAAATTTCGGGATACTCATTGGTCAAACTGTCCATAGTTTAAAAAAAAGTTATGGGACATTTTAAAATTTTATTGGACAATGTCCACTGTCCTGTGCTTATTTCCGGTTTCGGGCTGCCAGATTCTGAGTGAGTCTGACGTAGCAGACGACAAATGAGTTTTCCTTTAAAATTCTCATAGAGTGGCACAGGCTTAGCAATTTTAATTAATATTTTAGTTAAAAATGGTTTATTGTTCAGTTTTTAAGTGTAAAAGTCGCACGGAAAAAGATAAGGGGATTTCGTTTTACTGTTTTCCTTGTGTAAATAAGAAATATGGGCCTTATATTGAAGAACTTTCGCGTAAAAGAAGGCAGGCTTGGGTTAACGCCCTTCATCTTGAAAAAAAATTTTCAACTTTTGATCTAATACAGAAATGGCATAGAATATGTAGTCGTCATTTTATTTCAGGTAAGAAATACTAAAATTAAAGAAATGGTACAAGTTTTAAAATTTTTTCATTAATGCAATGTATTTTAATTTAGGAAAACCATCAAATTTGGAGGATGAGACGCACCCTGATTGGGTTCCATCACTTTTCCTGGGATATAGAAGTGTGCAAAGCTTAAGATCTCCAAAATCTAGACTAGATTTACATAATCGGTATTTAGAGCGTTCTGAGAAGAAGAGAGAATTGGAATCAAAAAGTGAAAATGCGATCTCAATGTCATCATTGGGAAATGATCTCTTCGTTTCTGTGTTAACGGAAGATAGTCAAGATGATTCTGTGTTAACGGTAGACAGTCTAGATGATTCTGTGATTATGGAAATAAGCATTCTTGAAGACAGAATTGAAGATTCTGGAAGAACTGAAGTTGCTTGTCAATGCGTACCACTTTTTTTAAATGCATCTGTTCAAGCTAATGTTAAAATGGTGGAGGCATCGAGTCAGACAAGCAATAATACATACAAAACTGCCGAAATTCAAACTGATCTAACCATAGAAAATATAAATTTTTATGAAGACTTCAAAAAATACAATCAAATGAAACGAGGACCGTTTATTATACTTGCCTTCCATCAATTCTGTAGTACCATTTGATTAGATTTAAGATGTTCATAGTATATTTTTGCAAATTTTAAATTTTTTATTGCACAATTAAGGTGGAAGGAATAAAAATTATCACAAATTAAGTTTTATCACTTTTTCTTTCCTGGTCTACCTCTACCTCGGTTTTTGGGTTGGTTTTTAGAAAATATTTTGTACTTGGGGCCTTTGTAATTTTTAAAGATATGTAATGAAAGTTATTATGAAACTATTTCTATCACAGTTCTCATTATCACAAGCTATCATTCTCCCCTCTTCCCCTTTACCGCAATAACAATACTTTTTATTGACCAGATTTTTACAATTGCGGCTAGAGAGTTCACTGGAATTTCTCTAATGCCATTATAGAGAACATTTCTTCTAAAATGCTTACAAACCAATTCTAATAATATGCACTTGTAAAAATTTTTTGTACATTTTTGAATTATTTCTTCCCAAAGTTCAGTCAGGTAAAATTCTTTCAATTTTGACTTCATTCAGTGTCCAAATGACAAAAATCACAATAACTTCTATCACGGATCATCATTTGGGTTTGTACTTGATAATAGTAAGCGTAACTAGAGGACAGTTTATACTTCTTCGTTTGTTAACAATATTCCAAGCATGAAGATTTCGTAGTTGCATACTCGTCTATTTTTATTTCTCTTACTGAATAAGGGCATTTGATTTCTAATAATCCAAGACCGCAGCATTCGCAAGAAATTTTGTTATCAGGTGAAGCTCCCATGAATGGGAAATCTGGGTTTATAACCAATCCTGACATAAAACACAGATTTGCAGGAGCATGTTTTGAAATTTCCAAAAATATTCAAACAAACATCTCACCTCATGTCATTGTTTTCAAGCAAATTGCTTTAATTTTTAAACCGTTTTCTTCCCTTTTATGACTGCATACTTATACTTTAAGACTTGGGCTCTTTCCACTAACATCTCTTTCTGCCACTTTCTACAAACTCTATATACTCCAAAAGGAGAATAATCGTTTGTTCAACAACGTTCAATTCTATGATATAAATGTAATTATAATTTTGCCCGTTAAAACCTAAAAACTACCCTTATGTGATAGATTTAAACAAGGTTTAACTAGTAAAACTTCCTTACATACAGCCGCAATTTTGATTTTTAATAGGGCACCTTCCCCCTCTTTAAAGTTCACTTTTTTTCGGCTTTTCGCCCTTACCACACCCCACTCAGGGAGCACATTATCCTATTTTTGAGCTCACTGCCCCACTCGATCACGCAAGTTGCACGCACTTGCGTGATCGAGTGGGCTACACCCTTACGAACTCTGCCTCTTCAAAGTTCACTTTTAGGCGGCAACTTTCCGAAGCCAGGCTTAAGGTTCGTATTCCTCTATTAAAAACCTGTATTTAATTATATCTATTACTTCAAATTATATTTAGAAGTATTTTATGGGTTAATAAGTTGGTTATTTAAACCAACTTCGTACATCGTTTGTGCTCAATTATTTTTTTCTTTCCAATTTTCCTTTTGTTAAAGTTTATGATAAGCCTATTTTTTATTACTCACATTTCATTATTACCTACATCATTGAAATCTGAGTGTTTTGCAAAGGGTTCTTTGTGTACCTTTGCAAATTCAAGGGTTTCTTTGTGTACCTTTGCAAATTCAAGGGTTTCTTTGTGTACCTTTGCAAATTCAAGGGTTTCTTTGTGTACCTTTGCAAATTCAAGGGTTTCTTTGTGTACCTTTGCAAATTCAAGGGTTTCTTTGTGTACCTTTGCAAATTCAAGGGTTTCTTTGTGTACCTTTGCAAATTCAAGGGTTTCTTTGTGTACCTTTGCAAATTCAAGGGTTTCTTTGTGTACCTTTGCAAATTTAAAGGGTTTCTTTGTGTACCTTTGCAAATTCAAGGGTTTCTTTGTGTACCTTTGCAAATTCAAGGGTTTCTTTGTGTACCTCTGCAAATTCAAGGGTTTCTTTGTGTACCTTTGCAAATTCAAGGGTTTCTTTGTGTACCTTTGCAAATTCAAGGGTTTCTTTGTGTACCTTTGCAAATTTAAAGGGTTCTGTGTGTACCTTTGCCAATTCAAAGAGTTCTTAAAAAGTTCCTTGTGAACTGCTGGGTGTAACAAACATATTTGCAAAACCCGTTGCAATATATTATTAAATACATTATTGTGACAGCCATTCTTGACTATTTAAAATGGTTACTCGAGAACAAGCTAAGCGGAAAAAAAAACGCCTTGCAATGGGGAAATCTAGAACAGAAGCTAACTTAAAATTGCAAGCTGAGAGTAAAGCTTTGCAAAAGAAGCAAAGTAGGCAACTTTGCCTTAAAAAGCACTATTTGAAAAAGAAGGAGTGCTTTCAGAGAAAATACGCAAATAATCAAGTTGCGCGTAAATCTGGCCTTGGTATTGCGAAAAAAAAAAATTGGACTAAACCACGTGGTGGCACTACTAATGTGGGTTCCCAATCAAAAAATAAAAAAAAATATATGAAACCCACTAAACAAGATAAGTTTGGTTTTGCAAAAAAGCTTCTCAATGCGGGAATTTTCAAAACGAAAAACAAAAAAATTATAGCTGAAAGCTATAAAAGGTTTCTAGTCAAACGTCTAACTGAAAGACTGGCGGCGTCAGAGTCTTTCAACGGTGAGACTAAAAAACAACGCACGAAGTCTATCTCTCACAACCTAAAATGCCAAGTGCTAGCTGGTAGAATATTGCATTTCAAAAGGCAATTATATTCGGCTTACCACGCCCAAGTAACGAGGATAGTTAGTGAATTTAAGGATTTTGTCAAAAAAATCAAAGAAATTGGGTCAGTCACTTGTGACAATTTGACAGAAGTTGTGGGTGGTAAAAGGCTTCACAGTAGCATGAAAGAGGCCTATTTCCATGAAACTACCTATTATCCGATTGGAAATAATGGTAAAATATTGAAAAATGACGATGAGTCACATTACGGCAAAATTTTTCAATTGGATTCTGATGGTCGTGTACGAAAAGTTCTGAGAGACCGTGTTACCACTTCGACTAAAGAATTGTTTGTTGACGAAATGGGAAATATCGTTGACATGAAAAACAATAACGCAACTAGTAATGTTGAACTAGTTTTACAAGTTAATGAATCGGGAGATGTTACGAATCTTTTCAACATTGTTGAAACTGAAGAGAAGAATCCAAAATCAAATTTTGTGATCAATGAAGGTGGGTTTATTGAAACCCAAAACAAAACTGTATATTGGGAATGCAGTGATATTTGTAATGTTCGAACTCGAGCCATTGCAAAAGTACTAGCTTTCGTAAACACAGTTGCCAATGCGAATGAAAAATCTTTGACTAAAATTTTTGAGTCTGATTTGGACCTTTGCGAATTAAGAAAAGAATTTTGCAAAAAATCAAACGTGTTTATACCACCAGATGGAGACGAAATAGTTGTGAGAATAGTTCCGTTCCTAGGACACACTGCTTACTGCGCTGATAGCGAAGAGTGCCAAAGTTATTTGCGTGCTTTCGCTGAACTGGCTCCTCACTATTCGGGAATTAGAAATATTCTGAATAATATTTATCACGTCAAAGCGTTACTCAACGCGTTAACTAAAATCTCAACTGAAATTGAAAGTGGTGATTACGAGTCTGTGACGAATGTCATGGCGGAATTAAGGAAAACCCTTGCTACACGTGGGAAAAATTTAAATAAGGAACAAAACGATGCTCCTGAAGGAAGCGTTAACGCTCCTCGGCCGAGTCTCGATGAAAGTGAAATCTTGAGTCTTTACGAGAATCAATTCGCTCGGGCAATGCTAAACACCAACGAGTTTCACGACACGCCCTGCGACTGCTGTTTAAGATTATTGAAAAAATCTGATTTAAGAGCAGTAGAAAAATTGGTAAACAGTGCTGTTTTTGAGAACGAGGCCTATCTGATTTTAAGAGCTGGCTGGATAATGAATAATTCGGACGCTAGAGAAGCGGACATGCTTCTATGTCGTTACTGCGCTACGGATTTGGGAAAGGGTAAAGTTCCCAACAGAAGTTTTCTGAACAACTTGGCAGTTGACAATCCTCCGCCAGATGTCACCAATTTAAACATGTTCGAGAAAGTTTTAATTCAAATTGTGAAAGCCTTCCACACTGTGGTGCGGTTAGGCACTAAAACCAACTCCAACATGCAATTTGGCACGGTTAAAGCTTTGAAGGGAAGAGTAATTTATCTTCCAATACCCGTGGAGAAAAATTTGAAGATGATTCCCAAGACGGTGCCCAAAAATCACGAACTGCATATCTTGGTGAATGGCGTTCCCACAGCGGACAAAAAAGTTTGGCAACAGGTTGTTTGCCTCGAAAAAGTGTTGAAAGCATTCAGTGTGCTGAAAAAGATAAACCCTTTTTACAAAGACATTGATATTTCGACAATGAATGAGGAATATATTTGTGGAACGCAAGAAATTGATGGAAATGAAAATTCATTGACTCCCGAAGAATTACTGAGCGTAACAGATCCACTTGCGTTAATTAATGATGTATCCGATGCGTTGACACGCGCTTCCGCTGCGCTTCAAACAGAAGGGCCAGCGGATAGTAGTCACGACGTCCAAGGTGACCAAAACGCTTCGAACATACAGGAGCAGGATGAAAATCAGTCTAGGCTTGCACCAGGCAACGCCTACAAAATTTTAACACAGCCCGAGGCTTTGTTGCGAAAACTATCTGAGGGTGAAGCCAATGATCTGTACGATCATTACTCTATTCATCCAGTGAACGTTCAACCACCGAAAGATTTACTGGGCGCTTACCAAATGAAGCGCGTCGAAGCCGAGCCAGTTAGCACTTGGGACAAAAACTTGGAATACATGAGCTTTGTTCATTTGTTCCCTAAGGGTCGCTTTGGCAAGCACGATGATAGACCATTTGGGAAAATAACGGAAACCGAGTATCGTTTATCCCGTTTTTTGAACAAGAGTCCAATTTTTAGACGAGATTACGCCTATCTGTTCCATTCTTATCAAGAATGCGAAATGAAAGCGATTTCTAGCAGTTTGAACTACGTTCTTCGTGTAAAAAAACCCATGCCTATTGGGGTTGAAAATTTGCTCAGTCGCGTTGAATCTGGCGATAAAGAACTTGAGAGTAATTTAGCTACTTTCTTGGGTCATATTCGAGGAACTAAGGACTACTGGTATAAAGTTCTTAGAAACGTTTTAGCGATGATTCGGGAATTTGGTCCTCCCACCTGGCTTTTAACTTTTAATCCGGCCGAATACGATGATATGGAACTGCACGATCACTTGAGAAAAGTGAATTCAGACGTTCCAGGAATAGAGTCGATGACGGTGGCTGAATTGTTGAATTTGGATCCGCTTAGCGTAAATTTGCACTTTCACAACAAAGTGAGGTCGCTGCTAAACAACTTTGTCTTGTGTAAGCAAAATCCAGTTCTTGGCATGATAGAACATCATTTTTGGCGGGTTGAATACCAATCTCGTGGTTTACCTCACTACCACATGCTTTTGTGGGCCAAGGACGCTCCAAAGATTGGAACTTCTTCGCCTGAGACTATTTTGGATTACGTGCAAAAACACGTCACGTGTTCGATGCCAAGCGCATCGATAAGTCCAGAATTGCACCGGCTGGTAAAAAAATTTCAATTTCACAAATGCACCTCCAGTTGTTACAAGAAGGTGAAAAATTCTAAAAAAGGATCGAGAGTGTGTCGTTACGGTTTCCCTCGTAACGTAACAAACGTAGCGACTATGAATTCCGTTAGATCAGTTACTCGTCACCGTAAAATGAAAAAGGTGCAGAAACGGTTGTACGACTTGCCGAGAAAACAGCACGAAGAATTAATAAATGATTATAATCCAACGCTACTATTGGCTTCCAAAGCCAACATGGATTTGCAATTTGTCGCTGACAAATCGGAAATAGTGGCAAACTATGTTACGGCTTACGTGACAAAGGGAGACCGGGCTGACATGGACCAAACTTTTGCCGAGTTAGGCAACGAAAGTTTGTCCAAAAAATTATTTGCCTATAGATTGAAATCTTTGACGTGCAAGCAAATAGGAATTTATGAAGCTCTCGATATGATGCTGGGCCAAGACCTTTACAACAAGTCTGACAGCACTAAATTTATAAACACTAACTTGAAAGAAAACCGATCGAGAATTTTGAAAGGTTACAAGGAACTCGCTCGTTTGAGGGAAACTGACCCCGAAAGCAAGGACACTTGCCAAAAAGGGTTCGTCGACGACAAGTATCCGAATCGTCCCGACAGCTTGGAAAATCTTAGTTTGCGGGAATTTGGTCAGTTTTACGATTATGCCATGCGCTCCGAGGGTGTCGAGAAAAATGCGAATCTCATCCAGTTGAAAAACAATCTGGGTTTCATGAGAAAGAGAATTAAGCCGTACATAATAGAGCACTTTATTCACGACCCGATGGAGGAGAAAGAACAGTATTGTCACGCTCTACTGATCCTCTTCAAACCGTGGCGTGACGAAACTGAGCTATTGGGCGATTTTGAAACATACGCCGATGCTTTCGAAAACTCGCTTTCGGTGTTAAAAGACATGAGAGAATATCACGAGAAGCTGTCGGTTTCCAAAGAAGTTGAAAAGAAACGGAAGGCTTCTAAAAAGGCGAACGAGCTAGAAACCATAGTATCGGAGGCCGAAAGTGAAGACGATGAAAATGCGCTACAAGGGAAAGAAATTGTTATCGAAACTGAACACGCGATGGCTGATGTGGAAGCTGCCATGGAAATCAATTTCGAGACTGATGATGACAATGTGGCGTTACTAAACTCGGATCAAAGGCGAATATATGATCACATCATGGATCACTTCTCCCAAGAGGGAGAAAAATCTGGAAACAAGTGCCTTTTTGTGTCGGGACCTGGTGGCACTGGCAAATCGTTTCTTATCGACACTCTCGCCAACGCAGTAAGGCGACGCTTTCAAAATCCTGCTAGCGTGGCAATTGCCGCGCCAACGGGTTTGGCAGCGTTGAATGTTAATGGCGTAACATTACACAGATTACTAATGTTGCCGGTAGATCATGGGCGTATTGCCGAATACCATTCCCTAAGTTCTGACAATATGAGCATTATGAAAGAAACTTTGGGAAATTTAAAACTGTTAATTATTGATGAAATTTCCATGGTCTCGTCGGTGTTACTGACTCACGTTCACTTGAGGCTGAACGAATTTTGGGAAATGAACCAACCATTTGGTGGAGTTGTATTTATCCTTGTTTTGGGTGACTTTTTCCAATTGCCTCCGGTTCAAGGAAATCCCGCGTTCATCAAAATCACTTCCGAAGAAGCCAGACTTAGATTCAATTGCATCGGAGGAAGTGATCTTTGGAAGTTTTTTAAATACGATGAACTAACGCAAAATGTTAGACAAGCCAACGACCAAAGTTACGGCGACATTTTAAGCAGAGTTAGAATTGGAAATATTTCTAAAGCTGATGTTGCAACCTTAGAAAGTAGATTGGTTGCTCGAGGAAAAAACATCGAGGTGGCTATGGACCTTTTCATTAAACTGTCCAATGAAGGGTTTCGCCCAATTTGTTTGATGCCTAAATTAGCCATGTGCGAAAAATTCAACGGCGAAATGCTGCGAAAAAACGGCGAGAAAGTTGAAGTCATTCCTTGCCAGGATAGACTCGCTGACTATGGAAAAAAAATGAATAAAAACATTTTGAGGAGACTTCAAAGTCTAAAAAACGAACCGTCCAAAACGGGCGGTTTGGAGAGCGAGTTAATTCTTTGCGTTGGCTGCCGTATAATGGTCAGAAGGAATATCAGTTTTGAAAAAGGCGTTGTAAATGGTACGATGGGTTTCGTAACTGGATTCAAGAAGGACGAACAAGGAAACGTTGTTGGTATTTTTCTCAGAGTAGATCGCGAACCGAATAACGACAACGACAACGCTAACACTGACTTTTTAGTTGAGAAAATTTGCGTCAAATTTTTGCTCATGACAAACATTTACGTTAAGCGCTCCCAGTTTCCCGTCATCCTGGCATACGCAATTACGATACACAAAAGCCAAGGCATGAGTTTAAAATGCGCCATTATGGATTTGGGTCCGAATTTATTTGGAACGGGCATGGCGTACGTCGCTTTATCGAGAGTGACGTCCTTAGCCGGACTCCATCTATTACAGTTCGATCCGACTAAAATTAAGGCGGATGGACGAGCCATAATGGAATATAACAGGCTTCGCAAAAAATATAGGCCAGATCTGCCTCTTTTGGAAATAACGGAGTCGAAAGAAAGTAGAGGTGGGAAAAGAAGTGCGCCTACACTATCTAAAAGCCTTTTAGAAGGCGAGGAAGTGAGATGTGAAGAAACACCGAAGAAGAAAAGGAAAGCCCAACAGAGTTTGGATAGTTTTCCCTTGAAAGGTTTAGCTAACGATGATCAAGTAACGTGCTATTCTAATAGCGTTTTGCAACTACTCTTATTAGTGCCGGAATTAAGAGAATTGGTTAAATCTTACAATGGATCATTCGTTGAAAAACCAGTTTTACGTTGCCTCCATGACACGATAAACGACATCGAGAGTTCTCAAGGAAGTTTCAGTCGTAAAGGGTTGGAACTGAGAATGGCTGTCGGAAATCATTTTACGCAAAACGTTCAACAAGACGCCAGTGAATTTTTGATGGTGCTCTTGACGACACTAAGTCAAGAAATGGAAGCCAATTACTCTAAGGCTCTAAAAGATCTTTTTTGGTCAAAGTCGCGAAACTTTACCAAATGCCCCAAATGTCAAGTTGAACAAAATTCGGAAAATATTGTTGAAAGCAACATTTTCAATCTTCCACTAGAAAACCGAGATAAAATTGATTGGAAATCTCTAGAAAAAAGGATGAGATTAACAGAGGTGCCATGCGTATTTTGTAACAACCCAAAAATACAAGAGCGTGATGTATTGATATCCAGCGGGAAGTACGTATTTTTGTGTCTTCTCCGTGGCGATTACAAAGATGGTCGTCCCGTTAAGATTTCGACCAAAATATCAAGTTTTGAAAATCAAAATGTCACTTTGAGCAAGATGCTTTTTAAAACTAAAGGGGCGATTATTCATAAAGGTCAATCGTTGGCCGAGGGACATTATGTGAACTTTGTGAGAAAAGACAACGGCTGGTACGAGGTCAGTGATGCAATAATCAGAAAAAGGGAGAGATTCGTCAGTAACTTGACTGACGTCACTGTTCTGCTCTTGGAAAAAGTCCAGACACATTAAAGGATCTAACGTGATTGAAGAATCCATATCAAATTTACCCCGGGTAAAGCTTAAAATTTCAATATTCGTACCAGAAAGGAGCATCATATCTGTCAAAGATATACTAATAGTTTCATATTCCCTTTAAAGTAATTTATGATTGGGTAAATTTGTTAATTCTCGAGCAAGTTAAAGGTTTACAATGGTTGGAGATAAATTTTGATGTTGCCCAGACTATAATAACCGTGAATGGGAGAGGAAGGAGGATTGTAGGGCCATGCTATTGTTTCGAAAAAAGGCGATGATTCTTGAATTAATTTTTAAATTTTCTAGTGAAGGGTTTTGCCTTGCCCCAATGGTATTTTATATAAAAACAAGTTAAAAACGTAGCCCCTGTTGGTAATGCTATGTGATTAAATATAATTCTTTAATAAGCTGGTGTTACTATTGAGACAAACTCATATTATTAGTTAACATTGAACAGATTTTTGGAACTGAGATTTAGACACTCGTACCCAAATTTTAAATAAATACTGATTAAAATTAATATATTCCAAGAGTTCTCTAAATATCAGTTTCGCAACTACCATTTTTCTCTTTTAAGCGCGCTATATTTTTTTTACATTAAGACGCTCATAATTTTTTTTTTGCATTAACAATTTCAAACCGTTCCAAAAAAGTCCACGAGATTTTATAAACAAAATTAATTTAATCTAATATCATACTGTTTTAATTTCAACCCCTGTAGCGAAGATTTTGTGTTTAAATATTATTTATTAATATAACCTTTTCTTTGTATAACTTATCAATAATGTGTACCCGACCCAATCTAATACCACTTACAAAAATTTATTTTAAAGTATTTAATAGCCATATGAACTTATTAATTTGTCCCACTAACTAATATCCTACTATTGTTGGATAATTTGTTTTTATAAAGTTTGAGAATTATTTCCCCAATTGCGGTTACCAAAAAATATATATATATATTACATTACCCGTGTAAATAAAATAACTAAAACATTTTTTTTTTCAATTAATATTCCAGGAAGTTTTGCATATTCTCTTTGTGTTTCTCACCAGCTGGAGTAGTCTGAGTGACGGGTGCCATTGATTAAAACCAACAGGGGTAGAATTTGCAAAGCCTTTTGGAATAATTTTTTTTCTTCAAAATTTTATAACCTTTTCATTGTCCCTTTGGTAACCCACGCGCAAAACAATAATTGTCATGTTCTAGCAGCACTGTTTTCAAACTTAAAGCTAAGAGTTGCCTGACATAATTTATAAAAATTGACCCTCAAAATCTCATATTTAAATGAACATATAATAGCCAGTAAATGGTAAAGTTTTCTTTCGCCTCCTCCCCCTCCGCCCCTTTACATAACTAATATACCGAAGAACAAAATTATTTCGACAAAAATGCTACGAGCAGTTCATATGTTCAACTTTGAAACATGCAATTTAAAGACTATTTTCGTACAACTACAAGCGTATTGTATCAACACGTGCCAGCTGCTAAGCTTCAACAGAAAGATAATTCATCATAGCCTTTACCAGTATAATAAAAGATTAAAACTACACAGCCAAAAAGTATGAACATCATCATTATATAAAACAACACCACAAGACTTCGATAGACAGATCAAGAAATATAAATATTCAACTTTTATGCCGAAATAACAGACACTTTAGACTGGCGTGTGCAAAGAATGAGAGCGACTTTGGATTAAAAACAGCAAAGATATTCAAAGAAATAACCCTCGTATTTGTTGAGTGAGTGTCTATAGAACGTCAAACTGTACCAAGGCCAAATAATACGTGTCAATTATTTAATTTCCCTGCATAGTTATATAACGACTTGGCAAGCCTTGCCTTCAAGTTCATCAACACAATAGAAGTTCATAACAGATATGATTTTGCTAAAAAAACTTTTTTGAACAAAAGTTGCTTCAACGTTATTAAAATTTAGAACAGCAATGGTTTGTTACTAAAATTATGTACTTTACTATGTTGGGAGTTTGGGCGCACTCCTGTAAGCCAAGCTTCTGGGCGACAAAGTTTTGAGGGAATAAGGGACTTGTCAGCATGCCTACCCTACAGGAACTGACTACCCCGTGTCCGCGGCTGGTGAAATACCCCAAATCCCCCCTCCTTCACCACCCGATTAAACCTCAAGTACTTCACTCGTAACTCTAAAAAACCCAACTGTGATTAACCGCCTAATCACCTTGGACTTCAATTTAAATTTCCATCGAAACGCCTTATGAACGTTATTTTACGGACGTTTGCCAAACAAAACAAGCTCGATGGAATTAGTAAAATAAAGCTGCCAATTAATGACGTTAAGCAGTAATGCTATTTGAGTTCAAAAGTAATAAATATCAAAACAAAATAAAATGGACTGGAGATGTCGCTACCAAACACAAGGCACATCATTAACTCTCTGAACTAAATTGCAGATTCTACATTAACATAACAAAATCACGCGCGATGGAGCTAGTAAAAAAGCTTCCGATTACTGAAATTAACCATTAACGCCATCTTAGTTCAATAGTGAAACACAAGGCTCCTCATTAACTGTGAACTAAACTGCAGACTCTACATCAATAAAACAAAACCAAGCGCGATGGAACCAGTAAAAAAAGCTACCAATTAATGACATTAACCACTAACGCCATCTTAGTTCAATAGTATTAAATATAGAAAAAAAATAAATCAACTGGATTGAAGATGTCACTAACGAAATACAAGGCGCTTCATTAACTCTCTGAGCTAAACTGCAGATTCTACACCAACAAATCACTACCCTTTTTAAAAAGCATCTTTAAGTATATTAGCAGTATTTTAACAAACTCCCCCTTCCCTTTTTTATACCTAAAATAATTTAACATTAAAACCCATGCTTACTATTTTTCTGGCTATTATATATTCTCAATTTTACAGTCCTAGGATTACATGTGTATAAATATTTTTTCATCATTGAATTATTCACTTGAGAGATTAACAAAATGATTATTGGTGCTCTAACGTTAATGTTGAACTTTTCACACTTTTTAAATCCAACCTTCACGTATGACTCTCTTTGAACATTTTTTTAATCCCTCTCATGTATTCATAGTGAAACTTACATTTTAGATTCAGTTAAAATTAATTATAGTTATTCCTAGCTTTTCCCTGTTAAGGTCTATTTTTTGACAGTTAGGACGCTATCACTAATTATTCTCAAAAGCCTTTCTGGTGTCCAAAATAATTTTCCTTATAAAGTTACGAATGAAACCCTTTAAAAAATACGCAACTATTAGCTTTAAACGTGAAAAATAAAATTTTTATTTATTGGAAAATAATTATAATGAATACCATAAATAAATAACAACCAGGGAAATTCAATTCCAAATTGCGTCCTATAAATAAATGTAGCAATTATCAAACCAAATGTGTTTTTAAAATAAATCTTTAGCACATGCCAATAAAATAATAATCATACGTGTTTTAACTTTGAAAAAAAGTTTAACAAAAATATTCTTAAAGCAATTTATTGTTTTAATGACTTTTAAGTAATTACTGAACAGCCATAACTTTAAAAAATTACAATTTATATTTTAACTATTATATAAAATAAATAATACTATTAACCCTAACTTTTGTCATCAATAAACTACTGTAACTCTCATTTCACTTTATTTATCAAAGGTAAAATAGTTACCATTAGTTTCATAAATACTACTAAATAATTTGTTGATCCTATTATTTCCTATATTCAATGATAAATCTAAGCACAGTTCCATTGCCAGACTCCCGTAGTACGCTGGCTAATCATTTATCATCTATCCCAATGGCTAAATCCAATTAAAATTGTACTTAAGGACAGAGCGAAAAATAAAATATGCCAAACTACCACACTATACGGAAGAGAAAATCTTTTTAAGACGCGTTATATTTATATTATATTATAATTATTATGATATTGCCAGCTTTTCCAAAACACTACAAAATTGTATTTCTTTTCCCCTGAAATATTGCCAAATTATTGCTAGTTGTCTTTTTTAATGCCACTTTTAACAAAAAAAATTACTATTTTAGTTTCTTAAATTAGGTTAAAGTTAATCACAAAAGATGGTAATCTATATGTTGAATCTCGTGTAAAGGTTAAGAGAAATATCCGTTCTGAATAAGATCTTGTTGACACAATGACATTGGAAATGGGGTTCAAAATTAACGTGAAAGCAACTGGTATATTCTGGTCTGGGTTCATCAGAAATAGTCGAACTAAAATCTTTGTCATGACATCACACCCTCGTATATCTACGAATTTCATCAGCTTAAATTAAGACTAAAAATATTGATGTGACGTCCCCTTAGCTAATAACTCTCAGTCTATTGAATGACAAACTATTTCCTTTTCTGCAGCTAGCGGGAATGAGCACTGAAATAAATTAATCACCACCGCATGTACGCAAAATTAATAAAAATTAAGACCGAAGTAACAGATATTAATCAAAACGCGTCTTGGATTTAACCAAGACCTACAAAGTATCGATAAGAACAAGGTTAATCACTTGACTGAATGCGCAGATATTGAAACTTTTTTTTTAATTAAAACTTACATGCTTAAGAAAGTATGTTCCATCACCCTATTCCATTGAATAAACTTACTTTACTGGTAGTAAATTTTTTCCCTCTCAATAATTTGAAAAATTTACTTATCTCGGGTTTTCGAGCACAATTCCATTCCCCGAAAACATTTTATAACTACATTTATTATCACTTTTAAGAGTTTTCGTGTGGAAAAATACCTCATAACTAGTAACTACACGTAACAATGAAAAAACGATTAGGGGGTAGTCTGCTTTAGATTCTGCTGCGCCCGATACGAACAAGGAGGATGTATAGTTGTATACCCCCCTTGATAGAAGTACGCCTTGTGCCATTCTCATGCCTTGTCTTTCGCTGGCCTCGTCACCAAGGCAATAGCCCACTCAATTACGCGTTAAGCTGCTCGAGAATTCTGTGTGAATCACTTTTTAAGGTATTCGTCAGCAAATAGTAATTGTTTTTGAGAGCATTCCTCGCCTTGAAATAGGACAACTACGAAATAATTCGACCAAATTGAAGTTTAAATATTCGAACAAATCTTATTTTATAAATATCTTCTACCATTTCAATTTCTATAAAACTGTTCTACCAAATGCATAAAGAGTGCTACCAGAAGTCTCTGGGGCTACTAGAAATACAACATTTACTATAGGAAGATTCGCAGCGACAAGTTTAAAAATCCCATATTCCTTTAAAAACCGTTAATGCATTATCCTTGTTCCTGAAGATATACAGACTAAGTAGCAGAGTCGAGCCACAGCGTCGTAGATCACGCGACTTGGTGAACGCAGGCTATTTTTCAAAATAACCAAGTCATAAATTTCAGGCTACGACCACGCTTAAGTTAACAATTACAACAAAGAAAATCAAAAAATTACGAATATCATGCACGCCCCTACTGCTTGCGAACCATAGAAACGCCATGGCAGAACCGTTTGAACATTGTCTGTCGTACCGTTGCTATAGACCCTTTTTACGTAAAAAAGAGATGTCAATCCTTAGTATCGGGACATATGGGAGGGGGGGGGGTTTGACCCCTCGCCGTCTCTGCTCTATTTATGATCTTTCCATCGACTCGACTCACTCGAGCGAGATGGAAGGCAAAGTTTTACCCCCGTGTCTTCCCATGTCGAAGTGGTCTATTAACATAAGTCAGTTTAACCAAGAGTAAAAATCATAACGTCCATGTTGAATGTGCTGCCATTGTTGAAATTTGCACTAAAATTAACAAAAGGTTTCACTATGGAGCGTTCAGGGCATAAACGGGGATATGTTAGCAACCTATTAACGACACAATGTCATACACGTACTCTCTTAAAAGTGATAATAAATGTAGTTATAAAATGTTTTCGGGGAATGGAATTGTGCTCGAAAACCCGAGATAAGTAAATTTTTCAAATTATTGAGAGGGAAAAAATTTACTACCAGTAAAGTAAGTTTATTCAATGGAATAGGGTGATGGAACATACTTTCTTAAGCATGTAAGTTTTAATTAAAAAAAAAGTTTCAATATCTGCGCATTCAGTCAAGTGATTAACCTTGTTCTTATCGATACTTTGTAGGTCTTGGTTAAATCCAAGACGCGTTTTGATTAATGTATAATGGCATGATAGTCTTTGCCTTTCCAAACTGAAAAGTGTCATTTTTCCCAAGAATTAATCAGATACGAAATATTTTTGAGTTTAATTCCGCTTAGCAATTTGAAGATAAGACAGGTAGTCAACGAAAATAACAAACCACTTGAAAGACTCATATCTTTTATAATAGCTTAGCCAGGATATGATATGAAGAGTCCCCCTTCCAACTGACACGTTTAAGATAAATTTTTAAGTTAATTAAAAGTTAATGATTAAATTAATCGACATGATTTCTACAGATTTGTGGTCCGCGATTCATACTTATACAATAGCAATAAGCAACCCAAACCTTTTTTCTCAATAAAAATCGATTAATCAAGATTGCCCCGGCCAGATTAGAGCTTCATCGTTTGTAAGGCTCCATCTTTCGAGAACATTGTGCCGTCACTGTTAAGAAGGATAAGTAATCCTTAATCCCAATCCATTTTAACTCACAAACGACTCCCTATCACTTTCAAATTTACCAATGAAAGAAAATCTTCACTAGTGCATAGCTTTTCGACGCCTTTAACAGTGCTAAAACGTTTTCCCGAAACCTCTAATTGATTCTTAAAGTGTTAGTGCCATAATTTTCGTTATCCACAAACTTGAAATGCGAAAAATTCCTTGAAAAATCTAGTTTACTTTTGTATTTGGTTTCGTAGAAATTTATAAATTGCAATAAAAGTATTGTGTTTAAAATTTTGTTAGTGTCTCAGCCTATTTTATTCAGATTCATGCGGCATTAGTAGACTCGGGAATAACGAGCGCTCGCGCTTGGCTTTTCGCGAGATGCCGTGAGTGACGTAGCAAGGAGAAAAATCCGCCAAAAATCTTCTCGGCAAATTCGCTTCTGCCCCCAAATTTCAAGTTTTCGAAGTGTTTTTCCCTCATATTTAAATATTTATCAAGCATATTTTTGGAATCAGAAGAGTTTAAACTCTCGAAAAAGTAAGGTTTTCTTTAGATTCAAGATAATTTTTAAATCAGTTCGCTACTCCTTTAAATAGAAAAATACCAATAACTCATTTAACAAGATGGTCTAGCCCATAATTAAGCCACATCGTTTACGTACTCTCGCTGTCCCTACTACAATAAATATACTTCTAGTGAAATATCCCCTAATATACCGGTCAAGGAAATAATTTTTCAATGTCTGCTTGGCAAAGAGAATCAAATATCACCAACGCCCGTTACTAAATTACTAATACTACTACTACTACCACTCACTGATGGGCGCTCTCATCTCCTACTCATAATTTTTAGTAATTTCTGAGTAAAGGAGAGGGCTTTTTTGAGCTTGAGATATGAGCAGGAGAGGAGAGGTACTACTAAAATTTGATATTGGTGGTGAGTTTGAGATGAGAGGTGGTTTTTCAACCTTCACGAGTAACCTTTGTGGTGAGATATTTTATTTTCCAAACTCGGAGAGATAACCTAGTATTGAGAGCAATTTTTTTGGATCATGAGGAAAGTAGTTGGATGTGAGATATGATTTTTCGGTAGTCCATGAGTGGAGTGATAGGTGAGAGGCTGTGTTTGGGCATTTTTTTCTTGAAGTGAGTGTATGATATAAGTTTTTGGTTTTCCATGGAATGAGTGGTTGATATGAAATAGGTTTTTTAATGTGATATGAAATGAGTGGTTGATATGAAATAGGTTTTTTAATGTGATATGAAATGAGTGGTTGATGAGAAGTTCTTATACTCGATGAAAGGAGTGGTTGACGAGATGTCGTTATACTTGATGATAGAAGTGCTTGGTGAGATACTGGATGAAAGTAGTGGTTGATGGGAGACATATTTTGGGCAGTAGGTAAAAAATACTACAACCGAAAAATAGAAAAGAGAAACTTTGCACCGCCTGAAATTTAAATGAGTTACTTTCAAAGGCGAAACCCTACTATCTCAACCATAATAAAGGTTTATTTAATTATGTTGTGGCTGTCAGTTTTTTTTTTCAGCTAAACGGAAATTACGGGATAACGTGTTTTGAGTTTGTACTTTTGATAAATTTTGAGATTATCTTTGAAGCAACTTATGTTATTTATAGGGGTTCGAAGCATTTAAAACACGCGTTAATAAGATAAGCTTTAGTATTCTAAGAGAGCGGTAGATTACCGACTACTGGTAATGAAGCTAGATTACCGATGGACGCGCAACGCCCTAATACGTTTTCTTTCCAATGATTCTAAACAATTTTAAATAATATTAAGACTGAATTAGAAGATATTAATAAAAACTGCCTTTGTAGACAAAAAAGGGAAAGTGTAAAAGATAAGTATAGAAAATTAATTGCCTGAAGTACAGATATTCAAATTTTTCTTTTTGAGGAAATGATTATAAATCTTCAATTATCTGAAAAAGTTCTTATCCTACTTTTTTCCCCTAAATTTCATTTGCCCAAAAAATTTAAACACAGTATTTTTCTAGTAGTTCTAGAAAATAAGTCACCTTCAAGAATTTTAAAGGGATACAATGTTCTACTTTATACTTTGCTTATGGAAGATTCAAATACTCAGATATCTGAAAAAATGTAGCTTTTTTAAAGTTTTATATTATAAAATTGGAAATATTGATATGGTATATATATCAGTTTAAATTTTTATATTTTAAAATTGGAAATATTATTAAGCGGAAAATAACATAGGCATTTTCATTGTGATTTCACTATTAGTGTCGAAAAAATCTGTAGATTGATCGTGATATCTTGAGAGCTACACAACACGTAAAGTTTAAAAACTTCGAAAACTTTACAATTAACGAAAACGTTTTTCTGCCCATTTTATTCCCCTTATTGGGCCGAATTTTCAACCTAATTGTAAATGTTTGAGAGAAAATAAAATGCAAGCGTGCTTCTTTTTTAAAATTATGCATATCTTTCATGTTAAATTATATTTACTGAAGTAAATTTGGTGAAAAAAAATTAAGATAAGAATTTTATCAAATAATTGATGTTTATAATCATGTTTTTAAAATGGAAAATTTGAATATCTGTTACTCCAGGCAATTAATTTTCTACACTTATCTTTTACACTTTCCCGTCTTTGTCAAAAATGACATTTTTTATTAATAATGTTTGACTTACCTCTTTTAATTTTGCCTTTCATTATTTTTTATCTGATTAGCTTTGATTAAACTCTATTAGATGCTCACTGAGAACAAGTACTTTGCGCCTTATTTTATAGCATTGGTGCATAAACGAACCCCAAATTCTCATATATAAATACAAAAAGTACACTTCATTGAAGCTTGCTCGAGCCATGTAATATAATAAAACACCCTTTTACAATGAGATAAGTGCTAATTTAAAAATGAGATGAGCGCTAAAAATAAAATGATGTGAGATTGAAGAAATAGTTTTGAGTTCAAAACTAAGACTTCATGAGTGTTAAATGAGATGAGTGAAAAATACCAGATGACATTGCAGGTGCTTAAAATGAGATGATATACAAAACCCGGGATAAACTCACCGAGAGATATACCTACTAAAAAAAAACTGAAAGGAGAGGAGGAGAGGAGAGCCAAACTAAGGCTCTGATTTGAGGGCTGCCATGAAATGAGAGAAAATGTATATAACTGAAAGGAGAGGACACAAAAATGAGCTTTCAATAATACTGACGAACAGTAGTGCGCTTGATATTTGGTTTCATTTTATAAAATAAAAGAGGTGAGCCATAGAGGAGAGGTTTCTATAGAAAAGAGCCATTTTGTTCACGTGAGATGAGATGGCATTGTATTTTAATTTGATAAAATAAGGAGAGAGGTTTAAAAATATTTCACCATCTTATGAGATGGGAGAGGAGAGCGGCGCTTTGGTCAATATTTAAAAAAAGGTGTGAGTGGGAGAGGGAAGAAAAAAATCAAAAATGCCCATCATTGTACCCCAGCTCCCTAAGCCTCTTATTACAGTTCAAAGTATCAGTATAGCGGGAGTGTAAAGTTTGGGTGACGTCACCGTGCAAAACCAGGTCTCTGTTTACCGGGAAACAGGTTCTACAACCGTGCCAAAAACAACCTTGAAATTGGTAGACGACCTTTTGATCTGCGCCAAGATCGTCTACTAGAAGCCCGTCGACTTTAATGTTCAAAATTTTAGGTTTGGAACCGTTAAAAGCCGACTTAATAATGACCCCGTGCTTATGGGCTTCCCACCTCAACCACTCGATGGCTACTTTAGACTGAGGGTCTTTCATTCTATAGCCGTGAGGTGGAACAATTCCAATTGAATTTGGCGCTAGGTGGTCCTTCCTGAAAACGGCATTGCAGAGCCCGGCAATTGTCACGGCAGTGTTAAAAGGGTTAACGTCCGCAATCTTCTCAAAAATCTCCCTGTACTTTAAGCACCCCTCTCTTAAAATCCTAACGTCCAAACGGCAATAATGTATCAATTCTTCAACATAGTTGAAACCTTTTTTGGCTTCAACTTGTTCGTTGTACCATGAAATTAAAACCGAGCGTTTTTTTCGGTTAGCCTGTCTGGCGCGTAAGATTCTAAAAGAGGCATGCTTTCCCTCAAGACATAATTTGTACGCGTAGGATCTTTTGGATCAAACACGTGGTCGGGAACAAAGTTGAAGAGCAAGTGCGGGAAATATCCCTTATTTAAATTAGGGTCTAAGCCAAAAGTGGAAACAAAGCTAGATAAGGGGGATGGGATGAAATTTAAACTATCTATAAATGTCAAATTCTCATATCGAATTTGCATCATTTTCGTTCCCGTCATTATCACTTGAGGGCGCCACGCTTTGATGGATAACATGGCTTTGTACAGAAATTGTAAATCATACCCCTTCGCATTATGGGCTATAACCGTTATTTTGGGAGAATTGTGGAATTCTTGAAGATAATTTAAAAAATCCAGAACAGGATCATTCCCGAGAAACACCCGTTCTCGAGGGCCGCAGGTGGCGCAAGTAAATTGATCGGATTTCTCGAGAATGCATTGATCACAGATTTTGTGAGAAATACATAAGATAGGAGTGTGTAGAAAAGCATTGGGGTTTGAAGGGTCTGGGGTATTTTGAACACATTCGAGATCATAAAAGATAGTAACCGAAGGATGGGTCTTAGCTTTTTTAGCCGCGGGGTGGGCTTTAGAGTCGGTAACCTGCATGAAACAATAGTGGGGGTGTGGGTTGAATTTATTGCAGATGACGCAATAGACTTCCCCGCAGTTGTGAGGTGACTTGCGTTTCCCCATATCTATTGTTTTTGCGCAACGGGGACATTTAAAAACCCTTTGGCATACGGATAAAGTTTTGCTTCCACTAGCCTTATGGGCGTCAAAGCATTCTTGCCCCCTAAAGTCGCGATGGCAGGTCCCGCATCTAATTTCTCCCCCCTCGCATTCCTCGGCCCTTTGGCAGGAATAACAATACTTGTTGCAAGCGTGGTTAAAATCTAAGTTGTTGTACCCCACAAGGCACCTCTCGCAGAAAAAATAAAAATGGAAGAGAGGTTTAGGTTTAGTGATGACGTCAAAATGATTTTGATAGTTAAAAAGGTATAGCCGCGGCTTTGGATTACCATCGGCACCGACAATGAAATCTGCTTCCCCGAAAATACGGTGGGGGACGTTTGCTCTAACTGTAAATACTATTATTTGGTAATCAACCAAGTATGATTGAAATCGAGGTAGAGCACCCGCCCCCGCGCATTCGTCCAATGGTATTTCCGCTGCCTCGTCTAATTCCTCCGCCATCTTCCTAAGCCTCTCTCCTGATTTTTTACTAATATCGGTGCGACATAGTGTTTTGAAATCCGCCTCGAGGCTTTTGTCAAGGGGATACATTGTATGATCCCTATGTATTCTAGCAAAAATTAGAGCATGTGGGAGACATAGTCGATCGTTATTTTTGATTTGTATAATGCATTTCTACTCCCTGGCAAAAGGCTCGAAACTACAGATTCCAATAGCCTTTCCTCGGCGAGCGCCTTGGGGCAACCTCACGCGCTGTATGTTTATTCCTATAGGTCCGAGAAAAAACTTTGACCCCCCTTCGGAATTGTAAGCCTTATCAGCGACTACTTCTAATATAAATCCAATATCTATTTGGTCTCTTCTTCTAAAACTAAAGTCCGCGGTTTGAATGCCTGGATTACTAATGCTTGTCATTGAAATTGCAATCATGTCATCGGGTAAACAGTCGTCCAAAACGTACTCTAGGAAGTCGCTTACAGATTCGACGATGTTATTAGTAGTATAGGGCTACATTTCGTACCATGGTAGAGGTATAAAGTAGGTGCGTGGGAACTGGGTCATGGGAACTGGGTCATGGGAACTGGGTCAAGGGAACTGGGTCATGGGAACTGGAGCGTGGGAACTGGAGCACGCCGCCGCCGCCGCCGCGGTGAATCTTCGCGAGTTCCCCGCGAGTTCCTTCCCCCCTCACCCCCGCGGGGTTCCCCGCGCGCGCCGCGAGTTCCTTCGCCCATTTTAACTTCGCGCGCGGCGCTAGTTTCGTACAATTCAATTCCAGGAAAAATTCTATTGTTAAATTCTTACTATCTACGTAGGTGATTAATGCTTTTGGCATATATTCTATAGACCCATACTTATAGAGAGTATCATAGACTATGCTTTTGGCATATATTCTATAGACCCATACTTATAGAGAGTATCATAGACTTATGGTGATAACTTATAGCGTATGAATACAGTTGTATTGTTATAGTGAAATTAATTCTAAATAAAGAAATAGGGTAATAGAATTTAAGCTTAGCAATAACAATGGAATCAAAATTAAGCCGAGTATATTACGATTCTGAAAACCCTCTTAGTTACGGAAGCGCAAATAAATTGAAACAAGGAGTAAAAAGTATTTCAAAGAAAAAAATTGAGACTTGGCTTCAGTCTCAACCCACATACACTATTCATAAACCAAGGAGAATAAACTTCCCTCGAAATCAAACTTATGCTACAACAGCTGATGAAGTATTTCAATGCGATCTAATTGATCTACGACGTATCAAAAAGCATAACAAAGGGTTTCAATACATTTTGACTATAATAGACGTATTCTCAAAATATGCCTGGAGTTTTCCTTTAAAGAATAAAACTAGTAGAGAAGTTTTAAGCGCATTTCAGAAAGCGATCAAAGAGAGAAAGCCTTTGCGTATTAATGTTGACCAAGGCAGTGAATTTCTATCAAAATTGTTTAAAGAATATTTGAAGAAAGAGGGTATTCAACTCTATACAAGTGTTGGAAGGATAAAGTGCGGTGTTATTGAAAGATTTAACAGAACGTTAAAGGATAAAATATTCAAACTATTTACAAGAACGAAAAAATATAATTATATTGGTAGTTTGCCAAAAATCATGAAGGCCTATAACTCTAGTACGCATTCAAGTATTGGTTTCGCTCCAAAAGATGTTAATATCGAAAATGAACATTTAGTATGGCAGCGTTTGCATGGCCATCAAAAACCTGCTAAACCCCCAAAGTTAAAGATTGGTGATTTTGTCAGACTGTCAAAGAGTAAACCTCTTTTCGAAAAGGGTTATAAAGGCTATTGGACGAGGGAAATATTTACCGTATCAAAAGTTCTTTACAGAAATGCAGTTTGTTACGTAGTTAAAGATTACAACGACGAAGAAATAAGAGGTGCCTTTTACGAATGCGAACTTCAAAAAGTAGTCTACTGATATATGTCTATTGGCAAATAAATAAATGTTCATTTTAATCTAGTTAACCATGTCGAACGATTCATTTTATGTTACACTCGTAAGTTCGGCTTCTATGAATGTCTTTCCGGATAACACGCAATCTCATTTTAAAGTTCAGTTACCAGCTCCTTTAAACTTAGTTGGTAATTGGCATGTGGAGCTTGCCGAAGCATTTTTACCCCAGGCCTGGGATAATGTATCCGGCGAGTATTTATATTTCAATGCTGGAGTACATGACTATACTGAAAACAGCTGGGACCAGTATAAGATACAACTTGTCGCGGGAAACTTGCGTGGAGACGAATACGATGTTTATAAGAGTTTAATTAAATCTATTAATAATACCATACCCCTCGAAATACGACGGTCGGTTTATATGTTTATCACCTACAGTGATGACAATGAGAAGGCTTTTTGCGCTCTGAGAGCTAAAAATGGATATGAAGTTCAAATACCGGAAGAAATGGGGATAATCTTAGGCTTACCCTTCATGGATTGGATCAAAGAGAGATACACTTTTCTCGAAGAACTGATTAAAAGAAAGAAAGACGATCCTTTAGAACTAAATAGTTCCAATAATTTTTTCCATATAAGAAAAAGAAAAGGCCCAACGAATCCAAGGGAAATTACTCTGCAAATTCAACCCGGCCAGTATAACCATATTGAAAATGTTATTGAAGCAATGCGCCACGCAATTCCTCGAGAACACAGTAGTAATTTTGTAATTAAGCTTAATCCCGACGGAAAAGTAAACGTAAAATGTGAAAATAACTATTATTTGTGTTTTAACAAAAATCAGTCTGGTCTAGGTATACTATTAGGGTTTCATATGGACCAAATGGATAGGCCCCTTATGGATGAAACTGGAAAAAGTGTAGCCGATATAGACAATGGTACGGCTAGTTTGTATATTTATACAAATTAAATTCTACCACAAGTGGTTGGTGACGTTTATGCCCCTCTTCTGAGGGTTATACCAATAATAAATGATAAATCTTCTAGCTTAGCTGTACATAGGTTTCAAAACATGGATTATTACCCTTTAAGATGTCCATCATTTGAAATGATCGAAATTGATATGAGGACAGATTTCGGAGAAAATATTATGTTTAAATTAAACAAGTCCGTCATAACACTTCATTTCATTCTCAAGCATGTCACGAAGTAACATATATCTAAACTACTACATAAGCCAAACCGGAAATGGTCTTAATCACTTCCGGGGGCCTGTATTTCAAAGAAGAAACGGACTCGGAAATATTTTCAAAAGTTTAATTAGATATATTTCACCGATATTTCGACCAGCAGGTAAAGTGTTGGGTAGGGAAGCTCTCAGAACGGGGTCGAGAATAGCAGGGGATCTCGTAGCAGGAAGAAACCTAAGAGAATCATTGAAATCAAATTTGAGCGAAGCAGGATCAAATTTACTACAAAAGGCTAGCCAACACTTGGCTCAACAACAAACGGGCCAAGCTGAAGCCTAAAAAGCGATCAAAAAAGAGAAAAAGAACGAAAACCGAAAACCGATTTTCTCGATTAAAAATAACAATGGTTGAAGGAATGATGTCTGAACTGGATTTGTTCGCGGAGCCACCAACAAATTACAACATAGAAAATAGTGATTATGCTATGTATTAAGCTTTGGCTTCACTTTCTGATGATGGACCAATTGAGTTTTTTATCCCTGGATCTAATGACGTCTTTATGTATTTGTCTAAAACCTTATTGCAAGTTCGAGTCAAACTAGTTAAGGAGGATGGATCTTCTTTAACTACCTAAGACAAGGACGCTGGTCCTACAAATTTATTACACGCATCTTTATTTAGTCAAGTTGACGTATTTTTTGGAGATACGCAAGTTAATACACCAACGAATGCCTACCCATAATTGGCATTTTTTGAAATACATTTAAACTATGGTACAAGTGCCAAAAAGTCCTATCTTTCTTCAAAAATGTATTACAAAGATGACCCTGTGGACGCTAGTAAAATGTTTTTACCCGCGTCAAACAACGACATGAATGGAATGCTGAAACGAAGAGATCGGGCTGCCCTATCGAAGCGCATTGATATGTTGGGTGATTTACATTTGGATGTATGTCGAATGAGTCGATTTCTCATTAATAATATTGATGTACGGTTTCGCTTCATAAAGTCAGTTAATGAATTTGCAATTATATCTACAGCAGCACTTAATAATAAATTTAAAATTAACGATGTTCCTTTATTTATAAAAAAGATTAAAATAAATAATGAGATTATGTTAGCTCAGGCGATGGTTTCACGAAAAGCACAATTTAATTTATCCAATTAACAGAACAGTGTTAAAATACTTTTCCATCAGTAGCGGTTCCTCTGACATTATACGAGAAAATGTCTTTATGGAAAGACAACCATCACGCGTACTTATCGGCTTAGTTAGAACAACAGCCTTTAATGCAGCCCTAGATTTGAATAGCTTTGAGTTCAATCATTTTAATTTAAGCTACTTGGCACTAACAATTGGAAATCAAACATATCCCAATCCTCCGTTTACACCCCACTATGCCGTTAACGAGTATTCCAGAGAGTATCTCTCAAACTATACGGCCTTGGATTTGTTCAAAAGTAATAAAGGAAACTCTATTACCTTCGAAGAATTTAAAGAGGGTAACGCTCTGTACAAGTTTGATCTTACACCGGAAGAACAAGCGGGCGCTGAACATTTGTCAAGAAACAAACAGGGAAGCCTAAGAATATCTATGAAGTTCAAATCTCCGCTAGTCCATAACGTAACTGTAATAGTGTACGCCGAGTTCGAATCTGAAATTATCATTTCTAAAGATCGTACCGTGATTTATAACCCATCTGGATAATGAATACGGTGGAAATAATCGAAATTTTAACGTGTGAACCTGTAACAAGACCTTTTTTCCTCGGTGTATTTGCTTTCGATCAAAAACCATTACCGCCAAAGCAAGATAAATATTGCTTTTGTCTAAATACAGAACCTTCATCGAGTCCAGGACTTCTTATGGAAATGATCACTCTTATTATAATCTTAGCGATCTTTATGTCTACGCTAAAGAATGGTTTATAAACCCTGTACCTGTTCAATATCCATTATCTTTAACATGCGGTTTACATTGTATTTTTTATCTAATTAATGCCTGTTACGGTTACAATCTAGACGTTAGTATTCAAGATTTATATAAACCAAATGATTTAATGTATAATGAAGCTTTGGTTCTATTGTTTTTATGTAATCATTTGTTGAAACATCAAAATAAATATTGCAATCAATAAAAAAACGTTTTTTTAAATTTTTCTTTCCATAGTGTGGTGGGTAAAACAGTTTCTTCTTTTCTGGTTTTACGTTTAGAATGAAGAGGCGAAAATAGTTCTTGATATTTTTTATATTCATCTAATGATTGAGCAACGCTGTTTTTCCGTAGAGTTTTTTTCTTTTGGGTGTTGGAGACTTAGCCGCTACAGCCGTAGCCGTAAATGGCTGCCATGTCAAGGTGGATCCGCTAGGTGGTGCTTGAAAAATGGTGGAACCCTGTGCAGAAGCGGTAGGCATAATGGGGGTAGTTGCGTGTATTCCTGTTAGGATCGGAGTAATGGGTAAAGTAGCGGTAGAAGTAGAAACCACCGGGGTAGAAGGTAGCGCTGGATAAGTTGTAGGAGGTGCCAATACAGTTTTTACGGTAATGGTTGTACTAGTTTCTTCATATTAAAATATTTTTGCAAGGTTTCCAAGTATTCTCTAAGTTTAGTTTCTGTAGACCCGGATTTTCGAAGAATGTTATGCATTTCTTGATCTAGCTCAGATAACTCTTTATCCACCGGATCAAAAATGGTATTGGCAGGCACCAAAACCATTTTCTTCATGTTAAACTTCTTATAGCTGAGATAGCACTAGGGATAATACTAGCCAGTAACATTGGCCAAAAGGCTCCGCCTGATTGATTAATCATCAACTGACGCTTCTTACTTAATGGCAAAGACTTTTGAGCCAATAGCCTTATAACTCTCCTGTGACGTTTTAAATGATTTTTTAGTTTGGAGGTCAAAGGTATCCCGCCGTGTGTAATGTTAAAACATATATTATAAAGCGTCATTAAATGATCTTTGGTTCTGTTTTTTAGAATGTGTTTTCTTTGAATTTTATTGCTTCGTTTAAGCAAAGTTAGGTAGGGGTATTTCTTAAGAAGTGAGACCGGCAGCATCATTGTATTAAATAGAATAAAAATGCGCCGTCACTCTTTCTTATTCGTCGATAAATACGTACATATTTCCATCTGGAGGGAGGACATTTGTTCTAACGCGTAGACATTCATCCGTGGCTTGATGACAGTCAATCAAAATGTACGAGTGCGGCTTTTCAGTAGCAATGGCGTAGGCCTTCACAAGAAACTGACTTTTTCTAGGAAAAACTTGCCTACTTAAAAATTGTATTGGCGATGAATCCCTGGGACATTTGAATATTAAAATATAAACGCAATTTAGGCTAATCAATCTGAACTCTTTATTTTTACTAAATAAGCTATGTGTAATTAAAATTATGCTGGTATTATAGTGGTGACTCCCCTTAATAAACATATCAGCTATTTCTTTACTGTTTCCACATTCTGAAGCTAAATCATCCAACACCAGGAGGTTATTTTGATTTCTATTCCAAAATTCTTCGTTATTCGGAGGTAACCCTTCTATAAATTCTATTTCAGGGATTTCCCTTTTCAAATCATGAAATTTATTTTGGTAAATTGAAGAGCAATAAACAATCCGATCTGGTTTTGGACTAATCATGCATGTTCTATATCTTAATAAATTAAAAACCCACGATGATTTACCACACATGCTAGAGCCTGCGCATAACATTTGAAAGGGCGCTACAAATTTTATTCGACACGCCATGGTTAATAAATGTAATTAAAATGACACAAAAAATTCCACACTTGAATATTTTATTGTTCAGTTCGAATTGCATATATTTTGAGTAACATTTTTTCCACCTTTCGAGTACGATCTTTAAACCTTAGCGCATTGTAAAGGGCGAAATTACGTCTATCTTCGATAGGTATTTCAAACACAGTAACATTTGGTGAAAAATGTACATTCTTTTTAGATCTACTCATCCTGAGTTGTCTCTGTTAAGTAACCATATGCAAATGTATTAAAACCCTTAACTACGCGCTTCTTAAATGTATATCCAAATGTCTTTTCCATTTTTTTATTTAATATTGTTGCCGTATATTTATCTCTACGTACATTAAAAGGAACGGCTACTTTAATTCTTTTCGATTGATTATGAATACTTTCAAATATGGAGTCAAAATTTACAATAATTTCATTTATTCGATTTTGAAGACTTATGCCCTTTACTTTCACGATAGTTTTGTTGTCTGTAGTTTTCAGGGCGTAACTTTTTGGAGCATTGCAAACAAATTCTAAAATTGATTCCTCTCCCAGTTCGTTTACCCAACACCCCAAGTTAATACCGGTGGGGGGTATGTAGTCCCCCTCTTTTGCAACAAAGATTACGCTATCAGTTTCTATATAAAGTTAGAGCTCGGAATTTATATAACTTTTGTTGCTTAGGTACGATCTCTTAAATATCAATCAGATCTATCCATTCAAATAATTTAAGCCTATCTAAATTTTCGAAAAGCTTATTCGAAACCAAAACCATAAATGTGTAATTTTATCTGTTCATGATTACGTAGCGTAATTTTGGATTCGCAAAGGAGTTGACATAATCTTTTGTGTACGTTTTAAGAACATTATTTAACAGATAAATAATTAAAAAAATAATTTTTAACGTCAATTAAATACGTTTCTTTATTTACAAATAATATTGTTACCGGATAGTTTAATCTGCAATTATAGTAGGTGTATATAATTTGATAAAAAACCAACAACCTTATCTAATCCGATTTTGCAATTCTATTTCTTACTCAGAGTTAAGTTAATGCTTTGTAGTTATCCATTTTTAACCGTTTCTTAATCCGTTATCTGTAAGCTGATGCATTAACACGGATTTTCAACTGTCAGTTTATAATGATCCGGCGGGTACCTCGGGTGGTCGTGGACGGTGGTACTAGTGTTTCGGAATATTAGTGCATGTAGACCTTGGTTTATGGCTACAGGCTGTTCTTCAGTACTCGGTTTACCTGAATCGTCGCAACCTGACGTTACACAAACGTGAAGTGACTGTTGGCGGCATTTCAACATCTCATTTCGAGAGTCTCACCATGGAAAAACAATTTGCAAAATGACTGTACTGTGATAAGTAAGTACAAACATCTTATTTGTTGTATACTATGCGCAAAAATAGTAACTATTTCTTACGAAAGTGCGTCGTATACCCAAGGATCCAAGACCAACTTAAGGACAGGGAACTTAAAATACCACGTTGAGAAGAATCATCCCAAATATTATACTGATCGCGATTATCAATGGTGAGTAGCAATAGCTAATACCTATAGATGAATAGAAATCGTACTTTTATATACAGGAGAAGTCCATGTCCATGTGCAAAAACAGGTTTTAAAAAAAGACGTCAGACTTCAAATATGCCAGTTTTTTTCAACAGCCCGCATATTATCTTCACCTGTTTTTCCGTTTCCGTGGTATCCGTTTTGAGGGTTGTTTTGTTTGTACCCAACGCGTTTCTGCAAAAGCGCCTTCAATGTCGCTGTTTATCAGGATCTCATATCTCTTGATCATGCTTCTTGAGTTAATTTTAAGGTGTGTTCTTTCCCTAGTAGCATTTTCTATCCGTTTTGTAGTCGGTTTATTGTCGGTACAGGTGGTTAGTTGTCCGAATCGGTTAATTGTCGGTAAACGTCTTCAAACCACCTTAAGTCGGATACACGACTCAAAACACACCTTTCCTACTAAATCGGTCGGACATCAAGTATTGTAGACCGACAGTCCGATAATTCTTTCGGGCCGATTGATCAGGTTTGGTGTCGGCCCGACTAGTTTTCTACTGGGTTCGGTCAAACTGAGAGAAAAATGTCCTAGAACCAGGCGCCTACAATTTTTAATTACAAATATACGGGCACCCAAACATAGGCCCCTTAAACAAGAAGAAAAAGTTTCAAACTTGCAGTAATAACAGGAATGTATGGAGGGGTTGGAATGGCTAAGGTCAAATCCTAATCGGCGTGAAATGATCTTGGAAAAAACTGGCATGGCTTAATTTACGCTAGTGACGTCATAGCCTGACCTAAAAATCGTATTTACCACTCATATTATTTTCATTCATTGGCTGCCAAAACAACCTGTTTGCTATAATTCTCCACCCTCTACCCTAGGTCCTCTGCCTAGGCTGAGAGAATCGAATATGAACGCGAACGGCGGCGAATCAGCGCATTTAACTTTAAAAAATCTAAAGGTCACTTCTGCCATGGCTTTTTTTAACGAGTCATGACATTTTTAACCTTCGGGAGACAGCTAAACAGACTTAGGGAGAGGAGCTACACTTCTAAAAAAAAAGCACTCACCTTATGTTTCCACCATCAAGGGTACAACGAGAGCCCCCTTAGCCATTCCAGCCCCTCCATACATTTTTGGTAATACGTACTAGCCTGCCCATCTTCTTTAGAAGAGATGGAAGTCTTTGGAAGATGTTAAAACACTGCAACACTTTCATTTAGCTTCATTTTACCTACTCAAGCACACTGCAACACATTCATTTAGCTTCATTTTAACTTCTCAAGCACACTGAAATCCATTTATTTCTACAAGGTAAAGGTTCAATAACATTGTAGCGAGAGGAGAAAAACGTGACGCTGCTCTTCATAACTACTAGCAAAGCCGCGGTTATAACAAAGACAAGTTTGCAGTGGCCCGCTGTAGCGCAAAAGGTAATATCGAAGTGCTGTATTTCTTCTAAATCAGAAGGCCAGGATGATGTCTTGCTTCACGTGTAGGACTATTTCCTTATTTTAAGGGTCATTGTTTGGGAGCCCATATTTCCGTAACTAAATTGTGAAGACCCCATATTTTTGACACTTTCCATTTGTTTTTATCAGAAGGGGATAATAGAAGAAGGATGACACTCTGAGATACTCCTTGATAAGCTTCCTCTTCATCTCTTCGTTGAGGAGGATGCCGTCATGGGGGCCTACAGGCTCTACAATAATAGCTGTTGGGTACCCAGACTTTGGAATCTAAGCCATACCAAGCTCTTTTAGGAGCATGCCGCACTTGAACCGTCGCTTAAGACTAATTCTGGCGCTGGTGCCGGACTGCCGGTTACTACTGCCAAACCACAAAGGTCGGTTTTTCTGAGAGTCTGGGCACCTATGCAAGTGTGTTTCAGGCGGAGATTGCCATGTTCTGTTATTGCGCGGACTATTGCGTCAATAAAGGTTATACCGGACGGACTGTAAGAATTTATTCTGACAGTCAGGCCCCCCTTGGAAGCGCTGAACCAGTGTCAGATCACTTCTCAACTGCTTGCGCGACTGGCAGCCCGCAACAGGGTTCAGCTGTACTGAGTGTCGGTCACAGCGGTTATCATGGCCGATAGGTTTGCTAAAAGGGCGCAGAGGCCAAGTTTAATGGGACAGGCGCAGTTCGTTCACATCCCGTACGAGTCTGCATGACAGGTTGACCGTCATTAAGAATCAGCTATAGCATAATATGGAGGGCCCGAGTCAGACTAAACTGTGGGTCTCCGGCTAGAAACCTTATTGAGCTCAGCAAAGGGGATATTAGGCTGGCCACCTGTCTCTTAAGTTAAGAAATTCAAAATTTCATACTCTGAACGATTTTAACGAATACTATGATTGCAGTGAAGAGTCGACAATGGATATTCACGGAGCTTTCGCTGGCATTGACGACTTGTATAGCGTTCATCCGAAAGATCTCGAAGGATAATCAAAGGTTCAGTGCTTCTCAAGTACTACAAGCATGAACAGCTTCCTTCTCACACCGACAAACTCGAATGGTGGAAGGTATAGACCTGGTTAAGGTTAGTATTGTCGTGGAATAATATCATATCAAGCTGTACCCTTACAGGGCAATAAAGAAGTTTACCCAACGGTTAGCAAAATGGCAAGCGAATTTGTTTCACTAAAGGGTCGTCAGTTGCTTTTGAGGGACATTTTTCTGGTGGCTTTTATCGAATTCCAGAGACGCGTTTCACTATGACACCTGACAGAATTCTGGTATATAATAGTGGTGGAAACGGAGTATTTTTATTAACACATTACTAATGTGAACAACCAACAATGTTTTTTCAAAATAAATATGTATAAATTCACTGGATGTTTGCGCAATTACATTGTTAATTAGCAATGAAAAGCAACCAGAAAAGGAACAAACGAGGCATTGTCTGCACAATTGTGACTTCGAGGGACATATACAAGTATCTTAAGATTGTAATTGAGAATAGTACTTTACTCGTCCTTTATAACTTCAGATTCTAACCATGAACAAGGACACAAATTTCAAATATCATAAAGTTCTGACTGTACTGTATACTTATTTCAACATAAGATGTTGCAACCAGGTTCATAATTGTTTAATAGGCAAACAGACTTATCTCAATTATATTATTACTTTGCAGTGTTTTAGTTTAAACGAACGCTATACATTAACTAGTTTTGATGTTGAGTTAAGAAAAATTACCCTATTATGTAATATTTAAGCTTATCTATACGTAATGTAACTTACTCAACGTTTATCCGAATGGATACAGTTGCTTGATATGGACTTGCAAACCGTACATTTTTTCAACCTACAACCGCATAGGCCAACCTATAAAATAGAAGCTACTATATTTTATATCTGGGTAAATTAACCGCGAATAATTTGTAGACATAAACGTGAATAACAAACGATAATGGATATCCGATTCCGACCTCTATATAAAGTACACGCTCATTCAACTTTGCAAGTGTTTCATAAAGAGTTAATCTACCATAACATGAAACAAAGCTGGCAACATATGGGTTCCCCTTATAATATGTGGGTTGAAACTCATCCTTAAAACTATACGTTAACAAACATAGCTCTTCGTTTAGGGGCCTTAAATCTATAAGTTCTTTTGTGTCGTCTACTAAAATGCCAATTAGATCTTTATAATCATCTATTATGATAGACTTTGGTTTTTTAGTATTTAATCCAAATTTTCCCCATAGTGAGTTCAAACAAATTTTTGAGATTGCTCTCATAGCAGAGTTTTTAGTTACCTCATCCATTTCGATTTTGATTCCTTCAGTCTCATAAATTGAATCTAAATATTCCCTCTTTTCTTCGAAGGTTTTAACTGAGAAGGGGAACCCCGAGTTGGCCTGCTTAATCTTTAAAAATTTATTTACGTAACCACCGAAAAGTCCGTCGCTTACACCTTTTTCATATTTGAAAGTTTCTTTATAATGATGCACTTCTGATATTTTTAAAAGTTTGTAACCCATTTCCATAGCTTTATAAATTTCTGGGGTACACCACACGCCCAAAATTGACCTTTCACCATCGCTATGACTACAAAGTTCAGTATTTTCTTCGATTACACAAGATTTACATAAAGTAAAATACAATCGCCCATTATGTCTGTAGGGTAATACAGGAATGTACAGACCATATGGGGGTAACAATGTCGCCGACATGATTCCAAAATAAGCGTCTTTCCGATAATCAAAATTGAATTGAATCACCGCAGGGAAATGCTTCGGCTAAATACCATATTTATTTTGACTATTGTATAAAGACATAATGTCAAAATATAAAATACGTTCATTTTTACTTAGATCTGCTTTATAGTATAACTTTAGGGGTTCGCATCGTCCTCCATAAAGCGCTGATCTTGATAAGATAGGGGTCACATACTTCGACTGAATTACAAAATTCCCTAAAATCTGAATTTTCAGCCATCAGTTTATCGTAATCACTTTCCCACATAATAATGATCTCAGCCCTAGGATGAAGCTCTTTAATGTGTTGTATTCTATCAAGTCCTTTTTCGTAAATAACTTTATTGGTTTCCTTAACTACGCTATTCCACTCACTTCCTTTGTAACACTTTTTACACGCGTGATATAAACAGCCCATGAATTCTAAAATAATTTCCGGGTCTCTACAATAACCATCAACTGCATATGGTCCAATTTTCTATTCTCCTGATGCTGACATTACAGTTTGAATCTCGACCTTTCTTTCCTTACTTACCCATGCCATCCATTTTATGGCTTTCTTGCTCTGGTTACCTGAACCACGGAATCCAGGGTTTGGAACGACACCAAGGGTATTCTTCTGTAAGTATGTGTGAAGATTCACCGAAGTACAAGCTCCAGCTATGGTTATCGCACCGCAATTCATTGGGTCTAAACCCGTTACTGTTTTGAAATGGTTACGAAAACAGTCTACACCCTTCTGAAGGACTTGGACATCAGCCACGCAATATTCTTGTAACTCTAACATGGCATTATAAACGGGTGGTTTTGACTTTTCACTATACCACTTTTCAAAAGCTATGTTATCATCTTTTTTCATAAACTCTGGCTGAAAATAAGATTTATCGGGAATTTTTCCACAATAATCTAAATTGTTTTTGTTTAAAAAGATATATGGGAAAAACTGCTTGCAGGTTCAACCCAACTGAAATGTCTCCGAAAAAGCCCTTAATGGTATAGCCAGAAAGGAAAAACTACATATAAATTTTAAATTTTGGTTTTTAACAAACATTGCTAGCAGTTTTGCTCCATCGAATATAATTTCTATTTTTCCATAATTATGGATTAACCATTGTAAAATGAAAAACCCGTCATAGGCTCTCATGTTATGAGCAACAATAGTAAAATTTTCAAACCTAGGTTTGGTTACTCTACGTCTTTTGTTGTCTCTTGTAAAAACAATTTTTTCATCTACTTGGGTTAGGTATTGCATAAATTTGTCTACGCAAGGCTTTGGATCACAGAAACAGAAATTGAATTCGAAGTGGATAATCGCTTGACTTTTGCTCAATTCCAAGCTACGCAAAGGATTAGAGTTACCATCCCTTTCTTTTTATTGGATGGGTACCACCACATAGAATATGACTATTTTTTAAAAACATGGAGAAAAGGTGAAAGGAAATGCCAACGTAGAGTTTGCAGAGACTGTTTTGTCTTTTTTAGCGATATGGACGAACCAAATACGAAATATCTAGCGGTAAAAACTCATACAGTAGTGCATCGAGACGACTTGATGGTAGAAGTAATTTGGGACGTTCAGAAAAGTTTCTGTAGTAATTGCATAAAAAAACCTTTATTTAATATGTATAGTGAGGAATTTTGTTCGCATAATATGGCTGGCATACTATTAGCAATCGTAGATCATTTACATTTAGAGACCAAGAAGAGGTAACTCATACTAAAGTGGCTCGTGTATCTTTTTTACATTAATTTTTTTTTACGGAAATGAATAATAAGTATTGTAAATTGTAGTATAATAAACTTAAATTCTCAGTCAGATACATTGTTTCCATTTCTAGAGAAAAGGGTTTTACATCTCGCATTCCTAGCGAAAGGGTTTTACAGCTACCGTTTCCAGTTAACAGGATGGTATGACTTTTGTTTCATAAGAAAAGGGTTGGATTTTCTGCCGTTTAAGACCACTAAACAGATGAAGCTCTATACGCATTGCTAATTTAAATGAAGAGGAGGAGGAGTTCGTTTATTTTTCGTTCATTACCCATTTTTGTCATGTATATTGATTTTATTTTAGTGGCTAACACCCTGTCATGTTTATAACTCATAACGATAGTTCACTTTTAGAATATTTTTCTTGAAATTTATTAAAGTGCACATTTCAAAAACTAGGCACCCCAAAACTAATTTAAATATAGCAAAAAATGTTACCTTTCAATGTGAATATATGTATTCCTTATTTAAGTTGATGATCACAAAAACAAACGTGGTTTTTTACTCGAAAATTACACGTTTGAAACCACTATATCCACACAAATTATATTTTGCACTCGTACTTAAAATCATTTTCATCAAAAACTTTAAACCAAGTTGAAAACAAAAAGCCTTTTTTTAAAAATTTTGACCATTTTTCTATTGAAATTTTAGATAACTTGTAATACCTCTAAATGCCCGTCTTTAGCTGATTTCTAAGAAACTTCCGATTCCAGGAAGTGCTTGTAACAGTAAAATCACGTGCTATAAACGTTCTAGTACATAATTTGTAATTGGTTAGTTTTTTAAACCTTCTACCCAGATGGTTAAGTCAGCCAATAAGCTTAGCACTTCTTAATAGAAACATAGGTCTTTCCATTTATATTTTATATAGCTGACTTGTAAATATTCCATAAGAACAGGACGTGACTTTGTAAATATCGCCTTAATTCTATGCCATTAGAAAATGCTTATGCCGTCGACCGTCAAAAAAAATAATCTAACTTTAACAATAGAAGTTTGTAACAAATAGTCCCAATATAACAATAAAAACGTTTGTATCATTAGAGTAAAACTTAAGGCAAATATGACGTCATTCGTCGAACTGTTATAATAGACGTCATTCGTCGAACAGTTATAATATAGGCGCATTGATTGGTTGAATTAGATATGACGTCATTCGTATTACTCTTTTTTGGAGATCACCTGAACTTTGAGGAAAAACTATATTAGGTAGGAACTCAACGTCGAAATCGCCATTTCTTAACCGCTTTAAAATTAACCAAGTTCACAATATTTCGGGTAAAGTAGAAGTTTGGGTTGGTAATGTCACGACCCCAAAGGTATATTTAGACGTACCGACACTCGTGTACAAATATCATTAAAGAAACACGTTTGGTCTAATATTTGGGAGTTTTCCAACGAAATCGACGCTTTCTTCAAAGGAAATTCGCCGAGGTTTTCCGTCTGGCTACATCCAACTACTACCAATTTAAAGCTAGAATGCTTCGTAAACCGGACATTTAGAAAATACACGAGAGGATGTCGAGAAAAATACAACATTTTGTACGCAACAAGCGGGGGCATTTCCTTTAACCAATCTAGTTGGGATTATTTGAAGAAAATTAAAGCCCTCATAGACTTAGAGCTACGAAAAAACAAGAGCCGTTGAAACTATGAGAGAAGCGATTCTGAAAAACGTAACGGAAATCTTATTGGAGATGACCCAATGCTGCGACAATACCTCTTGCCAAAACAAAATAGCCCACGATATTATGTACGAGTCCGAAGAAACTGACTGGAACGAAAGGGTCGAAAAAAACCTAGTGAAAGCTTTAAAAGTAATTAACTACGATAATGTCATTGAAAAGTTTCGCAAATATTTTGGTACTAATCTACCTATTTATGAACCATTTCTTTACAACTACATTGTAAACGATGTAAATGATTTAAAAACTAAACTGATATATATTTGAAGGCATTGAATAAAACGTATTATAGCCAGTTCGTGTTGTTGAATAAATATTCCCTATTACTGATTAGTCACACGTAAGGTATGAAAACAGAAACGTTAAGGTTTGATGCTACCGAGGGAAAACAACTCTTAATTCTTTAAAAGGACAGTCTCAGGATAAAAAACTAAAGGGATAGTCTCAGTATAAAATACGAAAGGGATAGTCTCAGTATAAAATCTCAGTAAATAGTAAGAATTAAACAATAGAATTTTTCCTGGAATTGAATAGTACGAAACTATTGCCGCGCGCGGAGTTACAATGGGGGAAGGAACTCGCGGCGCGCGCGGGGAACCCCGCGGGGGTGAGGCTCAGGGGGGAAGGAACTCGCGCGCGGGGATCTCGCGAAGATTCACCGCGGCGGCGGCGTGCTCCAGTTCCCACGCACCTACTTTATACCTCTACCGTGGTACGAAGTGTGGCCCTATACTACTAGCGATTGGGTCTATAAAATAAGAATTGACCTTGTTTGGTGTCCTCTTACAAGAGGTGTTAACGGTTCAGAGTGAGCCGAAAGTTAAATACACACTTAAGTGATAGATATTAGGTCCTCATTAGAATTATGAGAATACACAGGGAAATGTTAAACGATTAAACCTTCGCAATATCCCGCCAATTTGAGCTACGTATTTCCTGTTTTTCTCATTGGCTGGTGGACCCATGGACGAAGTAATACTGAAGAACCAATGGCAGCCCATTACTGCCCCCATTACTAAGCGACTAAACAACCAATGTAAAGCTTACTTCCCCCTTTTCAGCCCCAAAATGGAGGGGTTTATGAAAATGCGGAGTCAAATCCCGGAAAACGGTAGCGCCATCTAGACAAAATAAGACTTTAACTGCTTCCCTCGTTAGAACGTTGATTCTATGCTACTATCCGCCACTAGAAGGCGAATTCACAAGTACTTTTCAACTTTCTCCCTCTGCCATCCGTCCTTCAGTATTTTTTCGTCCATGGTGGACCTGTGTTTGGAAAGTAAATTCGTCTCGACTCGGAGAGGTTTATTTTGGTTTCCCAACTGGTTTAAGTCTTGTTGTGATCAAGGCATTTTTATTAGTTTCTGCACTTCAGTCTTAATTGTTTATTAATGTATTTTTATGTTAACTAGGCGGTGGATTTTAGCCATTATTTCATCGCGTAATTCCCAGCAGTCGGTAATCTAGCTTAATTACCAGCAGTCGGTAATCTAGCTTAATTACCAGCTGTCGCTAATCTAGCTTAATTACCAGCAGTCGCTAATCTAGCTTAATAACCTGCACTGGGTAATCTAGAATAATTATCAACAGTCGGTAATCTAGCTAGCCGTAGGTAATCTAGGTTTATTGCCAGCCGACGGTAATCTAGGTTTATTACGAGCCGACGGAAATCTACCTTAATTACCAGCCGTCGGTAATATAGCTTAATTACCAGCTGTCGCTAATCTAGCTTAATTACCAGCAGTCGCTAATCTAGCTTAATAACCTGCACTGGGTAATCTAGAATAATTATCAACAGTCGGTAATCTAGCTAGCCGTAGGTAATCTAGGTTTATTGCCAGCCGACGGTAATCTAGGTTTATTACGAGCCGACGGAAATCTACCTTAATTACCAGCCGTCGGTAATATAGCTTAATTACCAGCTATCGGTAATCTAGCTTAATTTCAGCTATCGGTAATCTAGCTTAATTTCCAGTTATCGGTAATCCAGCTCAATTAACAGCAGTCGGTATTCTAGCTTAATTACCAGCAATCGGTATTCTACCTTATTTACCAGTAGTCGCTAATCTAGCTTAATTACCTTACCAGCAGTCGGTAATCTAGCTTTATTACCAGCAGTCGGTAGTCTAGCTTTATTACCAGTAGTCGGTAACCTACCTTAACTACCAGCAGTCGGTAATCTATCGTAATTACCAGCAGTCGGTAATCTACCTTAATTACCAGCAGTCGGTAATCTATCGTAATAACCAGCAGTCGGTAATCTACCTTAATTACCAGCAGTCGGTAATCTATCGTAATTACCAGCAGTCGGTAATCTAGCTTTATTACCAGCAGTCGGTAATCTAGCTTTATTACCAGCAGTCGGTAATCTAGCTTAATTACCAGCAGTCGGTAATCTAGCTTAATTACCAGCAGTCGGTAATCTAGCTTAACTACCAGCTATCGGTAATAAAGCTTATTTACCAGCAGTCGGTATTCTAGCTTTATTACCAGTAGTCGGTAACCTACCTTAACTACCAGCAGTCGGTAATCTATCGTAATTACCAGCAGTCGGTAATCTACCTTAATTACCAGCAGTCGGTAATCTAACGTAATAACCAGCAGTCGGTAATCTACCATAATTACCAGCAGTCGGTAATCTATCGTAATTACCAGCAGTCGGTAATCTACCTTAATTACCAGCAGTCGGTAATCTACCTTAATTACCAGCAGTCGGTAATCTATCGTAATTACCAGCAGTCGGTAATCTAGCTTAATTACCAGCAGTCGGTAATCTAGCTTAATTACCAGCAGTCGGTAATCTACCTTAATTACCAGCAGTCGGTAATCTACCTTAATTACCAGCAGTCGGTAATCTACCTTAATTACCAGCAGTCGGTAATCTACCTTAATTACCAGCAGTCGGTAATCTACCTTAATTACCAGCAGTCGGTAATATTGTTAAATCACCATTTTTTTGCTGTCCCAAAGGCAGTTGGTTACATAATTTAGTAGTGTGGGGGACCTTTTCCAACTTAACTTGTTAGCTCACACAAAGCTAGGTCCCCTTGTTTTTCAACCACCACGAAAATTGAACCAAATAGCTTTAAAAGTGCTAAAATCATAAACTGACTCTTTACGGTAAACTAGAATAATTACCAGCCGTCGGAAATCAAGCTTTATTACCAGCAGTCTGTAATCTTGCTTTATTACCAATAGTCTGTAATCTAGCTTTATTACTAGCAGTCTGTATTCTAGCTTAATTACCATTTATCGATAATATAGCTTAACTACCAGCTATCGGTAAACTAGCTTAATTACCAGCAGTGGGTAATATACGTTAATTACCAGCAGTCGGAAATCTAGCATAATTACCAGCAGTCGGTAATATTGTTAAATCACCATTTTTTTTGCTGTCTCAAAGGCAGTTGGTTACATAATTTAGCAGTGTCTCCAACTTAACTTGTTAGCTCACACAAAGCTAGTAGACCAAGAGCCAGTGGCCTGGATCTTACCTCATAAAGTACAAAAAGTCTGACCATTGGAATGAGTTCAGTTTTTATTCTCATTAATAGATTTGGCCGTCTTACGCGTCACAGCTGGGGCATTTGAGGGGGGCGGGGTCATGTTTGACCCTAATGAAGTATGATTTCTTACCTCATGAGGTAACATGAATAAAAATTGTGGCAAATGATAGAACTGGAAATGGCGATTCCAAATATATGAGATCTGACGTCATCAAAGGGGACCATCAATAAATCAGACGGGGGTTAAAATGGTCGAATGAGGTATGAATTCTTACCTCATGAGGTACATGTATGAATCTGGTGTTGTTTGATAGATCTGGTCGTACTAAATAACAGAATATAAAATCTGACTGGAAAATACGCGGCTTAGGTTTAATCTGACGGCCTGATTCTTGCGTCAGACTATGACAACTTCGTGCCTCATAAAGCTAGATTCCCACTCGACCGAAAAACAAACCGGCGCAAATCACGCAGCATACGGTAGAAATTTTACCTTACGCCGTCGTCCGGCTGTAGACTCTTCACACTACGACTGAATTTTGAGTTTGGCGGTAGATATTTTTGGATCATATGACAGATTAGAGTGGTTTCCATAACATTTATTTCGCACTCTGAATTAGTATCTCTGTCCCATTGCCGCTTAGATCGTACAAGAAAGTATATTTTCTAACCTCCTCAATAAAGACTTCCTTATTAACATCTTACCTCTAAATACATTTTTCTTTCTTCGTGGTATGTTTCCGATCAAAAAAATACATGGCGGCTATCCATCTTTCTAGCGTATGCGTGCACTCTTGAAATTTATGACGAAATCAGTGGGATAATTTCATTGGCTGAGACACCGGCGTAACGCCGAACACGACCGATAGATAGAATACAACTTGCGCTGGGCCGAGCGGAAGTTCCGTCGGGCTCGGCGTAAAGATTTTTCGGTCGAACTCCTTACTGCCGGGTCTCCGTCGTGATTTCCGTCGAGTGCGAGTCTAGCTTAAATGTAGCAGGTGATATATTGTAAAACCAGCCCCACTGATGTCAAGTACATTAAGTTTAACTTGTTTAAGCGAGTTATCGAGGTAATGTGGTGAAATATTTTTGACTGTGATAAATGAGATGAACTTAATTTGGCATCATTTAATAATAGAGCTATTTCAATTCGGGGGTAAGGAGAGTTTTTGAGGCGGGGTTTCGCCAGTCCCCGCCGAGATGCCTTATTGTGGCGCGAAATTTAGCATAGAGTTTTACAGTGGCAAACACGGAGGGAGGGTGACTATGACGATGAAACCGTATATATTGATTATTAGACTGATTCGGATGATGAACTAGATAACATTTAAAATGTAGCATTTTTGTATCTTTATTTGCATTAAATAATAATTTAACATTAGAAGGTTTCATTGAATGAGTTTGAAATAAAATGTGCCTGTATAGAGCTATATCAGTTGAAGGAGGAAACGTCACAGTTGGGCCTGCCAATAAACGGAGCCGATATTCACCCTCCCTCCGTGCGGGCCACTGTAGAACTCTAAGCTAAATTTCGCGCACAATAAGGCACCTAGGGGGGGACTGGCGAAACCCCGCCTCAAAAACTCTCCTTACCCCGAATTGAAAGAGCTCTATTATTAAATGATGCCGATTTAAGTTCATCTCATTTATGACATTCAAAAAAATTTTGACACTTTACCTCGATAGAAACAGAAGTAACTCGCTCAAACAAGTTAAGTTTAATGTACTTGATACCCGTGGGGCTGGTTTAATAATATATCACCTGCTACATTTAAGCTAGACTCGCACTTGACGGAAATCACGACGGAGACCCGGCAGAAAGGGGTTCGACCGAAAATCTTTACGCCGAGCCCGACGGAATTTCCGCTCGGCCGGGCGCAAGTTGTGTTCTATTTTTCGGTCGTGTTCGGCGTTACGCCTGTGTCTCAGCCAATGAAATTATCCTACTGACTACGTCATAAATAACAAGAGTGCACGCATACGCTAGATAGAGTGATAGCCGCCATGTAATTTTTTTGGTCGGAAACATGCCACGAAGAAAGAAAAATGTATCTAATGGAAGTATATAGAGGTAAGAAGTCTTTATTGAGGAGGTTAGAAAATATAATTTCTTGTACGATCTAAGCGACAATGGGGCAGAGATACCAATTAAGAGTGCGAAATAAATGTTATGGAAACCACTCTAATCTGTCACGTGAACCAAAAATATTTACCGCCAAACTCAAAATTCAGTCGTAGTGTGAACAGTCTACAGCCGAACGACGGCCTAAGGTAAAATTTCTACCGTATGCTGCGTGATTTGCGCCGGTTTTTTTCGGTCGAGTGGGAATCTAGCTTTATGAGGCACGAAGTTGTCATAGTCTGACGCAAGAATCAGGCCGTCAGATTAAACCTAAGTCGCGTATTTTCCAGTCAGACTTTATATTCTGTTATTTAGCACGACCAGATCTATCAAACAACACCGGATTCATACATGTACCTCATGAGGTAAGAATTCATACCTCATTCGACCATTTAAACACCCGTCTGATTTATTGATGGCCCCCTTTGATGACGTCAGATTTCATATATTTGGAATCGCCATTTCCAGTTCTATCATTTGCCACCTTTTTTATTCATGTACCTCATGAGGTAAGAAATCATACCTCATTAGGGTCAAACATGACACCGCCCCCCTCAAATGCCCCAGCTGTGACGCGTAAGACGGCCAAATCTAATAATGACCATCAAAACTGAACTCATTCCAATGGTCAGACCTTTTTTACTTAATGAGGTAAGATCCAGGCCACTGGCTCTTGGTCTATTTAATAAACGGGGAGAGAACTTGCAAAACTCTATGCAGGATTTTTTCCCAGATTTTCACCCGGTGCCACAGTCCGGGATCGAAGCCGGAATCCTCTTGCTGCGAGGCGAAAGCGCTAACCGCTCGCAACCCCACCTTTAAATTTACGATAAACTGGGATTCACATGTCGCAGAACCGCAATTTATGAGGTTTAGTAGCATTGCATTTAACGGTACCAATGATAAAACAAATGGGAATACGTGCATTTACGGTTAGGTTTCATTAATATTTACGGTAAAACTGGAATTCGCATGTCACATAACCGTACTTTAAACGGTATATTCACATTAAATTTTATCAGAGACTATAAAACAAATAGTTTTATATAAATACATTTAAGACACTTAAAAGCCCGGAAGACGTGCATTTTAAAAATCTTTCATACGACATTAAAATATTCTTTTCAAATAGTGCTTATTTGACGTCATTATTTGACGTCATTTACTTATAAAGATGGCGCTGTTGCTTTATATTTTACTGTAAAATGGCAATAATTTTCAATTCCAGCAATTCTTGGGTTTTGCTGTAGTATTACATTAAAGTTGAGTGTGCAATTGACATTTTTTTACGGTCAAACTCACTGGCAATAGGCTGCCGATAATTTAATAAAAAAGTTTACGGTAATTTTCACCGGTGTAGTCGGTTTTGAGAAACGCCAATTTCTGCCTTAATAGTTAGGGGAATTTTTTAGACATAATTTTACTGTGGTACACATCAACTATGGTTTTGTAATTCACGCTGTGGTATTTTTCTGCTAATATAAAGTGCTAGCTGAAGTTCGCAAGCCCTAAGAGCGTCTTTTTTCGTAGCCATTTTTAAGTTCAGATTATTAATCGCACCATCATGGCTGCCAGATTCCTTGGAGTTTCTACTCCTTGGATCTCGTTAGTAGGACGACTGTGCCCAGTGTCTCAACAGCGCGTAAAAGGAAAGTTTCCTTGTCGAAGTATCGCTTGAGAATAAAAGAAAATGTTAGCAAGATTGGCGGTAGTGGTATCAATAAAAGTAACGATTGTTCAACGGACGATGGTGATAGTTGCAAAATGTTTCCCAATTTACAATCGTCTTCGACATTGTCATTGCCACTTTTCTTCTCAGATAGTGCATTGACAATTTAAAAACATGTCAAATATTCTATTCTATTGCACCTCCAGGGTCGACGCGGAAGCAATAGTTCAATGAATACCAATGAATTTACATCGTATTTGATAAGCCGATTTTTATTTTAGGAAATGACTTTATATCGCGTATTCTTCATATTCGGCAATATTTATCTCTTTGAATTTTGCTTTGAATCAATAAATATTACATATACTTTTATATTTATCAATTTGCTACTTTTGAATCAATAAGTAGGGTATACTCTTGTTTTGAATCAATAAATATTATATACACTTATATTTATCCCTTTGATTTTTGTTTTGAATCAATAAATATTATATACTCTTATATTTATCCCTTTGATTTTTGTTTTGAATCAATAAATATTATATACTCTTATATTTATCCCTTTGATTTTTGTTTTGAATCAATAAATATTATATACTCTTATATTTATCCCTTATATTTTTGTTTTGAATCAATAAATATTATATACTCTTATATTTATCCCTTTGATTTTTGTTTTGAATCAATAAATATTATATACTCTTATATTTATCCCTTATATTTTTGTTTTGAATCAATAAATATTATATACTCTTATATTTATCCCTTTGATTTTTGTTTTGAATCAATAAGTAGGATGTACTCTTGATTTGAATCGTTAAAATAGAATCGCTTAAATAGAAAATACTTTTGTTTTGAATAAATAAAAAATTTTTGGATTTGATTGAATATACATTAAATGCTCTTGTTTTGAATCGACATATAATTGTTTATGACATAACGCGTGATCGAGATTTTCGATTTTTTGACACGTAAGATTAAAGGAGATTTAAAATGCCTTTCCTATAATGGGGGTAGTAAAACTGTAGCAGTCCAGAAAGAACATATAATTATGTAGTCTGGCAGCTCTGTTGCCAAAAGGTTTTAGTTACTTTGCTTTGGTAACGGCAAAGGCCTAGGCTCATACGCGAAAATGCCTAAGTGTGTACCTTATTCTAATGTTGGGAAAGCATTTTAAAATATCCGTGGTGGCATAACCAGTTAAATATCAACAAAAGTTAAAAAACCGAGGCCTAACTTCTAGGGCGGTGTGCTAGACTTATAGGGTACAATTCGTTCAGTAACATAAATCGGTTACATACATAAGACGCTCTTTCCATGTTCAATGTCTGACAGTCCTACACTCTACAGGAAGAGTACAACTGTACATATTTCAAATTTTTGGAGAGAAACGTGGGTGGTGGAAATATGGCAGATAGATGAAAAGGTCTATTTAATTTTCAATTTAATAGCTGGAAGAACGTAATTTAATATAATGTTTTCCTTTCTTTCAAACCGATTAAACATTTGAGAGATAGGGCGACTATTTTATGTTAACAAAAAAAAATATTTTTGCGTTCTTTAGCGTGTAGCCCTCTCAATTTGGGTTCCCATAGAATTCTTCCCGATTGCGGGTGGGAAGACCACTGAAGAGAAATCAAAAAAGGGTAGTTTTAAAGATTACCAAAATTTAGTCGGCCGACAAATCATAGACTTGTCACCAAATTTAGTCGAGTCTAGACACTCGTTCACACCACCCAACCCAACCAATCGGGCCAACATCCTTTGCTCTGGGCAACGCTTCGAGAATTTTAGGATATTTGTTAATTAAATTTTATTTATTTAATTAATTTCGATTTAAAGACAGGATAAAGAGGAAATTACACGAATATAGCTAGATTGCTTCCTTTCTGTTCTAATAATCACTTTTTTGGTGGACATTTTTGCTGAAATGAAATACTTTTGACAACATGTTTTGAATGGGCTGGGGCTGAATCATTAAATACATGGTGTTTTTGCAAACTCCGTCAAAAATTAAGGGGGGATATGTTCTTTGGTCGATTTTGAGTCGAAAAATTACTCGATATAGTGGCACTCCCTGTTTACCACCCATAGAGATTAATACAGTCAAAGGCAAGTATGTGCCATTACTCTATTACCATAAAGTTTTTTAAAATAGGAAAGTTTCGCCGAGAAGATGTTGTTGTTTGACGCAAGAACGACTCTGGGTTTAACTGGTTACAAACTCTTTATTAATTTAATTAAAACATTAATATTAATTTCCGGGAACGCTACTGACAACTGATATCTGAGAACAGATAACTGGGAACTGACAAACGTTCTCGGAATGTTATCCGGTTATATAGTTAAGGCATCGCGATGAAAAATAAAGATTACAAGAATGACCACGATGCATAAAAAACACAAAAATAGAAAATAGAATCTGGATATACATAAAAAACAACCGGTATTATCTCTAATTTACAACAGTCCCTCTTAATATCGGTGGTTTCAATCTTCTATCCAGGGGGTGGTCATTTAATTATTTCCAGTCCAAGGGCTTTGACGCAGAAGAGGTGCTTCGGACGGAACAGGCTCTTCGTACAGATGTCAGCTGGCATTTCTTCTGTTGGTAGATACCACAAGGCTATATGTCCCTCTTCTTCCAGGTCCCAGGTCCATTTCTTTGCTCTGGCAATGATTGACTTGTCGAACCGCGTTGACTTGACGATTTCTTCGAGGGATTCTGTTAATCCTTCTGGGACGACCATATATATTTCCTCCTCGAGTTCGCCATTAAGATAGGCCGTGACGACATCCATTTGGTGGACTTCCAAACCGATTTCCACAGCAAGGGCCATAAGCAGTCTTATTGAGCTGGATCTAATGACGGGTGCAAATGTCTCTTGGTAGTCGATCCCTGGTCTCTGGGCAAAACTTTTCGCTACGAGCCTGGCTTTCCTTTTCTCTACTTCTCCGCTGGGTAAGTACTTCGTTCGGAAGACTAGACTATTTCCAAGGACCTTCTGGTTTTCCGGACAGTCAACGATGTCCCAGGTTTCGCACTTGATAGGCGAAACGAACTCTTCCGTTACTGCTTTCCTCCAATCGTTTGCGTACGGAGAAGCCAGGGCTTGCTTCATGGACAAAGGTTCTGATAAGATGGCTAGGTTTGCTGACTCATCGGACAGGGTTTCTTGCTCGTCGGTAGACTCTTCTGAGACGCTCGGAATCATGTTGAATGATTTCTTCGGTCGTCCGGGTACTCCAGTTCTTATTTTCTTCGGTCTTCCGGGACCTTTCTTCAGAACGAGGGTTTCTGAGGGCTCTTCGAAGACGTCCTCGTTTTCCTGGGTATTAGATTCTTCCGGGATCTCATCTTTGAACTCCTTTTTGACTTCTTTGAATTCTTCTCTGCCAGACGGTTTTGCAGCGTGTGTAGTGGCCGGGACTTCGATTTCGCCTTTAGCTTTGCTTCCGTATTTCAGGTTGACTTCTGGAGTGACGAAATCATCATATCCACCTTGTTTATTAAATTCTCCTAGGAACTTGACATTTCGACTTCGGTAAATTTGCTTCTCAGATGGAACCCAGAGTCGATAGGCCTTCGAGACTTGAGAATAGCCGATGAAAACGCATTCTTTGCTCCTGGCTGCAAACTTCCCCTTCCTTTTATTTTCGTCCAACAGCAAAGCTTTGTCGCCGAAAATCTTCAAATGTTGCAGGGATGGCTTCTTTCCGGTCCATCTGGTAAATGGTACTCCTCCATTTATGCTCCGGGAAGGACAACGGTTTCGAATGTAATTAGCTGTGACCATCGCTTCTGCCCAGAATGATGGTGGAAGTTGCGCTTGTATCATCATACATCGGGCCATATCCAGGAGTGTTCTGTTCTTTCTTTCAGCAATGCCATTCTGTTCCGGGGTGTATGGTACGGCGAGTCTTTTTTTTATCCCAGAGTCTTTCAGGAATCTGTCGAATTCATTGTTGCAGTATTCGGTTCCGTTGTCGGACAGCAAGGTCTTTATTTTTCTCCCGGTTTCCACTTCAGCTCGATGCTTGAATTCTTTGAAGGCTTTCAACACTTCGCTCTTGTGTTTTAAAAAACAGACTTCACTCCACCGGGAATAATCATTAGTGAAAACGACGATGTACACGGCTCCGCTCATCGACGTTACTTTCATCGGCCCGCATACGTCAGAGTGTACTATTTCCAGGACATGCGAGGTTCGGCTATCTTCGGTTTTCGGGAACGGCTCCTTCGATTGCTTTCCTTTGATACAGATTTGGCACATTCCCAGGCTCCCATTTTTTTCAATGTTGAGTCCCGTAGCCAAATTCTTCCGGGCCATTTCCTTTAAACTTCTCTCGTTCAATTGACCGAGTAGGAAATGCCAGTTCTCCAGGTTGCTTCTAGGCTTTATTTTCGCTTGCACTGCATGGACCGTTTCTTCAGCCTTTCGCAGGAAATAAAGGTCTCCAATTCTGTCAGCGACTGCAATCACTTCTCCGGTTGCCGTTATAATCCAGGCCTGCGACTTCTTGAATGTGACCTCATGTCCTTTGTCTGTCATCTTGGCAATGGATAGGAGATTTGTTCTTAAATCCAGGACATGAAGGGCTCGTTCCAGGTGAAGAATTCGATTGTCGTTGCCATTCGTTGCGGGTACTTTTACTTCGCCAACACCTCGTTTCTTAGTTGACTCAGCAGTGGCCAGGTTTAAAGATTTCGTGGTCTCTTCGTAATCATTGAAGCAGTCTCTGTTGGAAGTCATATGTGAGGTGGCTCCGCTGTCCAGGCACCAGGAATCTTGATAATCCTTCAGGTGCAGTGCGAATTCTTTCTCGGCCAAATTTTCTGCCAGTACATGATGGGCGTTTTCTTTCTTTTTGGTTCTTATGCCTGAACCATTGTTTCTGTCGGGGCAATCGGCTACCTTGTGGCCGGGTTTCCTGCATCCATGACACTTGTACTTGAAGGTCGTGCTTCCTCGTCCACGTAAACCTCTTCCTCTACCCCTTTCTGCAGTTGTCCGGGAAAAGTGGTTACTGCCCATCATCGCATTCTGCACGGGTTCGTCTTCCCTAGAGATCTTGGCGTCCGATTCCTCCAGGATCTTTATTTTTAAGGCTTCCGGATCAGGTAACGTATCCCTGGACTCTATTGCGCACCGGAAGTTCTCGTACGATTCTGGTAGACTGTATAACAACATAATGGCCAGTAGGTCGTTGTTTACAGCTACTCAAATGTCAGCCAACTTGTCTACTACGTCGAAGAATTCTCGGACGTGGTCCCGAACATCTTCTCCCTCCTTCATTTTTTTGAGGGTCAGTTTCTTCAGCAGCGTGGCTTTCCGGGCAGGTCCACTGGACTGGTAGATGGATTCGAGCTTCTGCCATACTTCCCGTGAGGTCGTGCAATTCTTTACTTGCTTCAACTCCGACGGACTGATCGAAAAGATTAGGTCCGCTCTTGCTTTTCGATCATTACTGTCCCAGGTAGCGACCGCCTGGGCGTTGCTTTCCGTTCCCCGTACCAGAGTTGGCCTTGTTGAAGTTCCATCTACGAACTCCCAGAGGTTGTTCTTATGAAGAAGGACTTCCAATTGCATTTTCCAGGTATCATAATTATCTTTAGTTAACGTCTCGATTCGTCCCAGGTGATTTCCGGCCATTCTCCGTCTGACTGCGCACCTTAAAAGATAATCTTCCCGGCGTTGAACTTCGTATGACTTCTAAACCTCTGCGCAGTGGAAGCGTGCTGGGCCCATAACCTGTTGTTGTTTGACGCAAGAACGACTCTGGGACTAACTGGTTATAAACTCTTTATTAATTTAATTAAAACATTAAAGTTAATTTCCGGGAACGCTTGTGACTGAACACTGACAACTGAACAACTGACCTACATTATCAGAATGTTATCCGGTTTTATAGTTAAAGGCATCGCGATAAAAAATAAAAGGTTACAAGAATGACCGCGATGCATAAAAATAGAAATTAGTATAGAAAATAGAATCTGGATATAGATAAAAAACAACCGGTATTATCTCTAATTTACAACAATCCAACTATTAGCTTTTTAGCTTATGTATTAGCGGTACACTTTGCTTTCGTAATTCGTAAATCCGAACATGATGTTTTCAGAAGTTGGATTTGTTTGCTTCGAACCAATAACGCGAAATGATCTGAGTTGGTCAAAATACAGTAATTGCTTATGACAGTAAGACTCAGCAACAAATAATGCATAATGAAAAGTATACCCGAATATAATTTTAACCCCTTAAAAAGTTGAGTTTTACTAACTAGACCTTAGTGAAGGAATTAAGTCCGTCGCTTAATAAAGGAATTACGTTTATCGTTCAGTGAAGGAATTTCGTCTACCTTAAATGTAATTTACTCGACAGAGTTCCAAACTGAAATGGTGCTAATTGACCAACATGATTCATGATATCTATGCTTCTATGGTCAGTGTATCGAAATAATTTCGCGATAACGGAACGTGGGAACGTAATGAGGCGAGTCGAAGGTTTTAACGACGATTGACCCTTGCTTTTTGTCGTAACAGACAGGAATAATTCTTAATAACGGAAAGGTACAATTTCCAACAATTTGGTTTTCTACATTTTCGCTGCATAGTACAATTCGTTAGGAAGACGAAATTTAGACACGCTCGATATTTGCTAGATTCTTGAACATGCTTTTTATCCACAAACTCTAAAATATTAAGCAGTGCGACTCGTCGGGCGACGAAATATTCCCTTATCAACCCTTTCTTCCAGGGCTTGGCTAAAATAATTTCCATTTTTCGTGCGTGCTTTTCGTTCTCGTCTTATTTTAGAACATTACGCAAAAAATGAGTGTAAATTATTTCGAACAAGGCAACTTTCCATTCCGTTTAAACTAAGAGGAGTAGGTAATTTGGTAATATAAGATGAATTTTTTTAGACAGGAAATAATCCATAGACGAGTCGCTAGGTAAAGTTAAATAAAATTCAGATAACGAAATAGTCCAATTTCCCTCGACGTTGCCTCTTTTAAATGATGTATTATATCTTGAACGTGTGATGTACCGAACACTTAATGAGTTGGGGACCATAAAAGAACCCTTTAATATCCTTTCTTTCCAGATCTAGTATTAATTATAAAACGCTAACAATTTAAAATACTTTCGTGGAGTAGTTGGCTTCGAATCTTTTAGCGAAGGCAGGTTTGAATTTATTAACTCGAACGATTTATTAAACCTTAAATTTCGTGGGAATTATTTTCTTTTCTTTTTATAAACTTCATTCTGCGTCAATTTTATGATGGAATGGTAGACCGAATTATAGCTGTATATAATATTCTCTATTTGAACTATGTAACGAAAAGTGTTATAATGCGTGAAATATTTATCTATTCTAGTCTTGATCGTTCGATTAAACTTTTCGACAAACGGCACGTGGTGATCTTCGGAAGTCATTAAAACAAATTTAATATTTCAATTTTTAAGAAATTTCTTAACTTTGAAATTAACAAATTTATATTTAGATATTTCAGAAGGGAATAAGAGAGAAGGGACACACTTTATATCTCCATAATGCTTTACACTCGTAACAACAGTCTTACTAACCTCAAATCAACTACTCTTCACTGATTGGCTATCTAACTTCTGTCTTAGCTGTGACGTCAGATAAAAAGGTTGACGTATAAAAAGTAGTTTCGTTTACAACTTTACATTGAAGGAGATAAAAATGGCCGAATTTCATGTTGATAAACGAAATCAGGCTGTGCAATTAATTTAGATGCACGGGAATTCAGAACATACCAAAATCAGATAATTTGAAGGTAATAAATAGATGAAAACTAATTATTCTGAATTAATATTAAAAAATTAAAATTAGTTTTAATAAAATACATACTTGAGGTTATATTTACACAAGAATGAAACATCGACAGCCCTAAGCCTTTGGAGAATGAAAATCTAGCAGACAAATAGGCCGCCTGAAACCGCGGAGAACTTAAAAAACTATATTTGCAGTAAATTGGTTAAAAGCTGTGTACTTGCGCAAAGTTTTCGCGGTTTTCTTGAGGTTGGTCGGACTCTCGTTACCATAGCAGGCTCTAATGTCTCCCTTCTCTCTTATTCCCTTCTGGATATTTATATTTTTCCTGGCTGAACTTTGACTAGATTTATTTCGTGTTTTGAAGATATATCGCATTTTGAAAATGAAGACGTATTTTAAAACCTACTTCATTTTGTTTAATTTTGTATACTATATTTTTTCGACAGGAAAATGTTTTTTCTCTAATTCTCCATTCGTCGAGACAATTCTGACTTAAATCGAAAAATAAGTAAGAAAACGGATTTTTAGTCCCGTCAGCGAAATTTTCCTGTACAAATTTCGAAGTACAAGGATTCATTTGCTTAAACAGAAAACTAACTTACATTTTCTCGCGAACAAGTAAATAGTAATAATACTCACTCTAGCGATGACAATTTTCATGGACAAACTGGAGTGATATTCGTTCTTCGTTGTCTATTGAAAAATGAAATTCATAACAAAATTTAGACACCAGAAATTGGAGACCTTACCTTTTAACATAATTCACCTATCTAAATAGAGGCGTTTTATGGCAATGATAACCTTTTATCACGAGAGTTGGATTTAAGGACGAATATTAAGCATTACAACAGTATTTTGAAATACGCTAATGGCTCCATGAGGTTGCAATATGGATCGATAGAATTGAGTACAACTATATATTATGCATTATCTGGAGTTTGATGAAATAATGGCTCTTCATTTAAGTCTTTAAAAATATCCCACTACAAACGATTTATCATTCGGTTTTTATAGCTTGGAAGAAATAAACCGAAACGCAAAACTTTTATTCTACGCGCATATATAGTAAGTGCTTTTACGAACATGAGACATTAACATTGAACGACAAAAACTATACAGGGTGTTTCTGGAAAGTCTGGCACAAATTAACAGGCATGTTCCTTGGGTCAAAAGGAGTCCGAAAGGTCCTATGACGTTTTGGGGTAAAGCGCTCCGTTGCGACGTTATGGGCTCTCAAAAGTAGGCCGAAAAACAAGGAGATTTTACAGAATTATAGCACTAGAATTGTGGTTTTGACCCAATTGTTTTCGATTATTGAGCATAAGGCAATGATCGAAATAAGTTCAAACCTAGTGGAAGACAATGAACGTGTTAAACGGCCAAAAGCGTTAATCCCTTTGTTTTTATTAATGATTGTAATTAAAGGTAAGGAAAGTAGCTCAGATATCGGTTACTTGTTTGTTCAGATGTACTGGTAACTGACCAGTCTTTTATTTTTTATTTCAATTAGACACATTACTTTTAGAATAATTCGAATGAGCCCCTTAAATTTTACAATAAATCGAATCGATTCCATTAATTTCACAATAATTTAAATCGAACCCATTACATTTACAATAATTCGAATCGAACCCCATTACTTTTACAATAATTCGAATCGAACCCCAATTACATTGTTCTACAAAAATTGTTCAAAATGGGCACCATCAACGTTTAAGAAAAGTTGCGCGCGTCGTTTGAAAGATTCACGAACACGTTCGAAGATTCCTGGCGTGTTACGGATGCTATCACATCCATCAATTATCCATTGTCATAAGTCTTCGACATCGCGAACTTCATTTCGGTATACCAAGTCCTTGAGATGGCCCCAATGAAAAAAATCGCATGGGTTGAGATCGGGAGATCATGCTGGCCACGCAACAGTTCCGCCGGGTGCTTGTAGGTACTTGCCCCAGGTGCTTGTAGGTACTTGCTCCGGTGCTTGTAGGTACTTGCCCCGGGTGCTTGAAGGTACTTGCCCCGGGTACTTGTAGGTGCTTGTAGGTACTTGCCCCGGGTACTTGTGGGTGTTTAAAGTACTTGTGGGTACTTGCCCGGGTGCCTCTGGGTGCTTGCCCCGGGTGCTTGTAGGTACTTGCCCTGGGTGCTTGCCCCGGGTGCTTGTAGGTACTTGCCCCGGGTGCTTGTAGGTACTTGCCCTGGGTGCCTGCCCCGGGTGCTTGTAGGTACTTGCCCCGGGTGCTTGAAGGTACTTGTCCCGGGTGCTTGTAGGTACTTGCTCCGGGTGCTTGTAGATACTTGCCCCGGTAACTTGTAGGTGCTTGTGAGTGCTTGTAGGTACTTTCCCCGGGTGCTTGTAGGTACTTGTGGGTGTTTGAAGGTACTTGTGGGTACTTTTCCGGGTGCTTGCCCCGGGTACTTGTGGGTGTTTGTAGGTACTTGTGGTTGCTTTTAGGTACTTGTGGGTGCTTGTGGGTACTTGTGGGTACTTTTTCGGGTGCTTGCCCCGGGTACTTGTGGGTGTTTGTAGGTACTTGTGGGTGCTTGTAAGTACTTGTGGGTACTTGCCCCGGGTACTTGTGGGTGTTTGTAGGTACTTGTGGTTGCTTGTAGGTACTTGTGGGTGCTTGTAGGTACTTGTGGGTGCTTTTAGGTACTTGTGGGTGCTTGTGGGTACTTTTTCGGGTGCTTGCCCCGGGTACTTGTGGGTGTTTGTAGGTACTTGTGGGTGCTTGTAAGTACTTGTGGGTACTTGCCCCGGGTGCCTCTGGGTGCTTGCCCCGGGTACTTGTGGGTACTTGCCCCGGGTGCCTCTGCGTGCTTGCCCCGGGTACTTGTGGGTACTTGCCCCGGGTGCCTCTGGGTGCTTGCGCCGGGTGCCTCTGGGTGCTTGCCCCGGGTGCTTGTAGGTACTTGCCCTGGGTGCTTGCCCCGGGTACTTTTAGGTACTTGCCCCGGGTGCTTGTAGGTACTTGCACCGGGTACTTGTAGGTGCTTGTGAGTGCTTGTAGGTACTTGCCCCGGGTACTTGTGGGTGTTTAAAATACTTGTAGGTACTTGCCCCGGGTACTTGTGGGTGTTTAAAGTACTTGTGGGTACTTGTAGGTACTTGTGGGTACTTGCCCGGGTGCCTCTGGGTGCTTGCCCCGGGTGCTTGTAGGTACTTGCCCTGGGTGCTTCCCCCGGGTGCTTGTAGGTACTTGCCCCGGGTGCTTGTAGGTACTTGCCCTGGGTGCCTGCCCCGGGTGCTTGTAGGTACTTGCCCCGGGTGCTTGAAGGTACTTGTCCCGGGTGCTTGTAGGTACTTGCTCCGGGTGCTTGTAGATACTTGCCCCGGTAACTTGTAGGTGCTTGTGAGTGCTTGTAGGTACTTTCCCCGGGTGCTTGTAGGTACTTGTGGGTGTTTGAAGGTACTTGTGGGTACTTTTCCGGGTGCTTGCCCCGGGTACTTGTGGGTGTTTGTAGGTACTTGTGGTTGCTTTTAGGTACTTGTGGGTGCTTGTGGGTACTTGTGGGTACTTTTTCGGGTGCTTGCCCCGGGTACTTGTGGGTGTTTGTAGGTACTTGTGGGTGCTTGTAAGTACTTGTGGGTACTTGCCCCGGGTACTTGTGGGTGTTTGTAGGTACTTGTGGTTGCTTGTAGGTACTTGTGGGTGCTTGTAGGTACTTGTGGTTGCTTTTAGGTACTTGTGGGTGCTTGTGGGTACTTGTGGGTACTTTTTCGGGTGCTTGCCCCGGGTACTTGTGGGTGTTTGTAGGTACTTGTGGGTGCTTGTAAGTACTTGTGGGTACTTGCCCCGGGTACTTGTGGGTGTTTGTAGGTACTTGTGGTTGCTTGTAGGTACTTGTGGGTGCTTGTAGGTACTTGTGGGTGCTTTTAGGTACTTGTGGGTGCTTGTGGGTACTTGTGGGTACTTTTTCGGGTGCTTGCCCCGGGTACTTGTGGGTGTTTGTAGGTACTTGTGGGTGCTTGTAAGTACTTGTGGGTACTTGCCCCGGGTGCCTCTGCGTGCTTGCCCCGGGTACTTGTGGGTACTTGCCCCGGGTGCCTCTGGGTGCTTGCGCCGGGTGCCTCTGGGTGCTTGCCCCGGGTGCTTGTAGGTACTTGCCCTGGGTGCTTTTCCCGGGTGCTTGTAGGTCCTTGCCCTGGGTGTTTGCCCCGGGTACTTTTAGGTACTTGACCCAGGTGCTTGTAGGTATTTGCTCCGGTGCTTGTAGGTACTTGCCCCGGGTGCTTGAAGGTACTTGCCCCGGGTGCTTGTGGGTACTTGCCCCGGGTACTTGTAGGTGCTTGTGAGTGCTTGTAGGTACTTGCCCCGGGTACTTGTGGGTGCTTGTGAGTGCTTGTAGGTACTTGCCCTGGGTGCTTGCCCCGGGTGCTTGTAGGTACTTGCCCTGGGTGCCTGCCCCGGGTGCTTGTAGGTACTTGCCCCGGTTGCTTGTAGGTATTTGCCCCGGGTGCTTGTAGGTACTTGCCCCGGGTGCTTGAAGGTACTTGTCCCGGTTGCTTGTAGAAACTTGCTCCGGGTGCTTGTAGATACTTGCCCCGGTAACTTGTAGGTGCTTTTGAGTGCTTGTAGGTACTTTCTCCGGGTGCTTGTAGGTACTTGCCCCAGGTGCTTGTAGGTACTTGCTCCGGGTGCTTGTAGGTACTTGCTCCGGGTGCTTGTAGGTACTTGCTCCGGGTGCTTGTAGGTACTTGCTCCGGGTGCTTGTAGGTACTTGCTCCGCGTGCTTGTAGGTACTTACTCCTGGTGGTTGTAGATACTTGCCCCGGGTACTAGTAGGTGCTTAAGAGTGCTTGTACGTACTTTCCCCGGGTGCTTTTAGGTACTTTGCCTTCCCCATAGGAGGTACTTGTGGGTACTTGTAGGTGCTTGTGGGTGCTTGTAGGTACTTGTGGGTGCTTGTAGGTACTTGTGGGTGTTTGAAGGTACTTGTGGGTACTTTTCCGGGTGCTTGCCCCGGGTACTTGTGGGTGTTTGTAGGTACTTGTGGGTGTTTGTAGGTACTTGTGGGTGCTTGAAGGTACTTGTGGGTACTTTTCCGGGTGCTTGCCCCGGGTACTTGTGGGTGTTTGTAGGTACTTGTGGGTGTTTGTAGGTACTTGTGGTTGCTTGTAGGTACTTGTGGGTACTTGCCCCGGGTACTTGTGGGTGTTTTAGGTACTTGTGGGTGCTTGTAGGTACTTGCCCCGGGTACTTGTGGGTGTTTTAGGTACTTGTGGGTGCTTGTAGGTACTTGCCCCGGGTGCCTCTGGGTGCTTGCCCCGGGTACTTGTGGGTACTTGCCCCGGGTGCCTCTGGGTGCTTGCCCCGGGTACTTGTGGGTGCTTGTAGGTACTTGCCCTGGGTGCCTCTGGTTGCTTGCCCCGGGTACTTGTGGGTACTTGCCCCGGGTGCCTCTGGGTGCTTGCCCCGGGTACTTGTGGGTACTTGCCCCGGGTGCCTCTGGGTGCTTGCCCCGGGTGCTTGTGGGTACTTGCCCTGGGTGCTTTTCCCGGGTGCTTGTAGGTACTTGCCCCAGGTGCTTGTAGGTATTTGCTCCGGTGCTTATAGGTACTTGCCCCGGGTGCTTGAAGGTACTTGCCCCGGGTGCTTGTGGGTACTTGCCCCGGGTACTTGTAGGTGCTTGTGAGTGCTTGTAGAAACTTGCCCCGGGTACTTGTGGGTGCTTGTGAGTACTTGTAGGTACTTGCCCTGGGTGCTTGCCCCGGGTGCTTGTAGGTACTTGCCCTGGGTGCCTGCCCCGGGTGCTTGTAGGTACTTGCCAAGGTTGCTTGTAGGTATTTGCCCCGGTTGCTTGTAGGTATTTGCCCCGGGTGCTTGTAGGTACTTGCCCCGGGTGCTTGAAGGTACTTGTCCCGGGTGCTTGTAGGTACTTGCTCCGGGTGCTTGTAGATACTTGCCCCGGTAACTTGTAGGTGCTTTTGAGTGCTTGTAGGTACTTTCCCCGGGTGCTTGTAGGTACTTGCCCCGGGTGCTTGTAGGTACTTGCCCCGGGTGCTTGTAGGTACTTGCCCCGGGTGCTTGTAGGTACTTGCTCCGGGTGCTTGTAGGTACTTGCTCCGCGTGCTTGTAGGTACTTGCTCCTGGTGCTTGTAGGTACTTGCCCCGGGTACTTGTAGGTGCTTAAGAGTGCTTGTGCGTACTTTCCCCGGGTGCTTTTAGGTACTTTGCCTTCTCCATAGGAGGTACTTGTGGGTACTTGTAGGTGCTTGTGGGTGCTTGTAGGTACTTGTGGGTACTTGTAGGTGCTTGTGGGTGCTTGTAGGTACTTGTGGGTGCTTGTAGGTACTTGTGGGTGTTTGAAGGTACTTTTGGGTACTTTTCCGGGTGCTTGTTTCGGGTACTTGTGGGTGTTTGTAGGTACTTGTGGGTGCTTGTAGGTACTTGTGGGTGCTTTTAGGTACTTGTGGGTGCTTGTGGGTACTTGTGGGTGCTTGAAGGTACTTGTGGGTGTTTGAAGGTACTTTTGGGTACTTTTCCGGGTGCTTGTTTCGGGTACTTGTGGGTGTTTGTAGGTACTTGTGGGTGCTTGTAGGTACTTGTGGGTGCTTTTAGGTACTTGTGGGTGCTTGTGGGTACTTGTGGGTGCTTGAAGGTACTTGTGGGTACTTTTCCGGGTGCTTGCCCCGGGTACTTGTGGGTGTTTGTAGGTACTTGTGGGTGCTTGTAGGTACTTGTGGGTACTTGCCCTGGGTGCTTTTCCCGGGTGCTTGTAGGTACTTGCCCTGGGTGCTTGCCCCGGGTGCTTGTAGGTACTTGACCCAGGTGCTTGTAGGTATTTGCTCCGGTGCTTGTAGGTACTTGCCCCGGGTGCTTGAAGGTACTTGCCCCGGGTGCTTGTGGGTACTTGCCCCGGGTACTTGTAGGTGCTTGTGAGTGCTTGTAGGTACTTGCCCCGGGTACTTGTGGGTGCTTGTGAGTGCTTGTAGGTACTTGCCCTGGGTGCTTGCCCCGGGTGCTTGTAGGTACTTGCCCTGGGTGCCTGCCCCGGGTGCTTGTAGGTACTTGCCCCGGTTGCTTGTAGGTATTTGCCCCGGGTGCTTGTAGGTACTTGCCCCGGGTGCTTGAAGGTACTTGTCCCGGTTGCTTGTAGAAACTTGCTCCGGGTGCTTGTAGATACTTGCCCCGGTAACTTGTAGGTGCTTTTGAGTGCTTGTAGGTACTTTCTCCGGGTGCTTGTAGGTACTTGCCCCGGGTGCTTGTAGGTACTTGCTCCGGGTGCTTGTAGGTACTTGCTCCGGGTGCTTGTAGGTACTTGCTCCGGGTGCTTGTAGGTACTTGCTCCGGGTGCTTGTAGGTACTTGCTCCGGGTGCTTGTAGGTACTTGCTCCGCGTGCTTGTAGGTACTTACTCCTGGTGGTTGTAGATACTTGCCCCGGGTACTAGTAGGTGCTTAAGAGTGCTTGTACGTACTTTCCCCGGGTGCTTTTAGGTACTTTGCCTTCCCCATAGGAGGTACTTGTGGGTACTTGTAGGTGCTTGTGGGTGCTTGTAGGTACTTGTGGGTGCTTGTAGGTACTTGTGGGTGTTTGAAGGTACTTGTGGGTACTTTTCCGGGTGCTTGTCCCGGGTACTTGTGGGTGTTTGTAGGTACTTGTGGGTGCTTGTAGGTACTTGTGGGTACTTTTCCGGGTGCTTGCCCCGGGTACTTGTGGGTGTTTGTAGGTACTTGTGGGTGTTTGTAGGTACTTGTGGGTGCTTGAAGGTACTTGTGGGTACTTTTCCGGGTGCTTGCCCCGGGTACTTGTGGGTGTTTGTAGGTACTTGTGGGTGTTTGTAGGTACTTGTGGGTGCTTGTAGGTACTTGTGGGTACTTGCCCCGGGTACTTGTGGGTGTTTTAGGTACTTGTGGGTGCTTGTAGGTACTTGCCCCGGGTACTTGTGGGTGTTTTAGGTACTTGTGGGTGCTTGTAGGTACTTGCCCCGGGTGCCTCTGGGTGCTTGCCCCGGGTACTTGTGGGTACTTGCCCCGGGTGCCTCTGGGTGCTTGCCCCGGGTACTTGTGGGTGCTTGTAGGTACTTGCCCTGGGTGCCTCTGGTTGCTTGCCCCGGGTACTTGTGGGTACTTGCCCCGGGTGCCTCTGGGTGCTTGCCCCGGGTACTTGTGGGTACTTGCCCCGGGTGCCTCTGGGTGCTTGCCCCGGGTGCTTGTGGGTACTTGCCCTGGGTGCTTTTCCCGGGTGCTTGTAGGTACTTGCCCCAGGTGCTTGTAGGTATTTGCTCCGGTGCTTGTAGGTACTTGCCCCGGGTGCTTGAAGGTACTTGCCCCGGGTGCTTGTGGGTACTTGCCCCGGGTACTTGTAGGTGCTTGTGAATGCTTGTAGGTACTTGCCCCGGGTACTTGTGGGTGCTTGTGAGTACTTGTAGGTACTTGCCCTGGGTGCTTGCCCCGGGTGCTTGTAGGTACTTGCCCTGGGTGCCTGCCCCGGGTGCTTGTAGGTACTTGCCCCGGTTGCTTGTAGGTATTTGCCCCGGTTGCTTGTAGGTATTTGCCCCGGGTGCTTGTAGGTACTTGCCCCGGGTGCTTGTAGGTACTTGCTCCGGGTGCTTGTAGGTACTTGCTCCGGGTGCTTGTAGGTACTTGCTCCGCGTGCTTGTAGGTACTTACTCCTGGTGGTTGTAGATACTTGCCCCGGGTACTAGTAGGTGCTTAAGAGTGCTTGTACGTACTTTCCCCGGGTGCTTTTAGGTACTTTGCCTTCCCCATAGGAGGTACTTGTGGGTACTTGTAGGTGCTTGTGGGTGCTTGTAGGTACTTGTGGGTGCTTGTAGGTACTTGTGGGTGTTTGAAGGTACTTGTGGGTACTTTTCCGGGTGCTTGTCCCGGGTACTTGTGGGTGTTTGTAGGTACTTGTGGGTGCTTGTAGGTACTTGTGGGTACTTTTCCGGGTGCTTGCCCCGGGTACTTGTGGGTGTTTGTAGGTACTTGTGGGTGTTTGTAGGTACTTGTGGGTGCTTGAAGGTACTTGTGGGTACTTTTCCGGGTGCTTGCCCCGGGTACTTGTGGGTGTTTGTAGGTACTTGTGGGTGTTTGTAGGTACTTGTGGGTGCTTGTAGGTACTTGTGGGTACTTGTGGGTGTTTTAGGTACTTGTGGGTGCTTGTAGGTACTTGCCCCGGGTACTTGTGGGTGTTTTAGGTACTTGTGGGTGCTTGTAGGTACTTGCCCCGGGTGCCTCTGGGTGCTTGCCCCGGGTACTTGTGGGTACTTGCCCCGGGTGCCTCTGGGTGCTTGCCCCGGGTACTTGTGGGTGCTTGTAGGTACTTGCCCTGGGTGCCTCTGGTTGCTTGCCCCGGGTACTTGTGGGTACTTGCCCCGGGTGCCTCTGGGTGCTTGCCCCGGGTACTTGTGGGTACTTGCCCCGGGTGCCTCTGGGTGCTTGCCCCGGGTGCTTGTGGGTACTTGCCCTGGGTGCTTTTCCCGGGTGCTTGTAGGTACTTGCCCCAGGTGCTTGTAGGTATTTGCTCCGGTGCTTGAAGGTACTTGCCCCGGGTGCTTGAAGGTACTTGCCCCGGGTGCTTGTGGGTACTTGCCCCGGGTACTTGTAGGTGCTTGTGAGTGCTTGTAGGTACTTGCCCCGGGTACTTGTGGGTGCTTGTGAGTACTTGTAGGTACTTGCCCTGGGTGCTTGCCCCGGGTGCTTGTAGGTACTTGCCCTGGGTGCCTGCCCCGGGTGCTTGTAGGTACTTGCCCCGGTTGCTTGTAGGTATTTGCCCCGGTTGCTTGTAGGTATTTGCCCCGGGTGCTTGTAGGTACTTGCCCCGGGTGCTTGAAGGTACTTGTCCCGGGTGCTTGTAGGTACTTGCTCCGGGTGCTTGTAGATACTTGCCCCGGTAACTTGTAGGTGCTTTTGAGTGCTTGTAGGTACTTTCCCCGGGTGCTTGTAGGTACTTGCCCCGGGTGCTTGTAGGTACTTGCCCCGGGTGCTTGTAGGTACTTGCCCCGGGTGCTTGTAGGTACTTGCTCCGGGTGCTTGTAGGTACTTGCTCCGCGTGCTTGTAGGTACTTGCTCCTGGTGCTTGTAGGTACTTGCCCCGGGTACTTGTAGGTGCTTAAGAGTGCTTGTGCGTACTTTCCCCGGGTGCTTTTAGGTACTTTGCCTTCTCCATAGGAGGTACTTGTGGGTACTTGTAGGTGCTTGTGGGTGCTTGTAGGTACTTGTGGGTACTTGTAGGTGCTTGTGGGTGCTTGTAGGTACTTGTGGGTGCTTGTAGGTACTTGTGGGTGTTTGAAGGTACTTTTGGGTACTTTTCCGGGTGCTTGTTTCGGGTACTTGTGGGTGTTTGTAGGTACTTGTGGGTGCTTGTAGGTACTTGTGGGTGCTTTTAGGTACTTGTGGGTGCTTGTGGGTACTTGTGGGTGCTTGAAGGTACTTGTGGGTGTTTGAAGGTACTTTTGGGTACTTTTCCGGGTGCTTGTTTCGGGTACTTGTGGGTGTTTGTAGGTACTTGTGGGTGCTTGTAGGTACTTGTGGGTGCTTTTAGGTACTTGTGGGTGCTTGTGGGTACTTGTGGGTGCTTGAAGGTACTTGTGGGTACTTTTCCGGGTGCTTGCCCCGGGTACTTGTGGGTGTTTGTAGGTACTTGTGGGTGCTTGTAGGTACTTGTGGGTACTTGCCCTGGGTGCTTTTCCCGGGTGCTTGTAGGTACTTGCCCTGGGTGCTTGCCCCGGGTGCTTGTAGGTACTTGACCCAGGTGCTTGTAGGTATGTGCTCCGGTGCTTGTAGGTACTTGCCCCGGGTGCTTGAAGGTACTTGCCCCGGGTGCTTGTGGGTACTTGCCCCGGGTACTTGTAGGTGCTTGTGAGTGCTTGTAGGTACTTGCCCCGGGTACTTGTGGGTGCTTGTGAGTTCTTGTAGGTACTTGCCCTGGGTGCTTGCCCCGGGTGCTTGTAGGTACTTGCCCTGGGTGCCTGCCCCGGGTGCTTGTAGGTACTTGCCCCGGTTGCTTGTAGGTATTTGCCCCGGGTGCTTGTAGGTACTTGCCCCGGGTGCTTGAAGGTACTTGTCCCGGTTGCTTGTAGAAACTTGCTCCGGGTGCTTGTAGATACTTGCCCCGGTAACTTGTAGGTGCTTTTGAGTGCTTGTAGGTACTTTCTCCGGGTGCTTGTAGGTACTTGCCCCGGGTGCTTGTAGGTACTTGCTCCGGGTGCTTGTAGGTACTTGCTCCGGGTGCTTGTAGGTACTTGCTCCGGGTGCTTGTAGGTACTTGCTCCGGGTGCTTGTAGGTACTTGCTCCGGGTGCTTGTAGGTACTTGCTCCGCGTGCTTGTAGGTACTTACTCCTGGTGGTTGTAGATACTTGCCCCGGGTACTAGTAGGTGCTTAAGAGTGCTTGTACGTACTTTCCCCGGGTGCTTTTAGGTAATTTGCCTTCCCCATAGGAGGTACTTGTGGGTACTTGTAGGTGCTTGTGGGTGCTTGTAGGTACTTGTGGGTGCTTGTAGGTACTTGTGGGTGTTTGAAGGTACTTGTGGGTACTTTTCCGGGTGCTTGTCCCGGGTACTTGTGGGTGTTTGTAGGTACTTGTGGGTGCTTGTAGGTACTTGTGGGTACTTTTCCGGGTGCTTGCCCCGGGTACTTGTGGGTGTTTGTAGGTACTTGTGGGTGTTTGTAGGTACTTGTGGGTGCTTGAAGGTACCATGTGGGTACTTTTCCGGGTGCTTGCCCCGGGTACTTGTGGGTGTTTGTAGGTACTTGTGGGTGTTTGTAGGTACTTGTGGGTGCTTGTAGGTACTTGTGGGTACTTGCCCCGGGTACTTGTGGGTGTTTTAGGTACTTGTGGGTGCTTGTAGGTACTTGCCCCGGGTACTTGTGGGTGTTTTAGGTACTTGTGGGTGCTTGTAGGTACTTGCCCCGGGTGCCTCTGGGTGCTTGCCCCGGGTACTTGTGGGTACTTGCCCCGGGTGCCTCTGGGTGCTTGCCCCGGGTACTTGTGGGTGCTTGTAGGTACTTGCCCTGGGTGCCTCTGGTTGCTTGCCCCGGGTACTTGTGGGTACTTGCCCCGGGTGCCTCTGGGTGCTTGCCCCGGGTACTTGTGGGTACTTGCCCCGGGTGCCTCTGGGTGCTTGCCCCGGGTGCTTGTGGGTACTTGCCCTGGGTGCTTTTCCCGGGTGCTTGTAGGTACTTGCCCCAGGTGCTTGTAGGTATTTGCTCCGGTGCTTGTAGGTACTTGCCCCGGGTGCTTGAAGGTACTTGCCCCGGGTGCTTGTGGGTACTTGCCCCGGGTACTTGTAGGTGCTTGTGAGTGCTTGTAGGTACTTGCCCCGGGTACTTGTGGGTGCTTGTGAGTACTTGTAGGTACTTGCCCTGGGTGCTTGCCCCGGGTGCTTGTAGGTACTTGCCCTGGGTGCCTGCCCCGGGTGCTTGTAGGTACTTGCCCCGGTTGCTTGTAGGTATTTGCCCCGGTTGCTTGTAGGTATTTGCCCCGGGTGCTTGTAGGTACTTGCCCCGGGTGCTTGAAGGTACTTGTCCCGGGTGCTTGTAGGTACTTGCTCCGGGTGCTTGTAGATACTTGCCCCGGTAACTTGTAGGTGCTTTTGAGTGCTTGTAGGTACTTTCCCCGGGTGCTTGTAGGTACTTGCCCCGGGTGCTTGTAGGTACTTGCCCCGGGTGCTTGTAGGTACTTGCCCCGGGTGCTTGTAGGTACTTGCTCCGGGTGCTTGTAGGTACTTGCTCCGCGTGCTTGTAGGTACTTGCTCCTGGTGCTTGTAGGTACTTGCCCCGGGTACTTGTAGGTGCTTAAGAGTGCTTGTGCGTACTTTCCCCGGGTGCTTTTAGGTACTTTGCCTTCTCCATAGGAGGTACTTGTGGGTACTTGTAGGTGCTTGTGGGTGCTTGTAGGTACTTGTGGGTACTTGTAGGTGCTTGTGGGTGCTTGTAGGTACTTGTGGGTGCTTGTAGGTACTTGTGGGTGTTTGAAGGTACTTTTGGGTACTTTTCCGGGTGCTTGTTTCGGGTACTTGTGGGTGTTTGTAGGTACTTGTGGGTGCTTGTAGGTACTTGTGGGTGCTTTTAGGTACTTGTGGGTGCTTTTAGGTACTTGTGGGTGCTTGTGGGTACTTGTGGGTGCTTGAAGGTACTTGTGGGTACTTTTCCGGGTGCTTGCCCCGGGTACTTGTGGGTGTTTGTAGGTACTTGTGGGTGCTTGTAGGTACTTGTGGGTACTTGCCCCGGGTACTTGTGGGTGTTTTAGGTACTAGTCCCGGGTGCTTGTAGGTACTTGCTCCGGGTGCTTGTAGATACTTGCCCCGGTAACTTGTAGGTGCTTGTGAGTGCTTGTAGGTACTTTCCCCGGGTGCTTGTAGGTACTTGCCCCGGGTGCTTGTAGGTACTTGCCCCGGGTGCTTGTAGGTACTTGCCCCGGGTGCTTGTAGGTACTTGCTCCGGGTGCTTGTAGGTACTTTCTCCGCGTGCTTGTAGGTACTTGCTCCTGGTGCTTGTAGATACTTGCCCCGGGTACTTGTAGGTGCTTGTGAGTGCTTGTACGTACTTTCCCCGGGTGCTTGTAGGTACTTTGCCTTCTCCATAGGATTAACATTACACTAAATTTTGGAAGCTCGTAACTCTGGTAATATTAGAGACGGGGATATCCTTTGATTATGTAATAGTCCTATTTGCCCCTTCTCTCTTTCGTTAACATTTGCTCCATAGGATACTCCATATACGGGAAAAACCTGGAAAACTCAGGGAAGTATATGGGGAAAAGCCTGGAAATCTCAAGGAAATTTGTTTTCCAAAAGTTGTATGAACCTTGTTATGGAACATATGTTATAAACTCATGGTTTTAGTTATATAAAGTTTTACCAAGAAGCGATATCTAGTTTACTAGGGAGAAGGTATAAGATGCCTAAGTATTCGCGCGCCTTAGTCCCAGTCCCACTTTCAAAATACAAGGGGGGACGTAAAAGGAGGCCGGGCTATTTCGCCTCTCCTCAGTCGGAAAATACGTAGTTTTCGTCATTAGCGTCGCGTTTACGTGAGTATTCTGGTCCGTGACCATATAAGCATTTTTTAAACTGGACATTAGGCCAGCGACTTTCCTGACTTGGAATAAATAAACTGGTCCGTGACCATTGACCAGAGCACGTCGTCTGCTAAAATAAAGAAGTGGATAATTAAAATATTAGAATTTTAATGTGTGGAGTCTGGTAACCCTTGAACTTTCTTAGTAGTCTCGTGGACCACTGACCCCCCCCCTCTCCGATTTAATTTTTCAACTGGACCAGGCAATTTTTAAACTGGTCATTTGCCCTGTGTCACCGCCTTATTTCCCACGCTGGCGCGAGTTGCTTTGCGTTGTCGAGTGCGTGATGGAGTTGGCTATGCCTGAAGTCCCAACCTTGAAGGAGAGAGGAATGGGCAATGGAGTGGAAACCCCCATACCTATAGCGTTGCCTGTTTACCCCCACCTACGGCACCGTAGTCCTCTCAGCATCCTCAGCGGTTAGGTAGGGTCGTACTGGACGAAATTGTAAAGGGCGCTCCCTCTATCTTCAAAATAGAAGATAGTTCTCGTACAAATAAAATGGCGCTACGCGGCAGCACTTAACAATCGCCTACCGAAGGCTAGGGGCGTGCGCGAGGTACGTTGGGAGAGATACGGTGCCGCAGGTCGCCCATCATCATTTCCAATCCATCTCAACTCCATTATCCCTGTCCCAACCCCTAGACTTCCAACCACTAGCATAGCCCACTCGATCACGCTCTCTTTTCCCCGGCTACATATTTTGAAGATGGCACTTTTTAGGCGTATTAACAATCTTGGATCATCTTTGTGAACTTTTGGGTAGCCCTGACTATATTTTGTTTAAGGTTTTAAGCTCAATATCAAACAGACGTTAGTTTATGCTACAAAAAAGTTTGAAATTGACAATCTCGGATGACATTTATGAAGTTTTAAGGATATCCGAATTTCATATTTGGCTTATGACAATTTTGAGCTAAATGTTAAACGGACATTAATCAGCATTTTTTAAAATTTTGTAAAATTGTCAATTTGGACCTATTTCAGGAATTTTTAGGGGGGCGCCTCGCGTTTCAATAAATGATTGTAAAAAATTGTATTATATTAATTACAATAAGAATACAAACTCTTATTCATTTCCGTTTTTTTTAAAAATCATTATAAATAAATGTCTGATTGAGCTAAAGTTATGGTCCCCTTTATACATGTTTCTTCTTAGTGCAGATTTTGAAAATGTAAAACAGTTTCTTAACATTTCTTAATTAAAATGAAGACTGAAGGAACAGATATTAATCAAAAATGTCTTGATTAGAATCAAGACCTAAAAAGTATCGATAAGACTGAGGTTTTCACTTGTCTGAAGGATCAGATATTAATTTTACTTTTTAATTGAAACTTAAATGCATGCTTAAGAAAAAACAACGTTCCATTACCGTTTTCCGTTGAAATAAATTATTTTACTGGTAATCAATTTCAAAAATTTACCTATCTCGGCTTTTCGACCACAATTCCATTCCCCGAAAACATTTTATCATTACATTAATTACTTTTGGGAGATAACGAGTCAAAATAACCTATAAAACAATAAAACACTGTAATAGCGGTCTGTTTAGCCATGACAACAACCTTTTTAAAAGTTACAAGCACTATATAACCCTTTCGAGACTAACAGGACCTGAGCAAACTATAGCTTAACCTGCTACTAGTACGACCAGGGAGAATTGATGTAAACTGGAGTTGAAATTTCATCATGTGCGACCTTCGGCCCTGAAACTCTCCCATAGTCCCAGTGTGTGTAGAACATAATTTTTTCGCTGTTATCTGCCAAAATCAATCTTTCTAGGTAGTGGCGCCTCCTCACTTGAATTTTTCATGATATTTTAAGGTTTGAACGAACAAAATTCTAGATTACTATTTTCACGACCATGTCCCTCTGCTAACTTGAAGCAAACTTTCCTCTCTTTTTGCTGCTCATTACCGGTGCCATTCCCTTGACTTTCTGTTCGTTATAACTACTATCATGAGTTTATTTATTTCAAACCAAAATATAAAAAATGGATTCTTTTTCCTTTTGTGCTACTTTGAATTTACAAATGTATATAACGTTGTGCCGTGCCATATCAAATAGTCTCTAACCATTGTTAGAAACTAGAGAGAGAAATTGGGCAGTAACACTGATCATGCCCTGAACTATATGAGAAAGAACAATACGACGGTTGACTAAAGTACACTTGATATTACTGACCCTATTGAATTTGGCGCCATTGGTTTTAGAATAATTCAATTGTTCCACTAGCGTGCCGGTCACGAATGGGGATGTAACGTCTTTAGGAACCTTTTAAAACGCAAAACCATACACGTACTCTCCCAAAAGTAATTAATGTAATGATAAAATGTTTTCGGGGAATGGAATTGTGGTCGAAGAGCCGAGATAAGTAAATTTTTGAAATTGATTACCAGTAAAATAACTTATTTCAACGGAAAACGGTAATGGAACGTTGTTTTTCCTTAAGCATACATTTAAGTTTCAATTAAAAAGAAAAAGTTGGGAAAACCAAAATATTACCTCTCCGAGTCAAGAGGAGGACTACTTACAAACTTATTTACCCAGATATGGAAATGTTTCTTTTTTTTAATGAACAAATACTGAAGTTAAAATTTATGAAATATTAAAGCAGTATACAAAGCATAGCAAATGTACTGTAAATCAGACATTTTACATCCAATATGGATATACTTGGACACATTAAAAACATCCGATGGAGAAAAACGGGAAATGAAGAGATAAAACTTTGGAGGGATATTACCTTTACGTGTTTGTAAAAGCCCAATTTTCTACTCCTCAACTGTATACCCTCTATGTTCAAAGCCATATTCACAACAGGGTTGCCATGTAAAACACTTTCCTCTCGTTTCACCTCAACGATTTTTTTAGTTTGTCCACATGACTGTTAACGTTACATAACACCAAAGCTAATTTGTGGCTACACACACTGAAAGTAAATGCGCACCATAAAAAGCATGAAAACACTAAGCTACAATCCGATTACTATCAGACCAAAGAGGGTAGAAGGCCTTGCCAAAGCCGCTAGCTTCTACTCCTCCTCTTTCTACCCTGTTTGGTGCAAGGTACCAAGGCTTAACAAAAATTGTATGATAATATATTTATAGAGATAGATAACAACAACTTTTAAATTAAAATTAGAAACTAACTTGTCTCTTAAAATTCTCGCGTGATCAACTGGTTTCACGCCAATTAAATAGCTATAGTCCCGTCAGAATCAGCAAGAGCTATTTGTATTAATTCCTCCATGTTTTTTTGCCAACCTGAGAACTACGCGTTTTACGTCACGTTATCCAAAAACCCGACTATTTTATTTGAAGACCGCGCTGGCTCTGCCTTGAGCACCGTGACGTCAATATTCAAAAACAAAATCCCGTTCAGTAGGAGACGGCTAAGAGCGCTGAGCTCTGCTGAACGCGGCCCAGATTTCCACCATGACTATAAAATCTAAGCCTAATTACTTATAAGTGTATTTAACTTTCGGCTCACTCTGAACCGTTAATGTTTCTGCATTACAGAAACGAAAACCAAACCCAAGCGTTTACTTTTTGGTTCACTAGGCCTATTGACAAATAAAGGTTCATTTGACCACCATAGTAGCGTTCTTCTTGTAGTCACTTTAGAAAAGATTATGCTATAAACAGATGTAGTATAGCTTAAGTAATATATAAACATCCATTTCAAATAATAATATAAAAAATATTCTTAGGATATCAAAATGAAACAGAGCTTTATAGCTACAAAGCCACCAAAGGAATCGAAATTAGGAAAAATATTTCCAGATATTAATTTTACATTATGAGAAAACCAAATATTCAGGTTTTGTAGGATTTCTTTCCACAAAACACAACGCGAACTGCTAACGCGGTGCACTAGTGTAACAACGGACGGACACACAGACTAAAACATAGACTTCTTTTTAACTCTTTCCGTTTTAATTTTGAGTTGAGAAACAAGATTATCTTAAATATTAAAATAAATATAGTTATTATTAAATATTTTCTTCGTTAGTTGTTCGCCTTATTGAGCGTTACATCGTGTTGATAAAGAACAATTAAACATTATTGAGAGACTTGACTAATATGGGCGTTTGAAATGAAGCATACGCCGGTTGCATCGCCTTACTCAAATAGGTAGTATATAAGGGTTTCGAATCGCAGCTTTGGATAAGAACAGCGCAATTGCGTGAACCTTTGGTGGAAGCCCCACCATTGGGAGGCCGGACGTTTCTCGTAACCCTGGCCGATCGCCGCGTATGTCTTAACCTTAACGATGATGATGGAGTAGAAGCCAGGTGTGCAGACTGGTGTCCATGTGGGATGGACAAAAAGAAAGACCAGAAGATGGTGGTGTAGAAGCCAGGTGTACAGACTGGTGTCCATGTGGGATGGACAAAAACAAAGACTAGAAGATGGTGGTGTAGAAGCCAGGTGTACAGACTGGTGTCCATGTGGGGTGGACAAAATCAAAGACCAGAAGATGGTGGTGCTTAGAAGCCAGTGTGTACAGACTGGTGTCCATGTGGGATGGACAATGACCAGAAGCTGGTGGTGTTAGAAGCCAGTAAGCACAGACTTTTGTCTATGTGGGATAGACAAAAACAACGCCCAGAAGATGGTGGTGGTAGAAGCCAGTGTGTACAGACTGGTGTTCATGTGGAATGGACAATTGACTAGTCAGATGAAATAATAGTGACTAGTTGAATTGTGGATAGCCTCGAGTTTTGAATTTTCCGAGAACTGTGAATGCGGTCCGGAAATAGCGAACACATTTTCTTCGATTCGGAAACTGCGAACGCGGTCCCCTGGGGTGTAAGTCAATAACAACAGACAGACACACCCACACACACCCACACACACACACACAGACTCGTCGAAATTAGAACCTCTCCGTGACATACGTCACTCGGAGAGGTAAAAAATAAACAGTTTGAATGATCTTTTTCAATTATATCAAAATAAATACTTCTGAGCATTGGTTTTTCTCAAAACCGACTAGGCCTACGTAAGATTATTAAACTCTAGTAATTAAAGCTAGACCAAGGAGTCTGGAAGAATTGAAAACAATGACCTACGCGAACAAAACGGACTGCATTTACAGGGTATTTCTGAGAAATCTACTAAAATTTAAACGGGAGGGTGTTCTTTGGGTTCATAGTGTAAAAGAACATATGATCTATGATGAGCTCACAAAATTTATCCCTGAAACAATTATATAATAGTTCTATTTTTGAATAGTTTTCTTTTGGGTCAAACAGAGTGGAAATTGTCAAAAAACATATGGTCAACAACATTAAGTTACGGTGTTATATGCTCCCAAACATGGGTCATTGAAAAAAGTACATAGTTTTATTTTTGTAGAACTGCTACGGGCAGACGTACCAAGTGTCTAAAATTGATTTAAGTTGGGGTGCAATTGAATAAATCAAGATTAAATAAACGAGTGGTCTCTTTACTTCAGTCATTCCACCACCATAAAATGCCACCGCCATTTGCAATGATCCACGTACTATATCCACTTCCGCGCAGTACTCAAAGGCGTGAGCCATAATGTCATAGCACTGACACCGTGACACTATCTCTTCCCCGAAAAAAGGTGGGCGCCCACAGGCATTAAGTTGGTCTTCAACGTTACCCCTCCGTTACGAGTCCTTTTGTTGAGTAGTGCTTTTAAAATTTCGCCCATTCGAGTTTCCCATTGGCAGTTCCGAATTTTGGGTCTCTCCTCTGTTGCCAAGCGCTGCGTGACCTTTTATACTATCGACTCGATTCATTGGCAAGCGCGAAGTAATTACTCCTTTTGATCAACAGTAGATTGCTTCTAGATTATGTTTATCAAGTCTTGTATACTTTGGTTGTGCTTGATATCCGTTATAATTACAATACCACGAATAATTTCGCTAATATGATAATAACGTCCGTTTCATGGTGGAATATCGCGTGTCAATTGGTGTAAACATGTTTAACCTTTCGCTAACCCTAATCGAAAAAAAAACATGTTCATCCAATTACAACAACCTCTCAATAAGTCATGAAGGCGGAGAGTGTGCTTATTAGTCAGTTCAACGTAAATATTGGATATGAATAATGCATTCAAGAAATTTTTATCTACCTGTCTGAATACATAATACAAGGTAGGTTATGAGAAGAGATTCTGAATCTCTTTGTGGTGTGTATGCGGAACACGAAAAACAAGCTTGGTGAAGAAATGTCAAGAAACGATTCCGACCTCGCGTCAGGAAAGACAGACAGGGTTGCCACAGTACCTGGAAATCCTGGAAAACCTGGAGAAGTCAGGGAATTTTGAAGTTTCAGCAAAGTCAGGGAATTTGATTTTAGTGGGTAAAATTTCTGGGTATAATTCTTTATTGAAAGAGAAATGAAAGTTTCTCCTCATCCTAATCTCTTAACACAAAAAATTCAAGAGCAATCCTTAAAAATGCTGTCTAGAATAGTTTTTATAAAGTAAATGCCTTTAGAAAAATCTCTTGTACCGTTATTTACAGTTAAAATGTTTCTTAATGATTTTGGTGCAACAAATACATTGGAATACGTAATGTAGATCGAGTTTATTTAATTATAAGAACTTAAAACGTGCTCCAAACATTCACACTTTTGGCCTAAAAAAGGTCAGGTAAAAATCTCAGAAAAAGGTCAGGGAAAACCTGGAAAAGTCAGGGAATTTTGTTCTGAAAATTCCGTGTCAACCCTGGCAGAATGTAGCTAGCGTCCAGGCTGGCTTTAGTGGCGGGTGTCGCTTAGTTAGTTCTTGGCTCACTTTCTCTACTCACTAATTTTCTTTTGGATTTCAGAGAACTTCATTATCAACAATTTCTTTATTTTTCTTCTACGACCTAAATTTTTGGTGAAAATATGATGACCAGGCGATTCGACTGACTTCTATTGATTTGTGGCATAATCTTCTTTCAATGAATCCAAATTACGTTAATTTAGTCTATGAACTCTGTTTCAGTATACTTGAAATTAAAAAGTCGACCACAGGTAGATATACTAATCATTAATCGTAATTTTTCTTGTTTATTACTTTGGTCCGAAAAAGTTTGTCGTCGCTTAGAGTAGCGGACACAAAGGATATAAACTGCAATATGAGCGGCCGAGCAGCTAAGAAATGGGTCTCCTTTCGTTCCAGAGCTAATTAAGCACAATCTTTGAGGATGGCTGTTGATCCCAAGACAATTAGGCTGTTAACAGCATTAGCGGTAAGATATATTTAGATCTTATAAACATTTTGATATATGAAAAAAATACGTTCCAGTAAATTGGCACAATTTATAGTCGTCGACTGATCCCTACCCTCGTTATCTTACCAACTGACGTTAAGCACCCCTCATCCTTTACTAAGCACAATCCATCAATTTGGATCACGTTCTTTAGCTTGGCTATATCATCATATATAGAGGTTACCATTAGTGTTCGTTCGGGGAGCCACGACCTCGGTACCTAACATGTAGAATGAAGTCAAATGTTCTTTCGGCGTTAGTATAATTATTTTTTGACCTGTTCCAAAAACTATCGTCTGATTCGTCTCAAATACCAACAGTTAAAGGGAGGGTGAAGTGGAAAATCAAGTGACAAAATTTCCGTTGCACGCTCTACGTCTCGCGCCACGATTGTCACATCGCGAGCAAATTTTATCAAATCTCGCGCTAAATTTCATTCAATTTTGTGACCAAGAAGGCAGGGCGTTACGCGATTAGTCAGAGGTTTTATTTCTAATTTTCCATTGAATTTTAAAATCATTCATAGATATTTCCTGAATGTTTCACTTTTCATTGTCTCACCCCGAGGAGTGCGACCACGATTTGTTTTATTTTCGGGGATACCTTGACCCCGACCCCGATTAATATTTTACCCGATACGAACTGTAGTAACCATATGGTCAGAGAAGTGAATTAGAATTTAAAAATCTGATAGCGTACTTTGCCTGATGTGTATGTGCAGCGTCAGATCAACTAGTTTTCTTAGCTTCACGGATCGTCAGGCGTCTGATACGATTTAAATCCCCGACTCGCGCTACAATCAAACATCAGGCGAATTACGTCGCAACTGAAATCGACCTCGTTGTTTAATTTCGATCTTTCTCTTTTCTTATTTAAGTTTTATCCTTTATATTATCTGAATGATCGAACCAGGGGTGATCAACTTGAAATTGATGACTACAGTGGAATGATTGCCGAAAGCGTGAAAGCAATAAGGAGATATCACAAGTAAATTTACTAGTATCTTTGAGAAAAGGCACTAGCTCCTATACCTGTAGTGCTATTTTTATTTTGAAGCGTTGTTAAGGCGGTATACTATCCTTTTAATCAAAATGCGTAATCCTATACATTTACAAGTTCCAACACCCATGTGAATAAAAATTACTTAACCTTTCTATTTTTAGCGTGACGTTTCGGCTAGTGTTCGAAGTAAGACTTTACTTTCGTCAACTCCATAGAAACCAACCATCTAAAGCTTACAGACGACGCGACAATTCACGTTCACGCGCACTTGATTAACGCCGCGTTTTACCTCTCCGAGTGACGATGACGTCACGGAGAGGTATTACACTGGACGTGTCTGTCTGTTACCGCGTTCGCAGTTGGCAAATGAGAGCAAACGTATACGTAATATCCGCTCCGCATCCGCGGTTCACAGAAAGCAATATTAGCTTCTACTCCATTATGATCGCTAGGTTTAAAATTTACGCGTCGGTCGGTTAGAGTTACGAGAAACGTCAAGCCTACCAATAGCAGGGATTTCATCAAAGGTTCACGCTATTGCGGGTTTTCTTATCACTTACCGTGAATCAATTGTCTTATACACCCCAAATTTCCATTAGAATTTAAAGAGGCGTAAGCTTGAATTCAAACGTCAACAATAGCTATGTTTAAAATGATTTTAGGAATGAAGTTTCTTAAAACGATTTAACTAGAATTAAGGTACATTACTGACGATTAAAATAAATAATATCAATTACATTTATTTAATTATTCAAGAAAAACCTGTTAATTGGGTAGATTGGCATAGTCTCGTCTCGGACACGTTTATTTTGGCTCGCTATGAGGTTTCACCTTAAGTATTATTGCGTTTCAACTTTCGTTATTTCATCAAGTGAGGGTGAACAAGACGAAATCTCGTAGCCTATTTCACGCGTTTGGTCGCGTACTAACCAGAGATCCGAGTACCTCTCTCACCCGAACGTTTTTGGGCTACATTTTAGGAAGATGGCCTTTGGGACTTTAAGGCTTACCCGCACGTTCTCTCATACAAGCGTTTGGAGGACTATGGATTTACGACTGAAATCTACTACTCAAAAGTCACCATGTTTTCACGACTATCTCGAACGCAACGTGGAAGTTTTCTCTCGAACATATTCACGATACCTTCTTGGGTAAGTAGCAGTCTGCGAAATAGCCGGCTTCCTCCGTTCCAAAACACCACTTCATTAATTGCTTGGACCGATTTTTAAATTCAAGAAGCGGAGGTTACTGGTCAGGACCAGTTTATAAATTACGAATCTATTAGAAAACCAAGAAGGACAAGTCCAAGGACCAGTTTATTATTTTCGACACTAGGTTGGTCACTGGTGCCAAAGAATAGTTTAAAAAATATTCTTCTTTCCCAGGCGAAGTTATAGTTACGCGACGTGATAAACAGAGACGTATTAAGTTTTAGTTTTTGATGGGCGATTTATTTAAATAATTTATTGATTTAAGGAAAAATATTGAACAGTGATGATCGATTCTTACAAAAAACAAAGTTGTGTTTAACCGTTGAATCGATAATATTTCGCGTATTATCGAGTAGTCGATTCGTGTTTCGATTCGAGGATTGAAAATTCACATTTAAATCAAGATTTGTATTTCTAGTATATTGGGTTAGTTTTTCTGGCCATTTTGGTTCTGTCGGCTTTAACGAAGGCTTCTGAAAAGTCAAACAAACTTGGATCTTACATGTGGATATATTTTGCAGCACTCTTTCAGAAAAGTAAGGAAACACCATTACCACTCTTTCTTATCGACAGTGTACTTGTCCGTTGTCCTATTTTAAGCTTGGAGTGGTTATATTACAACAGTTACGCTGACTTTGTCGGTATCCTTGTTTCTTGAAAGTATTGAGAAAGAGAATTCACCTGGTTAAATTTTGGTTTAATTTGATGTGTACCTCAATCGAAGCCGATTTGTTGAAACGGTTTATAATCGAAATATTTTCTCTAAACTCTGCTTTTTGGGGTTGGCGCGAGTGGGTAGAAGAATGAGAGATTAATTTTCAAGCGGAAATGGCACACTTTATAAAGGCTAGGCTGGTATTATCTTATTATAGTTGTCGTTGAAATCTTCTCTTGACCATTTAATACATATATAGTTGCAATAGGTTTTCAACTACGAGTGTGGAAAGATTTACTGGCTTCTACGATTATGATCTGTGTGTATGTTTGTGGATTGTCTGTGGAGGCTGGATAGGCGAAAAGACCTTTTCTAGCTCGGTGTGGAAAGGACTTAGAGTACCCCAACCGTTGACCCATCTCGAATATTACCTTAGCGAGTTAGAAAATTCTGCACTGCATAAGCACATACAAATCTAACACCCGCAAGCGCACCTAGCTCATACGGAAATTTTATTTACGTCAGTTGTTTAATTTTAGGTTTTCACGTGAAAATTGTCCACCGCATTTCGGCGCATTTGTTGAACATTTAGTACGCAACTTTGATTGGCCTGAACATATTTGTGTTGGCCTATATTACTGCCGATGTCTTAGTGGGACAAAAAATAATAATGAATCGATTAAGCGATATCCTGAGAGTTAAAAACCTGATGTACACGACAATTATCTCGGACGCCATGGAAGACTTTTTTGGTGTAGCAAGTGCACATTACGATGAGTTTTGAACGTTGTTCTCAATTAGGGAATTCCCGGAATCGAAGGAGAGAAAATTCGAGAAAGAGCTTCTTATCACGTGGATAGCGATAAATTCAAGAAAGTGGTGAAAGGCGAACTGGTTTACATCGACTGACTGGCACGAAGAAGTGGCTGGGCTCGATGAATTTTGCAAAAACGAACTAAATGGAAAGAAAGATGAGGGCCCTTTGTTGTACCAATCGCCTTTCCCCTTGAAAACGGATGCAGTTGCATTATTCTTGTCTCGAAACCACTCCATTGACAAGGACACAATGCGGGGAATAAATAGGATGTAAGTGTGCATCGCCCTGTGTTAGATAATTAAAGTTGACTTGCACAGTTGATTGTCAAATGGTAAGGAGTGTAGCCACAAAAAGGTATTTCGTCCCTTGGAGTGAGATACACATATAAAGTGGTTAACCCATACCACAAATACCATTAGTCGCTTGGCATCATTCCTCAATAAAAACCATAAGAATAGCGCTAACACTTGCCCCAATATTTGTTTGAATAACTTCCGAGTGTTTGTTTTGCAGTTTGCGTTACGCCGCTTCAGCGTGCTTGTGTGACGAAGCAATCAAGAAGGCGTACGCGTGGATGAACACCAAATGCGTCACGACGGAGAACCACGTCCAGGACATGGACTACGCCAAGAACGAGAGCGAAGCGCGCCTATTGTTCAGCATGTTCCTCGTTAGTCAAATGCCGGCATGCCTCGTTGTGACATGCGAAATCTGTTACAAACTATGCCCGTGTTTCAAACAACGTTCGACTAAAAGACAAGCCGTCGCAAAAAGATGGTGCGATTAACCATTTGGGCTTAAAATGGCTACGAAAAGCGGCGCTCACAGGACATCCTCACTTTAGCTCCTTATATTAGCTGACAAATACCGTGCAGTGAACCACATCAAAAGATAGTTTGTGTACATCAAAATAAAGTTCTTCTAACCACTAGGGCAATAATTGGTTTTTCTCAAGACAGACCACGCTAGACTAAGAAAGTATGTGCTAATTAAAGCTAGACTAAGGTGTCTGTAAGAATAGAAAACAAAATATTTTCCAGATAAGCTCCGAAAAAAGATTATTAGCTACTATCAGGGATAGATAGACTTTTTTAAGACGGAATGGGTAACAGGGTTATTCGGGTGCGCGTCCTAGTCCACGACTCCCTTACCCGTGACGGAGGGTTATGAAAGAAGAGGCGGGTCTTATTTTCGTAATGGCGTTGTATGTATATCCGGGTCAAGTAAACGTCGTCTGCCCGTCGTCTGCCCATTCGTCTGCCAAGTTGGAATGGGCTCGGATTGTAATTTTTGAAATAACATTGTTTAAAAATGGAAGTTACACAAGACATAGGGCTTGCAACTGAAAAAAAAACGGGGAAGACCCAAGAAAATTTAAAGTGAGTTAGAATTGAGTAAAAGTCTTCATAGATATTACAGCACGAACAGGTTTTAACCAAACACTAAGCCTTGGTTAACTTCATCAAATTCGTTTACAAAATCATGAGGATAGTAGAAATGATTGGCTTAAGAAAGAATTAGCGAACACTTTTCACCTTTACAGATGTACTCCAAATCCAAAACACCGGCACCAAATTCACTAACTACCTTCTTAATTGCTATTAAAAACAATTCCCGAATAATTACCGCACCCTCGCATTTAGACGGCTCCATTTTGAACCCCTGTGAAGACGCTTATCTGTACAACCATAGCCCACTCGATCCGCGCTCTATAGCTATAGCGCGAGCAGCTTGCGTCGTGACGCGCGTGATCGAGTGGGCTATGGTACAACGCAAGAGGGGTCGTAGTCATGGCGACAGAGGTAAACAGGAATTACGTATTTTTGGCCCTCCCCGTCAGCAACGTCACCAATACGTAGTTTTTGTGAGCCAATAAGATAATTTAATTTTTTGGTTACGTGTTGAAGGAAGGGACTATATACTCGTCTATGAGTCGGACTGAAGTAAAGGCCAAACATTGTTTATTCCGTCTTAAAGAAGTCTATCTATCCCTGCTACTATCAAAAATCTATATCAAAATAAATCGTCCTCACTGACTGAGTGACTGATAATGAACACCCAGCCCAAACCGCTTTCCCTAGAAGGCCGAAAATTTGCAGGAACATTACTCATAAGTAGTAGGCGCGTACTAAGAAAGATTTCCCCCAAATCCGCCGCCATCTTAAAAAATGGCGCCCAGAAATGTAAGAAAATCTTCTCTATGCAACAAAGTCCGCGCGTTTCAACCGATTTCACAAATATTTAGTACACTGGTTTCATTTAACCTTAAGACGGACTGAATGGTCTTTCGGGTTCGATTTGTTGCCAACTTTTTAAATGGCGGGCAAAAACTTAAAAACCCTACTTTATGGAATAATGTCCGCGTGAAAAGTAATCACAAAAATGTATCCCTAGGGGCTGACGGGCAACGCCGAGTGCCTTCGCTCCTAGGGTGCTACAAAAATATTAGTCATCAGTAAAATATACTCATTCTTTACATCATTTTGAAGAAAGTTCTTATTACACGCGAGCGACGCCGCGGGTAACAGCTAGTTTATTATAATTACAGCAATTCCCGATAATTTGAATTATTCGACGCGTGGATTCATAAACATAATAAAATCCCTAACTTATCACTGACCTATGATCATCCATGACTTATCCAAGTTCTACAATATACACCACATTTATCATATGCGACGTTTTTTCATGTCTGACGACGTTATTAACCAAATAACGCAAAAAAAGCACAGGGAGATGTTGCGCGAAAAGTAAGTAAACTCGATTAGGGAGAGCAAAGTAACTTTCGAACCCGACTGAAAAAGTCCGAAAGTGGTAAAAGTTTGAAAAAACGAGAGTTCTATTAATACAACCGAAATTATTAAACAAATTAAACAATTAAAAAAAACTTTATTAAATTTAAGTTAGTAAAAGGTTTTTGAGTTACAAAGTTAGGTTTTGTACTATGGCGACATGGCTAAAAAACGGAGGTGTTTTTCTGCAGAGAGCAGGAGCGCAAGTGAAAAAAAGAGAGATGAGAATTTGTTAGAAAATTCTCTCCCGAGAAGTTCAAAAAATAAAAAGGGTTCGAAGACCAATGATCATTGGTCAATAGGCCAAAAGAGCATTTCCATATAAGGAGCGTACGCTACCGTTTTCGTTAAAGAGAGAGAGACAGTACTCTCCATATTACCTTATATGGTCCTATATTTTGTGAAGCCTTAGAATGTCTCTTCTAAGGGAGGTGCTGTACAAAAATGGGCCAAGCCTCGCCTCTTGCCCTTTCCGCCGTAAAACGTTCTGAGATCCCATGTAGAGCCAAGTCTGCCTTTTTGTTCTTATTCAATCGCCAATTGAACAATTATGCTATAAATTAAGTCCTTTTCCTAATTAATAACCAATATTCTTTGACTCTATCATTATTATACATCTTTGTTCGTATCAAAAATATCGTGACTTGGCAATCGCAGGTAAGTAATATTAAAAGGGAGTCGAGGGAATATTCACTAAATCGTCACCGATTTTAAAATAATCGAAGGGATATTCACTAAAACGTTTATGGCCGAGTGGATATGTACAATTTTATAAGATGAGTCATGCATAACCCTATGTACAAGTTTATAAGGCGAGTTATGCATAACCATATTTACAATTTTATAAGGCGAGTTATGCATAACCCTACGTACACGTTTATCAGGTGCGATTGCCAAGTCACGATATTTTTGATACGAACAAAGATGTATAATAATGATAGAGTCAAAGAATATTGGTTATTAATTAGGAAAAGGACTTAATTTATAGCATAATTGTTCAATTGGCGATTGAATAAGAACAAAAAGGCAGACTTGGCTCTACATGGGATCTCAGAACGTTTTACGGCGGAAAGGGCAAGAGGCGAGGCTTGGCCCATTTTTGTACATGTTAATGTTTTTCATAGGATCTCACTTCTTTTTGTAGACCCTCTCGTTATACTTCGGTAGCTATATTAAAACAAGACCCAATCGTTATACTTCGGTAGCTATATTAAAACAAGACCCAATCGTTATACTTCGGTAGCTATAATAAAACAAGACCCTCTCGCTGTACTTCGTTTGCCAATATAATTGCTAACGCTTGTTCATATTTACGCTGAATTACCCCTTTCGACCCCTAGAGAATATACAAAAAAGATAGTACGCTATATTCTAATATAAGAATGTAGCATCAGTTACGACCTTTACGTCCTTTCAACAAGAACACACACTATTTCTGTTGAAAAGACGACAGTGCCATCTAGTTTTAAAATAAAGAACTAAAGAAATATTTTATAAAAATTTCGGGATGTTTTAATTTTTCTGTGCTTTATAAAATAAATGAAAACTAAATCCTGAATTTTAAGTTTCTATCTGCCCTAGAAGTACCTTAGAATTTTGATGATCGGTGAGTGAGTGAGTGAGTGACAAAATAAGGTAGATTTCACCTTCGATATTTCGAAAAGTATATAGGGAAGGAACTTGAAATTTGGAAACTATAGCTAGGATTGACAGTCCTCGCGGCAAGCAAAATTTCATACTTTTACCTATACCCATCACGAAGTTACAGTGGTCTTAAAGTGCCGTGAGTTGCTTCGTGAAAAGGATGTCAGTGCTCGACTTGGCGGGGAGCACTGCCGTGCTCCCAGATATTTTTAGTTTTTTCGATTAACAGTTTTCTTTAGATTCAATAAATAATTTTAGACAAATTATTAAACTTTACGAATACCCATTTTATGATTCAACATAAGTTCCCCCCCTTGAATACAAAGTGTTCAAGATTAATGTTAAATGTTAAGAACAAATATTTACTCGTTTATTTCGAGATTGTAAATTAAAGGGATGGGTCTTTTTAGTTTTGTACCATTCGCAAGCCTAAGTAAACACGATCTAATTTTGTCAACGCGTCCGCGAAATACCTCTTCAACGACTGCCATTTTCCAGCATAGGCGCGGAAGTTTGGGTTCTGAGATTAGTACCACATCGTCTTTTTTAAGTTCTTTGCTTGGTTCTCTTTTCAATTTATGGTGGGCCGAGCGTAATTCTAATAAATAGTCATTTTTCCATCTGAACCATAAGTTATCTATTAGCCTTTGACGATACTTCAGTCGATTTGTTAGTTCTTGGCGTGTTGCAGGTGTGATTGGTTTCTTATGAAATGTTCTTGAGGGTAATGACGTTAATCTTCCACCCACTAGGAAGTGTGCGGGAGTGAGGGGAGTAGGTTCTCCAGGATCTTGGTAGACAAACGTCAAAGGTCTAGAATTTATTAAAGCTTCGACCTCTGTCATAGTTGTGGCGATTTTCTCGTCTTTAAGACGCGCTTGACCAAGTGTTTTGCGCAGACAGACCTTTACGGATCGTACAAGTCGTTCCCAATAGCCTCCCCACCAGGGTGCTCTGTCGACGATGTAATGCCACGTTATGTTTAGTTCTCCGAGATATTTTTTTGACTTCGGTGCTATTTACATTTTTTAATAGCTCTTCGATATCCATATCGGCTCACTTAAACGTCTTTGCGTTGACCGAGTGTATTTGTTTTACCATCCCTCGTCTGGCTATGAATCGACGAAAGGAGAGAAGAAACGCGTCTGCTGTCATATCCGATACCAATTCTAAGTGTACAGCCCGCGTGACTGCGCAAGTGAACAATGCAATGTAGCATTTCTTTCCATCTCTAGAGTAGAGTGGGCCAGCGAAATCAATTCCGCATCTCTCAAAGGGAGGGCTTACGGAAGTTCTAAAGTCTGGCAATGGCGCCATTTCAGCTTCCCCAGCTTTTGCTCTGAATAGTTTGCAGAGTTGGCATTGTTTTAGCGTTTCCTTTACTAGTTTTCTGCCACTGAGTATCCAAAACTGCTCTCTAACTTGAACGAGTGTATCGTTGACACCACTACCCCAGTAACACTGCCGACGCAGGGCCTACATGGTCGGCTTTGTGTGTTACCGACGAGTTGGTAAAAAGTCACTAATAAGTCGGGAGAGTAATGGTTTGAAAGTCGAAATGTCCGCCTGGAGGGACGATGGACCGCCGGTTTTCCCATTGTTTTGAGGCTACTATAAAACGACTGTTGGCCGACTATATGTCGGCGTCATTATGCCTACCTAAAGCCGCGCTCAATCCGACGATTTCGCGGCTTTTTATTATGGGAACGGTAAATCGTCGGTAAAGGGCTGGTAGAGTAAGGGTTTGAGAGTCGAAATGTCCGCCCGGCGGGACGACGGCCCGCCGGTTTTCAGACTGTTATGGGACGACTATAAAACGACTGTTGGCCGACTATAGGTAGGCGTCATTATGCCTACCTAAAGCCGCGCTCAATCCGACGATTTCGCGGCTTTTTATTATGGGAACGGTAAATCGTCGGTAAAAAGCTGGTAGAGTAAGGGTTTGAGAGTCGAAATGTCCGCCCGGCGGGACGACGGCCCGCCGGTTTTCAGACTGTTATGGGACGACTATAAAACGACTGTTGGCCGACTATAGGTAGGCGTCATTACGCCTACCTAAAGCCGCGCTCAATCCGACCATTTCGCGGCTTTTTAGTATAGGAACGGTAAATCGTCGGTAAAGGGCTGGTAGAGTAAGGGTTTGAGAGTCGAAATGTCCGCCCGGCGGGACGACGGCCCGCCGGTTTTCAGACTGTTATGGGGCGACTATAAAACGACTGTTGGCCGACTATAGGTAGGCGTCATTATGCCTACCTAAAGCCGCGCTCAATCCGACCATTTCGCGGCTTTTTAGTATAGGAACGGTAAATCGTCGGTAAAGAGCTGGTAGAGTGAGGGTTTGAGAATCAAAATGTCCGCCCGGTGGGATGACGTCCCACTGGTTTACCGACTGTTACGACACGAATGAAATACGACCCTCATCCAACACGTTTGAGAGTCGACTTAACCGCCTGTCAGCAAGAGGTCCGACGGTTTTGCGACGATCAAGCCTTAACTCGAGACTTCATTCGCTTATAGTAAAGGATAATGATACCAAGTATTGAAATTTCTTTAATACATTTTCAATGAAAATCACTTTAGAATTTGTACTTTGGTTATTTCAAGTAACATACAGGTTGAGCATCAATTATAACAATTTCAAGTATTAAACAATGTATTCGATATTACACGTCAAGTCGAATGGAAATATTGGCTGCCTAGCTAGTTGGTTTTAACCAAAAGTAAATTTTTTCTGGGCAAGTATAATATTTAAATCAATTAAAGCATTTATTAATATTTATTGTTAATATCTTCGATGTGGCCAGTTACTATCTCTTAAATTACAAAAATCTTTATGAAAAATATACAGGGTTGCCACGGAATTTTCAGAACAAAATTCCCGGACGTTTCCAGGTTTTCCCTGACCTTTTTCTCAGATTTTCCCAGACCTTTTAGGGCGGTAGGGTAAATTTTTACATCTCGTTTTAATAATTAAATAAACTCTCTACATTAAGTTTTCCAATGTATTTGTTGCACCAAAATGAATGAGAATCATTTTAACTATAAATAACAGTCTTAAGAGCTTTTTTGAAGGCATTTACTTTATAAAAACAATTCTAGACATATTTAAGGATTGCTCATGGAGTTTTCTGTGTTAAGAGAGGATAAGGAGAAACTTTCATTACTCTTTCAGTAAATACTTTTACCCACTAAAATCAAATTCCCTGAATTTGCTAAAATTTTTAAAATTCCCAGACTTTTCCCTGACCTTTTGGCCCATTTTTAAATTCCCTGACTTTTCCAGGATATCCAGGTACTGTGTCAACCCTGATATACACTTAGAGATTTTTTTAAGGAAAAAGAAAAACATACAATTTTAAAGGGTATTATTTCACACATTTTTCTCTTAAAATGTTTGAAACCGCAAAACAATTCTGTAACTAAAAAAAAAAATTGAGATCTATTTTGGAATTCAGTATTATTTTCACAACCAAAAATCTTTAATATATAAGGTTTTTGATTTCCAAGCGCCCCAAAGCACTTGCTTCTTTTATATTCAAACAAATAAACTGAAAGTATACATAAACGTTTTGGTTTCACTTTATAGGGGTGTGGTTCCCAGCAGATGAGAAGCTAGGTAAAAAAGCAAAGGCTTATGCACAAAACTGGCTTTAAAAGGTAGATAAATTGATAATTCAATAACAAAATTCAAACCTTACGTTTTAGTTTATATAGTGTGACAAAGAACCTTAGCGATGAAATTAAAAGTTAGCAAGCCTAGAACTAATCATTTTCGACCAAAAAAATCTCGTTTAAACATTCTGACGACCCAGCCGCGTCAGAGATACTGGAAAGGCTAACTTGCTTTCGCACTAGCAGCGCCCTCTTCGATGATGACGTGCATGGCGTTATCTTAGTTACGCCAATAGAACAGAGGCGTGTCACCTGACCCGAGAAATTACAGGAGGGAAAATTCAAACTAGAAAATCAGATGTGTTTTCTTGTTTTACAGTTTTTTTGTAACGTTATGCTTCTAGTGTTGCCAAAAATATAGTATTATCAACTTCTGCTTGTGGGTCGAAATATAGTATAAGTTAAATATATAACAAAAAAATTTGGTGGCATATGTGGAATAGTAAAAGTCAAAAAAACCGTACCACGGAAAAAGAAGGCCTATACAACAACTTCGTTTTTCATTTTACTCTTTTCAAACGTGACCATACCGACTAGCGGGAAGGAGTTGGTAATCAATTGGCTAAAATAAGTTACATGTTTAGGACGGTAGGCAAGCCTACTTCAAACCACCACATTTCCAACAGTCGGATAAATGTCGGTTACTAAACGGCCTAAGAATAACTTTGCTTTTAATTTTACTCGTCTTAAACGTCACAATAACGACTAGCGCGAGGGTGTTGGTAATCAATTGGCCAAAAAAGTGTTGGAATTCTTTAGACTGTAGGCAAGCCTACTTTAAACTATCTCAGTTCCAACTGTCGGATAAATGTCGGTTACTAAACGGCCTAAGCATAACTTTGCTTTTAATTTTACTCTTCTTAAACGTCACAATACCGACTAGCGCGAGAGAGTCGGTAATCAATTGTCAAAAAATAAGTTGAAATTTTCTAGACGGTAGGCAAGCCTACTTTAAACCATCTCTGTTCCAACTGTCAGATAGATGTCGGCATTGCCAACTAAAAGAAGTAGTCGGCTTCATGAGTCGGAAAAGTATCGGAATAAGCATAGTACAGCTGACTGGACCGTAAACCGACTATTCGACCTTTAACCGACTGTTATGCGGAAGGCTTGTGCATTAACCTCTCGTGATGGTAGTTAGCAATTAAATTTGAGAGATCATGCTTTTGTGATAAGATCCAGGGGTGTCGCTCGCGATATGAGAGTGATTTTGAGGTTAGTCTTCCTCCTACACACATTAGATTGTGTTCGTCAAGGAAAGGTTCTAGCATGTAGATTTTTGAATCCTTAGATATAGCTTGTTTGTTTTTCAAGTTTTTCATCTCGTCTGGAAAGCTTTCCATTTGAGCAAGCTTAATCCAAAATTTTTCCGCTCTGGATATTTCATCCACTGAGAGCTCATCAAGTTTTCGGTCAAGCTTATTTTTCATCCTTGTATTATCTCTAAATCTTAGTATCCATGCCGTAACACGATAAACTCTTCTTAACCTGCTGTAAGATTTTAGGTTTAAAGGTGGTTCAGTTGCTGGTTCGACTATGCAAATGGCTTGAGTTACAGGTAAAAATGCAGATCTTAATTCTTCCGTTTGCTCTTTAGAATTAGTGCCCTTCAGGTTTAGATTTTTCTTAGGGTGCATTTCCTTTGGTTGGCTTAACCATGCAGGTCCTTTCCACCATAGACTGTTGGAAGATAGGTCAAAAACGGTTCTACCTCTTGTGGGTAGGTCAGCCGGATTTTCTTTTGATCTACAATGATTCCACGCCTCCGGGTTAGTTAGAGTCTGTATCTCCCGGACTCGGTTAGATACGAAAGGTCTCCACTGTTCAACCGATCCTCTTATCCATTGTAGTACTATTGTTGAGTCTGTCCACATTTTTACTCCAGTTGGCTTTACTGTGAACGTATCCAATAGATGTTTTGAGAGTCGAGCGCCTAAGATTGCTCCCATTAACTCCAAGCGGGGTAATGTTTATTTTTTTAAGAGGAGCAACTCTTGTCTTGGCAGCGACTAGTACGGTTCCTATTATTCCATCTTTGGTTTCAAATCTAAGATAGGCGCAAGTAGCGTAAGTCCTTTCAGTTGCATCGACAAATACGTGTAGCTCATTTGTTTTGAAGTTGTCGTAGACTTGTTTTCCAGCTTCTAAGTAATAATATCTTGGTATAAGGATGTTTTTAAGTTCTTGCAATTCTGAAGACCAATTTTCGAACTGAATGGTTATATCTTCGGGTAACTTATCATCCCAAGGTAGACCCATCTGCCACAATAGTTGAAAAAGGAATTTTCCTCTAACGGTAAAAGGCGCTAGCATTCCTAGAGGATCATATATGCGTGCTATAGCTTTAAGCACCCATCTTTTTGTGTTTTGGCGGTCTATTATGAAATCCAGTAAGTTCTCAACTTGGAAAAATATGCAATCTGTCTTTGTATTCCAGGGAATCCCTAAGACCTTGATTTCTGGGGAGTCATCTTGGGTTTCTTCAGAGAAGTTATTCGAAATCCAGAGTTTCCGAAGTTCAGTAGAATTGGTTTTAAACTTGTGAAGCTTCATTCCTGCTTCCAGTAGTATACTAGCGGCTTTAGTTGAGATCTCATAAGCTTTCTTTACGTCATGGCTACTATGGACTAAGTCGTCCACGTATCGTCCCTTGTCCATAGCGTTGCATACTTCCGGTTCTGTAGCTCTGTATTTTTCAAAGTGGTGATTTATTACTGATGACAGCAACAAGGGACTACAGGTAATTCCGAAAGGTACGCGTGTGATTCGGTAGACCTTCATTTGTGAGTTTGTAGTTGGGTTTTTTATGTCAGTCCATAAAAACCTTAGAACATGTCGGTCATTCTTTGCGATAGAGATTTGTAAGAATGCCTTCTGTACATCTCCTGTATAGGCTACTTCTCCTTCTCGGAAACGAATTGCTATGTCAAATATATCTGAATTTAGATTAGGACCAGGGTCCAAGCAGTCGTTTAGTGATGGTTTTCCAATAGCGTGAGACGAACCATCGTAAACTATGCGTAGCTTGGTAGTTTTTCTTGAGTCGTTGTAGACACCTCTGTGAGGCAAGTAGTAGAGCGTGTTTTCAGTTTTTACCTCTCCGAGTGACGATGACGTCACGGAGAGGTATAACACTGGACGTGTCTGTCTGTCTGTGTGTGTGTCTGTCACACCCCACGTGACCGCGTTCGCAGTTTGCGTATCGGAGCAAACGTGTTCCCAATTTCCGGACTGCATTGACAGTTCACGGAAATTTGGGAAATTGGGTTTGTCTCCGCTGGCTACACCACCAGTTTTGGTTTTGCGCAAGTGACCAAATGCGTCCCCCAACTCAGCTATTTCCTTCTTGTTTATTAGGCTTGCCAAATGGTTAATTTCGCGTTGTTTCTTCACCTCGTCCAGTGCCTGAGTGGTAATCGCCACTTCAGCACGAACTTCCTTCAGACTATCATCCTTAATTGCTTTGGAAGTTGAGGAAATTTGGGCTTGTAGGGCATTGTGTTTATTACTTAGTTCGTCTATTTTATCTAAGATGGCGTTGTCGTCTTTTGTTTGTGTTTCCTTCATAGCTTGTAACTCAGATTTGAGAAGCTCACGCATTGCATCCAATGTAACAGCCTGGGGGGGATGTTTCTATTCCTCTAGGTGCATGCATAGTGGAGCGTGGCGGGGGGGAATTAACCACAGAAATCCCAGCTTCGTCTATACTTGTTTTTGGGGGATGGCGCAGGTGGTTATCGTTGTTTCGTAGTGTCAGTATTCGAACGAGAGGTAGACTGACGAGTCTCCCTCATTGCCCCGACCTGTGAGTTGTTTATATTTACGAATTTGGGGAACGTCCCTGGGTTTCTTTTCCTCGTTTTTTCAATGAGTCTTTCGCCACCAGGTTTTCCAAGAGGAACAGCTCAGTGGTAGAGCATTCGACTACAGATCGAGAGGTCGTTGGTTCAAACCGAGTTCCCCCTACAACAGAACGGATCATTGCGTTTATTTTAGTTTAAGCGACATTATGATCATGGTCAAGGGTGCATGGTCAAGGGTGAATAGCTCAGTGGTAGTCTGGTAGAGCATTCGACTGCAGATCAAGAGGTCCTTGATTCAAACCCGAGTTCCCCCTGTAACAGAACGGATCATTGCGATTATTTTAGTTTAAGCGCCATTACGATGAAGATGAAGGGGAAATAGCTCAGTGGTAGAGCATTCGACTGTGAATCGAGAGGTCCTTGGTTCAAACCCGAGTTCCCCTGTAACAGCTTATAAGATCGAATATACGAAAATAAGACTTGGTTGAGAACAGATCTGCTAACAACTCCAAGCTCGTAAAAAATAATTTAATGTTTAGGGTCGCCATTTCAGGTCACTAGTATACGCCCCTCTTCCCTTTGAAAAAAGAATCCATAATATTTCTTAGACCGATAAAAAGCATTATAGGCAGTGTTCAGCGATATCTAGATAAACGTACCTAAGATTCGAATGTAGATCCTTTTTAAAGTATTCTAGTTTTAAGATAAAGCCTCAAAGATTAAATGTACTAAAGTACAAAACTACCGTGCATATAAAAAATATACAGTGACGATACCTTTTATCTATGCCTACAGTCATTGACATGAAACACATTTGGGTAGAATATCTTTTTACCTCTCCGAGTGACGTATGTCACGGAGAGGTTCTAAATTCGACGTGTCTGTCTGTCTGTCTGTCTGTTGTTACACCCACGTGACCGCGTTCGCAGTTTGCAGATCGGAGCAAACGTGTATTCAATTTCCAGACCGCATTTACAGTCCCGGAAATTGTATTCCACTTACAGGCTATTACTCCATTGCCTGTCTAACAACTCTGTTCATTTGTCCACCCCACATGGACACCAGTCTGAACTTTCTAGCTTCTAAACACCACCATCTTCTAGTCTTTCGCCCATTCCACATGGACACCAGTTTGTACTTACTGGCTTCTAAACACCACCACCTTCTCGTCTTTGTCCATTCCACAAGGACACCAGTCTGTACACCTGGCTTCTAACACCACCATCTTCTGGTTTTTGTTTTTGTCCATCCCACATGGACACCAGTCTGTACACCTGGCTTCTAACACCACCATCTTCTGGTCTTTGTTTTTGTCCATCCCACATGGACACCAGTCTGTACACCTGGCTTATAACACCACCATCTTCTGGTCTTTGTTTTTGTCCATCCCACATGGACACCAGTCTGTATACCTGGCTTCTAACACCACCATCATCCTTAAGGTTAAGACATACGCGGCGATCGGCTAGGGTTACGAGAAACGTCTAGCCTTCCAATGTAGGGGTCTTCCTCCAAGGTTCACGCAATTGCGATGTTCTTATCTACAGCTGCGATTCGAATCCTTTATATACTACCTATTTGAATAAGGCGAAGCAACCGGCGTATGCTTCATTTCAAACGCCAATATTAGTCAAGTCTCTCAAGAATGTTTAATTGTTCTTTATCAAAACGATGTAACGCTCAATAAGGCAAACAACTGACGAAGAAAATATTTAATATTAATTATATTTATTTTAATATTTAAGATAATCTTGTTTCTCAACTCAAAATTAATACGGAAAGAGTTAAAAAGCAGCTTATGTTTTTGTCTGTGTGTGTCCGTCCATTGTTACACTAGTGCGTCGCGTTAGCAGTTAGCCTTGTGTTGATGTGTTAAGAAATCATACAGAACCTTAATATTCCCTTTTTCCATAATATAAAGTGAATATGTGGAAGTATTTTTCGTAATTATGATGCATTTAGTACTTTTGTAGCTTTAAAGCTCTGTTTCATTTTGATATTCCAAAGATTTGTTTTAATATTGTTATTTGGAATGGCTGTTTATATATTACTTAAGCTATACTACATCTGTATATACAATAATCCTTGGTTTAGTGACTTCATGAAGAAATCTAAGACCTAGACTCCGGCGGGTATAACAAGTATTATCCGCAATAGGCTTAGTGAAACAAATTGTAAATAATTGAGGCCTGAGGTGAAGTAAACTTTTGGCTTTGATTTTCGTGTCTGAAATGAAGAGACATTAACGGTTCAGAGTGAGCCGAAAGTTTAATACACTCTTAAATAATCAGGTTAAGATTTTATAATAGAGGAAAAGATCATGGTGGCAATTAGATTAGTTAAAGGGCTAATGGTAAACGGGTAGTAGCTACTGACTTATTATTCTCTTTATGGTGCGCATTAACTATTAGTGCGTCTAGGTACAATTTAGCTTTGGTGTTATTTAACGTTAACATTCATGTTGGCAAACTAAGAATATTGTTGAGGTGAGACGAGACGATAGTGTTTACACTGCAAACCAGTTGTGAATGTAGCTATCATAATATAGGGTAAACAGCTGAAGCGTAGACTTCATTTCCTGTTCTTTTCCCCATTGACTGATTTCCATGTGTCCAAGATTTATCCTTATTGGATGTAAAATGTCGTCTACTTTACTGTTCGCTTTGTTTGGAATACTGCTTCAATATTTCGTAAATTTTTACTTCATAAAAGTGAAATAATTCCATATCTAGGTAAATAAGTTTGTAGTAGTAGACCTCTTGACTCGGAGAGGTAATATTTTGGTTTTCCCAACTTGTTTTATCTAAGCTTTAATACCGCTCTGGAGTATGTTTTTTGTGTGTATATTTGGTAAAAAAGTAGATAGTAACGCATAGGCCATATTTCACAGGTACAAAGTTATTTTTGTATTTTATCACTAAGGATCTCACCTACGTAGGTTATATAAGCATTTGCAGCTACCTGGCATTAAGTTTTGTTTTTGTTGCTGCGGACCAAGACAGCTTTAGCGTAGAATGTCGGAGGTCAACAACGTTAGTAGCACTATAACAAATTGTACTGCAAACCGTGTGCTTCAAGTATGTGAACATCCTGAACAGGAAAGTGTCGCGGAACGCGAGTGTAGCACGCAACCGAATCATGGATCAAATGTTCAACTTCCATATCTTTTGGATGGGGAGTTTTTTTTACCACTGGGGGACCCCAACAACGATGACAGTTCAATGAATGTTCAGTGTTTGAGTTGCCCTGATAGAAAGATTTTGAAAGCTGCTAGAACATCAACTGGTAACTTGCTCAAGCACATTAAGGTATGCTATCATTAGACAATGTACAATTCCTTGGGAGTATAACTCTACAATGGTTTCATCAGTGCATCCCAAATGCAGTGACGCGATACATTGTGTCGTGTGACGTTCAGATCAGCTTTGAAAAACTCCATGTCTAAACTTTTATAGTAGCCTAGGTTTATCCCAAATAGAACCCAAAATTGCCCCAATAAATTAACTCACTGACTCTAGGAGGGTTTCTGATTTCTAGTAGTTGTTGTGGACAATAAGTAATAATGTTAAGTCGAGTAGAATCGTGGCAAAGTTCTTTGAAATAGAAAGACATGGAAATGTGTGTCATAAATTCATAATCGTGAAAATAGTGTGTAGCACCTTCGAAAACTTTGGGGACCCCTGATATCGTGTGAATCTTTCAACGGCCGACAACATGATGCACCATTTCGATAATTAATTACATTAACAAGTGTATCAACAAATGAGCCAATATGGTTTCCCTTCGTTTCATAGCATAAAGTCAGGCATTCTTCCATTTCACATCAACTGTGTTGTTCATGGATGTACGGCACTTAAGCCGCGTTTTCTCTTGACTCTTTGAAATCGATTTGAAAAGGTCTAATCCATTTTTTAAATAATTACATATTTTCAAGACATGTTTTACTAACATCTGACTGGGTGCTAGCCACTACGAAGAACATACTATAGTGCATATGGTTAGGAAACCTTGGTTATAGATTGTATATAAAGTTACACAAAATGTTTAGTGAAGTAGTTCTTGCCATTGACGTCGCGATTTGCAACCTAATCACATTTAAGATTACTTATGTATTGACATCAGTCTTAAGTAATGAGGGGTTTCTATTCAAAGCGTAATAGATTATTTAGAGTTATCATGACCTTGTATAACATACTTTAAGTCCATGAAAACATCGTCTATTTTAGGAATATATCTAAATTAAACGAGTGTAAATTGGTTACCTATAATACAAATATTATTTGGATCATGTTCTCATCTCTATGCATATTTATACAGAGAAAACACCCTACCGTTTTAAAACAGCTTGAGGAGAAGAAAGCTGCCAGAAGAAAGAATGTAGATTCTATCGGAACACATTCAAAGCGGTTGTGCTTGTATCCTCCCTCCAAAGATCAAGTAAGTACTACGATATATCTTCACATATGTATGTATGCGTGATTAGTTGATGACCAGCAAAGTATTATCACAATACCTAAGAGTTTATACTTTTTAAATTTAATAAGAAAGTGGTGCAAGTGATTAACGGCATCATAGTTAATTTCTGGTTCGGAAGGCGTAAAATTTAAGGAATGCAAAACGTTCTTATCTAGCCCAGTACAGGTCAAACGCGGTTATTTTATCCTAATGTGTACTTACGTTGCTGTTCTTCCGTTTTGCTAATTACTACATGGAACACCTTTAAAATGAGAATATAAGGTTGCAGCTGTGCATAAGGGACAAAGGCGTCCTTATATCTGTTTTGATATTCATGTCTGATTCACATTTCTACTTTCGAAGGTGGATGAAGTCATAATGGATTACATAGTATCTGAAGTGCGGCCAATATATACTGTTGAGAAGCCTACATTTCGACGTATGGTACAACGCTTATCTGGTGGTGTTGAACCTCCTTATGGCACGTGTTTCAAGAGGAAGCTCGCAACTAAACGCCAGGAAATGGAATGTGACGTAAGAAATCAATTGGCGACTGCCAATTACGTTTGTACAACAGCTGACATTTGGAGCTCGAATCATAAGTCATTCATCGGAGTTACCGGACACTACATCCATACCGAATCACTTAAGCGTGTATCCTTCTTACTTGCATGCCAAAGGTTGAAATATAAACACACTTACATCGAAATATCATCGGCGTTATTCGGAGTATATTCCAACTACGGTTTAACAGTACCAAAACTAGTAGGTACCGTGACGGACAAGGCGTCGAATTTCGGAAAAGCGTTCAGAGTCTTTAGTGTTCCTGACAATATATCTGACGAGGATACGTCCTTTCTGGACGATGATTATCGAACGACCATAGCTGTTGAACAGTTCCCTGAAGCCTCGGTAACCATGGAATTTGTGCAAGAGTCTAAGCTACCACAACACTTCAAATGTTTTGCTCACTCCCTAAATTTGGTTGCAACCACGGATGCCGCAAAAGCTCTCAGTGATGCCACTTACAAAAAAAGGTACAATACTGCTATAGGAAAATGTTGCGCCATCTGGAACAAACTAAGTAGGTCGTCGCAATCGTCTGATTACGTTCATGATCTTCTACCAAAAAAGCTGCCTACTCCATGTCCAACTAGATGGAATGCTTTCTATGATTGCCTGTTAGAAATAAATAAGGCGAAGGAACACCTACCAGCTATAGCTGATATTCTAGATCAACCTAAGTTTAAAACTGCAGATTTCGAGTTCATCGCAGAATATCTCTCAGTTATGCGTCCAATTGCTGTTGCATTAGATCTTTTTCAAGGAGAGAAACAGTGTTACCTTGGTCTGGTGCTTCCTACTTTATATCAGATCAAGCGAACATTGTCTGATATGGAGGGGTTAGAGAAATGTCACCCGTTGAAAAAGACCGTCATTGAAGGCATAAATATGCGGTTTTCAGAAATAATTTCATAAGAGAACTCCAATAGTAATCCCTATATATTAGCTACAGTATCGCTACCTATGTTCAAACTACAGTGGCTATCCATAAGTGAAAAAGAGGACAAGCTAGAACACGTGAAACAACTGTTCTTGTTGGAAGCTACCAAGTTGTTCAATGAAACTAGTGCATTAGAAAGCCGACGCACCATAACCGAGAAACCCCTACCAGATGCATCAAATGGAGCAGACTCCTTCTTTTCGTTCCTCAACACTAACGACGACATTAATTCGGATGATTCTTATACAAATCAAATTACCATGCAAATACTTGCTTATTTGGAGAACAGACGCAGAGACCCCCCCCATGTTAAATCAATATCCGATGGTGAAGGAAATCTTTCTCAAGTACAACACAATATTACCCTCTTCAGCCGCAGTAGAACGGGCCTTTAGTTCTGGAGGCCAAATTCAAACCCCAAGGCGTAATCGATTGGATGATGATATGTTTGAAACTATGCTGATGTTAAAATATAACCAAAATACGTTTCCGTAAATGTTTAGTAAATCCTATACATTCTACTTTAAGTAAAGCCTTACATATATAATATTACAACTTTGCAATCTATAATAATTTTGTAATGGACACTTAGAAGCGGCGAAATATATAATTGTCAGGATATTTTCTACACTGTTGTCCATTTGATTGTAAAAACCGCTTTTGTATCCATTAAGCAGAAATAAAGTACCTTGATAATCTAGGGACATTCAATGTGTTCGATTGTTTACGAAACGTATCTTTGTTCTGGTAAATTTTGTGCCTTGAGGAATGCCGATAAACACTTTTTTATCATGTAAGAGTCTTAGACCCAAGGTTATTATACACCTTGTTTCCGAAAGGTTTTAAAGGAATTATGTTTGTGGTGTGCTTTTTTTTCCAAAATGTCACGGAATGTTTTAGATTCCAAATGGGCCAAAAGAACACCCCACATGTCTTACTGACCTTGTATTGTAAAACATGAACATCAAAGAATCTCGCAGTACTTATATTTGTATAAACCCCGATTTGAAACATACTTAAACCATGGATAAAGAATGCGCGTGAAGAAATTTGTTTCGCTCTACAGGATAGGCAACTCCCTATCTCGGCGACAGCTTATTCTGTAAATACTCTGTTGCAAAATCGATCATCAGCACGCCCAAACCTAGGTCTCTATGTAACATAGCTTTGTATGCGCTGTCAAGACACCAAAAACTTCAGGATCTTCAGGATTTAAAATATCCGCGAGTTTTTTAGCTCGAGTGCACGGACCTCTAGGCTTTTGTTTCAAATACGTGTGAAATTGCCTACCGCCTACTACACTTATCAGAAACTAAGGCCTAGAGGTCCGTGCACTTGAGCTAAAAAACTCGCGGATATTTGAAATCCTGAAGATCCTCGAGTTTTTTTCTCTTGTCAGCACGCACAAAGCTAAATTGCATAGAGACCTGACTTTGCTCGTGGTGACAACCGATGTTGTAACATAGTATATACAGAATACGCTGTCGTTCGAGATAGGGAGTTGCCTATCCTATAAATTAAAAACGAATTTCCTCACGAGCATTCTTTATCCATGCTTCAACCATGGATAAATATAAACCAGAAACACAATGTACAGTAGCTTGGGGAAGCCCAAGTGTTAAATGACAGATTGTGAATTTGTAGTCAGGTGAGTGATATCAATGACGCAAATAACATTAAAAACATGGGTCTTTCGATAACATTCCGTGCATTTCAGTGACATAATAAGATTTGTATCTAACAGGTACTTCAAGAATACTAACTAATATTTGTAGCTTTAATCAATACATTAGGTTAAGATCAATTTACACGAAACCTGTTTCGAAATATAGCCGGTATTAAATATAATGTAAATATAAATCATTGGATACAAAAAATATACCTTTGATACTTTTATCGCACAGCTAAGAAACGTATCTGTGAAATATTTGCTATAGGTACTCGTGGAAACAGTTAAGTTTGAGGACGTACCTATGTATCTGTTATCTAGCATCTTGTACATAGATGCAATATCGCTGAACACTGATTATAGGGTTAGGATGAAATCATTACGGCCTTTCATTTTCACGCATCTTGGGAAGTTTTGCACAATCCTTTTATGCAAGGAATCTAAAAAGCACCCCACGTGAGCATTGCTAGAAGTATTACATGTATAGACAAGGTGACCGAAAAATGATTTAGTATTCGTAGGATGGCGCGATCCGTTGCTAAGGGCAACGCGCTGATTTATCAATAATAATGGAGGACTTACGGCCTTTGTAAATGAGAGAGAAATAAACCTAGAAATTCGATACAAATTTTTTATCTCCACAAAAGGTTATAGATTTAATATCGGGATTAAACGGGGAGGCAGGAGGCTTAGAGGAATTAAGTAAGAAGTTTTTGGTACAATTTCCCAAGCAATTCCCTTTGATATGATTTTTTGGAAACTTAGTAGTGACTAAAAAAAGTAATCCTTCAGACAATAATAAACCAATAGAAAAATGAAGTCCGTTGCTGCTAGGGTCTAAATTAATTAAATACTCCTTAAGCCTTGTTTTGAATTTAAAGAAATATCACGTGCTTAATAATATATATAAAATATACGTTAAGCCTTTGTTTTCGGATTGTGAAAATACATCAACTTCAGCAATTGCTAGAGTAATGTCACGTTAGTAGCATTTCATTGTTTGGTAGCAGAGCGTGAGCAGCGAGATAGATTATTCGCAGAGAAAGACTTCCAAAGCGAGAACACTCCAGCCAAGCAAAGAGGGAAGCCTCTTTGTACCCTCTTTGCTGACATTTGTCCATACTACCCCACTCCATTTTATCTCTATTTGCCATTGATACAAATAAACATATTTAATTTAAAGTGGCCAGTAGGCGATTTGCAGTAGATCAGCTCTAGGTTTTTGCACAGGCTCGAATCCAGCCGGGATGTTTTAAGCCTTTGACAGTGCCTCACCAGGCGTATGTTGCTTTACCTCCAATCTATGACCTACTTCAATCACTTCATGTCAAACTCCAGTTTGTAACCAGGAGTTTGAAAACTTATTATGGAACATATCTTATGAACTTATGGTTGTCCTTGATACAGTTTGACCAATCATATTCTGTAACCAATTGCAACTGTGTAGGTCATGAAGAAAAAACAATCTGAAATAAGATTACAAGTTGATAAATCTGTGATTCAATGTGATGAACTTTGGGAGGGATGACGAATTCTTCTTGGAAATGAAATCAAAAAAACTATAGTTACTTAAGGGAGAGATAAGCCCTAATGGAATCATTAAATTTTCAAACAATAACAGTCCTGAGAACCAAGGAAGGCCGAACGAAAAGGCTGATTCAGGGTTAACAAATAGAGAAAGAGAGCTGAAAGCTGTTTTCAAGGGACTTCCGAACCGGTCGCTTCGGTTGCCATTGGTTACCAGCTGCAGATTACCCAACTTCGAAATATGGCAGAGCGCGTGCAGAGAAGCCTCGATACACTTATTGACAAGCCTTTTATTCCTTCATAAGCCCACTTCCTCGATACCCTTTATGCATTACCCAACAAAAGTTGATTAATCCGACGATATCAAATAGGTCTACTGTTTTCAAAATGGGGCGAAGTCGATCGCAGTGTCGTCTGCTTATATATAGAGTTTAGACGGAACATTGAATATTTATGTGGACGCAAAGACGTTAAATAGGGCTTAAATGTCACCAGTCAAAATTTGTTACGTATTGTAAGAAGACTTATCTTAATTAATTTGTTGTCCGCGTAAGAAAACAAGGTACTCAACACATCAGACTCTATTTTACTTCCAGACTTTTGAAAATGGTGTATTGGGAAATCAAGAAAAATCTAGCCATCCTATAGGGTTTTGAAATCCCAGTGGTTTTCAATGAGCGCCTGTAAAGATGTTTACTCTGCCGAACACAGATGTTCAAGGAAATGTGTCCACTAAGGCAGCAATTAAAACTAATTGATGTAATATTATTAAATTAATCAATATAGGGTTGATAAATAATTAAGATTGGGTATGTGGTACTTCTTTCCGCAGTGCATAGACTATTTTAGAGCAATTTTTCATCCAGTAAATAGCTTTTTTTGTATAATTTCGAGTAATAAGGTTCTTAATTTAATTAATTAATTAGCGTTAATTAATGAAATATTTAAGCTTAATTAACCGTGCAATTAGTATCGCTTCTCGGCCTTTTGGCTAAGATCATGTGTAGTATCTGTTCTGATCAGCTTAATATCTGATCGGGTTCCATTGGGACCCTTCGATATTAACTCGCTTTTTGGAACTGGGCGAAGTTTAACGGGCTTGCCCGACTTCGCCACGAGTCGACCTGATATTGCATTACATTCAGGATCAGCTCACTACCTCTCTAATTAAATCGAAATTAAACACGCTTATTCTGAAGCAGCAAACATCAAAGAGATTAGGAGTTGAAGCTAACTGCTTGGGCAAGGCATTGTGGGAGTTCTCGCTGTACTGCTTTATCCTCAGGTTTTAGTTCACTCTTTATATCGGGTTCACCGCATTTCAACCAATAAGAGTGCAGAGAAAGACTTCCAAAGCGAGAACACTCCAGCCAAGCAAAGAGGGTAGCCTCTTTGTACCCTCTTTGCTGACTTATGTCCATACTATCTCACTCCATTTTATCTCTATTTGCCATTGATACAAATAAACATATTTAATTTAAAGTGGCCAGTAAGCGATTTGCAGTAGATCAGCTCCAGGTTTTTGCACAGGCTCGAATCCAGCCTGTGACAAAATTAGTTTTTTACTGTTTGGATTAGGTAGTTCTCCCAAGATAAAATAACAACACTATATTAAGCGTAACTAAGATATAAACAAAAATGTGTTTCCTATTAAATCTGCATTAGCCAAGAAACCCGGCGTTGCCCGGGATGTTTTAAGGATCTGAAGTCTATGTAGATGCCCCCTCAAATAAAACATCTCCTTGAAGGAATTTCTTTTTAACCAGTTATATTGCAACTATCAATTTTAATTAAACGATGCTCAATTAGAAGTTTTTATTATAAAGGTTACAGGTATACAATAAGAAGTTCTTAATAGGCTTAATGGCTAGGTGTTAGCACAAGTCCCAACCCTTGTGAAGAACTGAACCAAACTACTTCTAATGAACTAGATTTCCCTGGTGTTACTGATATCAGAAGTTAATAAACATTGTTCCAAAAGTATGAGACTACCCATACTTCGTAGTGCTACAGACTTACAGCTCGAGCTAGTTCGAGAACGACGGAAGCGAGTATTGAAGTCCTACATTCGGTGGTTAATTTTGCAGGACTTCCATCTTCCTATTTAGTCTGAATTGCTAAGCCTTTGACAGCGCCTCATCAGGCGTATGTTGCTTTACCTCCAATCTATGACCTACTTCAATCACTTCATGTCAAACTCCAGTTTGTAACCAGGAGTTTGAAAACTTATTATGGAACATTTCTTATGAACTTATGGTTGTCCTTGATACAGTTTGACCAATCATATTCTGTAACCAATAGCAACTGTGTAGGTCAACGCATTTGGGTGCACCCTCGAACCTGAAGAACGTACATATTCCCTTCAAAACAAATTTTTCCTTGCCCTTGTTTGATTAAATAATCTCCATGACAAACTGACAATGAGAACATCGAAGAGCTTGCTATTTAATGGAAATTTCATTTGAGATTTTTTGGGGTGGTTTTTTTTACCAAGGAATTTTTTTTTTAGATTTTTTTTCCGTGGATTTTTTTGGTTTTGGCTTTTTTTACTGGATACCGTGTAAAATATACCGCTGATGAGAAGAGAGGTGTTTGCGGCAAGGCGCACCTCCTTAAAACTCGACGACCCGGGATTCTTCGCACTAAACCATCATTCTTTTTACGACAGGTTCTGGAATGCTTGTGAGTTTGCAGTTTTAACAAGTTGTTCCATTTTTCACTTCCATCCCCTTTCGAGCAAGTAATGTTCGTACACTGTAAAAAAGAAGATTCAAAATTGATTTTTTTAGCGTAGAATATCGTGCCACTGTAGTGGTACGCATTAGCAATTAAATTTGAACGCATAAAGTGGTAATTAATTGTACACGCTTACGAAATGTTTATATTTGAACGGTAATATTGATATTCAAAAATTCACACTAATGAAGCATTTAGATTTTGTTATTTTGCCATTCAAATATGATTACACTAGCATTTAACAAGATGGCCCGGCCAGATTAGAGCCCCATCGTTTGTAAGGCTCCAGCAATCGAGAGCGTTTTACTTGTTAAACACTGTAGTGAGTACGCAATCGTCAAAAAGTTATTCATTAGTATACTACTAATATCATACGTTAGTAATATTTTATAAATCAAAGGAAAATATGCCCCCGTAATTCTGAGTTAGGGCTAGGTAGGCTAGTAATATTTTATAAATCATCTAACAATGTTACGCCTTTCCCAAAATATTGACGTTTAGCTTCATTGACTTCTCAAATAATATGCCTTTTCCAAAACATAACTGTTATGATAGGTTAGGTTTGGTTTGGTTAGGAGGACGTCTCTTTCTTTTTGGAGCGGTTATACACTTCAAGTAAGTGTATCCCTTATGGAATGAAAAAAAAAATAAATAAAAACATCAAATTCTACTCTATTCGAGTCCTTTTGGGTATGCAATATTGGGTTAATTGGAATAGGAGAACTGGGAATTGGGTTGAATGAGGTTTGGGTAAATGAGAATTGGGTGTTTTAAATTGGGTGAAATGGGGGTAACCGTGAGGTCGAAGAAAAAAATTTCTCCTTCATCCCACCCCTTCCCATTCAAAACCGATAAAACACACGTGCAATCAGCACAACCACGGAGGAAGTGGTCACTGTTTTAACCATCATTTTTTTTACGCTTTCGAATTTCCTTCATAACGGATCTCGTGACGTCTGGCTCCTCCGATACGAGCCGAGGTACTGGAGGTAGGTGCTCGTGAGATACAGAAACGACGGTGCCGTTCAAGTTACCTTCCCTCTTTTACTCTCGTTTCTCTGCTACCCCCGTGATGTAGCCACCGTCTTACCATATTTTCTTCGGATATCTCGTAGACTGACGTGATGTATAATATTACTGTTACATTAATCGGCGATGCTAAATTAAAAGAATAATAAAACTAATATAATTGAAGATTTCCTAATTAACTGAAAAAGATTTAGTACTCACTGGATTGTGTATATTCTTCGTCATTAACACATATTTTTTGTTTTACTAATTTCCAGTCGATGACTTCCTTTTCCTGTTGACCCAAACTAAAAACAAATTATCGTTTATCTATTAGCATACAAAATTACTAAACTAAACTTTGAAACAAAATGTTTTTACGTAATTTTACCATAAAACAATCCTAAAAAAGAAAAGATAATTAAATCTTGAATGATCATGGTGTTTTCAATGTGAAACCTCAATGAACAGTCTAATTTATCGCGAATAAACAAATTAATGTTTAAAACTATTATTATTAATCACATGTAATAACATAACATAATATTAAACATAAATAAAAAATAATTAATACTTTTGAACTTACAATGAAGGAATTTACACGAAAATTCAAGAAAACCTAAAAAGACATTTTAATCGGGCCTTCGTCGAATTTGAATCGTTATTACCGTTATACAATACCGAATGTTTCCCTTTTCATCCAACTAAATATCTTTTATTCTGAGAGTGACATGGGAGGCCTAACAAGTTAAGTAATTCCCGTCGATAAATGTACTAAAATACACGGAGAACCGAGCTTGCTATTTGAACCGAAAATGCAATTTCCTCAAATTAGGTAATGATACGCGTCGTTGAATTTACGCGTGTACATTTATTTTTCCAATATGAAATGTCAAGTTTTGTTCAAACGCACAAACACTGACACATTTTTACTTTTTCACGCCATATATTGATGGATGAAAAAGTTACACATTTATACGGAACATTTACTACCCCACTTTTCCCCTCTTTTACACCTATTTACCCCACATTTTAGCGCGTTTCCCCCTATATTACCCCCTTTCCCCCATTAAAGCCTATATGACGGCTGGCCGGGCGTCTTTTCCATGCCCTCTCCTTGCTCATTTTCGAGTAAGTTACTTGAGAAAGTTACTGTAGTTTAATTAATATTATCCTGTAATTTAATTAATATTATACTGTAATATTATTTATGTTATACTGTTATATTATTAATATTATACTGTAATATTATTAATATAATACTGTAATATTAATAATATTATACTGTAATATTAATAATATTATACTGTAATATTATTAATATTATACAGTAACTAAATTATTATTATACTGTCGTTTATGATAACTTTATAAATAATGATGAAGTTTAATTAAGTTTAAAATTAACCACTTGAGGAAGCTAATATAGTTTAATTAAAATTATTCTGCAGTGTAATTAAGATAAGGTACCTTAGTTTAAGTTTAAAATGAACCTAATGAGTAAGTTACTGTAGTTTAATTACTAGATTGATTTTATTCATAATAGGAATGCTATTTTATAAACAATGAAAAAAAAACGAAAATTATAAATTAGCCGGGGCCATCTTATAATGAATATAGTAATACTAATTCTTTTCACTAGAGGGCGGTAAAAATTGTAACATTGACCGGGGTCATATTGTTAGCACTTTTGCCATAGCGTGAACACCAAGCGCGTGGAAGGGGGAGAGGGTTAATATCCAGTCTCTCTTTGACTGCAATGGTGAAAGACAAGCCACAATAATATATTCGTTCTTGTAAAGTGTTTTTTTATGTTGTTTTACTATTTTCTTTAATATTGCGTCATCTATTGAGTGTATAAACATTTATATAATTCTCATAATATTGAATACCGAAATGAGTGCGTGTTTCTCGGCGATTCCATCCATTTGCATAATTGTTTTGCTGTGGTACATGAAAACGTTTATCCCCGGTCATTTTCCCTCATCCTAGAAGAAAGTAACCCCCCCCCATTCTCAAGGCAAAATCCCCTGGTCATTTTCCCTCATCCTAGAAGAAAGTAACCCCCCCCCATTCTCAAGGCAAAATCCCCCGGTCATTTTCCCTCATCCTAGAAGAAAGTATAGCCCCCCATTCTCAAGGCAAAATCCCCGGTCATTTTCCCGCGATCCTAGAAACACCTCTCTTGGATAGACTATTGGATTTCTTACTTACGGTTTCAGTGTTACTTTTGCCAATTAATACTAAAAAAATTCCTTTTTATATAAAAAGATTTTATTATCATAAGTAATTATGTGGTGAACTCCTTAAGGTTTTGAAATATGTTGAGCGCCAATTAATTTATAAAAGAGGCAAACAAGACAGAGACTGCGGCAGTTATAATAAACGTCCTGTATGTCTCGTGTGCCGAAATTACCAAGATCTACTTAACATACTTTATAAATTTTTAGTTCAATAGCTCAACTCGGCTCGCATTTTGGCTTGATAAAAACACTGAAACTAATGAATTTTTTTCAAAATTTTTAAAAACTGAGTTGAACTACTGCTGACCAAAGGTTCTCAACCGGGTTCAAATCGGGGGACTTGGAAGGCCAGTTCAACGTCTGTATTCCATCACCGTTCAAGAAGGCCGTTACGACCCTGGCAGTGTGCGCTGGACAGTTGTCTTTCATGAAACGGAAACTGAAAACCAGAAATATTTATAAAACCTCATGGTCCTTCAGCGAAAACAGTAAATTAATAATACTCTGCTGCATGTTCCAATTCGAAAATTGCGGCTGCCGATGGAATCATGGCTTCCGGCAAAACGTTTATGTAAGCGTTACCGGTCGACCTGCCCTGGATATGGTGGAGGATTCCGGCTTGATTGCTTCCCAAGCAACACCACTGAAGCGGCCACTCGTCTTAGTCTCTTCGATGTTCCGATGTTGCGCTCTTTGGGAGCGCCTCCTGGATACCCACACAGTTGGCGCGGAAGAAGAGCTCTGGAAGGTCTAAAATGGATATCTCAAAGTGAGCGTTTAAACGCTTATTGAACAACAACTACTATATAATACTTTTTCGTCAGAAAAGAGAATATATTTCTCCAAAGTTTCTTTCTCGACTAAACTCCATTCGCTCTCGTCTGTGTGGGTTTATTTCATCGTGGTTCAAATAGTATTTTCGTTGTAAATAGCCAATAATCATTCTGTTAATTCTCGTTGTGAAGGATTTACCACGAGAAGGTAGACCACCGGTATTAAATGATGTCCAGGGACGAAGACTGGCAAGAGAGGCTCTTCGCAGGCCGAAGCTTTCATTTTGAAATATTGGAAATATGTGGGAAGACATCACCGGTAGCAGTCTGTCGGTTCCCACCCTGTGGCAAAACTTCAAGAAACGTGGTGTGAGACGACGACGCTCTTTATGTAAACCAATGTTAACGGCAAGGCACAGACGAGAGCGAATGGAGCTTTGTCGAGAGTTGTTGACTTGGCTAAGAGAAACTTTGGAGAAATATATTCTCTTTTCTCACGAAAAAGTAATATATCGTAGTTGTTCAATAAGCGTTTAAACGCTCACTTTGAGATATCCATTTTAGACCTTCCAGAGCTCTTCTTCCGCGCCAATTGTGTAGGTATCCAGGAGGCGCTCCCAAAGAGCGCAAGAGCGCAACAGCGGAACATCGAAGAGACTAAGACGAGTGCCCGCTTCAGTGGTGTTACTTGGGAAACAATCAAGCCGGAATCCTCCACCACATCCAGGGCAGGTTGACCGGTAGCGCTTACATAAACGTTTTGAGTAGGGCGAAACAACAGGCGTATCCTTCATTTTGAACGTCAATATTAGTGAAGTCTCCCAAGAATGTCTAGTTATTACTTTTTAAAACAATGTAACGCTCAATAAGGTGAATAACTAACGAAGAAAATATATAAATTAATCAGATTTATTTTAGTATTTAAGATAATCTTGTTTCTCAACTTAAAAATAATACAGAAAGAGTTAAACAGCAGTCCACGTGTTTGTCTGTGTGTTTCCGTACGTTTTTACACTAGTGCACCGCGTTAGCAGCTCGCCTCGTTTAAAGAAATCCTACAAAACCTTAATATTTTCTTTTTTAATAATTTAAAAGTAATATTTAGATATAATTTTCGTAATTTCGATGCCTATAGTAGTTTTGTAGCTATAAAGATCCGTTTTATTTTGATATTCCAAAAATATTTTTTTTATATTATTATTAGAAATAATTGTTTACATATTACTTAAGCTATACAACATCTGTATATAAACGTTGGAAAACTACATGCGGGTAAATCATGAACGTTTTCAATCTAAACAAGTTTGAAACATAAACGTTTTTAATCTAAACGCGTTTCAAATATAATCGTTTTCAATCTAAACGCGTTTCAAATATAATCGTTTTCAATCTAAACGCGTTTGGAACATAAAAGTTTTCAATCTAAACGCGTTTGAAACCTAAACGTTTTCAATCTAAATGCGTTTGAAACATAAACGTTTTCAATCTAAACGCGTTTGGACCATATACGTTTTCAATCTAAACGCGTTCGAAGCATAAACGTTTTCAATCTAAACGCGTTTGGACCATATACGTTTTCAATCTAAACGCGTTCGAAACATAAACGTTTTCAATCTAAACGCGTTTGAAACAGATATTTTTCAATCTATGCGCGTTTGAAACGTAAACATTTTCAAACAATGCGCGTTTGAAACGTAAACATTTTCAAACAATACGCGTTTAAAGAATAAAAATGTCAGAACTTAATGCGTATAGGCTTGGCTCGTGTTTAAAAAGGCGTTGCATTTTCCCGTTTAGTAAAACGTTTAGATTCTAAACATCGTTTTTTCTGTGTAGGCGTCTCGAGCTTCTCGCCAGTCTAATCTCTGATAGAGGAGAGAGTGGCACCATCTCACGAGAAAAAGTATATCTGTGTCGACGGAGTACAGGAAACGTTTTAGCCTTTCATAAAAAGTGGATTTCAAATAATTTCATTCGAAGCCTTTTCAAATGCATATTGCCAAACAACCAGAAATCGGAGAATTAAACGCTTGATATTTTTGAATTGACAGAAAATAATTCAATCTTTTTTATATAAATCAGAGGTTTTTCAAACGAAGCTTCTCATACCATTTAACGTGCCCTAACCGTTGGGCCATCTCCAATATTACCTTAGCGAGTTAGAAAACATGAATACTGTACTAAATTCGAATCGCATGTTGAGAGATAAGATCATCCAAGGCCTACAGGACAAGCCTCTCCAGGAGCGTTTGCTACGAAAGACGAGCCGCCGTCCTAAAACCTTACAGGAAGTTGTATCCGAATGCAAAGCAGCGGAACAATCTAAGGCCCAGTCAGAGGCCATGAACAAAAGCCGTAAAGACGTTCATGCTATCTCCCATAAAGGTACCAGAACTCAAACGTCCCGTGCACAACATGGTCAAAGTCACTCACAGGGCAGCTCCGGGAGCTCCCAACAGCCAAATGTGAAGGCCGACTGTCGCTCTTGTGGAAGACAACACCCTCGCAATAAGTGTCCAGCTTTTGGAACTGTGTGCACCAAGTGTAACTTTAAAAATCACTGGGCATCACAATATAATACAAGGTGTGTCGAAAATCCTAAACCAAAGAATATAGGAGGACACCACCGTTCAAAGAGCACAAATAGTAGAGTTCATGTTTTGGAATCTACCACTGATGAACCACCTATCTGCTTAGGAGCTCTAACGGTACAACCCACTGTCGATAACCTCACAAACGAAGATGAGGAAGTAGAGTGGTCTGAAACTATATATGTCAACGACGAAGTTGTCTCAGTCAAACTGGATACAGGGGCACATGTAAATGTCATCCCTCAGGACGAACATGCTACATGGACTAACCCACCAACACTAACGTCAGCTAAAACAGCAGTTTTAAACTAAAAAGGGGAGCAAATTCCCATTACCGGAGTTCGATATCACGGGGCAACAAAAGGCCTTTGAATTTTACGTCACTAGCTTACACACTAGCGCAATTCTTGGACTGCCAGCGTGTACTCAGTTAGGATTGGTCTCACGCACCTATCGCCTAAAACCGCCTCCTGATAATCTCGTTGACCCAAAATCTAAACCGTCCCGTACAGTACATACTGTGGCAGCGCCATCTACCCCTGAAACACCAGAAGATGTCATCGCTGACTTTCTGGATGTATATGAGGGCTTAAGAAGACTCAAGAGGGAGGTTAAGATCCACTTAAAGGAAGGGGCCGTACCACATGTATCGGCGCCGTTCCAAATACCATTAGCGTTACATCCTCGAGTACAAACCGAGCTTAAGCGCATGGAGGATCTTGGTATTATGACTAAAGTCACAGAACCCACAGAATGGGTCAGTAACATGGCTATAACAGATACCCCAAAGAAACTAAGAATTTGCATTGATCCAAGACCACTCAATCAAGCAATACTACGTCCACACTATCCGATCCCTACAGCGGAAAGAATATTCGCCAATTTGCAAGGATCAAAGTACTTTACCGTCCTTGATGCCAAAGATGGCAATTGGCAACTTCCTCTCGATGAGCCTTCGTCCTATCTCACGACGTTTACCACACCCTGGGGAAGATTTCGGTATCTCGTATTGCCTTTTGGTTTAAATAACGCGCCTGAGAAATTCCAACGCGCAATGGACGAACTCTTCGAAAATGACTCGCGCATCAACCCCTATTTCGATGATACCGCCATAGGTACAAAAATATTGCCAGAACACTGCGCGTTACTTCGTAAAACGCTTGAGATAGCCAGGAAAGAAAATCTGAAATTCAACCCAACCAAGGTGCAGTTAGCTCAAACCAGCATCAAGTACTTGGGACATCTACTAACAGAGAATGGCATTAAACCTGATCCGGGTAAAATAGAAGCTATTAAACAATATCCCCAACCGCAGAGCAAGGACGACTTGCACCGGTTCCTGGTATGATCACGTATCAGGAAAAGTTTACACCGAATATCTCTGATCTCACATCCTCCCTTCGCCTGCTCATGAGGAATGACATGACGTGGCTCTGGGATGCCAATACACAACGAGACTTCGACAAAATCAAGGAGACTTTAATACAAAGCCCTCATCTGAAATTCTTTGACAATGAAAAACCAGTCACCGTCTCGGTAGATGCTTGTAAGAATGGCCTCGGTGCTGTCTTACTTCAAGAAAACGGCCCAGTAGCCTATGGCTCAGCTTCGCTCACAGATACTCAACAAAAATACGCTCAAATAGAGAAAGAGCTACTCGTCATTATCTTTGGCCTAGAACATTTCCATAACTACACCTACGGCCGTCGCGTCACTGTCCAGACCGATCATAAGCCTTTGTTAAGCCTCAGCGCCAAACCATACCAAAAAATTACTCCTCGCTTTCAACGCATGCTACTGCGCTTGACCAGATATGACTTCCACCTGGAGTTTGTTCCCGGAAAAGAACTTCTAATTGCAGATGCCTTATCCAGGGCACCTCGCACTGATCTTATCTTTAAAGAGCTGGATGTGGAGGTACAACCAATCCAGGTTTGTGTCATAGCTGAAGCATCAAATGGCTATTGGCACAAGTTACACCACCAGACGGAAAACGATCCGCACCTCCAAGCGGTGACGCATCACATCCGCAATGGTTGGCCGGCTAGCAAAAAACTCTCAGACGCAGATGCTCAATCTTTTTGGCACTGTCGTGAAGAACTGCATGAAACGGCTGATGGATTGATCTGCAGGGGCCACAGACTTGTCATACCCAAGGCAGCACAGCTTGAAGTACTGAGCAAACTTCACACTGCTCACAGAGGAATCACCGCAATGAAAACAAAGGCGCGGGAATACTTTTATTGGCCTGAAATGAACGCCCAAATCGACAAATATGTCGAGCGTTGCACAATTTGTCAAGAACCGCAAAGGGCTAACGCACATGAACCTTTGCTCGATAGGGACCTACCTACCCGCCCATGGCAGAAGGTAGCCTGCGATTTTTTCGAACTACAGGGACAGAAATATCTTCTAATGGTGGACTATTTCTCTAAGTAAGTTGAAGTACAACTCCCGCACGGGGAAACAGCCAAAGCAACAATCATGGCCATGAAAACTATCTATGCTAGACATGGAATCACTGAAGAAGTAGTATGTGATCAAGGTCCGCCTTTCACTTCCTCTGCTATGGCCTAATTTCATAAGGAATGGAACATCTATCACAACATGTCGTCACCCTTGTATCCGCGATCGAACGGTCAAGTTGAGAGGTCGGTTCAAACCCTCAAACATAGCCTGCTCAAGGCCATAGAAGATGGAAAAGATCTACATTCCGTCCTACTGGATAATCGCATCACACCCACATCAGGGTTCAAATCCCCAGCGGAACTTTTGATGGGTCGGCGCCTTCGTTCCTTCTTACCTAGTCATTCCAACAGGCTCTTGCCTTCATATGACGTCTCAGACGCGGCGAATGCACTGGTCAGACGTCAAACCCGCCAGAAGAAGTATAACAACGCCCATACAAAACAACTCGTAGAGCTAAAGGCCAACGTGCGCGTCTGGGTTCGCCACAAATTGAACGAAAAATGGCAACGCGGTGTCATAGTCAATACTGGTGCCAACCCTCGTTCCTATGGCGTTAAGGCAGCGGATGGTTCAATATACACTCGTAACCGTTTCTACCTGCGGCCCGATCTAACAACGTATCGAGAGTCTTCATGGAAACACCAGCGTACGGTCGAGGATTTCCACACCGTACTGGTGCGATCACTGATGGTATTGAATTTCGTAGCCTTCGTGCTACTGCTCGACGATTTCTCGCTCGTAATCATGCCGTTATGCTCAAGTCGACGTGCCAGGATGCTCTTTCGCATCCAAAGAAATTTTGAAGATTTGTCAAGGGAAACCTTCGGGATAGGACCAATTCCCTTGCTTTAAAACGGGGTAAGGAATTGGTCTCTGATCCTCACACGCTTGCGGAACTTTTCAGGATTCATTTTTCAGCAATTGCTGTCGATAATACGTACCCTGCCGACACTTACACATTTGATGCCTCTCAATTAGATACACACCCTTACTCTCATCAGACCATATCACTCGCTGACATACACCAGGCAATCATTAAACTTCCGGCTAAGTTCTCAACAGGGGTCGATGGTGTTCCCCCTTTTGTCATCAAGGGTTGCCGGGATATCCTCCTACCTCTGTTGGAACATGTTTTAATTTATCACTTTCAACTGGCATTTTCCCTTCCCTTTGGAAGCAGGCTGTTGTGGTACCCGTATTTAAATCTGGTGCCGCTTGTGACTCCAAGAATTACCGTCCGATCTTATTATTGTGTGCTCTAGCTAAGGTTTTTGATAAGGTGATGCATACACACGTCCAGCGTTGGTTTACCATGTTCCCAAATGATTGCCAGCATGGTTTTGTCCCTAGCAAATGCGTGGACACAAATCACGCTGCTTTCATGAACCTCGTCGCCCCTGTGGTTGAGCTCGCGGTCAAGTCGACGTGATTTACTTAGACCTTGCCAAAGCGTTTGACAGAGTTCCTCATAGATTTTTACGGGATAAGTTATTTACTTATGGCATAAGCGGTGTACTTTTGGATTGGATCTGTAATTATTTACACAGTCGTACGAATGTTATCAAGTGCAATGGTTCTATGACTTCGGTATCATATCCCGTAAATTGTGGAGTCCCACAGGGTTCGTCCCTGGGGCCTATTTGTCTATAAAATTATCCCTTTTAGAAAATTTAAACTTTCGGGTCTATCAGACATTGCGACAACGCTCCACCTTTTATGTAGCTCATACAAGTATAAACCCCCTCGTTAGGATGCAAACAACATGCAATAAATTCAATACTTTTGATATCTTTTCTATTAAACATTTTGATCTGAAATTTCAATTGTTTACTATTTAATGATTTATTATATTTCTGTAAATAGATCGACATTCTGATAATTTTGACCATTTTCTATTCATTTTGGGTTTTGAAATTTGATTTGTATAATTTTAAATGTTTTCTCACATTACTGCCCATAGTTCCTCATTCTGTAAATTTTGTACATAATCCATTTATTATTGATACCTGACCTTTTTTAAATGTTTCCTTAACTTGCTGTAATTACTTTCTAGGATATGTATATACCCCTTTCCTGTGTATAATCCCCAGTGATTCTTGTTATGCACAATAAACTTCCATTCTATTCTATTATTATTATTTTTTATTAATATTTTTTCTTAGTTACCTGGAACAAAGAAAAAATATTATCAAAATAAACAACACACTTACAAACATTATGTTCTACTCCACAAGAGGTGTCCCTCAAGGATCTGCACTCGGTCCGCTTCTCTTCGTAATCTATATTAACGATCTCTTACAACCAAAAATAGATGTAATACACCAAAGAAATATCAAAGCGTATGCGGATGACAATAAATTATATAATGAAGTTAACTCGGTAGAAAATTGCATCTCTATGAACAATGAATTACAACGGATATCCGACTGAGGAAAACGTAACGGCATGCCTTTCAATGCTAAGAAAACTTTCGTTGTTTCACTTCACCGTAAAACCAATCCGATATACTACAGCTACGTCATAGATGGAGATAAAGTGCAGAGAGCGGACCATATTACGGACCTAGGATTAACCTGGGACTCCAAAATGAATCTAATAAATCACATTGATAAGACAGTCTCAGATTGTCTTCGCAGATTATATGGCATACTCAGAATATCAAGAAACCAGAGAAGTTCCAAAGTGTTCTATCATCTATATCAGTCAATTGTAAGGTCAAAATTAGTATATGGATTATGGAATGCTTATTTGGGGTGGCGCAGCAAGTTATGGTCAAGAAAAGATGGAAAGAATTCAAAGAAAATTTATTCAGCTGTACCACACTTACTTCTCGCCCAACCTCCCAAACTACTAAATTACCATCCTCAAAAATAGACTAAAACTAGTAACATTAAATGAACGCTTAAAAACCAATGAGATACTATTTATCCACGGAATAATTCACAACACAATTGACACCAATGAACTTGTAGAAATCCTAGATTTTAAGATAAATTCCACCATATCCAAAGACACATTTATAGAACTAAGTTAAAACCTAAGTTAAATGCCATTGAAAGGGCCCAAAAAACGTGCAATGATATAAGTGAGTTTATAGATATTTTTGACATTAAAAGACAAAGATTAAAACTTAACTTAAAAGAATATTTTCTATCTAAATAGTAAACTAATGTTTACATAACATTAACTGATTTAATCTCACTTCAGGGTTTTTTGTCATTTATTATTTCACCACCTTTTTTTCCAATATTTTATTATTTATTTTTATTATTTTATTTTAAATGCACATAAATTAAAATTATATAAGTTTACCCTTAATATATGACCGTACTCTGTAACACTATGAAAAGTGCAATAAGCATGCTGCATTATAGAATTAATAAAAAGTATTTGAATTGAATTGAATTATTTATCAAAAATTATTGGAATTCCAGGACTTCCCCAAACAGGGATCTAAAACTATAGGATTAAAAAATTCTAGGTTAATTATTAGTAAAAAGTATTTGAAATAATCTGAAAACTAATTATTTATTGAGACTAAGTTAATTAATCATATTGTTCTTCCCCCTTCCTGATTTGGCTTTTGTAAACGAGACCGGCATTTTTACATAAAAATACTCGCTTGGTATTTCGTAAACTATATTACGTAAAAGCTTATAATTTTGTGATAGAGGTAGAATCAGTTATTACTAACAACTAATGACTAATGAAATTTCAGATTTTTATCTTTAACAATGATTCCAAGGCTTAAAAATGCATGATACCAAGGCTTAAAAAATGCATGATACCAAGGCTTAAAAATGCATGATACCAAGGCTTAAAAGGCATAAGTTGGTAAGAGAAAAAGTGTTTCTAGTGCTTTTAACGAGTGCACGGAGTGCTTAATTTGGCGGACGCACCACTGCTACCCTTTCAATGAGTTAGTGAATTTTTCTAAGGGCCCGACCCATAACCTTTCCCCGGGCCCGCAAAGTCTTTCGACGGCACTGTAGAGAGTATTCATTAACCATGACTTTTTGAAGAAGATTCGGGTCACCATCGCTTGAAAAAGATGCAACGGTAGTCGCAACTTTTGCACAATCGGGAATTATGGTCTTCCATCTGGTTATTACGTCTGTACTCAAAATTTTATTATCACTTCCAAGAACGTTGTAGCATAATGGTGGAGTGTTGGGGTGCAGTGGCTGTACATCGTAAACGTATGCTACGTTTGCCTTATTCTCCTTTTCAAAATACAGGGTGTTTCTGGAAAGTCTGGCACATATTAACAGGCATGTTCCTTGGGTCAAAAGGAATCCGAAAGGTCCTATGACGTTTTGGGGGTAAAGCGCTCCGTTGCGACGTTATGGGCTCTCAAAAGTAGGCCGGAAAACAAGGAGATCTTGCAGAATTATAGCACTTGTATTGTGGTTTTGACCCAATTGTTTTCGATTATTAAACATAAGGCAATGATCGAAATAAGTTCAAACCTAGTGGAAGACCGTGAACGTGTTAAACGGCCAAAAGCGTTAATCCCTTTGATTTTATTAATGATTGCAATTAAAGGTAAGTGAAGTAGCTCAGATATCGGTTACTTGTTTGTTCAGATGTATGGGTAACTGACCAGTCTTTTATTCTTTATTTCAATGAGACACATTACTTTTACAATAATTCGAATGAACCCCTTAACCTTTACGATAATTCGAATGAACCCCTTAACCTTTACAATAATTCGAATGAACCCCTTAACCTTTACAATAATTCGAATGAACCCCTTAAATTTTACAATAATTCGAATGAACCCCTTAAAATTTACAATAATTTGAATCGAACCCATTATATTTACAATAATTCGAATCGAACCCCATTACTTTTACAATTCTAGAGGGCCGGTAGGCCCTTCTAGATAAGAACCAACACCCTCCCGTAATGTTAAAGAAACAATTCACAGATTTTAGGCTTAGCGTCCCATAGAAAAAGCATGGGATATTTGGTGGTCCACTCCATCGAATAACTCAGAAACTACTGCGAAGTTAAGGTTCGGAACACTTTTGAATTATCAATGAACTATTGAATGTTGAACTTCTGAAGTTTGATTAAGAACAATTAATTCTAAGTATTTTATTTTAATTAATTTATAAATCATGGTAAAACCGTTACATATATTACACTGTTTCCATAGCAATTTATTCAGCCTCCATCGGCTTTGTGGCGCATAGGATAACGCGTCTGCCTACGGAGCAGAAGATTGTAGGTTCGAGTCCTGGCAAACTCGGTGTTTATTTTTACAGATCTTTTATTCAACATAAAAGAAATAATCCTATAAATACAATGTTTGGATAATTTTTTTGTTACGTAGTACGGGCTTGTGGCGTAATGGATGACGCGTTTGCATTCGAGGCAAAACATTGCAGGTTCGAGTCTTGGAAAGCTCGTTGTCTATTTTTGATGAAGAATCTTAGTATATATAAGGGAAAATTCTTAAATAACAAACTTTCAATGAAATGTGCGCGTGCTGGCGCGTGGTTTAGAAATAACTTTTTTTTAAATCTATACAAAAAGGTCAACTAAACTTAATTGAGTCACCAACCGCCTTTTTATATGAAATAAGTTACCACCCGCCTACCAATTGTGAATTAATTTACCACTCCCCTGCCAAATGATTTAAAATTTTAATCTTTCCCATAAAATAATGAGAGGCACTTGGAGTGACCCAATATGCTCACGAACATCTTACTGGAACATCGAATTAATGAAGTTTGACAAGCATATTATTATTTTTAAAATAGATTAATACAAATTAAGGCTGAAGGAACAGATATTATATAAAAAGACTTGGTTTGCCCAAGCCTTAAAAACAAAACGATAAGAGTTTTTCCAGTTGTCTGAAGCTGGGATATTATTTATTTTTCTATTGAATTTTAAAGACAATCCGTATTTTACTACTCTTTAGAATTTAATTCAATCACCTGATTTTACTGCTAATGGATTAGTTTCCTATAAATTAATTGAAATAAGAAATTACTTATCTCAGATTTTTCCACAACAATTCCATTTTCCTGAAACATTTTATCATGCATTTATTATTTTGAGGGACATCGTGTAAATTTAATCAAATTGACTCTTTCTTATTTAATTTCTGAGAATTTTCCTTTCAAAACGTTTTAAACACATCATGTTTTCATAATGTTGTCAACTAAATAGCAACTCAATCAACACTTCTAAAATCTTCCCTACAAGTTCTGATATACACAGTTCAATAATTGTGACTGTGCTTAAAGAAGAAACGAACCCCTTTATCAAATATAAGAAAGGTGATAACAGCCCCCTTTTGTATTCGAAAAGACCGCATATAATACATTATTAATGAGAGTATTATTTGAAAATTAAAGTACGTTCTCCATTGAAACGAAAAAAATTTCATGATAAAATGTTTCAGGAAAATGGAATTGTTCTTGAAAAATCTGAGATAAGTAATTTTTTATTTCAATTAATATATAGGAAACTAATCCATTAGCAGTAAAATCAGGTGATTGAATTAAATTCTGAAGAGTAGTAAAATACGGATTGTCTTTAAAATTCAATTGAAAAAATATCCGCGCTTCAGACAACTGGAAAAACTTTTATCGTTTTGTTTTTAAGGCTTGGGCAAACCAAGTCTTTTTTATATATAAATTTAAAGTGTCAAATATTCCGAAAACAAGATTGTCCACCACCATAATATTAAACTTTCTTTACAAGTTTATCATATATGCAATTTTGAGAAATGATTCGTAAACCACATCTTTGTTAGAGTAATGAATCATAAAGAACAGATAGCACTGGATGTTCCTCAAAAGCTATGTTCTTTACGAATAATATCGTTACGAAAAAATTTGAGAACTTCACATTTTTCTCACAAAAAGCGATATCAGTAAGCGAATCCTGCTTTATCAATATTTTTTTTGCGAAAGCTATTGCACCAGCGTTGCCTAATAGTACTATATCAAAGGGTGCCACTTGTAATAAACAAATAAATTCCGCTAAATCGTGATTTTTGGCTATTTCTAAAAGAATGTATATCTCGGAGCGTTTCATTTTTTAATACAGTCAATTTCACAATTTGTTATGGATAAGGATTCCTTGTTTGAAAGCAGTGGTCGACGGATCTCAGGGGTGAGTTTATCGCTCGGCTTATGAATCTTCATATAGTTTTCGGAGTAAACTTCATTATCTCCAAGATAATGTATAATGATATTTTTTATCTCAGAATCAATTGCTTCTGTCGCTTCTTTCTTAAAATTTAAATACCTTGGTGTATTTTCAGGATTGCGTAGTGTGTTGTAGATCTTTCTAAGGGTGTTTATTCACAAGTACTTTCCGGTTTGTTCAAAACCTTTATAGCCATCTTTTAAATACTCCATATCACAATCGCTATTGCGCCTATAAAGGTACACTTCACCGGATTTTTGGAAGAATTGGTGGTCGATAAGAGACGTATTTAGGTATTTTCAAAGATGAAATTTACTTCACATTGTTCACATTTAACTGTTTTGAACGTTTTCGCGTATGTCAAATACATTTTCAAAATAAAAATATTTTTTTCCCATGGAAGATCTCTATAATTAACAGCTACATTTTGCATTTTGACCTTTCCATATGTGTTGAAAACAGTTTGAAACTTGAAAGTGTGAACGCGGTTTAATTGATTCCTTCCTTTGGGGAGGGAAAATTGGTGAGTAATAGATAAGCCAGCATACTAACTGCACCAACGAAAACAGAACGATTTGAGAGTTTAGCTATACATACAGTGTCTTCGGATAAAGATAAAATGTGCGCGGTGTCATTTGCAGAAATTTTTGGTATTTTTTCTGGGTTTAATTCTGAATCCGGATCATATCTTTTTCTCTAATCGAATCCCACAAACCATATTTAATGCCACTCCCCCCAATTACATTATTCATTAATCCCCACAAAATATATTAAAATTTAATCTGCACAGTATTTGACGTCAAGAACGTATTGCGTACGGGAAACGAAAACTGTCTCAAGCAACCGATGAACTAAAAGCGAAGGTTTCTAAAGCATTGATGGTAGAGACTAGTGACCTAGTTTGTTGTTCATCAAGTTTTGATTTTGAAACAGAACTTGTTGCTGAACTCAAGAAGAAAGTTGCCATATCCCCGAGAGAAGAAAAATGTAAATTCCTGACGATTCTCCCAACATCTTGGACAATAAAGAAGATATGTGAAGAGTTTAATGTAACACTTTATTTAGCAAGAAAGTCCAAGAAAGTTAAAGCTCGAGCAGGAATTTTACCAGAGGTTGAGAGAAGGAAAGGAAAAAGCGCTCGAGATAGAAACCATTAACGCTGTAAAAACTTTTTACGAGTCGAATGATGTGTCCAGCTAAAAAAAGATTTTGTATGTGTCCGAATTGACGGAGAAAAGTACACAAACAGAAAAGGCTGATTTTATCGAACCTCAAGGAAGTTTTCTTACATTTTAAGGAAGAAATTCCAGAAATGAAGATTGGATTAACAAAATTTTGTTCTTCACGACCTTCTCATTGTATTCAAGTAACGTCAAAAGGAATGCACAATGTGTGAGTATGCAAAATTCACCATTGCTTAAAGCTTATGTTAATAGCCATGCCGACGAAAATGGATTACAAAACTCTGATACTTCATCGGTGTGAAAAGTGTCCTACGAAAGAGAACTTTATCAACTTTCTCACATCATTGTTCGAAGAAAAAGAAATCCATGAAGATGACTATATCACATATAAACAATAGGCCCACAAAGAAGGACAAACAAAGCTTTTAGATATTCGTGAAAATGTGTCTGATTTTATTAGCAATCTGTCGAATATGATGGATAAAGTAGTTCAGCACCACCTCGTAGCCAAAGCTCAAGCCAATTATTTGAGAGATTTAATAGACTCGCTAAGGGAAAATGAGGCGGTAATATTGCTGGACTTTGATGAAAATTTTTCGTTTCACGTACAGGATGCCGTTCAGGGTTTTCATTGGAAAACATCACAATGCACCATACACCCCTTTTTGGTATTTTGCAAAATGCAAGGTACCATCAAGCCATTTAGTTTCTGCATTGTGTATGATGAAATGGATCATGGAGCCGCCACTGTCCACTGCTTCATAAAATTCCTAGCGGCTATTCATCTCGTTTTATTTATTTAAATGTTTTGGCGGGAAATTATTTTTCTCTTACGATATTGCCGCCACCTACATAAAGATATAGGAAGTATTTAAGTGAGGCAAATTGTAGACTCACTCTGTGCATCTCAAACAAACTGATACAATTGAAACGATTTTCAGTTGATTATATATAATATTGCCCGGATTTGGGTAATTTGAACATTAAAAAAAAACACTAAAACATTTTAATGTAAATTTATTTTTTTCAGATTGATGCAATTTAGTATCAGTCTTACACATTCATAGTATCTTCTAAACACGCAGTACTTTTACTAATGAAACGGCTTTCGTGTCTATCTATCAATTCTGATTTTAATGGACAGTGTACCATTCCAATGTTTTTGTAAATTAAATGTGGGTGATCTTGGGGGCTTTCTCATATTTCCCTATAAAATCATTTGGATGCATTAGCTTTTTCATAACTTTGGGTGTTATTTTTGAGTCAATATTTTCAACAAATTACTAAATTTGAAATTTGCTCGTTTTTGAAACACTTTCACACGGAGCGAATTTTAATAAAAATATTTCTTGGCTCATACACTTTAACCGTATGCCAGGTAGGGGTCGGACTATCTATAATATTTGCTATTGCTATATTGATTTGTGGCATATTTATATATACAAAAACAGATAGGAACGTGTAAATGCCGTGACTATAAAAGCGAAAATGGTGCGAGGAACGATGTTCAATGTTCATAGTTATCTTGAATAGTAATTAAAGTAATATGGCTTGCGTTAAGTGCGGAGAAACAGAACCACCTCATATTGAAATAATTCGCGATATATGTTATAAGATTGCAGTAGAAATGTCTAAAAGCAGGGTTGGCAAGTTTTAAACAAATTGTTTTAACCTTTGGTTTATAACTTGTTTTAAACAGCCATGAAAAAAAACATTAATTTGTTTAAAACGCTTTAAACAAACAGTTTAAAACATGTTTTTTATGGAGAGGAATTTCGAATATTTTTAACTCGTTTTATTTGATAATGAGCGAAAATAATAGAATAATAATGGAAATAATAAGCTTCAGTCAAAACCTTGCACTAATTTGACTGTTTCATATGAGTGTTTAATTGTTTGGAAACCCTTCCAGTTGATTTATCCGTTACCAATCTGTATTGAAGACTGATATTCAATAATCTGATTTGGAATAACTTATTTTGTCGTCTACCTAAGGTAAAGGAACAACGTTTTTCTACACTGTTGGTACATTTTACTGTTCTAAAGTGATTACGCGTAATATTTAAAGCCAGGCCCTTGGCAGTGCTAAAATAATACGCTTAATCCGTAAACGGAAAACATGAAGCGCCTACAAAGTAGAAAGGGGTGGTGAAGTTTCATATGTATGAGTTCTGACCAAGAGACTCTGCAGTATGGGAGCGAAAATTCCTTAATAGTGGCCACAAAAGAAATCAAGCATTTGGACATTTGGGGTTAAATGAACAATTTTACCCATGACCCTCATTTTGTATGCGATATTAAAAAATTACGCTTTCGTTTTAAAAAGATCTCTTGCGCTCTTTTTAAACAGTCAGTAGAACATTTCAAATATTCAAATTTGATCCCTCAACACGTACTCCCTTTTAAATAATTAATTTCATGATAAAATTGTTCGGAAAATCTAATTTTAAATCGTGTTTTAAACAATAAAAACACAACTTTTTTTTACTACATTTTTGCCAACCCTGGCAAGGACCCTTTCTTACACCTTCAAATTCTAAATTTTAGGAGCTCTTGATTTCGTCTTTTCGTGTTTTTCTTCTCAATACGTTTTCGTGGTCCGTCAAGCTGTATGATACTCGCTTTGGGTTCAAGTGGTCCCTGGTTCTAATTCCACACGGACAATTTCTTACACCCTGAAATTCTAAATTTAAGGAGCTCTTGCTCTTTTTAAACAGTCAGTAGAATATTTCATATATTCTGTATTGATCGCTTAACACGCACTCCCTTCAAAATAATTAATATCATAAAATAATTTCGGAAAATCTAATTTGTTCTTGAAAAAGCTCAAATATGTTATTTTTCAATTAATTTGGAGGGAATAAATCGATTAACAATTAAATTGTGATTAAGGAATAAATTAATATAAATAAAGAAAAATCGCAATATCGGATCTTCAGTCAATTGATAAACGTCACTCTCATTGTTTGTTTTTTCTGTCTTGATCCAAACCAAGACCATTTTGTTTAATCAAGCAGGCTGTGGAAATAAGCGCCTTGCGCTAGCGCGAGTAGTGGCTTAAATGGAGAGCCGCGATGTATAATATATAGGCTATTAGATCTGCAAGAGTGATTTTAAACATGTTTAAAACTAGGTTTTTTTGTGTTTTTTACTGTTTTTTCTACTTGTTTAAAAAACAGTTTTAAACAACAAATCGTGTTTTAAAGAATAAAAAACACTACTTTTGTTTTTTTTTTTAAACTCAATTTTTGCTAACCCTGCTTTAAGAAATGTATAGAGTTACTAAAAATGTTAGAAAATTTATAAATGTATAAAGTAGCTTTAACAATTCTGTCAAAGAGGGGAGCTTGTGATAAAATAGACCTTGTACGCTTTGACCAGAATAGGCTAGAAAAGATAGAGGGATGTAGTCAAGATGACGTCATCAGATCGCTAACATGGTTAGTCTTTGTTTGATTAATCAGTGAGTTCGCTTTGCTTGCTTGATCTCTCTTCACTTAGCTCACACCATACGACAGTATTATTATTATTATGTAATCTATTAAGACTATAATAAATGTTTGACGAGATAGTCGCGTTATTGTTATTATTTAAAACAAATTAACAATGTTGTGACTTTTTAAAAATACTGTTGTTTATCTTTATTGACATCCAAATGATATTATGCCTTTTCCAAAAAATTACTTTTTATATTTATTTCCGAAGTTACATTACTCCTTTTCGCACAATATTGTTCTTCATTTTTAAATACTTAATAAAATTGAGATTTCCCTCCTTATCAATCACAGTTTGGGGGGGACTTTTCCTGGGGCTGGGGAGAATTTGACCTGGGGCTGGGGGGGAATGTCCTTTACATCCATTCGGGGGAAATTGTCCGGGGGATTTTGTCTCGTACGTGAAGGAATTATGTACATTTCTTCTCTGATGGGGGGATATGTCCTACATTCCACAGCAGTAGCTGACTGAAAGTACTCAGCTAAGGCTGTAAATTTAAGCAATACCCACTCCAAAAACAAGAAATAATGTTTCACGCTGTTAGACTTGTACAAAAATGATTCCATAGACTTGTGCAAAATCAGATGGTAGAGACATTGGAAATCAAGAATAATTATCTTTAATTGGTAATAAATTTAAATTAGCTTTAATCTCAACTTCGCAACTAAATTAGTTGGACAGGCAAAAGTTAAAATGTCCTTTAAGCTAGTTAATTGCTCTAACAATTTGACTATATATGCGGCAAAACGACATAAGTCCACAAGTCGCTTCCTACACTACTTAAGCCATGCTAAAAAGTCGTAAGTGTCACAGTTTCAGGGTAAACCACGTGAATGTAACTAAAAATATGAAAAACTATTTTTAAACTTAACTTTTCTTAATCATAATGATACAACAAAGACATGCCAATAATAAATATGAAGCTTTCATTAAAGACCGTTTCAAATCTACCAGACATATAGACCATGCAAATGGGTAATTTTTACACGTTATTTCTATGGAGATTTTCCATTTTTTTCATCCAAATCTGTGATTAACTTTATGGAAATGAAAACCACCCTTATCAGATTTATGATTTACAAAACTGTTATTATTATTGTTGTTGAGGAGGGTTCGCGCCCTAGCACCGATGCCAAAGGCATATTGTGCATCCTCGTATTCAGGCCTTGAATAGGCCCGTAACTGCAGCGTAGCGAAGAATTCGCTCCACCATAATAGAGGAGACCCTTGAGGGCTCCACAGTGTGTGAATCAAAATGTTCTAGTCTAAGCGAGGCGAAGCAGTCGCACTCGCAAAGTACGTGAGCGGATGTTTCATCCTTCTCCCGGCACGACCTGCAGAGAGGGTCGTCAGCAAAACCCATCAGATGGAGGTGTCTATTGAGCCGACAGTGTCCGGTCAGAAGACCGGTGGCCAGCCTAATATCCCATCTGCTGAGCGAAATTAGGTCTCTAGCGCGAGACCTGCAGGGACCATTGACTAACTATTTTGTCTGTCGCTGGCCCTCCATGTTATGCCAGAGCTGGTTTTGTATAACAGTCAACCTGTCATGCAGACTCCGTTTGCCGTGCCCGTAGGGGATGGGGACGGCCGGCTCCGGCCCCAAGAGCTTGGCCTCCGTGCCCCTTTTCGCAAAACTATCGGCTTGCTCATTGCCATAGTATCCGCTATGCCCTGGCACCCAGTACAACAGAGCCCTGTTGCAGGACGCCAGTCGCGCTAGCAGATCAAGGCAGCTGCGCACCAGTTGAGAGGTAATCTCACACTGGTTCAGCGCATTCAAGGCGGCCTGACTGTCAGAATAGATTCTCACAGTCCGTCCGGTGTACCCTTTATTAATACAGTAATCTGTGCAATAACAGATCGCGGCAATTTTCGCCTGGAACACACTAGCAAAGGTGCCCAGGCAAGCAGAAAAGCCGACCCTTGTGGTTTGGCAGTAGTAGCCGGCGCCAGCGCCGGAATCAGTCTTGGAACCATCGGTGAACCAAATAGATTCACCCCCAGTGCCAAGAGGCAGCAGGTTAATCCGATCTCCCCGACTGGGAAAGTGGATGCTGAAAGGCTTAGTGAAGTCAAAACTGGTAACGGTTTTGTCAGAGCACATCGTTAACGACGGCTCAAGTGCGGCGTACTCCCGAAAGAGCTTCGTGTGGCTGTAATCCCAGAGTCTTGGAACCCAGCAGCCACTATTGTTGAGCCTGTAGGCCCCCATGACAGCCTCCTCCTCAATGAAGAGATGAAGAGGAAGCATGTCAAGGAGCACCTCCAGGGAAGCAGTTGGGGTCGATCTCATGGCCCCCGTAACACCAATGCAGGCAAGCCTTTGAAGATTGCGCAGGGCGGCCTGCACCGTCCTAAGCCGGACCCTTGTCCACCAGACAAGTGCCCCGTAAGATAGTATGGGTCTGATGATCCCAGTATAGAGCCAGTGTACAGCCTTGGGGTTGAGGCCCCAAGGCTGGCCGACAGAGCTCTTGGTCCTCCAGAAGAACATCTTGGCCTTCTTAATACACCGATCAAGATGCGGCTTCCATGTGAGTCTGCAGTCAAAGGTCACCCCCAGGTATTTCACCTCGGAGGACTTTGTCAGGACCTGGCCAAAGAAGGAGATATCATTGAACAGATCCTTAGTATTCTTCCTTGTAAAAGGAACAAGGACAGTTTTGTCAGGATTAACGGTGAGGTTAACCGCCTGACACCATTGCTCCACGCTAGAGAGAGCAGATCTCATAAGTGTGGTAACAGTATCCGGGAACTTCCCGGTAAAGACTATCGCTACATCGTCCGCATACCCGAAGCAGCTGCAGCCCCCAGCACCCCCGAGCCTCCCCAAGAGTTCATCCACCACCAGGCACCACAACAGGGGGAGAGCACTCCACCCTGAGGGCAGCCCCTGCTGGTAGTCACCCCTAGAGAGTCCCCAAGGAGGGAGGCCGACACCTCGCGGTCGGTGAGCATGGACTTGATCCAGCGTCCAAGAGTGTCGCTGATGCCAAATCTCTTAACAGCTTCAGTAATAACCGAGCTAGAGACCTTGTCAAAGGCCCCCTCAATATCGAGGAAGACAGCCAGTGAAATTTCCTGAAACTCGAATGCCCTATCCAGGCAATTCGTAAGGCCGTGGAGGGCCGTCTCAGTGGATTTGCCTTTTTGGTAAGCGAATTGTGAAGAAGAGAGAGGAGTTACCGAAAGTACCTCGTCTCTAATGTACCTATCCACCAGCTTCTCCAGAATTTTGAGGAAGAAGGAGGTCAGGCATATGGGTCTAAATGCCTTCGCCTCGAGATAGGAAGCCTTCCCGGGCTTAGGAATAAAGATAACCCTAGAGCGCTTCCAGTCACGAGGTATGTGACCGAGAGCAATGCAAAGTCTGTACATCTTGCAAACCGGAGAGGCGATGTGGTCTAAGCCCTCCTGCAAAAGCAGAGGGAAGACCCCATCGGGTCCCGGAGACTTGTAGGGCTCAAAACAGTTGACAGCCCACCGAAGCTTGGGAATCGTGACAACCCGTCTGGCTACAAAACTAACTATTGCAAGGATCTTTTTTAAATTGTAACCACATTAAGGGCTATGATTTTAGTTCAGTGGAATATTTTTAAAACAGAATAAGAAAAGTTACTTTCAAACAAAAAACATTCTTTATACAATATATTCGGTATGAGAGAGCTACCGCTAAATTTTCAATGTACTGTGACCTTACACCGAAATTAAGTTCCCTTTGAAACGCAAACAGAACTAAATTGTAATGCATATGCGAGCTCAACTTCCCTTCACTGACCTTAGGAATGTGAGCGTCATCGGTGGCCGTCACCAATTAGGATCCTTAGGTCAATGGTTGACGTCCCAAGCAGCGAGTGTAGGGCACGGGGAGGAGATTAACTTTTTTGCAGAATGCGGCCGCTTTTAAAGGACTGGTCCCTCGATTTGGGTAAAATTGTTTCTTGGGTGACACTGTCATTATGTAAATTTGAAAACTAGCTGAAAAAATCCTTTGTTTTACTATGATTATGAATTTAAATTAGATATTAGTGTTCAAATTCAACAATACGATCATTCCTATTCATAAAGACAATTGAATCTAATTTAATCGATAATAAAGTTAAACAAGTTGGGAAAACCAAAATATTACCTCTCCGAGTCAAGACTTATTTACTTAGATATGGAATTATTTCTCTTTTTTTTAAAGAGAAATTGCAGAAGTTAAAATTTATGAATTAATAAAGCAGTATTCAAAGCGTAGTGAACATACATTAAAGCAGACGACATTTTACATCCAATAACAATATGTCTTGTACACATGGAAATCAGTCAATGGGAAAAAACAGGAAATTAAGAGAATAAATTTTGGAGAGATATTACCATTACTTGTTAGTAAAGGCCCAATTCTCTACGCCTCAACTATATACCCTCTATGATCAAAGCTACATTCACATCTGGATTTCAATGCAAACACTATCCTCACGTTTCCCCTCAACGATATTCTTAGTAGCTACAGCCCGATTACGACATCTGATGGCTACCATGACGCTTTCTTCTATTATAAAATCTAAAACCGATTTTTTTAATTTGTATTATCTTTCGGCTCACTCTGAACCGTTGTGTCTCTTAAATAATTAATAGTAAATATTTTCTTCGTTAGTTATTCAAATTATTAATCGTTACATCGATTTAAAAGAACAATTAAGCATTCTTAAGATTTGACTAATATTGAGGTTTGAACTTTAGGTATGACATTGAGCTTTCAAGAAATGTTTGTATTGTTTCTAATATTGCCACAAATGTTGCACTCGGGCAGGGTTGATTGCCTTTCTCTGGTGCCAGAATTAAACCAACGAACGGTGAATCTGATGCTGGCCTAATAATTCTTTTAAACAAGAAAGACCCTAAACTCTCATCCTTTTTAAGAAATCGAAATATATCCCCTCCTATATAAGCTAGGCTAGCCTGATAAAATGAAGCCGGTCTCTTTTCAGAATATACTCCAAGCGTGCTCAATGCAGCCATTACCTCTTCTGGTATAACTCTAGATACGTCAACATTATTGTCAACAGATGGATGTTCATCAACAAAATTAATGTCACATTCTGGTATTCCAAGAATAGGTGTAAGACTATCTGGATGAACATTAGCGCCAACTGATGTCTTTAGAATCTTTGAACCACATCGCAAAAACATTTTCAATAGCAAAAAGGGCTGCCCTTTCATCCATCAAATCATTTCCTCTAGTTGTTTGTCGGATGTTACTAAAAAACATTTCTACCGAGTCCCCTATAAGTTTTCCAGTCAAAATAAAATTAAAACCATTTTTTAAAAGGTATTTGATGCATGCGGATGTTGACTGCGATGTGAGAATCATCGCTTGTAGGGTTTCGTTGGTAATAAGACTGGGTTGGCAGTCCTTCAATTCGTATAGGTATTCGATGAATGCGTCATCGAGCCACTTTAATCTCTCATCGCTAAGCGAAAAAAAAATGCATCTTGTCTTCATTGTTCCAATGAATGTAATGGCTGCGATTCCTAACATTGTGCATGTCAATCCATCTCTTCGCGGTCTTTAGATATTCAATGGTTATACCGCAGTTCTTAAATTTGTAGGCTCTAGGGTGAGAAATTCGATTTTACTTCAAATATTGCAAGGCAGCAATAACTTCAGTTGACCATACATCAACTGCTCTCACCAGATTTACCTTTTCTAAATTTGTTGGATAAACATGCTTCTGTGTAAGGTTTTTCACTGGCTTGATGGTCATGTCTTTCTGTAGCACGTAGAGTTTTTTAATGAAATCCTCTAAAACGTCATCATCCTTGCTGATTTCTTTATAAAGCAATTGTGTTCTGTCCTTTTTAATAATGTGACTTGGTTCAAGGAGAAAAATAGAGGCCTGCTGATGTGACACTGGAGAAAGACCTCTGCCTCGAAAATTTTTGACCCACCAGCAAACTTTCTTAACATTGCAATATTGCTTTTGTGATTATCTGACCAGCACAAAACCACCATCTTCAACAGCCCAAATAACTGAAATTCTTTCGTTGAATAATTGTTTCGAGAAAAAGAATGCACCAGGTATAGAAAGAGGATTTGAAAATGCATGGACCAGGAAGCAAAGTAGTTGGTTGACCACAACCGGTTCACTTTTTGAATTTTTAAGCTCCTCTGCAGCATCTGGATTAATTCTTGCCGCTCTCATCTAAAAACTGAGTTGTCTTTCAGGCCAAAAAGCCTATGCATTTTTGCTTTTGCGCCATCTAGCAATATTCTACTGACTGTTTAAAAAGAGCAAAAGCTCCTTAAATTTAGAATTTCAAGGTGTATGAAATTGTCCGTGTGAATTAGAACCAGGGACCACTTGAACCCAAAGCAAGTATCATACAGCTTGAACAACGGACCACGAAAACGTATTGAGAAGAAAAACACGTAAAGACGAAATCAAGAGCTCCTAAAATTTAGAATTTGAAGGTGTAAGAAAGCTTTGGTCCCATTGAACCGAATTCCCATTCGACAGAACGGCTTTTTTGCGGTGTCCCATTCGACCGAACGTAGCCAAAGGTGCGATTTTATTAATGTCCCATTGGACCGAAATTCTATTGAACTGGAAGAAGACATACTGTGTGGTTTTGCATTAAATATATTTTTAATTTCACAACTTATTATTGTTAAAATAAATGTGAGTTGACAATGTATTACTGCACTTATTTTAACAGCGTTTTAATTACGGCGAACCTCACCTACCCTAGCCTAACCTAACCTAACCTAACCTAACCTAACCTAACCAAACGTAACCTAACCTAACCAAACCTAACCTAACCTAACCTAACCTAACCTAACCTAACCTAACCTAAACTTGTTTGGAGGTAAAAAGATTATTTATATGAGTATTAAAAGCCCGCCTCTTACCACAAGCAATCTATTAGCAATAATAGAAATATTTTGGAAAAGATGTCAGATAATTAATTGGAGAATATTTTGGAAAAGGTGGCAGCTAATTAATAGGAGAATATTTTGGAAAAGGTGGCAGCTAATTAAAAGGAGAATATTTTGGAAAATGTGGCAGCTAATTAAAAGGAGAATATTTTGGAAAATGTGGCAGCTAATTAGTAGGAGAATGTTTTCGAAAATGTGGCAGTAGGAGAATGTTTTGGAAAAGGTTGCAGCTAAATAATAGGAGAATATTTTGGAAAAGGTGGCAGCTAATTAATAGGAGAATGTTTTGGAAAATGTGGCAGCTAATTAGTAGGAGAATGTTTTGGAAAAGGTTGCAGCTAATTAATAGGAGAATATTTTGGAAAAGGTGTCAGCTAATTAATAGGAAAATCTTTTCGAAAAGGTGCAGCTAATTAAAGGGAGAATGTTTTGGAAAAGGTGGTAGCTATTTAAAGGGAGAATATTTTGGAAAAGGTGAAAGCTAATTAAAAGGAGCATATTTTGAAAAAGGTGTCAACGAATTATCGGAACCAAACCTAACCTAACCTAACCTAACCTTACCTTACCTAACCTAACCTAACCTAACCTAACCTTACCTAACCTAACCCAACCTAACCCACCTGAAACCAAAATATTAAAATTTTAATTGATGGAACTACCATTAAGACTGTACTTCATTTTAAGCACAATTTGTTTATTAATTCTATATATCTCTTGCCTTGAAAGGAATGAAAGTGAACGTTTTAATTAGTATCACGAAATATTTACTTTTAATATTATTAACATACCTTTCGGAGATTCGAACCAACAACCTATCGCTTCTTAGTCCAACACCGTTTCCACTACACCACCGAATTGCTGACCGCTACAGTGTTTCAAGTTATATTGATGTATTTTTAGGGGCATATTCGGACGATTGGGATTTCGGTCCATCGGGAATATAGCCATTGGGCTGGAAATCTAAAATCATTGCGGGATTTTCGGTCGAATGGGATTTCGGTCCATTGGGAATTCGGTTGAAAGGAACGATACCGTAAGAAAGGGTACTTGCCAGGGTTGGCAAAAATGTAGTAAAAAAATGTTGTGTTTTTATTGTTTAAAACACAATTTAGAACTTGATTTTCCGAAAACATTTTATCATGAAATTAATTATTTAATAGGGAGTACGTGTTGAGATATCAAATTTGAATATTTGAAATGTTCTACTGACTGTTTAAAAAGAGCAATAGATCTTTTTAAAACGATAATGTATTTTTTTAATAGCGCATACAAAATAAGGGTGATGGGTAAAATTGTTCATTTAACCCCAAATGTCCAAATGCTTGATTTCTTTTGTGGCCACTATTAAGGAATTTTCGCTTCCGTACTGCAGAGTTTCTTGGTCAAAACTCATACATATGAAACTTCACCACCCCTTTCTACTTTGTAGGTGCTTCAAGTTTTCCGTTTACGGATTAATCGTATTAATTTTAGCACTGTCAAGGGCCCGGCTTTAAATATTACGCGTAATCACTTTAGAACAGTAAAATGTACCAAAAGTGTAGAAAAACGTTGTTCCTTTACCTTAGGTAGACGACATAATAAGTAATTCTTAATCACATTAATGAATATCAATACAGATTGGTAACGGATAAATCAACTGGTAGGGTTTCCAAACAATTAAACACTCATAAGAAACAGTCAAATTATTGCAAGGTTTTGACTGAAGCTTATTATTACTATTATTTAATATTTTCGCTCATTTAAAAAAAACGAGTTAAAAATATTCGAAATTCCTCTCTATAAAAAACAAATTAATGTTTTTTTTTTCATGGCTGTTTAAAACAAGTTTTAAACCAAAGTTTAAAACAATTTGTTTAAAACTTGCCAACCCTGTCTTAAAGTTTATCTTATGCAAAGCTTTTGTGAATATATCAGCTACATTTGCTTTTGTATTAACATATTTTAACTCAATAAATTCTTGAACTATATGCTCTCGTATAAAATGATATTTTATAACGATATGTTTAGATCTATGATTTTCGATTGAATTTTTTGCATATCCGATTGATTATCAAAATATACATATGGTTTACATAAGTTAATTTTAAATATTTCATTTAAATCTTTCAATTTATGGTATATGATTCCTGACCAGCTGACAGCACCATTCCAGATAAACAAGCATCGGAAAGAAACTGAACCTCAGCCACGGGTCAGCATACCTTCTATTCCGGAATCAAACCAGGAAACGACACAACCTAATCAGTTATCAATGCAATCCCTATCCTACACGCTGATGGATCGCAACACAGATCAGAGTCAATCGAAGCTCAAGACGAAAGTCCTGGTCTAGTCATTCAAAAGCCAGAAGTCATTCAAAAACCTTTGAGATGATCAACACGACCGAAGAAACCAATAGATAAATTGGGGCTATGAACTAAGATGGGGTAGTAGTGTGTACCAATAAAATAGTAACTCTTGTGTAAACAAAAAGCCGTAAAAAACATCTTAGTACTGTATATAAACTAAATCTAAAAGTTTTTTTACTAACGACGTAATACCGAAATTATCGGATAAATAAATCCTTTCATACTTTTAAAACTTACGAGTTATCTTCTTGTTATTAGGTGAACACATGTGAACTTTCAACGAGTTTGCGTATATTTCGAAAAAGAGAGGGATGAAGGAGGCGGAGAAGCCCAGGAAAAATGGCCGTAAAAGCTTTCACGTTGATTACGACGAAACCATTTGGTTCTTCGACTGTCTGTCTGACAAGGATGAGATTCCACTTTGAGAGATGGATTCAGTCTTCCTAGCAATCAGCTTCAGTCAGCTGCCGCAATCCGACAAATGAGTAATTTAACTGCAGAATTATTATCGTAGAACTAAAGAAGGGGGAAACTAACCCTTTGTTGACTGTCCCAATCAGGGTTTGACAAATGTTTTTGCTGAAATGTATCGCCATGTAAGCTGTCATTAAAGGCTTGCTTAGTTTCATTTCACAATTTTCTGTCTTGGCATATCTGGCTTTGATTACGTTCCACAGAAAGGTCCCAGAATGGATAAAGAATTTCTTTCTATTTTTAATTCCGGCATGAATGTTGTCATTTTTTTATTAAAAGGTATGCGAATTTACAAATTCATATCATATTTTAGCACGAAAGTGGTATTATAACGTTTTCGAGTTTCTACTTTCAAAATATCAAGTTTTTAATATAATTGAACCAAAGTTTTTATTTTTAAAATCCATGGGACAATCACGAAAACTCAGTTTCCATATATCAACAATTTTGTCTTGTTGAGCTTGTTCGCCTGTTTGATGACATCACTAAGACGCGAGGAAAAAAAGCGCAAGAATCCTATACGCGCGAGGTATACGCGTCTCGACCTTTTCAACATCTAAACTCTGGGTCTGATAGCGGAGCGAGTGGCACCATCTCGCGTGAAAGATATATGTGACGACAGCCTACAGGGGAAACGTTTTAGCCTTCAAGAAAAGTGGATTTCAAATAATTTCATATGAAGCATTTTCAAATGCATATTGCGGCCAAATAACCAAAAATCAGAGAACTAAAAGCTTGATATTTTTGAATTTACAGAAATTAATTCTATCTTTTGTTAAATAAATCAGACGTTGTTCAAACTAAGCTTCTCATACCCTTTAAGTTGATAAATATCTGGTAACATGTATGTGAGTTCGCGTCAGCTCGGTTTGTTACTTCCGCAAATGCGGAGATAGTAAATGCATTTTTTTCTAAAAGGGAATTTTTAAAATTAGTCAATAATGTTCTATTTTTCTTTAAATCATTTAAAAGGAGACATGCCAAGTAATTAGGCCACTTCAGTAAAAGGTTCCATCTTCTAAGTCACAAACAGTGAAATGTTCATTAACCCTATTGCTTTCAAAAATTACCTGAATAAAACTTGAAATTGCGGTGCCTTTCGCTAATAAAGGATCTGCACCCGGGAAGTGAAATATATCGTCAATGGTTTAGAAGGGAAGGGCTTCCGATTTCTTCCGAAATTGTGATGTCATTTCCGAAGAAACAAACACCAATATTACGAAAGAAGCCAGCCTCCACACGACTGAAAGAAACCCAGTAACTCCCTCGCACTTCACACTTTGGGTACCTTAAGGCAAGAGACGGTTAAGACTTTAAAATAGATGAAGAATTTATTAAAAGATAATAGATGAAGAATTTATTAAAAGATTTAACTCGTTCCCTGAAGGCATTGCAACAAAAACACGGGAGGAAGTTCCGATTTCTCTTGTCCGTATTTAGAGCTTAGTTTACCCTTCAATATAAATGAGCAGTATCAACGAACAATTACAATTTTCGATGTTTTTTAATATGACCACAAATTTCAAGGTAACATATTAAACTATCTACTCTAGTCTACGGCAATTCGTGCCGTTATCAGTTTTACCAACTTCTTTTACAAATATATTTCGAAATTACTAATGTTAATTTACCCATTTGTCAATAACAGAATAAATATCATTTCTGTTGTTCCGAATAATATTTCCGTTCTCACAATCAAAATCGAGTGTGGAGTATTGAAGCCATTGAAACGATCCTGGGACAGGACCAATGGGTTTTAAGAAAAATCTTCTTCCTGTGTAAGGAAAGCGATCATTGAATCACTTTAGGAAAAAGCTGGTCGCCTACTTCTATTTACACGACTGACATTTTACTGGAGCATACCGAGAACCCAATTCCACGAATTACCAACTAGAACACCCCAAACTGGTTCCGTACTCGGGATGGTAGTAACGCTTCCAAAATATGTTGAGGAATGTGGTCATTGGTTTGAGTAAAGAACATGAAAATTTACTCTAATCTTTTATTACTTTACACTCTCTAAACGGTTTCAGACGCGGAGAAATTTTATCATATAGCCAGCTACTTCTCCTTGGTTCACAATAATATGCGGTGAACACATGTATCAAATTCATGCTCAATTTTTGTGCACTCAGGAAGGAGTCTAACAAAAATCTTCTAAATTATTTGAAATATCTTAAAAAATCTCAATATGCGAAGATTGATATTGTTTTGGGAAGTAACAAGAATTTTAAGATTGAATGCTTGAAATTACGCCAAGAAATAATGCTCTATAGTTGTTTTCGATGTCCATTAAATAATACTCGTATCGACCTGCTTTCAATTAATCAGTGCAATCTGAACAGTACATTTGGGAGTGAAATCAAGTGTTTTATAGACGCAGCTTAGTGGTTTCAATCTCAAGTTAAGACCTACTAACGATTTGGAAGCGGTGTTATTTCTTTAGACGGGATCGAACCCCGCATACGAAAAAGGAACGCCAACAAAACTATTACGGGGAAAACTGTACAGGTTTTTGGGCTACATTTTCAAGCTTTTGCATTAGATCGTTACATTATTTAATTTGTGGCAAGAGCGAATATTGGGGCGTCTCACAAGCTTTTGTTCCAAAAATGGTAACAATCAATTTTGTTCCAACATATTTCCACAAAATAACCCTTTCTTGATAAAAAATAACAGTAAAACTGAAAATCTAAGAGTGTTTCATAATTACCCAATAGTAACGTCAACTGCGAGGCCACTCAAGTATGTGCTGGATTTCAAATTTTAATTGTGATTTGAAATGACAAAAGCTGTAATCTCTTCCCGTAACATTTCTAAGACAATGTCTCTTTCATAATAAATTTTCTTTGTATTTGTATTTCAAGATACGTCACTGTTTTTTTCAAAATTTCTTGCTCTGCAATTTCAATTCGTTTTTGTCTGTTACAAAATGTTAATTTGTCTTTGATGTGGCTATAAATTTACAACCAATACTCCTTCAATTAAACACACTTGTACATCCTATATATTAGTCATTGTTTTATCGTTCGAGGCTACAGCCCATTTGTGTATACATTAGAAGTTGATTAACATTATTTAACTTTATTTTTAACATTATGCACAATGAAGCGTGTAAACTTTCACTTTTATGTGCGGATCAACATGGAACCATGAAAAGTGGGTTATATTTTCGGTTAAAAGAACTATAGAGAATAATACGGCAGTATACGCCACTCGGGTCCCTGCGACCCCCCTTGCCGACCCCATTTGGTTTATACGCCACACGACTCTCCATTTCGGTTTAGACGCCATACGATTTTCCATTTCGGTTTATACGCCATACAGGGAAAATCTTTTTTGGGTTTATAGGGAAACTGGACGACCATATTTTCATACCCCTCCCCCCATTTGGTATTACAGGGAAATATATTTGAATCAATGAATGAATTGTTTATTGTATATTACAACAGTACAATGTACCTGCTAGGTAATATACATTTTAAATTAAATGTTAAAATAAATAAAAAGGAAATTTAGTTCTTTCTAATGAAACAGCAAGCTTCAAATTAAAAGTTTTTAAGATTTAAAATACGATCAAACAAATTAATATTGGAGAAAATCACGTTGTAAGTTTTCATTATACGGTTCAATGGGTTTTTTCAAGATTGATATAAAACAGTAAATGATTTCTTGTATTTCTTTGTGGAATGTTAAAACATATTCTATGTAAAATTTCTGAACAAGTTATATTTCTATTAATGATTTTTGTCAAGAAAATAATATCTATTTTTGAAATTACTAGTGATAATCTTTCCAGATTAAGAGACTGTAGTAATTCGTCATAGTGATACGATTTGAATTTTGTGAAATAAGTCTCGTAATACAAAATGAACTTTCTTTGTACAGATTCTAGTTTCTCTATGTTAGTTTTACAAGTCTGACTGTAACTTAAAGACCCGTACAATAGTATCGGGCGTACTATAGTTTTATACAACTGCAAAAAACAAATTCGAGACTTAATCTGGCGCGCTATGTTTAGTGCTCCTCCCTGAGTTATTCGTGCGCGCATCGAGCTGTACTCCACATGGTCGTTAAAGTTTAGTTTTGGGTCAAAGATGACGCCAAGGTCGCGAATACTCGTTTCGCGGTCTAGTATTTTTCCGTTTAATTTGTACTCAAACATTAAGGGATCTCGCTTTCGGGTGTAGGAAAGTATTTTAGTTTTGGTGTCATTTATCGGGATTTTATTTAGTTCACACCAGGGACCCTATTCTGTAATTTTCCCGATCCCGACCGTAAACCTTACGGTTCAGGTAAAGTTTCCAGTTTTCCGTTTTTCGCATAACGGTCAACTGAAAATTCCAGAAAAATGCTATTCTATAACTTTTCCGTTAGGTAAATACTTTTTTCCCGTTGATTTTTCAATTCCCGGTAAAATTTCACCGTAGCGTTTTCGTTAAGCTTAAGTAGAATTATTGACAGATAGTTCACTTGGTTTTTCTTTAATTGTTTATAAATTGTCAACTTAATTCACTTTCATTTATCGCGAAAAATGCGTTGATACGCAAAACATTACCTTTTTTTCCTCTTCAGCAAAGTGAAGAATTCCCAATTTTATAAATGGGTATGTCATTTTAAATATCACTCTCGAAACGTAATTGAAATTATGACCAAAAATAAATACATTTGTAACAATTAAGTATATATCAGTTTAGTAGCGTTTTTGAAATAGGCTTAACAACTCGTTTTTATATCGTAAAGTCCCAAACGGATGGCTTCGAGCTCACGAAAAGTTAACGTTTACCGTTACCGTTAAGTTTTCGTCCAAAAAGTTACAGAATAGATTTTTTCTCAAAACGGTTTTAGCCGACCGTAATTTTTACGGTTCACGAAAACTTTACGGCCAAAAACGCTTACAGAATAGGGTCCCAGTTCTGAATTTGTAATAGATCGTTTTGGAGGGCTTCACAGTCCGTAATGAGATTCACATATTTAGCGCACTTTTGATCGTCCGCAAACTGATAAATATTGGCGCTCGTTACATAGCTCGATAAGTCGGCAATGTTAATATTAAATAGAAGGGGTCCTAATGAGGAACCCTGAGGTACCCCACACGAAACTTTGAAAGAGACGTCGGAAGGATAATTGTTGCATTTAATTATATTACTTCTATCTTTTAAATAACTTTCGATCCACTCATGTACTGAACCAGATAGTCCATATGATGCTAATTTCTTTAGTAAAAGCTGGTGCGACACTCGATCGAATGCTTTCGATAGGTCTAAGTAGGCGACGTCCGTGATTAGTGATGACTGGCTCGACGTAGTTCAGAAATGCTATATGGTTAGTTAGAATCTACGCAGTGTCCAATCACGAACCATGTTGAGTTTCAGGAAGGTTTGGTGCAAACGATTTATAAAGATAACCTTGTATAATAAAGTCGAAAACCATTGCTAATGCGCATAATATTGATACCGGACGGTAATTACTCGGACCGCCTTTATAACCTTTTTAAATATAGGTGAAACTAGTGCCACCTTCCAAACATCTGGAAAGACGCATTGGTTTATCGATAAATTAAAAATGAACGCAATTTAAGTGCTTAAGACCTCTTTACAGCCTTTTATAATAATGTTCGGAATTCCGTCATAGCCCTTCGTGGTTTTTGGTTTTAATTTGTTTATGACCGTTGTAACATCCGTCGTAGATATGCAGATATTAGAAAGAATAGTAAAGCTGGGCTGTTCTTCAATACTTTATTCGAAATTTGAGTTAGCTTTGGCAATTGAGGAAAAAAATTTCGCGAACTCGCGTGCGATCTCTGTCTGGTTCGTTATAATTTTTCCATCCTTATCTAAGTATATCTCTTCTTCTTGTGAGTGTGTCCTTTTTTTCACGTAAGACCAAAACTGTTGTAACATGGCTGCCAGAATCCTTGGAGCTTGCACTCCTTGGTTCTGGCAGGGCATATCTAGCCTCCATGTTAGAAGCCACTCCCCCTTCCACACATGTGATCTAGGATAATTTAGAATTTTGTTATCAGTTCTGGTTACGATTTCTCCTAAGACGGAGCGATTTTTTTGTACTACCAGTTCGGTACTTCGGTTACGGGTTTATCCCTATATCAGTTAACCAATAAAGTTGTTGTTACATTTGGATTAAAACTGTTAGTTGTCTTTATTCACTTTTATGTCCCTCGGGAGAATCCCCCTTTTATTTTAGTTAATTGCTACCGAGGGTTACATAAAATGGCGCCCGAACAGGGACTTGAATTGAAATGACTAGGCCCAACGCCTACGTTATTAATATAAAGCCTATGCAGCGGGCTAATTGGGGATTTTTTCCGGACCTTATACTTCGCGCGCTTCTATCGCTAGAGGCGCTTTTCTGTTAGGGTTGGTGACGTATTTTACGTCAGAGCTTTTTTGAATCTGGGATTCCCGCTCGAATTTTTCCTCCCGCCTGCTCCCGCACAGCAGTTTGGGCGCCGCAACGGGGAGAGACGGAGTGGAAGAAGTGTTGTTTACCGGTAAGATAATATAGTTATTCTAATAATTAAATATTACCAATAAAGTGTTCTTGAGTAGTTTCATGAAATCTAAATTAGTCTTAATGTGTTTTTCAAGTATTCTTTTGGGTACCTTCTTTTGTATGATGAAACTTTCTTTGTTAAAATAATTGGCAATAGTGTTATATGTTTTATAAACCAAGGTTTACCGTTAAAGTTGAGGCATAAGGGTATTATAAAATAAGGTTATTTCACGATGATTTTAATTAAAATTCTTTAGAACTGTGATACCGCTTTTCCAAGCAAAAAGGTGAAGTGTATTGTTCCAAACTGCAATGAAACTTATCGAAATAAGAAGAGAAAACGATCATTAAACGAAGATGAATACATCAGTTTCCACTTGTTACCAAAAGAGAAAGATTTGAGAAAGAAATGGATTCGTTCTATTTATGATTTAAAAATAGAGGAAGATGTCAGAATTTATGAAAATCTAATAGATAGTAAAGATTCAAGAATCTGCAGCCAGCATTTTAACAGCTCAGATTTTAGTATATCGTGTTCAAGTTTACGGCGACTATTACCATTTGCTGTCCCTTCAATTGTAAAGCGAAATGAAGACTCGCCAATGTCTTTAGCAAAGAAAGCAAAAATTCATTCAACACCATTATCGCCAATTGGAAATTATAAATTAAATTATGCTCGGGAAAACGTAACAGAATCTCTTAAAAGCTTATCATCGGAAATATCTCCTCTAGAACTTGCAACGGGAAAGGAAAGTTGTAGACTGTTTGGAAGCAATCCCAAAGTTCTTCCTAGCCTAGATGACAGCTATTTCCCTAATCAAGATGATACTAATGAAGCTTTACAGTTAGATCACGCCTACGTTCCTATTTATGATGTCACCCAAGATGACTCTTATGTTCCTAATCAAGATCTCACTCATGATGTTTACCAACATCACATGAATGTTCCTAATGTAGATAACCCCCAAGATGCCTCTTATGTTCCTAAACAAGATATCACTCATGAATTTAACCAACATGACACAAATGTTCCTAATATAGATGACACTCATGATACCAACGTGATATGAATGTTTCTAACCAAGATGCCGCTTACAATAATATACAAGATATCACTCCTAAACCTAGTCATTTAAACAATGTAGCAATCACTAAACTTTGTAAAGATGTGTCTACCCAAGCAAGTAGTTGTGTTAGGGTTAGGCCAACTAAAAAGTCAGTTCGAAAAGTGGGGAAAGTTAATTACAAACTTAGGAAGAAAATAGAAACTTTAGAGAAGAAATTGAAAACCCTCAATGCCACAATCAAGTTACTCGAGAAACGGCATGATAAAGAATATATGCAATTTAAAAAAGTCCAGGAAGCATCCTGTTCCAAAGACAGTACTTGCGCAAAGTTTTTAATGGAACAGATTCGGGCATTTGGCAAGAAAAGTCCTCCGTATGAAGATTCAACGCTTCGATTGTGTTGCTTAGTATTTAAAAAATCCCCAAGTGCCTACACTTTTTTAAGAGATCTCAATATATTGCACTTGCCACACCGTGTTACTTTAAAGAGATTTCTTGGACACGCAAGCGGGGAAGAGGGAGTAACCACACTGGTCAAAGAGAGACTAAAAGCTGAAGCAGCCAAACTCAAAAACGAACATGAACGTTTAGGGTCTTTAATCCCCGATGAAATGGCCATTAAAGCAAGACTCGTGTATGACAAAACACTAGATCGTTTTTTCGGCGAAACATCCCTAAATACTGAAGAAGGCATTGGTTCAAGATTGGCCACTCATTTACTATGCTTTGTTTTTGAAGGGTTATCAACAAGTTTTAAGTTGCCTGTGGGTTATTTTTTCACGTCAAACTTGGACGCTGATCAATTACATAAAATTATGCTTAGTGTTATTGCTTCTGTAGAGGAATGTGGCTTCAAAGTTCTGAGGATGGTCGCAGACAATGCAAAAACAAACACGAAAGCTTTCGTAAAATTTGGAAATGGCCGACTCTGTGATAACGTTCAACACCCACTTGACCCAAACAGGAAACTGTTTCGGGCATTCGGCCAAAGCCACGAGATTAAGAATTTAAGAAGTCAATTTTTCTCGAGGGACTTTGTCTATTTGGGAATGCGTATAAGCTCTGTTTACGTAAAGAAATTATAGGAGATGCAGAAAGGATGCTTGATTAAGCCAGTCAGGAATTTAACACGGAAAGTGGTTTACCCAACCAATGAATGTGTCGAGTGCCATCACCATATTCTCGTTGCCAGTCACAGCTGCTTTAAGCACTATGTTGCGATTAAATATGGTGGACGAAGAAGATAAAGAGAATTTGTGGTGCACTATCCATTTTTTAGAAATGATTCGTAAGTGGTGGGAAATCCACGATATTTGTATTTCCACATATGGAATCTACTCAAGAAATGAGAACAAACTTCCTTTTTACGACATGACTGACGAACGATTAAATTGGTTGATAGAGGAATTCCTCCCTTTTCTAGAAACAATTCAACTGAATGCGACTGAAAAACATGAGAAATTTACAGGTGAAACCTTTAAAGCTGTAAAACTAACAACTAAATCAACTGTTAATCTGGTCAAATATCTCCTGAACGAAGGTTTTCATTTTGTTTTAACACGAAAATTCTCAAGTGATGCTGTAGAGCAATCATTTGCCCATTTAAGAGGAAGTTGCGGCTCTAACGATCAATCGGACGCTCGCTCCTGTGTTTTAAGTTTAGAGCATGTGTTGAAAATTGGCATTCTTAAGGCTTCAGCTAATTCCAACTGCAACAGAGGACCAGAATGTTCGAAATTATCAATGATAGCTGGGAAGGAGTTATCAAAACTGACGAATGCTGAACCAAATCTAACAACAGCGGTTCAGTTTGATCCAAAAAGCATCAAGCTTACATCTTACCTTCAGTCATTGTTAAGTAAAATGGAAATTCTTCAGCCAAATGGTAAAATATGTTTGTTTATAAGTATAAACTTCAAAAGAAAACTTCTAATTAGTTCAAATCAAAATTTCAGACCACACCGCATTATCAGTCAAGAACATATGCATTACCCAAGTTGGTGGATATATATTGAAAGTTGCGGAAGAAAACACACAATGTTATGATTGTCTGGCAAAAATTAGCGGAACGGTTTCAAATTCACCAATATACGCTTTGGTTAAAGCTCAAGACCATGGAGGACTCAAATATCCAAATCGATATTTTATAAAAAAGTTATCACTTCACTGTAAAAAATTACTGTTGAAATTACGGAAATTTTACTGGCAGAAAATTACCAGGAAAGTTACCGTTAAATTACAGGTTTTTTTACCGTTAACATCAACATTAATTTCATCGTGAAACTTGCAATCAAAAACCTGATATATGTACAATTATAGTTAAGTTAGTTTAATAGAAACGTTACTGTGGTTTCAACAGTAAATTGTACCGGATTTCTACTTTTATTTTAAAATAAAATGACGGTAAAAAACCACAACGTTACTTTTCACGTAAATCTTGCAATCAAGAACTTGCTCCATGCAGAAGTGAAGTAAGGTTAGTTTTACTGGAACGTTACTGGTGTGCCAACGTGAAATTCTGCCTTCCTTCCTACTATTTTTTAACAGGAAATAAAATCTGGCGAGATCTTGCCTAGTTCATTTGTAAAGGTTAAAGTGTCTATTCCTTTACTATATATCCTCATTATTTCTATTAAAAGCCTAACATATATAATTTAAATGTGTATTTAACTTACGGCTCACTCTGAACCGTAAAGACCTCCTCAAGGAGAAGATGAATCAAGGCTAATTTTGCTCTAGCCCAAGGAATTCTTAATTCATGGATCCACTTCGAACAACAGTTACTAAAACAATAAGCGTTAACTTCCATTGAAACTATGAAAGTTAAATTTTACGTTTACCCTATATATAAATGCATTAAAGCTGAATTAAAAAGTAAACACAAAATTTGAAATATTAATATCAAGAGATGTTCTTGGAATATTGAAATGAAACAGAGCTTTATAGCTACACAACTACTAAAAGAATCGTAATGTCGAAACATATTTAATAGATTTTCATTTAATTTTCTGCAAAAAAAAATGTTTATGGTTTTGTAAGAGATCTTTTCATCCTACTCGCTTTATATTAACTTTGATACGCGTATAGTGTTTCGATTTAGATGCAATCTACATTACTCGTTCTATATTAACTTTCAATCGTGTCGTTCCGAAGAAAGAAGTTTATCTTAAATAATTAAATAAATATATCTTATATTAATTATTTTAATCGTCTGTATTTTAGATTAATTATAGTTAAGTCGATGCAAGAAACATCATTCCTAAAACTATTTTAAACAAAGCTATTGTTAACGTTTGACTTCTAGCGAACACCTTTTTCAGAATTTTCGTGAATTTAGAGTATATAAGGTGATCGATTCACAGTGAGGTATAAGAAAATGAGCATATGCGTGAAACTATGATGGAAGCCCTGCCATTGGGAGGCTAAACGTTTTTCGTAACCCTAGCCGCTCGCCGCGTACATCTTAAACCTAACGACGTAGATGCAGTAGAAGATAATGTTGCAGATTGGTGTCTATGTGGTATAGACGAAAGACTAGTGCATGGTGTTGTTTTTAGAATCCAATAAATATTTATTGGTATTGGGTGAATGAGTTCGCCAGCAGTTGAAGTTATAACGGCTAGTTAACGATTGACGTAAAGTAAGATAAATATAGCGATGAAGTAAAGTTTTCCAAATTTCTGTGTACAGCGAAAGCGGTCCGGAAATTGCGAACACGTTTGCTCCGATTTTCCAACTGCTAACGCGGTGACAGACAGACGGACGCAGAGACACGTCCAGTATAATACCTCTCCGTGACGTCATCGTCACTCGGAGAGGTAAAAATAAATTTCTAGATAAAAAGTTTTAGGAAAATGAAATTCTTGTTGAAAAATCTGAGATAAGTTATTTTTTATTTCAATGAATTTATAGGAAATAAATCCAATAACAGTAAAATAAATTTCCCTAGATATGGAAAATTTCCCTCAATCTGGCGTCACTGAATTACGCGGAAGAAGGCTGGTTAATCCGATTTGTTACGCTTAGTTGTTGTCCAATGTCGTAAATTGTAATAGTAAATAAATAATAGGTAAAAATATCCTAACAGAGAAAAAAGGTGAACTTATTTGAATTTATTTCATTTGGGGTAGTACGAAACCCAATGCAAAGAATACCGTTGTTGATATATTATTCCTAACCTAACAGCTTCCTCACAGTTGATCACTGATAATTTATTGTTGATGTTACGATATTTCTAAACGACAATGTTTCTACTATTACTTAGTGTTGATTTTACAGTATTTTTAATCGACAGTATTGTTACTATTACTTTATTGTTGATTGTACGGTCTATTAAGATAACAGTAACTTTCTTGTTATTTATTGAACATTTACTGCTAAATGTACAGTTACTAAAATTATAACATTTTTACTGTTTCTTATAGTAAATATCCTGTTAATCCAACGGTAATATCTGGTATTGGATGTTACTTGTTGAAATTCTACGGTAATTCAACAGGAAGAAACGGTTATTTTTAACAGTGTTGTCTTGGAATTTGTTAGCGCGTCCCTACATTTGTTCCCCTGGAATAAACCATTGAAGGCTTATATGGCCATAATTCTTCCACATTTTGAAAAGGGGTTGATATGCAAGTGTTAAGATATGAAGCTTGCTGAAATTATGCTAGAGAAATTTCTGCGCCCTTTGCTTATTAACCACGCAAATGATGCAACTGACCAAAATGACTGTAAGAAAAAACTGTACAAAAAACCTTTATCCAGAAAAGTCCTAAAACTCTAGGATTAATCCATTTTAATGTTATAGATAAAAAGGAAAAAAATGTACGTTTTAAGATAATGTGATGTATTTCCTTTAGTACAAGGTAAATACGCATTTTTTGGCCAAAGAAAGGATGTAAATATGACCAAGCTGAAAATTTCTGAATCCAAAGAGCTTATGGTTCTTATTAACGTCCCAAAAGTCCCCAAGCCTCCGGTCCCGGCTTTCGCTGCCATATTGGAAAATGGCTGCCATACCGGATGTTTCTATATCTCGAGATATAATAGACCGATTTACATGAAGTTTGTTTTAAACGATGTCTTATGACGATTAAAATCCAAACGGATCCAATTTTGTAGCCCTTACATTATTATTACAGAGGTGTTCACGCTTATCATGGGAAAAAATTTCAAAAATATTTGGCTTTCCAAAATTCTTAAATGTTAATCGTATTTTAATTTTTCCTAAAATCATCGTTATATACTCAATCCGAAATCGTAATGTTAAACTCTATGGAGCTTAACATTATGAGGTGGAAAAACTTTTGCGAGTTAGACCCAAGGTTTCGCTACCAAGGGAGTACACTTTTTTCACAGCCTAACTTTACAGCACTAGCAAAGGCTGAAAAGGTATAGTATCTTATTTCTCGTAGTGTAAGGTTAACTTGGCCTTTTTGTATAGGTTTCAAAAAAAATATTTTTAAACCACGCGCTAGCACGCGCTGCATTTCAATAAAAGTTTCAATTCAAATCTCGCGCTTAATTTTATCATTTTGATTCTCTAATTAAGTTCACGTGATCTTTTTAAAACTATTTGGGCCTATTTTTTGTATTTCTAAGCCTAAGCTTAAATCATAGATAATAAACACAGGATCAGAAGGTCGGGGCAGAGCTTGCCGCGCTTTGTACAAACTGGGTAGGTTCTACTTCCGGAAACCAGCGCATGCGCACAGCGTAGAATCATGGTTAAATAATGCACTTGTGGAAAAACAAATTTTCCCACGTGCATTCTTTAAAGTTTTTATATAAACATTAGGCCTATCGGTTATCATCTTATAGTATCATATGAGCATATCTTGGCACTGACTATAAACTACTTACTAGAAACAAAAGAAGGATAACCCTTAAAGGTCAGGTTAATTGATACTTTAGTATTTCCATAATTATTGAAAAACATCCTAAGCCTCGGTTTAGATTAAGGGGTCACACGGGTGCCACGGGGCGGCGCGAAAAACGAGCAGGCAGACCTCGTTTGCGCATAAGCGGAAGTCAACTGCAGACGTTTGGCGTGCGGCTCCCCCCGCACAAGCGCGGCGAAGAGAGATGCACTACGGAAGGCATACCTTCCGATCCTTGTGTTTATTGTCTATGGGTAAAAGATCACACAGAAATAGTTATAATTTTCCCATAGTTTCAACGAATATTTAGCATAGTGTGTTTTTATACAGTGCATTGTATTATCCGAATATTCCAATTTCCAAATGTAAGATACGATTTAGTGAAATACTATATACTTAGTCTTAAAAAAATTGGACGATTGAGTTTGACTATTCCAGAACTAATTAATTCCCAAATAATGTTTCTCCCCAAAAAGAGACAGATAGTATACAAAATCGAGTTTTGCTTCGCAGTCCTTAAAAAACTGCATTTATACACAATCCGCGACACTTTTTCAAACCCACAAAGGGCCAGAAACTAGAAATTATTATATGTATTGCAGTTTGAAATGAACATTAATCGTTATGAGAAATTTGCTTTTAATTGCGTAGTTCAAACATTTGTTATGATTAGAAATTTTACAACAAAAACGGGTATACACTTTACCCTGTACTACTTGTGATACAGTAGCAATAGTCCTTTGTAATGTGGTAATTTGGAAAAATAAACATTTCCGTCCAATTTTTTAATTAAAAACTGCTTATAATTAGAAACGTCTTGGTATAAATAACTTTCATATAAAAACCCAGTTTCCCGGCTTTTTTTAAATTGTGGGCGCTAAATGAAAAGCGCCATCTATGATCATTGATGCGTAAAAACAAGGGGCTCAAGACAGCTCTTTGTCCCCGAGCTTAAGGCGCCGTGCATAGGCTTTATATTAATAACGTAGGCGTTGCATATACATATGTATTATGTTCCATTTGCACCACAAAGTTAGACACGAATTTAGCTTTTTGTTCCCCCTGGTTTTTTTATAAACTGCCGTAAGAAGTATCTAGCTTTGTCTTGAGAAGGGGTATAATCATGAGATATGTAGATCTTTGCACCTTTAAGTTTGTAGCAAGATCTCAATATCTCGGCTTTTATAGACGTATTATCTAATTTTAACACAATCTTCCTGGGGTTGACCGTTTTGTGATCCGAACTACCCCGTCGTCTGACTTGATGGGGGGTAATATTTCCATGCCGTCCTAATACCTCATTAAACAGCATTTTGACTTCCTTAGCGAGGGAGTTGATGTCTTCATGTGGTTTTTCCGGTAGCCCGGAAATGACCAAGTTGCATTTCCTGTTGTCTGATTGTAGGTGTTCCACCTCTGTTTTTATGTTCTTTATAACTTCGTCCCTTTCTTGTAGTTCTCTCCTTGCGTCATCCGATAATTTATCTAAGCAGAATTTTATACCGTCTATTTCTTGTATCTTATCCTCAAGTGTCTCAAGTCGCTTATCATGTAACTGGACCTTGTTAATGAGCGAATCAAATTTTGTATTTAGGCCTGTATTATCTTTAGAGATTCCAGCTATATCCGATCTGATATCTGCTTTCATTGTCTTAAATTCCTCAAATAGGGCTTTAGGTCCATCGCTAACCGACATGTTGACCTTAATAGTAATTAGCTAACTTGGATCAGCAACAACGTCGGGCGTACAGAGTAGTTGGTGAGGTTGTTCGAAGTCCGAGGCACGCCTGTCAGTAATAATCAAAAGTTGTACTTGCTTAACGTTGAGATTTTTTTCAAGTTTGCTTCGAAGACTTGGCGGTGTACTGATAGCTGACGAGTAGTTCCACTGTCCTGGGCGATCTTAAGTCGTTAAGTCTTGGTTTCCTGATTTGTATCTCCCTTGGTTGACCGTGAGACATACGCGCGACCAAGTCGGGCGTAGAGTAGTTGGTGTAGCTGTCCGTAATCCGAGACACGCCTGCCAGTAGTTGTTAAGGATAATACGTGAACGCGCGGCGTATTATTATCAAAAGAGTTTGCAAATGCGGACTGGGTTACGTGGATTAATTTATGCGTTTAATTAAGTTAGCTAAGGCCCGAATGTTAACACTAACCCCGATAAGGGAGCAACCTTTTAATGCGACTGCACTCGATAACGGTTGTTATCTTTGAGGACGTTATGCAAAAACCGCAGCCTGAAAATAATGACTAGTTTTGATTTTTGATGACATGCTCAAGCGAAGCATGTTCCACTTTATTGTAGATAATTGTTTTTAATGCCATGATAGGTTGTTTTAATAACGTCTCCCTGCATTTATATTATTGTTAATGCTCAATTTGGCATGCACTTTCTTCTCTAAGGCATGAACTCTTTTTCTCTCTGATTGTATTTTCCAATGTGATTTTATTGTACTCATTGTAAATATTAATTTATTTTCACCAAAGATTCTTTAATGTCCAATTTGACACGTACTTGTTTCATTACATCATTATAAATAGGTATTTTCTTCACGCTTAATCTGGCCTTTACACATTCAGTTTAATCCATTTCAATTATTACATGCGCTATATGCGTGTATTTTATGATTTAATTTTTTTCGCGCATTCATTTGATAATGTTATTAATACGTGTTACTTTACTCTTAACTTATATTGTAATCTATTAGCCGCTTTATTTACGAAGCCAATTAAATTTATTGCATGGGTTATATGCATGCATTAAATAATTTATTAGATAAGCTTCATTACGTTTTTTAAATTATTACCATTGACTGTTAAAAGAGCATAGTGAAGCCAGGGATGAGAAGGGTTTAATAATGGAGAAAAAGTCGGTTACCCCTTTAATGTTTTGAAACCGTTACTGGCATGTCATAAATCTGTTCACAATAGGAGTATATTGATGGTGACTACCCTTTACTCAAAATTACAGTATTTATAACCACCATGCAAGATGACATTATTTATAACACCATGCAAGATGACATTATTTATAACCACCATCCAAGATGACATTATTTATAACCACCATGCAAGATGACATTATTTATAACCACCATGCAAGATGACATTAATTATAACCACCATGAAAGCACACAATCAGTCACAATACGCTCCCGAACCCAACAATTCAGCAATTTATTTTCCACGTGTATTAAACTTTACCTCATACGTCTGACCGTCAAGAGTTCATTGCTTTTTTCTGTTGCCTGATTGCAATTTACATCCTCCGAAGTCTTCATGACAACATACCTATTTTAAATAAAACTTAAGTATTCTATTGTCATTCCTAAGACCAATTTCAGACTTACCATATTCATATTAAGAGAAACAAAGGGGTAGTTATACCAGTTGTTGCATACTGAAATGTTTACTTTTCAAGTAACTGTTCATTGGGACGGTGTAAATATGGTTACTGGTTATGTTTTAGCGGGTGATCCGCGACTTCCAGTGTCAGTTGCAAGGCACAATTGGCTAGACACTCTGTGTCTGCATAAGCTTGTTCGTCAGCAGTTGGAAGAGATACCTCGTCTGAGAGAGGAAAGGATAAATATTGATTAAAGGGTGAGGGCGTACCTCGCTCATCAGCACACCATTCCATGAGAATATCATAATTGCCAAAAATGTTAGTGTCACAAGAGCATGAAAGAATCATGGAGTTGCTCTTGCGATTTTGGTCATGCTAAGTTCTCAAATAAGGCTTTAACCATTCAGTTAGCACGGGCGATCAGCCCTCTCACTTTTTTACTGCAGTGACTTCTATACTGCGATCGATAGTTGCCACAGAATCAGAACAAGTAATAAATCATAAAATAAATAAATTAAATGGTGTCTTTTTATTTAACTCGGATTTTTAATAGTGATGCCACGAATATTCGGTTACTATTCGGTATTCGGCCTATTCGGCCATTTTTTTCGTATTCGGTATTCGGCCGAATATTTCGTAATATTCGGCCGAATACCGAATATCCAATCATGAAGGAAAAAAAGGAAAAATTACTCAAAAAATTATTTATTTCAATAACAATTTTTACTTTAATATTTATAATTTATCAGTGGTAAGTTGTGATGAATAAAAAAAAGCATATAGGGAGAGGGCGTTTGTCAGGGAGGGAAAGAACATCCGACGTCGTTTTATACCTCTACTTAGGGGAGCGTTTGTAGGCGCGATACTGAAATTCCCCCGTTAGGGGGATGGAATCAAGGTAAGAGATATAAGCCTATGACGTGGCAAGAATGGGTTTGCCCTCTCCCTATAGTGACACGATCTACTCGCAAATGAACCAAAAACCTAAAGACGTTATAGACGGGTCCTATAGTGTTAAAGAGAGCGCGTTGAAAAATCGCCCTTTTCATTCCCTCCTTCCCGAGTTTATCACCAACGTTGAAAACTTCCGCGCAGGCGCGCTGTAGCAGAGGCGGTAGAGAGCGGATCTAAACAGTGTATCCCTCTCTCTGCTTGCGCGCCAATATTGCGCAGAGCAGTAATCGCGTTACAGCTAGTGCCGAGAGGAGAGGAGAGTTTTCCCACGTGACCCTACATTTCGCCAAGGAATATGGAGATAGGGAAGTTTCGTGTAACGCTATAACTCCGGTCGCCCAAAAATCCCGTTTTCGGCGTGGATGTGCATGTGCGCACGCGCCGCACTTTTCTCGCGCATCGTGTTGAGGATAGGCGGCACTACCGGTTTCCTGCGCAGTTCAAACTAACGCCGAATATAAGTCACGTGACCTGCTACATTTCGTGAAGAGAGATTCCTATACTGACCAAACTTCCCTATCTACATCTTCCTTGATTTCGCGTAGCCGTCTGCCTATTCACCTCACCATGAGACCTGTCCCATAGAGTGCTGTCAGAAGCGCCGGTGTGACGTCACCCATGCTGTTTTCCCATAAAGAAAAAACGCACACTGTCATGGCCGCCCATTGCTAAAGGCAGACTCATGACGTTTAACCTTGGATCTGACGTCACAACTGACAGCACTCTATTGCGGTCCGTGCGGGGGATGTACGTATTTCGCGGAACGGGTTACAGCTCATAACCGGTTTCGCGCGAGTTGCACATATCTCACGGCCGAATATTCGGTGGCCGAATATTCGGTGCTTCGGCCGAGAGCATGGCCGAATATTCGGTATTCGGTATTCGGCAAAATCAATATTCGCGGCATCACTAATTTTTAAGGGGGAAAATAAAAGAGTTTAGTTGAATATTTCATAAATTAATTAATCCATCATACATTACACTCACCACTTTACTCGACCCGTTGATCACGTTGGGAGGTTGATAAAAAGGGTTGAAATGTCGTCTACTGTAAGCGCGTTCAGCACATAGCTTTACCGAAGCAATCATTAAAACCGGTGTTTAAGCGGTAACACATTTGTCAGTTTATGAGAAAACATTTTGAATTTGGTGTATAATTTGATAGTTTACATCTGAGTCTGCGCGGAATTTGCACCAATCACTGAGCCAAGGCATGTAACGTCATCGGTAGACGTAGCCAATTAAAAGGCCAAGGGCAATGGTTGACGGTCCAACCAGCGAGCCAAGGGCAGAAGGAGGAGATTAACTTTTCTGCAGAATACGGCCGCTGGTTATTATGAACTCCTGATAAATGTTATTTCACTGCGGTAATAAAATATCTATGCCATATTTATTGTGTATTTCTTGTACATCAATTCTGATAACATACAATCATTAACATTATTGTTTACAGAAAATCTTCTCAATATTTGAGACATTTTAAACCCTCTACATCGATATAGCCCGAAATAAACACAGTAGCCACCGCAAGTCTGACTAAAATCTCCCTGTAATTGACGGGAATTATATGTTACAGTTAAACTGTTTCTTTCTATAAAATAATTAAATTTGAATAAATCTGGAGCATTTCCGTATCTCTCAAAAAATTTTGTATGAAACGTTCTACATACCTATTCTCCCGTAACAACCGTCTGGAGCCGCGATTCGTAAATCCGTTTTGACTAACGTACGAGACATTGAAGATACAGTATAATCGTACGCACTGTAACATGTCATGGCTTGGGGTTTTTTAACGCCATGTTGACCCTACATGGTAGAACATCATGATAAGTTATATTAAAGAACGTCATGTTGGCGTGATTAGAATTCGATCGTCTCGCGATAAGATCCTATAAAAGACAACTCATTTTACGACTCTTCAAGCTTCTCACCCCCGCTAACGATATCCACGTGTCATCACTTAGAAATGGACTCAGACAAATTATAAGTATACTCTTAACAATATAGTTAACCCTTGCATGCGCATTTGTATCCAGACTTTTAATCAGATTATCCGGTTAATTTTTACACCAACAGGAACGAATCAATAGCGTTCTCTGAAACTGACAATACGCCGTACACGCCTTCCTGTCCTTTCTGCTGTAGTGAGGGTGGTAGATTGAATTCACCCATTACTTTAGAAGCCGTCGTTAGACGAAACAACTTAATAAACAGATCCCGAAAACGGGGGATTTACTAATAAACCCCACACCGAATGAAGTCTATAATGTAGCCGATGGTGAAGGCTATATATTGCAATACGTTAATGGCCCTAATATATATTTTGGTTTGAAACACTTAGCGATGTACAGATTACTAACTCCTACAGTGCAATTACCCGCAGGGATATTAATTGACATGTTTGCTAGACAGTTTCCATGTATCATAAATAAGAAGGTTCATCAATTCAAATTGAAAGAATTTGCGGGGGATACTATCCTCGTATTTCCCGTACACCTCACACCGCACAAAATGTACGGAATACCAACCCCAAATATTTGCCAGTTAAGGAGTTGCCATCCTCGCAATGAGGAGGAATGTAAATTTCGTACCTTTTATTACGGAGGATACGAATTTCATTGTCCATACGAGTACTTAAGAGTTCTGAACTTAGCTCTTCATATGTGTATGTTTATGGTATATAAAACCAACAAACCCGTAAGGAAAAATTATAGTGATGAAAACGACATAGCTACGCATTATATATTCAAGGCCCTGCAGATTTGCAGGTTAGCCGAGTGTCTGTGTGATAACACTCATAGTTTAATGTTTCATGAAGTTCATTATCACATGAGATCCAATGACGCGAATAATTATTTTGCGAATAAGTATTTCGCAGACTCTTTAATTAATAAAACGTTTGTAAGTTCTACATTTTGTAGGCGAGGGATAGTGTTTAACAATATTTGTAGAATCCGAATAAAAAGAAAATGTTTGAATGATATGGGTTTCTAATTATTTTACGTAGGTTTAATGTAATTAATATTTTAAGCCCATTTTAAAACCTTATCTTTTGGCCATTTAAACAACCGCCTTATCTGGAAGTTCATATCTATATATAAATAACTATCTTGTTATAGATTTATATGGTTTTTGAAACCCCGCCAATTACGTCAATAAATCTAACACATTCTAACTAGATATATATATAAATTAACCATATTTAAAGGAGGTAGGAGATGGAATTATTGTAAATAATGAATCTAGTTTCTCTCTTTTTAAATCTTTTTATTTTCTTTCTTTTTTTTTCCATAAATTATATAACAAAAACTTTTTATTATCTTTAAATATTTTTGGGATACCAATCCCCGGCACCAGAGCACATAAAAACTACATAAGTTTTGATGTAGTAAATGCAACCCCGATAGTAATAACATCTACTATTCATACAGTAGAAAACTATCGAGGTAGCATCACACGTGCTCTGGTACCCTCGACTCCGCAAAGCATTACCCCCGCAATACTCAATCCGAAATCGTAATGTTAAACTCTATGGAGCTTAACATTATGAGGTGGAAAAACTTTTGCGAGTTAGACCCAAGGTTTCGCGACCAAGGGAGTACACTTTTTTCACAGCCTAACTTTACAGCACTAGCAAAGGCTGAAAAGGTATAGTATCTTATTTCTCGTAGTGTAAGGTTAACTTGGCCTTTTTGTATAGGTTTCAAAAAAAATATTTTTAAACCACGCGCTGCATTTCAATAAAAGTTTCAATTCAAATCTCGCGCTTAATTTTATCATTTTGATTCTCTAATTAAGTTCACGTGATCTTTTTAAAACTATTTGGGCCTATTTTTTGTATTTCTAAGCCTAAGGTTAAATCATAGATAATAAACACAGGATCAGAAGCTCGGGGCAGAGCTTGCCGCGCTTTGTACAAACTGGGTAGGTTCTACTTCCGGAAACCAGCGCATGCGCACAGCGTAGAATCATGGTTAAATAATGCACTTGTGGAAAAACAAATTTTCCCACGTGCATTCTTTAAAGTTTTTATATAAACATTAGGCCTATCGGTTATCATCTTATAGTATCATATGAGCATATCTTGGCACTGACTATAAACTACTTACTAGAAACAAAAGAAGGATAACCCTTAAAGGTCAGGTTAATTGATACTTTAGTATTTCCATAATTATTGAAAAACATCCTAAGCCTCGGTTTAGATTAAGGGGTCACACGGGTGCCACGGGGCGGCGCGAAAAACGAGCAGGCAGACCTCGTTTGCGCATAAGCGGAAGTCAACTGCAGACGTTTGGCGTGCGGCTCCCCCCGCACAAGCGCGGCGAAGAGAGATGCACTACGGAAGGCATACCTTCCGATCCTTGTGTTTATTGTCTATGGGTAAAAGATCACACAGAAATAGTTATAATTTTCCCATAGTTTCAACGAATATTTAGCATAGTGTGTTTTTATACAGTGCATTGTATTATCCGAATATTCCAATTTCCAAATGTAAGATACGATTTAGTGAAATACTATATACTTAGTCTTAAAAAAATTGGACGATTGAGTTTGACTATTCCAGAACTAATTAATTCCCAAATAATGTTTCTCCCCAAAAAGAGACAGATAGTATACAAAATCGAGTTTTGCTTCGCAGTCCTTAAAAAACTGCATTTATACACAATCCGCGACACTTTTTCAAACCCACAAAGGGCCAGAAACTAGAAATTATTATATGTATTGCAGTTTGAAATGAACATTAATCGTTATGAGAAATTTGCTTTTAATTGCGTAGTTCAAACATTTGTTATGATTAGAAATTTTACAACAAAAACGGGTATACACTTTACCCTGTACTACTTGTGATACAGTAGCAATAGTCCTTTGTAATGTGGTAATTTGGAAAAATAAACATTTCCGTCCAATTTTTTAATTAAAGACTGCTTATAATTAGAAACGTCTTGGTATAAATAACTTTCATATAAAAACCCAGTTTCCCGGCTTTTTTTAAATTGTGGGTGCTAAATGAAAAGCGCCATCTATGATCATTGATGCGTTAAAACAAGGGGCTCAAGACAGCTCTTTGTCCCCGAGCTTAAGGCGCCGTGCATAGGCTTTATATTAATAACGTAGGCGTTGCATATACATATGTATTATGTTCCATTTGCACCACAAAGTTAGACACGAATTTAGCTTTTTGTTCCCCCTGGTTTTTTTATAAACTGCCGTAAGAAGTATCTAGCTTTGTCTTGAGAAGGGGTATAATCATGAGATATGTAGATCTTTGCACCTTTAAGTTTGTAGCAAGATCTCAATATCTCGGCTTTTATAGACGTATTATCTAATTTTAACACAATCTTCCTGGGGTTGACCGTTTTGTGATCCGAACTACCCCGTCGTCTGACTTGATGGGGGGTAATATTTCCATGCCGTCCTAATACCTCATTAAACAGCATTTTGACTTCCTTAGCGAGGGAGTTGATGTCTTCATGTGGTTTTTCCGGTAGCCCGGAAATGACCAAGTTGCATTTCCTGTTGTCTGATTGTAGGTGTTCCACCTCTGTTTTTATGTTCTTTATAACTTCGTCCCTTTCTTGGGCCAGAAACTAGAAATTATTATATGTATTGCAGTTTGAAATGAACATTAATCGTTATGAGAAATTTGCTTTTAATTGCGTAGTTCAAACATTTGTTATGATTAGAAATTTTACAACAAAAACGGGTATACACGAGAGAGTATAGACCACCGTATACCGATGAGATTCTCGGTATACGGTGGTCCTGTGAGGAGGAGGGGGTTTATTACCTCCCACTCTTCGTTCTTCTCTGTAGGCGGTGGTGCGCCGGAGGGTAGGGGGGGATTGCTAGGGGGGGGGGTGAAATTGATGACGTCACGTGATATTGTTGGCGGTAAATTTGATTTGTAACGCCCCCCCCCCTAGTTGTGGCGGGAGATTTAGTTGATTATTAAGGTGATGGCGCGAAATTTGAATTTATATTTTAGTGTATTGATCTGACGTGACTTGGCGATGGTAAAGGTATGTAGTGCCCATAGTGGTATTGTAGGATATTGTATACATTTAGTGGATGATTTATATAGGTTCAGTAGACCCTTTCTACACCGTCCTGTAATGCTATTCTCTGTATGATTTTAAGGTATCTCCATGTCTGCTTATGTCATACTAAAGAACTAGTTTTAATTGAGATATGGTTTACATTGCAAAATACATTTACAGATTTAGCTACGACGCGGTTCTACAGCAAGGGTGTTTTGCATTGGTTATTATGGTACTGAGTTAAAACAATAGTACATTTTAATACCATAAACGAGGTATTACAACAGTTTTTTGCACAGTTTGGTAGTTGATTAGAAGCTAAAATGAAGCAGTACTACTAAAGCATCATAAAATGCTGATCCTAACATTTCCGCGTAAAGTATACACGAATATAGCTTGACTGTTTCATATATTTTCTATTTAGCACATATTTTAAGTGATATTGTTACGAAAAAAGAATTACATATTACGTAAGGTGCATCGGAGGAAACACGTGATTTCTTACTAATCTTGTCAACAACCTTTCTCTCCAGAGTTCGGAAGTGAAATGACTCTACAGTTTACAAAATTCCCTTTTGGCCACCCAACAGGTATATATTATATGACATTAAGGGGGGAGGAGGAGGTCGAACTTGGGACATAACAAAAGAATTTATCCCCATCTGTTTTTATTTATACGTAAACACTTTCAGACGTGTCTAGATTTTTTGAGATAGGGTGGGGGGGCAGGGCCATTTGATTCCAGGCATTGTTATCAATAGAATTTATTTTTCTTTAAGTGGACCTCCAACCAGGTGGTTTAGCACCTTAAAAGGGGGCTTGGTCGACCCTGTTGTATTGTTAACAATGGAATCTGAGTGATTTATGACTCACACCAACGTGTTAAGACATTCCATCGGCTTTTTACGTAACCACGTTCAGACGGGTCTATGGCCATAAAAAGGGGCGGAACTTGAACAAAAGAATTTATTTGGTCAATTCTTTAATTGGACCACCCACCAGGTGGTTTATTACCTTAAAGGGGGAACCAGTTGTATTGTTAGGAATATAATTTATTTTCGGATTTATTGCTTTAATTGGTGACTCACTCTACCACCAAACATTTGATTCTAGGTGTTTGCCCCCCCCCAAGGGCATTATCTGGACAAGTCTCAACAAGTTATGTCTTGGTCGCGTTAACAGAAACGCAATATATCATTAAACCGAAGCATTGACTATACTATATTTATCAAAATTATCGGCAACGTAATCAAAAATTTGTGGAAAATGTAAAACGGTATTGAAAGAAGCATCATTCACAACGCATTTCGTGTTAGAAGTAAAAAACAACCGAAACGTTTTTGATCATTTGTGTTACTTTTTATCGAAACAAAATTGATCATTTGAATTTCCTAAAATCCCATAGGAATACATGTAAAAACGAATAGCCCACCGAAACGAAATCAGTCATCTCGATTACATTTAACCGAAACTAAAAGCGTCAATTGAAAAACATTTCATATTGTTAAAAACGTGTCGATAAATTTGCACAGCATTTATCAAAATTACTCTATGTTTCACCAAAAAACTTTTGATTTAGCAAAATTTCACCAATTATTTTCTATTTAAATAAAAATTTATCGCCTATTGAATCCGCCCCCCCCTCTTCGCAGAAAATAGTATAGCAATGTTTTACTATAACAAAGACTAAGCTAATTAAGTATTTCTTAGGAAACGTCAATCAATTCGAGCACGAGACCAAAGTATATGTTTACAATGCCAAATCATTTACATAGTTTCACACTAGAATTTCACTGCTATTTACACTGTTCTAGGGAAAAACACAGCTTTTAACTAACACCTTTAGAAAAGACATACATCCCTATATACTAAAACAGAATATAGCACCAACGAAAAGTTCAAAGTTCAACACAAAGTGCTATTTAGCTAATGTCAGTGCATGAATCTTGGATTTCTAGCAATAGAAGGAAATATTGTACCCAACATTTTTCTAACATATAAAAATGCTTATTTAGGTTTCCTAAATTCCCAAAGAATTGCATACAAAGTTTGAAAAGGTACTGACTTCAGTTAATCCAACTCACTTTGTTTCTTTAGTTGCCTTAAAATTTTATGATATATAATAATGTACCCAACGCATTTAGTGTTAGAAGTAAAAAACAATCAAAACGTTTTTGATCATTGGTGTTACTTTTTATCGAAACAAAATAGATCATTTAGAATTTCTAAAATCCCATAGGAATGCATGGTGAATTGAATAAACCACCGACACGAAATCAGTCCTCTAGATTACATTCTACCAACACGAAAAACGTCGTTTGAAAAACATTTCAAATTGTTAAAAACGTTGAGTTAAATTCTACTAAGATTTATCAAAATTACTCTATGTTTCACAAAAAAACGTTTAATTTAACACCGATTAAGAATTTGGGATACATACCTTAACGGTGCATACTCAACCCAAGGGATGAAGGGGATCAATAAATATCTTGAGGGCATAATAAAATGATTGTAAAAATAACTCACTCTTACACGCTGAAGGGTCCGTTACCATTAGGTACGGGAGGTTGTTACACACTCCCCATCCCCATTGTATGTTGTGAGTTGTTATGAAGTCAAGTACACAAAGGTTGTCAAGAATACGCAAGATCTTGGAGATGAACCCCCTAAAAGCAATTTTTTGTACTATTTATTTTATTGATCTTGGGAATGCTGGAATACCTTTATCTTTGGTTTCAGAACTTTGACATAAAAATACGCTTACAGTCTAACATTGCAATAACTAAGGACAATAAATATTTCGTAATAGCTTTGTAAGAAATTTAGTATAAAAACCCCTGACTAAATAGAGTCGAGTATCATTATTCGAGAAGACCTTAAACTTACAAGATGGAAAATGGCAAAAGGAAGATAGTTGTGACTAACGAACGTAAAATTAACGGGAGATTCCATATATCTAAAGAGTTGTTCTTAACAACTGGATTTGTAAACGGTACGCTGGATCCCGAAGTTCGGCTATGTAGGAAACAATCTTTAGAAAGCTTCGCCATTTCCACTAGTACATGGGAAAAGCTGATTCCACGTTTACCCGTATTAGCGGGTTGGACTGCCGCCCACAAAACTAACAATTTTGAAATCGTGTTAAACGATAACCCCAATGAAAAGACAACGGTTGTGGCATACCATAACACATGTCACATTAAAGACATGTTAAAGGAGGAGTCCATTGTTTTGAACAGTATGGAGACAATGGCCCTGAATCGCATTTCGGGAGCTGTAAAGGAGCATCTTATTAAGATAAGCGACCATGAAATTGTGTTTACACACATGGCAGATATACTCATAGAGTTTTATAACGCCATCTATGATAATTTATACGGGGATTATGAACGCATACCGTGCTTGGATGGTCAACCCGAGAAATTTGACGCCGTGGTTGGGTACTTCACGAACTTTATAACGTCTTACCAGGTCGTGACGAAATTCAACAATGTTCTTCAAGAAGAAAATCTTGAAAACTATTTTTATAATTATAATTTATTTTCTGTAATTTCGGGTCAAATAACATACTTAAAAACCCGTATGCATTTACTAACTCATTTTTAATTTTATTTGTATTTAATTTTATGTTTAAAATAAATTGAATTGAACCGAAAAACGGTTATATATTTTCTAAATACATATACATTTTTAAGCTATCTTTTTCCCTTTTACTATTTAAGCCTATGAAATTAGAGTTTAGAAAAATAAACTAAACTTTGAAAGGTAAAAATATAAGCTTAATTTAAATAAAGAAAAGTATATAAGGTCAAATCAGAATTTATTTTTTCAAAAAATTTACAATTTTTTAAAAAAATTTAAAAAAATTTAAAAAAATATTTTTTTTAACATTTTTTTTAGCCCCCTACCCCCCCCCGCCGCCTCACGGCCGGCTGAGGATCTGCACTAGTGCCGAGAACCCATGGAATAGTACGTCATCCCAGTTCTCGAACACTAGTGCAGCAGGCGCCGGCACCCCCAAAAAACGTACCCGGCGGTACAAGGCCAACTGCCCTAGCTCGAGGGTTACACTAATTAAGAGAGAGAGTAAAATTAGTTATTACTTGTTAATATTATGTATAAGAAACGTATTTAGCTTACCGGAACCCTCGGCAGTTAAAGGCTAGGAGGCTGTAATAAAAATTATAAAATTTGGTTTAAAAATTTAGTTTAAAATATCTACGGAATAAAACCTTTTAAAAATACTTACTCATCAGGGATGAAGATCGAATGATTATAAATGACCTGCCGAACCTGATTCAGCAGGTCATTTAAATAATCAGCATCCCCAATGACCTCCGAAAGTACCACCAGGTACAATTGGACTTGGTAAACGAGGCTACGAATAAATAGAAATTATAATTTCGCGTTATATTACCCCAAAGATAAAAGGTTCACTTACAAGTCACTATTGACATTTAAGTCAGCCTCTCCCGGCCGAGGCATGGCTTGCCACGGATAGTGCATGGCCGGAAGAGGTTGATAATAGTGTTGAGGTTCGGGCGTCGGCTGTGGGGTAGGGGGAAGTGATGGACTCGGTGGTGGCGATGGGCTAGGTGGCGGCGTTGATAACGCTGGGCTGTCCGGTCGCCGCTGCGGCCCGACGACACACTGAGGGCGTCGGCGGTCGGGTTCTGGTGTCCCGGAACTGTACGACCCCTGTGAGGGGGAGTACGAAGTGTCCACTCCGTGGACGTAGCTGTAGAGAAAGATTTTCTAAGTCTTCTTTTAAAAAGATAACTCTTTAAAAAAGTTTTTTTCTTACCCTGTTGATGAAAGGTCCATGGGTTGTTGCTGCTGGTTCATTTTTGACTTTGGCTTGAGAGAAAGTGGTGCCTTTGGGGGCTCGACCTCTTCAATTTATACTTTTTACTAGGGTCAAGGCGTGTTCGAGATCAAACACGTCACTCCAAGATGGTTAGCATGTACAAGGGTAAAAATTTTCGCGGGAAAATTGGTCCGAAGCCTTGCTATTGGACTATTTTTCAGGTGTCTTTCTTTTTGGATATATTTGGAAAAACTCCCTTCAACATTTCTTTGATCATCCGTCTTTGGTTTAACAGTACAAGCTTCTTTAACCGTATTTACAGTCTCGAATAGTAACAATCCACGTTAAAAGCTTATAGAGGTTACTATAGTGGAAGGCAGGATGATGTCCTTAGTTTTGAAAATGATTTCAACGCGTTCATGGCGTCTTACGGCCCTTTTTAACTAGTGTTAGTTCTATTGTGATATATTTCTTCATGAAGGGGCTTGGTCGGGGAGAGGGGGGGGCTATGTTCATTGTTTGGTATTCTATTTTAGGATCTTTTAGTACAATTCATGTAAAAACATCTTCGCTTCCGATCCCGTGCTTACCTAACAGGCGGATACCATAAAATTCCTATTGTAGAAGTCTAAAAATTGTTCCTACGGTGTTATTATTCCTCAGTATGCAACAGTGTTGGGGAATAAATTCGATAACAAGCTAACGCCATTAGGGAAGGCCATATAAACAATTTAAAAAATGTAAGATATATACGGACTCAGTTGTATCCTACTACAAACGCTACAGGGCCATACAAATATCGAAGCAACAGGCCTGGGGGTGGATGTTTTGTCAACGCAAGGTTCCACTCCTAAATTAGAATGAGTTCAACGCGTTCATGGCGTCCTACGACCCTTTTCAACTAGTAAAAATTCTATTGTGATATATTTTTTTCTTGAAGAGGCTTGGTCGGGGGGGGGCTATGTTCACTGTTTGGTATTCTATTTTAGGATCTTTTAGTACAATGCATGTAAAAACATCGCCGCTTCCAATCCCGAGATTACCTAACAGGCGGATACCATAAAATTCTTCTTTTGGAGTTCTAAAAAGTTTTCCTTTATGGCGTTATTTTTCCGCAGTATGCAACCGTGTTGGAGAATAAATTCGATAACAAGCTAAAGCCATTAGGGAAGGCTATATAAACATTTAAAAAATGTAACATATATACGGAATCAGTTGTATCTTACTACACGCGCTACAGGACCATACAAACCTAGAAGCAACAGGCCTGGGGGGTGGATGTTTTGTCAACGCAAGGTTCAATTCGGTTTACCTTTGATGTTTGGTCGATAGTAAGTTTCTTCAGCTCTTGCAACCCCTCCCCTTTTTTTCAATTGGAAACTTATAAAAGATAACACCTAGTTCTGTACACCATCTGTACACCATAAGCAACAATTTTTTTGAATCAATTACTATGCCACCGACCAAAGCGAAAATAATATTTTACATCTTCTGTAATTCCATAAATATGCAAGAAAACAAGAAGGCAGGTACTGTGGACCGGGTTTTCCCGGTCTCCTCTTTTTACCTGTCAATATTTGATTGACTGTGTAGGCTTATAGTTTTGTAAGATTATAACAAAGGATGCTTTTGTAGGAATAAAATTTATAGAGACCGTAATATAAAGTAAAATATTACTTTCTTTAAAAGTATAAGTTCTAATAAAAAAAGACATTTTTTCAATTTTCATTTTAAATTGCATTTGATTTAACCTATAGTAATTTCTTCTATCTTCGTAAGGAATGGGTTTCCAGGCTAATAAAATGCAGTTTGCATCCAAAACACTGTACTATATCGTCGGTATGTAACGAAGACTATTTCGATTGGCATTGTCTCTTTTTCAAAAGTTTAGAAATTTAGCCTCTTAAGGAATTAAATATGTTATATTTAAATGCCTAGTTACTACCGGGCTGATTATTGCCTATTCCGTTAACACGTTCATGCAATGGCTTTGGGGGTTGGTCGAACCATTTGTTATCATTGGAATTTATTTTGTGATTTATTGCTCACACAAATGTGTTATATCCAAGTTTATGTCATGGAGCAGGCCGACTTCTCGCCTACACAATCATATTCAGGACCGTGAGAAACTATAGGGTCATAGGTTAGCTTAAGGTAGAGTTGAAAGTAACTTTTTGAAAAGTGTACAATGTGAAGATATCAAAGGATACTACCATAGTTGAGAATCTCTATAAATACTTTACATACCATGTTTTTTATTTATTATCCCAATAAAATTAGGTATTTACGGTGTTTGTAAGAAAAATCTATTTATATCCCACTCTTTTGGCGACATTGTTTTTGACATAAAGCAAATCCATCGTTCTTTTGATCTAAACTATTAACAGGCATGGGTCCGAAAATGCATAGTGAGAAAAACATCTGATAAGCAATAAATCAGGCTATTGTTGAACGATTGAATAATGTGGGAAATTTCGTTAGCTTAAGGTAGCATTTTTTTTGAAAAATTTACAATGGTTTTTATGACCTGTTAGAAAAATTCGGAACGTTATTATTTAACAGACGTGAGGATAACAAAGGGTATTTTCTCATTTGAGAATCTCTATAAATACTTTACATACCATGTTTTTTATTTATTATCCCAATAAAATTAGGTATTTACGGTGTTTGTAAGAAAATTCTATTTAGAGGCCGCTCTTTTGTTGTTAATTTATTTGACAAAAAAGCAAATCCAGCGTTTTATTTTATTATAAAATCGGTAAAATATTAACAGGCTTGTGTCAGAAATGCATTGTGAGAAAACATCTGGTGTCTGCTAAGCAATAAATCAGGCTATTGTTAAATGATTGAGGAATTTGCGCGTTTTTATTATGAAATTTAGTATAAAAGGGGCCGAGGAAATGATCAAAATACACAGTCGATCTTCAAACATCGAAAGCTAAACATGGATCTTGAAACTCTCCGTACAACTTTGAACGAACTGACTATAAATAGACCCTGGCCGTTACGTATAATATATGAGTTTTATTTCTTCCTATGCACCTATCTGCGACTAGATCCGGTGTACGGACCGCAGACTCTACCACAATTCGTAGTACAGGGTGACTTAAATGTCATTCAAGCTTGCCTCGACTTACTCGAGTATATGAAAACAGTTGCTCGAACACCCGAGGACTGTAATACCCTAGAACAATTGGAAAACCTAAGGAATCTAATTCCTAGCCCCTTAATAACTGAATACTCAGATCGTATGGCGAAACGACAAGAAGAAATTGAACGGGTTATACAAGAAGAAGAAACACTAATCGCCGACTTCAACAGCTCGCAATATGACAAAGAGATAGCCGCATTTTTAGACCGAACGGATCAAGGACCACCCGTAGAAGAGACACTATTGAACGATACCTTAGAGAGGGAGAACGGTTCTGAAGAGGCGCTTTCTGACGATGAAATCGATGTACAATGGGGAGGAGGAGAAACGGACCAGCCCACACCTATTGACACCGTACCCTCTTGCGAGATAATAGGTCAGAGTGAGAGATTTTACAAACATTTTAACATGTATGGCCGAGAGATTGTTCTTAGAGTTACTGAAGATCCCGTCGCTAGTGTATGTACCGTAACCAAATGTGTTCTTAGTAGGTATAGACCTACAGATTACGTTCAAATTACTTTAAAGAGTGCGGCAACTATTTGTAGGTCCGAACTAGAATTATCTTTTAGAAGAGCAGATCAAGTCGACCCTAATATTCTTTTTGACCAGCTTAGTGTTATGTTATATGATGACGAAATGGAATCATTTTTCCTGGGTCCTATTAAACTGATTTTTAGCATTGTACGAATACCTGAGGGCAAGACCCTCACGTTACCCCGAGGTATTAAACCTTTTAATCTATTTTGCAAAGATAGACGTGGTATTGTACGTATAGTTAATTCAGATAACATCTGTCTTGCCCGAGCTCTTTGTGTAGCTATATCTCATAGAAATTATGCTAATGATACAACCGGAGACAAGATTATAAAGACCCATTACCAATCATTATCTACATATAGAGATGAGAACAAAATGCAGCAAGAAGCTGCTTTAGAACTATGTCTTAAGGCAGGAGTAAGGGCTAGTGATTGTGGGACGGTTGAATCTTTTCAAAAGTTCAAAGTTTATTTAAATAAATATTCGATTTTCGTCTACAAATTCGAAAACAGCGTCCCTGTTTTGATTTTAGGTGAAAACGATCCCGATGATACTAGGCCCCGCCTCTTTTTATTGAATGAAAATAACCATTATAACGTTATTACAAGATTAAGACCACTTTTTAATCATGACCGATTCTGCGAAAAATGTCTCGTACCCTATTGGCGAATACAGTCGCATAAATGTAATGACTTTTGTTTTAGTTGCATGAGACCCACTATATGCCAAGGCCCCAAGATAGCTTGTGAATCTTGTTTACGAAAGTTCTTAGGCGACGATTGCTATCAAAGCCACTTAGCATCTTCCAGCAGTAAAAAGCCGCTATGTGAGCGTCTTTTTCACTGTAAAGACTGCTTAAATATTATTGATTTTTCCCGAAGAACTGAGGTGCATACGTGTGGGGAGATATATTGTCAGATCTGTAAGAAATATCAACCTAGCAATCACTTATGTTATATCCAGGTTATCAAAGATAAACCCCTGAAAGTGCTATCCGTTAAAAAGCCTAGACCTAATCAGCCCAACCTTATGTATATTTTCTTTGATATAGAATGTATACAAACTAAGGTTTGTCAGGAAAAGTCAGGAGCCTATGAACACCAGGCTATCCTGTTAGTCTGTATAACAGTGTGTGAGTTTTGTATAGATGAAACATCCCTAAATTTTAACTGTATTATGTGTAGTCAGTTTGGTAAGCGTAAACAGCAATTTTCAGGCGGAAATCCTATAGCTTTATTTTTAGATTATTTAATGCAATTGCATGCCGTTAAGAACGTCATCATACTGTCTCACTATGGCAGTAATTATGATAATCAGTTACTAATTAGAGAAATCATTAATCGAGATGAAAAATTCGTTCCGTCTTTGAAAATTAACGGAACTCGAATTTTAGAAATGAAATTGTTTAACTTGCTATTTCTGGATTCTTATAATTTCATCCCTGTAGCCTTAGCAAAGTTTCCCGCTACTTTTGGTATACCTGATGCAGTCAAAGGGTATTTCCCACATTTTTTATTCAATGTAATAGAACACAATTTTGATGTAAATAGCCAGAATGAAACCAACTATGCTATAGAGACTAATCTGCCCCCTATCGAAGCTTATGGTTGTCAATATTTTACACGGAAGAATTTAGATGCCTTCTTAAAATGGCATAACGCAGAAGATAGTAAAGGTAAAGGTTTCGACTTCTTGAAGGAACTCAATTATTATTGTGAGAACGACACGGTTTTACTATTCCTAGGTTGTTTAACTTTTCGTACCCTACTGCTTAAAGTAACAGGCGTTGATCCATTTAATTGCAGCGCAATTACTCTTCCTGGCGTGTGCTCTCACGTGTTTCGCCGAAATTATCTTAAACCCGATACTATAGGCATCATACCGGCAAATTATTATAGACTTAGTGAAAATCAGTCAATGGGTGCTATAGAATGGCTTGAGTGGACCGCACACAAACGAAATATATCTATCCAATCATCCTTTAGAGGTAAAGAAACCAGAATACAAAAACTCAAAGTAGACGGTTTTTGTGAAATCAACAAGGAAATATTCGAATACTGGGGGTGTTTCTATCATGGGTGCAAAATACACTTTCCTTTAAACAGAAACAAGGCTTTGCATGGAGACCCTGCTCAGACTTTGAACTCTAGATATTTTAGTAGCATGAACGTGTTATCCAAATTTGAATCCCTCAATTATATAGTAAATATCAAATGGGAATGCGAATGGCAGAAAGAAAAAGCGAATAAACCCGAAATAACAGAGTTTTTAAACCATAATGATATTAAGCCTAAAATAGTAAAAAGATTAGACCCCCGTGATGCATTCTTCGGAGGCAGATGTTGTGCCACGAAATTATACCATAAAACAACAGGATCAGAGCGTATTCATTACGTGGATTTCACAAGTTTATACCCTTTCATTAACAAAACCACCAAGATACCTATAGGCCACCCTGAAATAATATTAGACAACTTTCCCAACATATTTTCGTTTGATGGACTTCTTAAATGTGACATCTTACCGGCGCAAAACCTCATTCATCCCGTTCTGCCGGCTCGTATTAATGGAAAATTAACGTTTCCATTATGTTACACCTGCTGCAAAACCCAATTTCAAGGTGATTGCGACCATACTCCAGAACAAAGAGAATTGCGAGGTACATGGGTAGTCGATGAGTTACGCCATGCAGTAGAGAATGGTTACACAATCACGCGAATGTACGAGGCTTGGTCATACAAAGTCACACAGTACGATCCCAAAACAAAACAGGGTGGACTGTTTAAAGATTATGTTAATACCTTTTTAGAGTATAAAACCCTAGCTAGTGGCTTTCCTGCAGATTGCCAGACTCAAGAAGATAAGGAGAACTACGTTAAAAACTTCAAAGACGAAGAGGGCGTCGAACTGGATATCACAAGAATAGAGAAAAATGAAGGTCTCAGATGCCTTAGCAAACTTATGCTCAACTCTTTTTGGGGTAAATTTGGCCAGAAAACAAGACACACCTCTACCGAATTAATCAAAGATGCCAACAAATTGTACGGATTAATATTAAATCCAGACTTGGAGGTGAAAAATTATTAACAATCAACGAAAACACAGTACTAGTAAAGTACGAACACATTCTCGAAAACGAGATTGTGCACAAACACACAAACGTAGTCATCGCTTGTTTTACTACGACTATGGCCCGATTACATTTACTAAAACATCTTGAAAAGGTCGGTGACCTTTGTTTTTATTATCACACGGATAGTTTACTATACCTCTCGCCAGACGGCGCTCATTTGCTACCCACAGGCGATTATTTGGGGCAACTTAAAAATGAGTTAGAACCTTATGGACAAGATGCGTATATTTGTGAATGGGGGAGTGCTGGACCAAAGAACTATTCTATGGACATTCTCGACCCTAAAACGGGCAAAAAAACCAACATTATTAAAGTTAAAGGATTTTATTTAAACGCCTATACAGAAAATTATATAAATTTTGAAACAATGAAGAAACTACTGGGGGTAAACAATGAAGGTGAACCTCTAAGGAACTCGATTCAAGTCCCTATTGGCCCTCAAATCAGACGTCTGCAAGATCACACACTGATCACGATCAACCAGACCAAAACATATCAGGTCGTAGTGGATAAAGTTAGAGTTCTACCTGATTATAAAAGTACCCCATACGGTTATATTAAATAGAATCTTTGACATTTTCCACATAAGTTACTTGTATATATTTTAGATACCCAGTATCAGTATTTTAATAGGTATCTCAAGTATTATTTATAGTAATATTAACGTATTTTAACTATTAACATGTAACAATATTTTAACGAATATACAGTGTTTTTTGGTACTGTTTTTGCATCTAGTAAGCTTTTTTTAATTAGTATATATTAGCACTATAGTTTAAAAATTAGTATACTGTTTTGTATAAGTGTAATTTTTATTTTTTTGATGATAATTATAGTAACGTTTTTTTTAGTAATATTTAGATATTTTCATCCGTAATCGTATATCAGTATTTTAACGTGTATAGCGTGTCAGGAAAAATATATTTTTTCGTCAATCCTGTGAACATTTTAGTTTAATAACTAGCCTCATATTTGTACTAAAATCGTATAATAACCATTGTAGCTTTTACACCATATTAAAAGTAGTATTGCTATATTTTTTATGAGGGTATATGGGTATATATGTACTTAATAATCTCGCATGCCGTAATATTGTTCTATTTTTATATGATGTATGCTATGTAACCCGTATTTTCTGATGTTTTTTAGGAATATTTCGCGTTTTTACTCGAGTAATTGTACTTATTCTCCAAATTCGTATTAAAACTAATGTGAATCAAATTTTATTTATGATTTTTTAGTAGTACTGCTTCATTTTAGCTTCTAATCAACTACCAAACTGTGCAAAAAACTGTTGTAATACCTCGTTTATGGTATTAAAATGTACTATTGTTTTAACTCAGTACCATAATAACCAATGCAAAACACCCTTGCTGTAGAACCGCGTCGTAGCTAAATCTGTAAATGTATTTTGCAATGTAAACCATATCTCAATTAAAACTAGTTCTTTAGTTTGACATAAGCAGACATGGAGATACCTTAAAATCATACAGAGAATAGCATTACAGGACGGTGTAGAAAGGGTCTACTGAACCTATATAAATCATCCACTAAATGTATACAATATCCTACAATACCACTATGGGCACTACATACCTTTACCATCGCCAAGTCACGTCAGATCAATACACTAAAATATAAATTCAAATTTCGCGCCATCACCTTAATAATCAACTAAATCTCCCGCCACAACTAGGGGGGGGGGCGTTACAAATCAAATTTACCGCCAACAATATCACGTGACGTCATCAATTTCACCCCCCCTAGCAATCCCCCCCTACCCTCCGGCGCACCACCGCCTACAGAGAAGAACGAAGAGTGGGAGGTAATAAACCCCCTCCTCCTCACAGGACCACCGTATACCGAGAATCTCATCGGTATACGGTGGTCTATACTCTCTTACACGTTAAAATGGAAATTGTAGTTCACTGAGTCAAAACTAATGTAAATATTCATCATAAAAAATTAAAAATGCAGTTAACATTTAATAATTATGGAAGGCAAGAGTCTAAAAAAATATTTCCCATGAAAAACGTGAATACTTCCGAAATATTAAATTAAGGGCTACAAATTAGAATTGGCTGCATTATACTCCTCATAAGACATCGTTTAAAGCAAACTTCATGCAAATCGGTCTATTAGATCTCGAGATATGGAAACTTCCGGTATGGCGGCTATTTTCCAGTATGGCGGCGAATGCCGGCACCGGAGGCTTGGGGACTTTTGGGACGTTAATTAGGACTATAAGTTCTTTTGATTATGAAATTTTCAGCTTGGTCATATTTAGTTCCTTTCAAATTCATATCTACCCTGTACTACTAATGATACAGTAGCAATAGTCCTTTGTAATGTGGTAATTTGGAAAAATAAACATTTCCGTCCAATTTTTTAATTAAAAACTGCTTATAATTAGAAACGTCTTGGTATAAATAACTTTCATATAAAAACCCAGTTTCCCGGCTTTTTTTAAATTGTGGGCGCTAAATGAAAAGCGCCATCTATGATCATAGATGCGTAAAAACAGGGGGCTCAAGACAGCTCTTTGTCCCCAAGCTTAAGGCGCCGTGCATAGGCTTTATATTAATAACGTAGGCGTTGATGGGGTGGACGCTCTGAAAAGAAAATCCAACCGCATAGATTACTTAAAACTACTACCACAATTATTCCAATCATTTTCGCTTCATCAGACATTAAATGTTTTAGAATGTCAGCTATTTACACTGAGGCAGAGATACTCATTCATCTGAAATTGAACTTTAAGCTTATTTACCGAATTGGGAAATGGTCCATACAAATGACAACATATAGAGTTAACCCATTTGACCGCATCTCGCAACCATGTTGAAATTGACCTTTCTTTTATTTTGGTATTGTTTATTGAAATGATTTATTCATATACTCAAATATTTCGCGATTATTTATTTAACCCGGAACTTTAATCTAATACAAAGTCGCTATTTATGTAGCAAGATTACACAGACATTTTAATGCTTAAACACAATTTATGTACCGTATGTGGAAAATGTATATTACTATTTATGTTTATCTTAAGACTATATATTTAAGCTACGAGATGTTTATAAAAATTAAACCATAAAACACACATAAACACACTAAAATTCATTAGAACTGCAATAAAAGACTCTAAAATACACTAAAATTTCCAAAAACCACATCAAAATTACAATAGAACACACTTAAATTACAATAGAACACACTTAAATTACAACAAAACACACTATAATACACTAAAACTACAATACAACACACATGAACACACTAAAACTACACACCCACACAGACAGACACGTCGAAATTAGAACCTCTCCGTGACATACGTCCCTCGGAGAGGTAATAAGTGAAAGTGCCATAAGACAAAGTAATCCTAAGCGGTCTCCCTCCCCCTATTGCTGACCGCGCTAGACGCTGCTTAACTTCGGTGATCGGACGAGAACCGGTGTTTTCAGCGTGAAGAGATAAGTTTACACATCTCTTCTTGGTATTAAAATATATTTCTAATTTGACATAAGGCAATTTGCATAAAGCTGAGAAGCGGTTTTCTTGTTAGGATAAATCAAACATCAATAATCAATTACTTCCTTTCATAGTGTATATCCGTGCCTTAGGTGGATCTTGTCGCGTCTCCACAAATCGAAAACACTTGTACAAATACGAGGCTCAACTGCTATCGTAAATGGTCTTTTTAGAATCTTTCAAATAGTCAATTTGGTCGAGAACACTTCTCGGAGGTCTCTTGTTGAATTTGTAGTGTATAGCAGCAGCTTCGTAATTATTTTCTTGATGTAATATTTATTATCCTTGCGTTCGTGTTTCAACAAATACAGAAAGAATGGGAAATTTTCACTTCCGTAAAATAAATGCACACTAGCCTCGGAAAATTCAATCATTGGGTTAAAAAGCCATCGTATCATTGAATATACGCTATAGTTGATTGGAATATTCCTGAAATGAAATTTTCTAGTGCAACATTCAAATGATCTCTTTAAGCTAGTAACATAACTATGCAATATTCTCACTTTATTAGAACGAAGTCAATAGCTGCTATTTAAATATTAATATCAATAATGTTACTATCGATCCTAGACTAATGTCAAACAATGATGACATTATTATTCTTATTGGTTTCATGTGAGGCTGCCGTAGGACATCGTCGATACTGTCGGTGTATTTATCTTTCGAAATTAAAATTCGCCCATCAATAATGACAAATACCATTTGACGAAAATGCTACAAAGTGGATAATGGTTTCTTCGTCACTTGGAAAATGCCACTAAGAACCTTGTTTTTGCAATCCTATTTAGTAAAATGCATTTTTGCTCCTCCTCTTATATTAAAAGGACGTTCTTCCTCGTGTATTTCGAAATCACATGACGTTTAGGATGCGCCCTGTAGAAACGGAGTATGTAACTTAAATCTGAAACCAATCCTTATCGAATAATAACTCAAAGCACCCCTAACTAAGAAATGTTGAACGAAGTACTGAAGCCGAAAATTTAGGTTGTATCACCTAATTACTGCATTTTGACACCATGTTGTTTAACATATGGTAGTCGATAAACATGGAGGCAGCAACGTTGTGGCGTGGATCCATAAACCATTGATTGGATAGGAAATTGTGGCACTAAAGCAAGGAGACTGGAGTCAATTTATTTATTTCATTACTTCATGCAATGGAATACAAATTTATATATGTTCAAATAGAATGGCTCTATATCTTTAATGTTAAATATTTTTACACTTAAATGTTCTGTGAATATGAAATGATTATCCTTTTAATCATTTCCTACGAGGTTATTTACGGGTTATTTTCTTGAAACACTTTCGTGTAACGTGAAAGAGAGTCAGATCTCTTAGCGTAATAAATATAATATAGTGGTCAAGGCTTCGCAAATGGCGACAGCTGTTGCAATCGAAATGCCGCTTAAGTAGACGATGAAGGCTCGTAACAGAAAGTCTACTGACAAGGGCGAAAAGTCTTCAATCTGCGATGACTCAGGCAACATGTACTTTGCGGTTTTCATGGTGTACATTCGTTCATTAGGTGTAGCTTGTCGCGTCTCCACAAATCGCAAACACCTGTACAAATAAGGGGCGTTACTGCTACAATAAATGATGATCATTCAAAGATTGGGTTTTTAGTATCTTACAAATAATCAAGTTGGTTAAGAATGCTTTTTGGCAGTCTCTTGTTGAATTTGTAGTGTGCAGAAACAGCCTCGTAATTTTTTTCCCAAAGTAATACTTATTATCATATTCTTTGAGTCTACTTCTCAATGCAAACAGAAAGGATGGCGAAAGATCCCTCTCGTAAAAAAATGCACCAGCGCCCCTGACAAAAAGGTCTATGGGGATACGGCTTAATCCAATAAATCTGTTCAAGTATCGACTATCCGCTCGGATACGCTTCTGAAGACGAGAATACTCCTCATTGCCGTTTTTCTATAATAATAATGCTCACAAAGATTAAAAACGTATGTTATTCTCTAGAGAAAAGCTAGTTCTAACAGATATTTTTGGTTGTATGTATACAGAAAGTTTGAACGTCGTCGTTTTTGCCGTTTTTAATTTGGATCAAACGAAGCCATTAAGAAAACTTAAACGGAAATTAGTACTCTAGTTAATTATCAAGTTGTTTACTGTCGGTCTTTGATATTTTAAGTATCAACTTATCCCTAATTTCGAGCGCGTAATTTTTTTCCCTTTACTGTTATAATTCTAAAATTAAAGCTATTTCTGTCATAATATTACCCCATATTTTATTATCCGATCAATAACTGAGTCTTGTAACATCATTGGTGTTATTCGAGTTTGTCCTAAGAGATCGTCGATACTGTCGATGTGTAAATCCTTGGAAATTAATAGTTCGCCGCTCAATAATCCCGAATAACATTTGACAAAAAACATTGCGCCAAGTAACCAGCCCAGCAACAGAATTCTCGCCGCAGTTCCATCAACAGAATCATCACAATCTGAGTCGGAATTGGAAATCACATTTACAAAAACAAAGTCGTTAAACATTTTCCAATCCAAAAATTATTCGGCGCAAACGATAACATTTATGTAATTTTCCAACAAAAACAAATGCGTATGAACTTAACAGTTTTCGAGGAGACCGGAGACGTATTTCCAAACTGTATCATAAATGAGGTGGATTGGAGATTGCGTCCTAGTTGATTTGATGTATTTGAGAAAGGATGTTGTTAGCGCCATTAGGACCAAACAGAATAACATCGTCAACCAGATAGTTTCATTGAAGCCTTTTATCGACAGACGACTTTCAGCTTGATTTCCTTTATCTTTGACACACGTTAAGATACAATTGGACTGAGTTTGCACAGCTGGTGACAAGTGATAATGCTCCAATCCGTAAGGGCTTGGATTATAGGTTAGAGCGACAACGTCTGTAAACTATTAAACATGAATTACGTTATAGAAATGAATTGTGAAAGTATTTTGTATTTTATCTCGGGTTGAATTTAAATAAGCAACGTTCAGTATTCATACCCCATGTTTTATGGCATAGTCCCAATATTGTAACTCAAATTGAAAATTGCTTTTATTACGTTGAATCTTTTCGTTAAATACCCATTTCAGCCTATTTAAATGATAAACAGTTATAGAAATGGATATTAATTTCACCAAATCTTCTTTCCCTCGAAGCATATGTTTCTCATTTTGATGACAGAATATAAAGGAATATTACAAAACTAGAATTATTGTTTTTAAATTATGGGAAATTGATGAAACACTGTTTACCTCTGATCAAAAAGAGACATTTTACTCATCAAAAAAATATTTAATAGCTTCAATATAAAACTTGACTTACGTTACGTTTCGCAAGTTACATATAATGTAATGAAATCGGAAAATGTTCATTAACCGAAAGTTCACTATCATATCTCCTTTCCACATTAACGGAATGAACTTATAGTTACTCTAAGCCAAAAAATTATTGAAATTCAGTTAATTGACCCCTTGGTTAGTAAACATATTTAAGGTCTTACAGTTAAGAACGAGAATCTGAAATCCATGATTTTATCTTCAGTGGTTATTAGTTACGAGTCCCTTCCAGAGCATGTTGCATTTAACATAAGTAGTGGTCACTTATACTGTTAATTGATCAAAACTTTAATGTCTTCTCCGGTGTTTTACAAAATGTTTTATTCCTGATCAGAACCCTATAAAGATTTCCTTAAATGTTTAAGTTGTATACTGTAACACCAGAGAACTATAAGCTTCTAAAAGTATTCATTAGATATCCATAATTTGTTGTTCTGGAGAGCATTACTTAAATTGCAATTATTCCAATATTTTAATGTTTTAAAGAAAAGTTCAGGTAACATAACATTATGCCTCTTACGCGCGTGATCGAGAGGGCTATCTTACCCATACACCTCTTAGCCTGTGACAATTAAACCAATACCCTTCGAGGTAATAGGTTCGATTAAGCATACGCCACTAAACCAATGCCAACGCAGTATCCTCATTTATAAGACTAATTTAATGCTAATTATTATGAAATAAGAGACCATTTACTTATGTTAAATATTTTGCCATTGATATTTAGAAAAAGGCCGTTCTTTTTAAGTACAATGTTATGTTAGCTGAACTTTCCTTTAATAAAATGCAGCAGAGGGGTTAATGGTTCCTTCGTTACTGTCAAAGTAATAAAAAACCTTGTTTTCGCAACTCGTGGAATAGGAATACGTACATTATTTAGCCCCCATATCTCCCAATTTAATTTCTATACGGGTTTTGTGGGCCAGGATTAAGTACCCCGTAACGCCTAATAATTCTGTATGTCTTTTTGTCATTTTATTGATTGGCACCAGCGCGAGTTCCTAGGCGTGGGCAAAGTGCAAGGTGTAGAGAGATGAAATTCGTCATGCATAAGCAGCATAATGATTAGTCTAGCCTCTTCACACAAAGTCAGCCTATATAGATGCGTGAAGGAAATGGCTACACAATTATTTCTATGATATGTAACCTGTCTAAAAACAAAAGGTATTTTGAAGACGTACTTCAAAATACCTCCATTATATATTTAGTTCCCATGAACATATTTAATCAGTTCTCTCACAGTGCGGGTATTAAATGATTTCCAAAAAGGTATTATGGAAATATAAGGTATATAATGAAACCTTTTAGAGTTTCAGCGCTTAAGGTTGTATATAAGGGTACCTTAGAAGAAGAAAAGTACTTAACAGGTCCCCTCAGAGGGATGTTTTTAACTACGGTCTGCTTATTATTTATAACACCAGGGATGGAGATAATTTTAGAAGTAGGAATGGAGAACGGTTAGTATTAGCTTCAGTCCGACTTATAGCCCAGTAAAGAGCCCCTCCCTCCAACATTTAACGAAAAGTTTAAATTATCTTATTGGCTCTCTTAAACTATGTTTTGATGACGTTGCTGACGGTGACGGCTAAGGAACGACGACATATGCTAGCAGTCTTGGTGACGTGAATAGAAAAATGTAATTTAGCGTCGAAAATAATACCTAAATCTTTGGTCTCAGTTGCTGTGTGGATGGGCTTAGAGTCAATTAAGTAAGAGTTTATCAACATTAGACAAACTCGCATAGTAAACTTACGTGAATAGACTTGGTAGGGTTAATTGAATATAGTTTTTTAAACAACAAGCGGAGACTGTGTTTATGTCCTCCTGCAAAAGTGAGCGATCAAGGTCCGAATTAATAATTTTGCATAATTTGTTGTCATCAGCAAATTACAGTAAGCTAGAATGTAGCTCTTAAATATAGATTTTGAAGAGCAAAGGTCCTAACAGAGCCTCCGAAATGAACTAGGCCCATGCGTTTCGCGAAGCGAGAATATTTTTTTAACCAATTTAGTTCGCCGTGGTTCTACGCTTGGAACGCTCATATTACCGTAAAATAAACAAAGTTCAACCCCGTGACCCTGTCGACTGCTTAAGTATTTGGGCCAAGGTCGCGGATTGTAAGTATACGTTTTTATTACTCTTACTGAATTATTTCAATTGAAATAATTTAACATCTAATTTTATTTAAAGAATCATGGTTTCATACAATCTAATCTAACCAAATGATTCAATAAAAAGTGAAGAGACCCAAAAATATTTTTGTCATAAAATTTTATGACTGACCCCTAAAATATCAACGATAATTTAAGGAAGACCCCTGTCACAACGGTAATATGAGCGCCATCTCGTACACATATATGGTGAAAATATTTTCTTAACAAACTGGATATTTCCCCACATAAAATTTGACATGCATGGGCCTAGTTCATTCCGGAGGCTCCGATCCAAAAGAAGAATCTTGCGAAACGCCACAATAAAGACTGTACTCGACCGAGGTGAGCGACCCATTAAATTTGAGGACACCAATACGTTACTTCAGGTAATCAATAATCCATTCAAGCAATATGTTGTTAACGCCCATAACGCAAAGTTTGTCTCTTAAAAATTTACGAGAAACTCGGTCAAATGCCTTTGCTAGGTCCAAGTAAATGACATCTACTTGACCACGAGTCTCCACAACCGGCACTACGTAGTGCATAAAAGCAGCAAGATTAGTTCCGACAATAGTAAAAGAATGGCCTCCCAGCCCTTTAAAATAAAGGCTGGGATGCCATCAACTCCCGTCAAGAACTTATTAGGAAGCCTAGTAATGGCATTATGGATGTCTGAGCTTGAAACAACTTGAGAGAAATAGGGCGTATTGACACATGTAGGAGCTTCAAAATGAAAGCTCTCAACAGGGTTTGTATTGTCAACGGAGACACGAGAAAAATGTTGAGCAAAGCTGCCAGTCAAAAGCTTAGGATCAGAAACCATAACGTTCCTGAACCTTTTAGGGTGAGAAGAAGCATCCTAACAAACACTGGCAACAAAAGCTGTTTTATCGCGTACAATTAACCGTTTAACAACCGCGCAAAGGCGTCTAAATTCAATAATATCAGCTAAAGCCCCCGTACGTTTCTTCTTCCGAAAGACATACTTTTTATGATACGGCAGTGCGGAGATCCTGAGAATACCATAATGGAAATCCAGGAAAGCTGCGACGAACCTTACGAGGAATAGCCTAGTCCATTGCAGCCCTAACGTGATCCGTAAGAAAAGCTACGCAATAATCAACATCACGCGATTCTCGGAATATAGCCCAATCAACATCCCTATTATCTCCTTTTAGGTAAACGCAAGTAGAGTCAGGTGGTGGACGTGGTGCGCAAGTTACAGCCGATAAGGCTAGCAAAAATGGGGGATGATAGGCGTCGAAGGTTACCAGAGGATAATTAAGGCCATCAATACCCAAATTATTAATATTCGTTAAACACAAATCCAGCAGATTACCAGTATATAGAGGAGCAATAATTTTCTTGAGATTAAAATTAAAACAAAGCTTAAAAATAAGGGTAGCCTTGGAACGAGTGGGAGCACTACAGCCAAGTGTGCTGAGCTGTGAAAGTATATTTTCCAACCTATTTGGGATTGAACAGGTACCCACTACGGTCATAAGGAGTACCTTTTAAAGTTTGAAGGTATAATTCGGACCCTTTTTGGGTTTTACATAATACCTAATTCGGTAGCACAAAATACCTTTCATAGCTTTAAAAGTATATTTTCGAATCTTTTTTGAGTGTTAACAGGTACACCCCCCTTGGTAACAAGGAGTACATTTACAAACAATTGTAAGTTTTTGAAAATGTATTGTCAATAGATCCAGTGAATCTTTTCGGGGACATACAATTATTTGCAATACGTTTTATTACTTCATTGACAGAGAATGTTTCCTAGAAAAGAATGACTTAATAAGAGCAATAACTATGTGGTTTGCTTTATTCTGGGTACTAAACATAGAGTATAATTCTTTTATTTGGAACAGTGACATTAATTGAAAACTCATTGCTTGGTTTTACGCGCACGGAAGTCCCAAAGCAAATAGACGACGTGATTAAAGACCTAAAGGGGAACAAAATAAATCCTCGCACAAAACGAAACGCTTAAATTACGGCCATTAATACCTTTGCAGTGTTTAAATTAATAGGGCATATTTTAAGTTCATCAATAATCAAATTTTATTTTGTGTTTCACTACTATATTACTCTTGAGAATTGTTTTCTTTATTTATTTGTTTTAAATTATGAATATTTTAAAGAATTTTTTAGTTTCATTTAAATGCTGATTAAATGATGGATATTAAATTAATAGGCCACAGTTCTTAACTTTGTAACCGAAAAAATTTAAAACTAGGAAAGGGGCCTAATTTCACGGCGCATAAAGATAATTAATTAGAAACTAGCAATTAAGAAATTCCCAGGTCACCCGTTTAAAGGTCTTATTGACCATGACTTTATATTTACCAAGTAGTCCATCGTTGCAGGAAGAATAACGCAGATGTATATCAAAAATTACTTGAATTTATTTATAACAATAAACACGTCTGTTACAAAACTTGACTGCCCTTTAGCAGGCGGCGGCGGGGGTTTTTATCCCCGCCAACATTTAGTTTTTTACCTTTTACTAAGAGCTAGTGGCGCTTAAGGCGCCACTTGTGAGAAAAATTGTAACTGAGAAAATAGAGGAAGCAGACGACTTCGGAGGAATGTGGAGGTCGTCGTTACAACCTCCCCCCCGGAAAAAGTCGTATGCTTTATGACGAGTCGGATTCTGGCGCGTCTCGCTGCTCCGGCGATCTTCTGGCGGCTGAGGCCGCGCTTTCCATCTTGGTCCGCTGGCGGCGGCGGCGGCGGCGGGCCTGTAACCGTAAAATTAAAATGTAGGAAAGGGGGCCTAATTTCACGGCTCACATACACATTAAATTTAAACTAGCTAATTAAGAATTTCCCAGGTTACCCGCTTAAAGGACTTATTGTCCATGACTAACTATTTACCAGATAATCCATGGCGAAGTGACACGGAGTAGAGCACAATTATTTAAATTTTATTTATCGAGTAGAGAAAAACAAAACAGGTCTCGACGCGTACACTGACTAGATTGCAACTGCCTTGTACAGATTGTAGGCGGGGGCTTTTATCCCCGCGAACTAATGTTTTTTAGTAGTTTGACAGCGGTGGCGCTTAAGGCGCCACTTCGGGACAATTTAGCATTATACAAAAAATAAGTATAAAAAATGAAAATTGAACAAAGCAGACGACGCGGTTTTTTCCCTGGGAGGAGAAGCTTGGTGTGGACGGTTACATCCTCCCCCCAAAGAAAAGTCGTCTGCTGCGGCACTCTTGCTCCCAATCCGCTGAGTTTTGGGCAGGCGGCGAGGAGGGCCTCCTGGCCTCGGCAGCAGTCTGCTATGGCGAAATCCATGGGCCGCGTCAAAACGTTATGTTGCGTTCCGAATAGTCTTCCATGGTTCTCGCGAGATTGCTTGACGCGAAAAGTTAAAATCACACGAAGTCACATCGGTGATTTTATGCACGCGCAAATATGTGGCTACGTCCGGCCGAGACCGAAGAGTCTTATGCGGATATGTTGCAGGAGGGTGATAATAAATGTCCATTTCCGGACCTCCAGGCTTAGGATTCTTCCTCAGTACTATCTCACGTTTCCATCCTTTACGGAAAGGATTTACAAATCTCATGGGATTGATGGGAACAGGGTTGGACAATTCCGTATCGTCTTCCTCAGATTCAGAGGAAGAACTGGAATCGTCAGGGTGAGATAGAGGAGAGGGTAGAGGGAGAGAAGTCTCCCTCGAGCTCCTATCAGGAGAGGAAGGAGGTGAAAGGTCTGGCGGCATCCGATTCACTCGGAAGACCGCGGGAGGATCTGAGAATAAGGCGAATGCGTCTGGCTCAGATTCCTCAGGTAGATCTGGTACTTCTTCCGAGGGGACATAAGAGGATCCATCATCATCATTGGATGAAGAGGAGGTTTGATTGCTCCTCGTTTCTTCTCCAGACGATTCGGTTTGCGCTTCTTGATCTCTCAGCAGTCGTTGTCTTCGTTCTCGTTCACCGGTACTGACTCCAGCGTCCTGAAGTATAGGTACGGACTGTGACGAGGTAGAACTTGAAGATGAACTCCGTGACGTTGAGGATGACTGGCTTCCGTCCGGTTGGCAGACATCTTTATTCGACCAATATAGCTTTAGATGAGCGATATTCTCGATTCCTTTCTTTTCTCCAGTTTCTGGATCTTCTAATTGATATCGCAAGCGGTCTAGCTTCTTCGCGATCTTGTAGGGACCATCCAACTTGGGACATAACTTAGCGGCGACATCGCGTGCCGCTTGAGACAAGGGATGCGTCTCCTTCCAGACAAGCGCACCAACGGGAAATTCAATGCCTTCCCGCCTTTGATCGTAGTAGCGTTTCTGGAGTGCTTGCGCTTTCTTGGCAAGCTCTTTAGACAAAGCAAGTTGCTTCGCTAAAGCTGAGAGCGATGCGGACCTTTCAACAAAGTCCGCTACTGGCATACTCACGTCTAAGTCCCAGGGAAATCTCGGTTCCCTACCCATGTTAAGGTAGAACGGAGTTCTTCCTGTTGTGGTGTGTGTAGTCGAGTTGATGGCGAACTGAATGAACGGCAAGTTCTCGTCCCATCTTCGGTGATATCGACCAACGAACATCGAAATGATTTCGCCCAGAACTCTGTTTGTGCGCTCCACGATGTTATTCTGAGGATGATACGGAGTGATGTATCGTGGTTTTACTTTGAACATCTTGAGAATGTCCTTCCATAGTTGGGAAACGAATTGAGTCCCATTGTCGCTCACGAAGGCTTTCGGGCATCCGTAGCGAACTATCATGGAGACTAGTTTCTTTGCACACGTTCTGGCTGTGATGTTCTGCATCGGGTATAGTTCTACAAATTTGGTGGCATAGTCCGTAAATATCAGGAGGTATTTGTGATGGTGACGGCTTCTTGGTCTTAGGCCCATTATGTCCACTTCCAGCAAATCAAAAGGCTCAGTAATGGCCGTAGGCTGCCTAAGACCTGGACGTTTTCTATTGCGGGCCTTGTGCATCTGACACAAAGGACATCCGCGGACGTACTGGGTAACGTCCTGCCGGAACGATGGCCACCAGTATCTGGCCCGTACCTTGTCGAAGGTACGATCTCGACCTCGATGTCCAGATAGAGGGTGGTCGTGAAATAAGCGGATGGCGTCCCGTAGGACCCGCTGTGGCAAATAGATTTTCGCTGGTTGTCTACCATAGGCCTTTCGATACAAGACATTGTTCTTCAGTTCGTAGTACCGATGTCGTTGAGGATTATCTCCTGATAACTGGACTATGATGTCATTGGTGACTTGATCATCTTGTTGAGCTTCTCGCACTTCTTCGAGCGTGAAAGAGTGGTACAATGCGTGATTGGCGGAAGGAGCTAATCCGCTACTGGTTGTGGACGAGGTCGACGTCATTGACGAGGATTCCGCTGGACTGGAATCTTCTGACGAGGACGGTGAAGTCATGTCTTCCAATGACATGGCTAATAGCGAGACAGGCGCTCTTGATAAAGCGTCCGCAACCTTGTTCTCAACTCCCTTCTTGTGTATGATCTTGAAGTAATACGTCTGCAAGTACATCGCCCAACGAACAAGTCGAGAGTTTGGTTATTTCAGTGTGAACAACCACTGGAGAGCTTTGTGATCGGTGATCACAGTGAACGGTATGTTCTCCAAGTATGGCCTGAACTTTCCAACTCCCCAATAGATGGCAAGACATTCCTTTTCCGTGGTGGTATATCTTCGCTGGACATCGGTCAGTTGCTTACTGGCATAGGCAATAGGTACCTCGACGTCATCTTGAATTTGCGACAGGAAAGCTCCAAGTCCGGTGTCGCTAGCATCCTTTTTTAGGATACACGGCAACTTGGGGTTGTAAGTCGCTAAAGGAGGCGCCATACAGATCGCATCCTTGATGGCCTGGAACGCTTCCCGCTGTTCTTTCCTCCACTGGAACGGAACGTCTTTCTTCTTAAGATGATTTAACGGGGCAACGATCTTTGAATACTGCGGGATGAATCGTGAGTGCCATCTCGCAATGCCCAGAAATATTTGGATTTGTTTAACGTTCTTTGGGACGGGAAAGTCTACTATAGCCCTAGTCTTGGAAGGATCAATATGAATCCCTCGTTCATTGACAATATGCCCTAACACGGTCGCTTCGCTTTGCGCAAAGCGACATTTCTTGGTCTGAAGCGTAAGTCCCGCTTCAGACAGTCGGTGAAAGACATATTCCAAGGCTTGCAAATTATCTGCCCAAGTACTGGATGGAATGACGATGTCATCCAGATAGACACAGATGGAAAGGTGATGTCCATCCCTGAAGACTTCGTCGATGAGTCGTTGAAACGACGACGGCGCATTGCATAGACCGAACGGAAGTACTTCGAACCCGTACTTCCCCGCATGCGTGATAAAAGCAGTCTTTGCTTTCGCTTGCGGATGGAGATCGATCTGCCAATAGCCGCTCTTGAAGTCCAGTGCTGTAATGAACTTTGGGGCACCCATTTTCCTTAACAGTTCCTCTATTCTCGGAAGCGGATAAGGGTCCTTCACGGTTACTTTATTCAAAGCGCAATAGTCGACGCAGAAACGTATCTTTACGCACTTCTGGTGGACAAGTACCACCGGCGACGCGTAAGGACTAACGGATGGCTTCACGATTCCGTCGCGGATCATTTCGTGAAGATGATCTTCAATTATCCGTTTTTTCTCGTCGCTAACACGATACGCGCGTTGACTAACGGGAACATCGGTGGTAGTATGTATCTCGTGATAGACTAAGTTCGTTCGACCCGCTTTTTCCGAAAATAGTTTTGGAAATCTTAACAATAAAGTTTTTAAGTCTTCTTTCTGTTTAGGACTCAGTGTAGGTGACGCGACAGCTTTTTCAACGTCTTCTATAATCTGAGGGGTTGGAGTTTTCAACCCAGGGAGATTTCACACGAATGGAAACGTTGTTCCGTCAATCTGACACGTTTTTGTACCAAAGTCCAGAATAGCCCGATGTTTATAAAGGAAATTCTTTCCCAAAATAAAATCGTTTGGCAACGAGGGAACTACGTGAAATTCCTGCTTTAGTTTCAACTTTCCTAAGCGGGAGTCTATTCGCGCGCGTCCCTTCGTGAAGGTATAACGTCCATCGCCTAACACTATACACTGAGTCTCTTCTTCTTCCGAAAGTACTAAGTCTGGTTTCAAGGTTCTGACTAAATTGCGCCACTGATATAAGCTGATAAAACAACGCACATCCATAGAGCCAATTTCCATAGGGGGCTTTAGTTTCTTCGTGCGGCGGGAAGACGTTCCCCTTTTGGTCTTCCCGCTTTCGCGTTTCCCGAAGCGTGCTGCAGCGCGACTTCTTGTTTGCTCGGACAGGCGGTAGCATAATGCCCTAAGAATCCGCACTTATAGCATTCTACGCGACTTAAATCGTTTTGCTCTGACTGAGCTGATGTAGGTCTATTGGAAATTCTTGCGTTTGCTGTCGCAACCTTTGATGTCGCACCTCCCCCCGGCGGTTTTGTTAAAACCGCGGCGGTGGGAGAATTTCTTCTCCCACTGGATTTACGCGGGGTAGACTTTGCACTGTCTCTAGGATACAATGAGCTAGAGGGGGTCGCTCGTAAAATATCTTCGGTTACGCGGCCCTTCTCTATGAAACTGCGCATTGTCCTTATGCTATCGTGAAAGACATGGATACGTAATTCGGGGAGGATATTTCGCTTGCAAATACCGACCAGTTCAGAGTCAGTATACGGAACGCGTAGGTTCTGATTCATCGCGGTAATACTCGAGATGTACGCGTCAAAAGACACACCGCGGGTTGTATAAACTGCGCTATTTCAAGACGGAGGGATTCCTCCGCTCTACCCGAAAAGAAATAGTCTCTAAACGCGCCTTTTACTGTACGCCACGTTAGTGTCTGATTTGGCCTATTCAAGTCTCTAAACCAGATTAATGCACGACCCCTTAATATTTGGGGTAGAAGCGCGATAATGTCATCTCCCGTCATGCTGTGATAATCCGCGAATTCCGTCAAAAACCGAAGGAATTCCGGCGCGCTTTCACCTTCAACACCACCAAATATTAAGTGAGGGGGCGGTTTTGGCCTAGTTTTGGCAGCTGGTCTAGTGCCTACATTTGCTAACGTAGTTGCTAGAGTTTGAATAGTTTGTAGCCAAATATTTGACGCTGCACCTTGCGGTGGCGGCGGCGGAGGTGGGATTCCTCCAGCCGCTTGTCCTTGCGAAGGACTAGTACCGAGGCTTGGAGGGGGAGTGATCCCCCTCGGGGGAGTATGGGATCCTGGTAAATGCGCGTTAATCGCGGCGATTAAAGCATGCGGATCGGCAGGATTCATGACGCGACAGTTAATGAGTTCAAGCAATGGCACAAGTAAAGTTCACAAGTACGCGTTAAGTATAAATGGTAATGGTAGTCTTAACGGGTCCTGGCAAGCTCGCCACTTTATGTAACCGTAAAATTTAAAACTAGGAAAGGGGCCTAATTTCAGGGCGCATAAAGATAATTAATTAGAAACTAGCAATTAAGAAATTCCCAGGTCACCCGTTTAAAGGTCTTATTGACCATGACTTTATATTTACCAAGTAGTCCATCGTTGCAGGAAGAATAACGCAGATGTATATCAAAAATTACTTGAATTTATTTATATCAATAAACACGTCTGTTACAAAAATTGACTGCCCTTTAGCAGGCGGCGGCGGGGGTTTTTATCCCCGCCAACATTAGGTTTTTTAGCTTTTACTAAGAGCTAGTGGCGCTTAAGGCGCCACTTGTGAGAAAAATTGTAACTGAGAAAATAGAGGAAGCAGACGACTTCGGAGGAATGTGGAGGTCGTCGTTACAACTTTTAAAGTAAATAAAGCTTCATTTCGTTTTACGTTATTGTAGTATATTTCTATGAGTATTTTTTGGTTATAAAACAAACAAACATAAGTTTAATCAAAGTTTTCAATTAAGAAACTATTACTCTCTTGACTGCAATAGTTTTAAAATTTATATAATTAACATATTATTGTATAACATGGAAGAAGAAATATACCTATGAGTGTATATTAATTTGCCTGAAATCTGAAAAGGTTTTTGGCGAAAAGGGTGTAAATTCATTTACCTAAGAAGCGTAAACCATTCATCTAAGAAGCGTAAATCACTCATCTGAGGAGCGTAAATCCCTCATCCAAGGAGCGTAAATCACTGGCCTAAGGGGCGTAAATCACTCTCCCAAGAAGCGAAAATCACTCTCCCAAGGAGCGTAAATCATTCGCCTAAGTGGCGTAAATCACTCGCCTAAGGAGCGTAAATCACTTGCCCAAGGAGCGTAAATCACTCGCCCAAGGAGCGTAAATCACTCATCAAAGTGGCGTAAATCACTCATCCAAAGAACGTAAATCACTTATCTAAGTGGCGTAAGTCACTCTCCTAAGTGGCGTAAATCACTCGCCCAAGGAGCGTAAATAACTCGCCCAAGGAGCGTAAATCACTCGCCCAAGGAGCGTAAATCAGTTATCTAAGTGGCGTAAATCACTCATCCAAAGAACGTAAATCACTTATCTACGTGGCGTAAATCACTCTCCTAAGTGGCGTAATTCACTCGCCTAAGGAGCGTAAATCATTCGCCTAAGTGGCGTAAATAACTCGCCTAAGGAGCGTAAATCACTCGCCCAAGGAGCGTAAATCACTCGCCCGAGGAGCGTAAATCACTTGCCCGAGGAGCGTAAATCACTTGCCCGAGGAGCGTAAATCACTCAAAGTGGCGTAAATCACTCATCCCAAGAACGTAAATCACTTATCTAAGTGGCGTAAATCACTCGCTCAAGGAGCGTAAATCACTCGCCCAAGGAGCGTAAATCACTCGCTCAAGGAGCGTAAATCCCTCGCCCAAGGAGCGTAAATCACTCGCCCAAGGAGCGTAAATCACTCATCCAAGGAGCGTAAATCACTCATCCAAAGAACGTAAATCACTCATCCAAAGAACGTAAATCACTTATTTAAGTGGCGTAAATCACTCATTCAACGAACGTAAATCACTTATCTAAGTGGCGTAAATCACTCGCCCAAGGAGCGTAAATCACTCGCCCAAGAAGCGTAAATCACTCGCCCAAGGAGCGTAAATCACTCGCCCAAGGAGCGTAAATCACTCATCAAAGTGGTGTAAATCACTCATCCAAAGAACGTAAATCACTCATCCAAAGAACGTAAATCACTTATCTACGTGGCGTAAATCACTCTCCTAAGTGGCGTAAATCACTCGCCTAAGGAGCGTAAATCATTCGCCTAAGTGGCGTAAATCACTCGCTCAAGGAGCGTAAATCACTCGCCCAAGGAGCGTAAATCACTCGCCCAAGGAGCGTAAATCACTCATCCAAGGAGCGTAAATCACTCATCCAAAGAACGTAAATCACTCATCCAAAGAACGTAAATCACTTATCTAAGTGGCGTAAATCACTCGCCTAAGGAGCGTAAATCATTCGCCTAAGTGGCGTAAATCACTCGCCTAAGGAGCGTAAATCACTCGCCCAAGGAGCGTAAATCACTCGCCCAAGGAGCGTAAATCACTCATCCAAGGAGCGTAAATCACTCATCCAAGGAGCGTAAATAACTCATCCAAAGAACGTAAATCACGTATCCAAGTGGCGTAAATCTCTCGCCTAAGGAGCGTAAATCATTCGCCTAAGTGGCGTAAATCACTCGCCTAAGGAGCGTAAATCACTCGCCCAAGGAGCGTAAATCACTCGCCCAAGGAGCGTAAATCACTCGCCCAAGGAGCGTAAATCACTCGCCCAAGGAGCGTAAATCACTCGCCCAAGGAACGTAAATCGCTCATCCAAAGAACGTAAATCACTTATCTAAGTGGCGTAATTCACTCATCCAAAGAACGTTAATCACTTATCTAAGTGGCGTAAATCACTCTCCTAAGTGGCGTAAATCACTCGCCCAAGGAGCGTAAATCACTCGACCAAGGAGCGTAAATCATTCGCCTAAGTGGCGTAAATCACTCGCCCAAGGAGCGTAAATCACTTGCCCAAGGAGCGTAAATCACTCATCAAAGTGGTGTAAATCACTCATCCAAAGAACGTAAATCACTTATCTAAGTGGCGTAAATCACTCGCCCAAGGAGCGTAAATCACTCGCCCAAGGAGCGTAAATCACTCGCCCAAGGAGCGTAAATCACTCGCTCAAGGAGCGTAAATCACTCATCCAAAGAACGTAAATCACTTATCTAAGTGGCGTAAATCATTCGCCTAAGTGGCGTAAATCACTCGCCTAAGGAGCGTAAATCACTCGCCCAAGGAGCGTAAATCACTCACCCAAGGAGCGTAAATCACACGCCCAAGGAGCGTAAATCACTCGCCCAAGGAGCGTAAATCACTCGCCCAAGGAACGTAAATCACTCATCCAAAGAACGTAAATCATTTATCTAAGTGGCGTAATTCACTCGCCCAAGGAGCGTAAATCACTCGCCCAAGAAGCGTAAATCACTCGCCCAAGGAGCGTAAATCACTCGCCCAAGGAGCGTAAATCACTCATCAAAGTGGCGTAAATCACTCATCCAAAGAACGTAAATCACTTATCTAAGTGGCGTAAGTCACTCTCCTAAGTGGCGTAAATCACTCGCTCAAGGAGCGTAAATCACTCGCCCAAGGAGCGTAAATCACTCGCCCAAGGAGCATAAATCAGTTATCTAAGTGGCGTAAATCACTCATCCAAAGAACGTAAATCACTTATCTACGTGGCGTAAATCACTCTCCTAAGTGGCGTAAATCACTCGCCTAAGGAGCGTAAATCATTCGCCTAAGTGGCGTAAATAACTCGCCTAAGGAGCGTAAATCACTCGCCCAAGGAGCGTAAATCACTCAAAGTGGCGTAAATCACTCATCCCAAGAACGTAAATCACTTATCTAAGTGGCGTAAATCACTCGCTCAAGGAGCGTAAATCACTCGCCCAAGGAGCGTAAATCACTCGCCCAAGGAGCGTAAATCACTCGCTCAAGGAGCGTAAATCACTCGCCCAAGGAGCGTAAATCACTCGCCCAAGGAGCGTAAATCACTCATCCAAGGAGCGTAAATCACTCATCCAAAGAACGTAAATCACTTATCTAAGTGGCGTAAATCACTCGCCTAAGGAGCGTAAATCATTCGCCTAAGTGGCGTAAATCACTCGCCTAAGGAGCGTAAATCACTCGCCCAAGGAGCGTAAATCACTCGCCCAAGGAACGTAAATCACTCATCCAAAGAACGTAAATCACTTATCTAAGTGGCGTAATTCACTCATCCAAAAAACGTAAATCACTCGCCTAAGGAGCGTAAATCATTCGCCTAAGTGGCGTAAATCACTCGCCTAAGGAGCGTAAATCATTCGCCTAAGTGGCGTAAATCACTCGCCCAAGGAGCGTAAATCACTCGCCCAAGGAGCGTAAATCACTCGCCCAAGGAGCGTAAATCACTCGCCCAAGGAACGTAAATCACTCATCCAAAGAGCGTAAATCACTTATTTAAGTGGCGTAAATCACTCATCCAAAGAACGTAAATCACTTATCTAAGTGGCGTAAATCACTCTCCTAAGTGGCGTAAATTAGTCGACCAAGGAGCGTAAATCACTTGCCCAAGAAGCGTAAATCATTCGCCTAAGTGGCGTAAATAACTCGCCTAAGGAGCGTAAATCACTCGCCCAAGGAGCGTAAATCACTCAAAGTGGCGTAAATCACTCATCCCAAGAACGTAAATCACTTATCTAACTGGCGTAAATCACTCGCTCAAGGAGCGTAAATCACTCGCCCAAGGAGCGTAAATCACTCGCTCAAGGAGCGTAAATCACTCATCCAAAGAACGTAAATCACTTATCTAAGTGGCGTAAATCACTTATCTAAGTGGCGTAAATCACTCGCCTAAGGAGCGTAAATCATTCGCCTAAGTGGCGTAAATCACTCGCCTAAGGAGCGTAAATCACTCGCCCAAGGAGCGTAAATCACTCGCCCAAGGAGCGTAAATCACTCACCCAAGGAGCGTAAATCACTCGCCCAAGGAGCGTAAATCACTCGCCCAAGGAGCGTAAATCACTCATCCAAAGAACGTAAATCATTTATCTAAGTGGCGTAATTCAATCATCCAAAGAACGTAAATCACTCGCCTAAGGAGCGTAAATCATTCGCCTAAGTGGCGTAAATCACTCGCCTAAGGAGCGTAAATCACTCATCCAAAGAACGTAAATCACTTATTTAAGTGGCGTAAATCACTCATCCAAAGAACGTAAATCACTTATCTAAGTGGCGTAAATCACTCTCCTAAGTGGCGTAAATCACTCGCCCAAGGAGCGTAAATCTTTCGCCCAAGAAGCGTAAATCACTCGCCCAAGGAGCGTAAATCACTCGCCCAAGGAGCGTAAATCACTCATCAAAGTGGCGTAAATCACTCATCCAAAGAACGTAAATCACTTATCTAAGTGGCGTAAGTCACTCTCCTAAGTGGCGTAAATCACTCGCTCAAGGAGCGTAAATCACTCGCCCAAGGAGCGTAAATCACTCGCCCAAGGAGCGTAAATCAGTTATCTAAGTGGCGTAAATCACTCATCCAAAGAACGTAAATCACTTATCTACGTGGTGTAAATCACTCTCCTAAGTGGCGTAAATCACTCGCCTAAGGAGCGTAAATCACTCTCCTAAGTGGCGTAAATCACTCGCCCAAGGAGCGTAAATCACTCGCCCAAGGAGCGTAAATCACTCAAAGTGGCGTAAATCACTCATCCCAAGAACGTAAATCACTTATCTAAGTGGCGTAAATCACTCGCTCAAGGAGCGTAAATCACTCGCCCAAGGAGCGTAAATCACTCGCCCAAGGAGCGTAAATCACTCGCTCAAGGAGCGTAAATCACTCGCCCAAGGAGCGTAAATCACTCACCCAAGGAGCGTAAATCACTCATCCAAGGAGCGTAAATCACTCATCCAAAGAACGTAAATCACTTATCTAAGTGGCGTAAATCACTCGCCTAAGGAGCGTAAATCATTCGCCTAAGTGGCGTAAATCACTCGCCTAAGGAGCGCAAATCACTCGCCCAAGGAGCGTAAATCACTCGCCCAAGGAGCGTAAATCACTCGCCCAAGGAGCGTAAATCACTCGCCCAAGGAGCGTAAATCACTCGCCCAAGGAGCGTAAATCACTCGCCCAAGGAACGTAAATCACTCATCCAAAGAACGTAAATCACTTATCTAAGTGGCGTAATACACTCATCCAAAGAACGTAAATCACTCGCCTAAGGAGCGTAAATCATTCGCCTAAGTGGCGTAAATCACTCGCCTAAGGAGCGTAAATCATTCGCCTAAGTGGCGTAAATCACTCGCCCAAGGAGCGTAAATCACTCGCCCAAGGAGCGTAAATCACTCGCCCAAGGAACGTAAATCACTCATCCAAAGAGCGTAAATCACTTATTTAAGTGGCGTAAATCACTCATCCAAAGAACGTAAATCACTTATCTAAGTGGCGTAAATCACTCTCCTAAGTGGCGTAAATTAGTCGACCAAGGAGCGTAAATCACTCGCCCAAGAAGCGTAAATCATTCGCCTAAGTGGCGTAAATAACTCGCCTAAGGAGCGTAAATCACTCGCCCAAGGAGCGTAAATCACTCAAAGTGGCGTAAATCACTCATCCCAAGAACGTAAATCACTTATCTAAGTGGCGTAAATCACTCGCTCAAGGAGCGTAAATCACTCGCCCAAGGAGCGTAAATCACTCGCCCAAGGAGCGTAAATCACTCGCCTAAGTGGCGTAAATCACTCGCCTAAGGAGCGCAAATCACTCGCCCAAGGAGCGTAAATCACTCGCCCAAGGAGCGTAAATCTTTCGCCCAAGGAGCGTAAATCACTCGCCCAAGGAGCGTAAATCACTCGCCCAAGGAGCGTAAATCACTCGCCCAAGGAACGTAAATCACTCATCCAAAGAACGTAAATCACTTATCTAAGTGGCGTAATACACTCATCCAAAGAACGTAAATCACTCGCCTAAGGAGCGTAAATCATTCGCCTAAGTGGCGTAAATCACTCGCCTAAGGAGCGTAAATCATTCGCCTAAGTGGCGTAAATCACTCGCCTAAGGAGCGTAAATCATTCGCCTAAGTGGCGTAAATCACTCGCCCAAGGAGCGTAAATCACTCGCCCAAGGAGCGTAAATCACTCGCCCAAGGAACGTAAATCACTCATCCAAAGAGCGTAAATCACTTATTTAAGTGGCGTAAATCACTCATCCAAAGAACGTAAATCACTTATCTAAGTGGCGTAAATCACTCTCCTAAGTGGCGTAAATTAGTCGACCAATGAGCGTAAATCACTCGCCCAAGAAGCGTAAATCATTCGCCTAAGTGGCGTAAATAACTCGCCTAAGGAGCGTAAATCACTCGCCCAAGGAGCGTAAATCACTCAAAGTGGCGTAAATCACTCATCCCAAGAACGTAAATCACTTATCTAAGTGGCGTAAATCACTCGCTCAAGGAGCGTAAATCACTCGCCCAAGGAGCGTAAATCACTCGCCCAAGGAGCGTAAATCACTCATCCAAGGAGCGTAAATCACTCATCCAAAGAACGTAAATCACTTATCTAAGTGGCGTAAATCACTCGCCTAAGGAGCGTAAATCATTCGCCTAAGTGGCGTAAATCACTCGCCTAAGGAGCGTAAATCACTCGCCTAAGGAGCGTAAATCACTCGCCTAAGGAGCGTAAATCACTCGCCCAAGGAGCGTAAATCACTCGCCCAAGGAGCGTAAATCACTCGCCCAAGGAGCGTAAATCACTCGCCCAAGGAGCGTAAATCACTCGCCCAAGGAGCGTAAATCACTCGCCCAAGGAGCGTAAATCACTCGCCCAAGGAGCGTAAATCACTCGCCCAAGGAGCGTAAATCACTCGCCCAAGGAGCGTAAATCACTCGCCCAAGGAGCGTAAATCACTCGCCCAAGGAGCGTAAATCACTCGCCCAAGGAGCGTAAATCACTCATCCAAGGAGCGTAAATCACTCATCCAAAGAACGTAAATCACTTATCTAAGTGGCGTAAATCACTCGCCTAAGGAGCGTAAATCATTCGCCTAAGTGGCGTAAATCACTCGCCTAAGGAGCGTAAATCACTCGCCCAAGGAGCGTAAATCACTCGCCCAAGGAGCGTAAATCACTCGCCCAAGGAGCGTAAATCACTCGCCCAAGGAGCGTAAATCACTCGCCCAAGGAGCGTAAATCACTCGCCCAAGGAATGTAAATCACTCATCCAAAGAACGTAAATCACTTATCTAAGTGGCGTAATTCACTCATCCAAAGAACGTAAATCACTCGCCCAAGGAGCGTAAATCACTCGCCCAAGGAATGTAAATCACTCATCCAAAGAACGTAAATCACTTATCTAAGTGGCGTAATTCACTCATCCAAAGAACGTAAATCACTCGCCTAAGGAGCGTAAATCACTCATCCAAAGAACGTAAATCATTTATCTAAGTGGCGTAATTCACTCGCCCAAGGAGCGTAAATCACTCGCCCAAGAAGCGTAAATCACTCGCCCAAGGAGCGTAAATCACTCGCCCAAGGAGCGTAAATCACTCATCAAAGTGGCGTAAATCACTCATCCAAAGAACGTAAATCACTTATCTAAGTGGCGTAAGTCACTCTCCTAAGTGGCGTAAATCACTCGCTCAAGGAGCGTAAATCACTCGCCCAAGGAGCGTAAATCACTCGCCCAAGGAGCATAAATCAGTTATCTAAGTGGCGTAAATCACTCATCCAAAGAACGTAAATCACTTATCTACGTGGCGTAAATCACTCTCCTAAGTGGCGTAAATCACTCGCCTAAGGAGCGTAAATCATTCGCCTAAGTGGCGTAAATAACTCGCCTAAGGAGCGTAAATCACTCGCCCAAGGAGCGTAAATCACTCAAAGTGGCGTAAATCACTCATCCCAAGAACGTAAATCACTTATCTAAGTGGCGTAAATCACTCGCTCAAGGAGCGTAAATCACTCGCCCAAGGAGCGTAAATCACTCGCCCAAGGAGCGTAAATCACTCGCTCAAGGAGCGTAAATCACTCGCCCAAGGAGCGTAAATCACTCGCCCAAGGAGCGTAAATCACTCATCCAAGGAGCGTAAATCACTCATCCAAAGAACGTAAATCACTTATCTAAGTGGCGTAAATCACTCGCCTAAGGAGCGTAAATCATTCGCCTAAGTGGCGTAAATCACTCGCCTAAGGAGCGTAAATCACTCGCCCAAGGAGCGTAAATCACTCGCCCAAGGAACGTAAATCACTCATCCAAAGAACGTAAATCACTTATCTAAGTGGCGTAATTCACTCATCCAAAAAACGTAAATCACTCGCCTAAGGAGCGTAAATCATTCGCCTAAGTGGCGTAAATCACTCGCCTAAGGAGCGTAAATCATTCGCCTAAGTGGCGTAAATCACTCGCCCAAGGAGCGTAAATCACTCGCCCAAGGAGCGTAAATCACTCGCCCAAGGAGCGTAAATCACTCGCCCAAGGAACGTAAATCACTCATCCAAAGAGCGTAAATCACTTATTTAAGTGGCGTAAATCACTCATCCAAAGAACGTAAATCACTTATCTAAGTGGCGTAAATCACTCTCCTAAGTGGCGTAAATTAGTCGACCAAGGAGCGTAAATCACTTGCCCAAGAAGCGTAAATCATTCGCCTAAGTGGCGTAAATAACTCGCCTAAGGAGCGTAAATCACTCGCCCAAGGAGCGTAAATCACTCAAAGTGGCGTAAATCACTCATCCCAAGAACGTAAATCACTTATCTAACTGGCGTAAATCACTCGCTCAAGGAGCGTAAATCACTCGCCCAAGGAGCGTAAATCACTCGCTCAAGGAGCGTAAATCACTCATCCAAAGAACGTAAATCACTTATCTAAGTGGCGTAAATCACTTATCTAAGTGGCGTAAATCACTCGCCTAAGGAGCGTAAATCATTCGCCTAAGTGGCGTAAATCACTCGCCTAAGGAGCGTAAATCACTCGCCCAAGGAGCGTAAATCACTCGCCCAAGGAGCGTAAATCACTCACCCAAGGAGCGTAAATCACTCGCCCAAGGAGCGTAAATCACTCGCCCAAGGAGCGTAAATCACTCATCCAAAGAACGTAAATCATTTATCTAAGTGGCGTAATTCAATCATCCAAAGAACGTAAATCACTCGCCTAAGGAGCGTAAATCATTCGCCTAAGTGGCGTAAATCACTCGCCTAAGGAGCGTAAATCACTCATCCAAAGAACGTAAATCACTTATTTAAGTGGCGTAAATCACTCATCCAAAGAACGTAAATCACTTATCTAAGTGGCGTAAATCACTCTCCTAAGTGGCGTAAATCACTCGCCCAAGGAGCGTAAATCTTTCGCCCAAGAAGCGTAAATCACTCGCCCAAGGAGCGTAAATCACTCGCCCAAGGAGCGTAAATCACTCATCAAAGTGGCGTAAATCACTCATCCAAAGAACGTAAATCACTTATCTAAGTGGCGTAAGTCACTCTCCTAAGTGGCGTAAATCACTCGCTCAAGGAGCGTAAATCACTCGCCCAAGGAGCGTAAATCACTCGCCCAAGGAGCGTAAATCAGTTATCTAAGTGGCGTAAATCACTCATCCAAAGAACGTAAATCACTTATCTACGTGGTGTAAATCACTCTCCTAAGTGGCGTAAATCACTCGCCTAAGGAGCGTAAATCACTCTCCTAAGTGGCGTAAATCACTCGCCCAAGGAGCGTAAATCACTCGCCCAAGGAGCGTAAATCACTCAAAGTGGCGTAAATCACTCATCCCAAGAACGTAAATCACTTATCTAAGTGGCGTAAATCACTCGCTCAAGGAGCGTAAATCACTCGCCCAAGGAGCGTAAATCACTCGCCCAAGGAGCGTAAATCACTCGCTCAAGGAGCGTAAATCACTCGCCCAAGGAGCGTAAATCACTCACCCAAGGAGCGTAAATCACTCATCCAAGGAGCGTAAATCACTCATCCAAAGAACGTAAATCACTTATCTAAGTGGCGTAAATCACTCGCCTAAGGAGCGTAAATCATTCGCCTAAGTGGCGTAAATCACTCGCCTAAGGAGCGCAAATCACTCGCCCAAGGAGCGTAAATCACTCGCCCAAGGAGCGTAAATCACTCGCCCAAGGAGCGTAAATCACTCGCCCAAGGAGCGTAAATCACTCGCCCAAGGAGCGTAAATCACTCGCCCAAGGAACGTAAATCACTCATCCAAAGAACGTAAATCACTTATCTAAGTGGCGTAATACACTCATCCAAAGAACGTAAATCACTCGCCTAAGGAGCGTAAATCATTCGCCTAAGTGGCGTAAATCACTCGCCTAAGGAGCGTAAATCATTCGCCTAAGTGGCGTAAATCACTCGCCCAAGGAGCGTAAATCACTCGCCCAAGGAGCGTAAATCACTCGCCCAAGGAACGTAAATCACTCATCCAAAGAGCGTAAATCACTTATTTAAGTGGCGTAAATCACTCATCCAAAGAACGTAAATCACTTATCTAAGTGGCGTAAATCACTCTCCTAAGTGGCGTAAATTAGTCGACCAAGGAGCGTAAATCACTCGCCCAAGAAGCGTAAATCATTCGCCTAAGTGGCGTAAATAACTCGCCTAAGGAGCGTAAATCACTCGCCCAAGGAGCGTAAATCACTCAAAGTGGCGTAAATCACTCTTCCCAAGAACGTAAATCACTTATCTAAGTGGCGTAAATCACTCGCTCAAGGAGCGTAAATCACTCGCCCAAGGAGCGTAAATCACTCGCCCAAGGAGCGTAAATCACTCGCCTAAGTGGCGTAAATCACTCGCCTAAGGAGCGCAAATCACTCGCCCAAGGAGCGTAAATCACTCGCCCAAGGAGCGTAAATCTTTCGCCCAAGGAGCGTAAATCACTCGCCCAAGGAGCGTAAATCACTCGCCCAAGGAGCGTAAATCACTCGCCCAAGGAACGTAAATCACTCATCCAAAGAACGTAAATCACTTATCTAAGTGGCGTAATACACTCATCCAAAGAACGTAAATCACTCGCCTAAGGAGCGTAAATCATTCGCCTAAGTGGCGTAAATCACTCGCCTAAGGAGCGTAAATCATTCGCCTAAGTGGCGTAAATCACTCGCCTAAGGAGCGTAAATCATTCGCCTAAGTGGCGTAAATCACTCGCCCAAGGAGCGTAAATCACTCGCCCAAGGAGCGTAAATCACTCGCCCAAGGAACGTAAATCACTCATCCAAAGAGCGTAAATCACTTATTTAAGTGGCGTAAATCACTCATCCAAAGAACGTAAATCACTTATCTAAGTGGCGTAAATCACTCTCCTAAGTGGCGTAAATTAGTCGACCAATGAGCGTAAATCACTCGCCCAAGAAGCGTAAATCATTCGCCTAAGTGGCGTAAATAACTCGCCTAAGGAGCGTAAATCACTCGCCCAAGGAGCGTAAATCACTCAAAGTGGCGTAAATCACTCATCCCAAGAACGTAAATCACTTATCTAAGTGGCGTAAATCACTCGCTCAAGGAGCGTAAATCACTCGCCCAAGGAGCGTAAATCACTCGCCCAAGGAGCGTAAATCACTCATCCAAGGAGCGTAAATCACTCATCCAAAGAACGTAAATCACTTATCTAAGTGGCGTAAATCACTCGCCTAAGGAGCGTAAATCATTCGCCTAAGTGGCGTAAATCACTCGCCTAAGGAGCGTAAATCACTCGCCTAAGGAGCGTAAATCACTCGCCCAAGGAGCGTAAATCACTCGCCCAAGGAGCGTAAATCACTCGCCCAAGGAGCGTAAATCACTCGCCCAAGGAGCGTAAATCACTCGCCCAAGGAGCGTAAATCACTCGCCCAAGGAGCGTAAATCACTCGCCCAAGGAGCGTAAATCACTCGCCCAAGGAGCGTAAATCACTCGCCCAAGGAGCGTAAATCACTCGCCCAAGGAGCGTAAATCACTCGCCCAAGGAGCGTAAATCACTCGCCCAAGGAGCGTAAATCACTCATCCAAGGAGCGTAAATCACTCATCCAAAGAACGTAAATCACTTATCTAAGTGGCGTAAATCACTCGCCTAAGGAGCGTAAATCATTCGCCTAAGTGGCGTAAATCACTCGCCTAAGGAGCGTAAATCACTCGCCCAAGGAGCGTAAATCACTCGCCCAAGGAGCGTAAATCACTCGCCCAAGGAGCGTAAATCACTCGCCCAAGGAATGTAAATCACTCATCCAAAGAACGTAAATCACTTATCTAAGTGGCGTAATTCACTCATCCAAAGAACGTAAATCACTCGCCCAAGGAGCGTAAATCACTCGCCCAAGGAATGTAAATCACTCATCCAAAGAACGTAAATCACTTATCTAAGTGGCGTAATTCACTCATCCAAAGAACGTAAATCACTCGCCTAAGGAGCGTAAATCATTCGCCTAAGTGGCGTAAATCACTCGCCTAAGGAGCGTAAATCATTCGCCTAAGTGGCGTAAATCACTCGCCCAAGGAGCGTAAATCACTCGCCCAAGGAGCGTAAATCACTCGCCCAAGGAGCGTAAATCACTCGCCCAAGGAACGTAAATCACTCATCCAAAGAGCGTAAATCACTTATTTAAGTGGCGTAAATCACTCATCCAAAGAACGTAAATCACTTATCTAAGTGGCGTAAATCACTCTCCTAAGTGGCGTAAATTAGTCGCCCAAGGAGCGTAAATCACTCGCCCAAGAAGCGTAAATCACTCGCCCAAGGAGCGTAAATCACTTATCTAAGTGGCGTAAATCAGTTATCAAAGTGGCGTAAATCACTCATCCAAAGAACGTAAATCACTTATCTAAGTGGCGTAAATCACTCTCCTAAGTGGCGTAAATCACTCTCCTAAGTGGCGTAAATCACTCGCCTAAGTGGCGTAAATCACTCGCCTAAGTGGCGTAAATCACTCGCCTAAGTGGCGTAAATCACTCGCCTAAGTGGCGTAAATCACTCGCCGAAGGAGCGTAAATCACTCGCCTAAGGAGCGTAAATCACTAGCCTAAGGGGCGTAAATCACTCGCGTAAGGGGCGTAAATCACTCACCTAAAAGGCGTACATCACTCACCTAAAAGGCGTAATCACTTCAATTACCCAAGGTTGTAAGTCAATTACATAAAGGGCGTAAATCAGTTACCTGAGGTAACGTAAAAGGTGTACTATAACGCCAAAAATGTGCCTAGTAAAGAAATTATTGGGTGTAAAAAACACCTTTATGGCTTTAAAATGGGGTTATATGTGTGTGTAGGCACACGAAAAAAGGGTGTCCGATCTTGGAAAAAGAGAAATTTCTTATGAATGTGTTACCATATACCCTTAAAAAGAGTGTATTGCACTCGCATGAGCCTAATCAATATTTTAAGGGTGTATTTGAGTCTTGCACTAAAGGATTCCGAAACTCTGGCTCTTTAGGATGAAACCGATATAGAATCCAAAAAATTAAGGGTCATACTTTGGATAATCGTAGCGTAGATAAAACAGATAACCCTATATCAACGTATCGCTCGGTGGTAGTGATCAATATGGAAAAAAAAATTACTGATTCAGATGATCGTCCACATTAATCAAATACATTACATTTTTAATTACGAATAATTTGGCCCATTCGCGATCTTTGTATTGGACATATGCATCAGTAAATAATTCTCCTTTTGTATTGTATATATTTGAAATTTTGATAGAATGTGCTCGATCTCGTGATTTGTAACCAAATTTTTTCATTGCACAATAAGCCGCTTAAACATTCATTCATAATTACTCAAATATAGAAAATAGCAGACATGATCCTGGAGTTAAATTATCGGATCATGAAAGGCTTAATACTTTGATAATTTTAGAAATTTGGGAAAAAACCACTATAGCCTACTTCCATTTCATTGCTAATAACAATTGCGCTTTACTAGAATTATTTAATGGCGTATTTTCTAACGGAACTACCACTCCACGAGACGCGCCTCTAGATGCTTTAAATTGGTCTAAATCATCATTTAGTATTGTAAGGAGCGAGTACTTATTTACGGGTGATTGAATAAAGATTTTTGCAACAGACAGACTGATAATATCACCAAAAAGTTTTATCTTAAAGATTTAGTTTAGACAGCATTTTTGCTTTTTCACGCCATCTATTGATGCATGAAAAAGTCATGCATTTATACGGAACATTTACTACCCGCACTTTTCTCTCTTTTTAGCGCGTTCCCTCTTTTTCCCCATTATAGCGTATTATATAGCTGGTTGCCTCTTCTACGCCCTCTCCCCGCCCATTTTCGGGAACTTGAAAATAATCACATTCGTAAATAATGGTCAGATGGATCTGGGTAGCTAAACCTAAATTTATTTTATTTCATAAATTTTGAAATCTGCAAGGAGTCTCTAACTCTAACGCTATCGATCAGAAAACCTATTTGCTAGCACTGAGTTTCGGATACTTACACAGTTAGAGTACTTTTAAAATAAGTGGCGCCAAAACTTGCAAAAGAGAGAAATTCAATAATCGCCCACTGCCAAGTTAATATGACGTTCAGTCAGCCTCAAAAACACGTTCTAAGCTTCAAGTTCTTTTCTTTATACCTTTTCAGTCTTTTATGTAGAAAGAAACGAATGAGCAGTCAAAGTTCACCATGAGTTAACCAATGATATCGTGTCATCACAACTAATCTGCTTGTTAAGCGAGCGGTCCAAGCTCAAGAGTGAGATTAATAATAACTTAGTAAATAATGATGTAGTTCAACTAAGTTTAAAATTAACCGTATGAGGAAGTTACCATAGTTTAATGAATATTACTCTGTAATTTATTAAAGATTAAACTAAACCTATCTTCACGAGTGAGATTAATGATAACTTTAAAAATAATGACGTTTCAAGTAAGTTAATTGAGGAATTTACTCTTGTTAAATTAATTTAATACTGTAATTCAATTAATATTATATTTTAGTTTATGATAACTTGACAAATAATGATGTAGTTAAAATACGTTTAAAAAACAAATTTAGAAATTTATTATAGTTTAATTAATATGATAAAGTAATAAAATTAAGATAACTTATTGTAGAATAAGTGTAAAATGAAGCTCATGAGTAAGTTACTGTAGATAATGATGTAGTTTAATTTTGTTTAAAACTAACTGATTGTGGAAGTTACTAAAGTTTAATTTATATTATTCTGTAATTTAACTCAGAATTAAATTAACCCATCTTCACGAGTCAGATCAATGATAAATATAAATAATAATGTTTCGAGTAAGTTAGTTGATAAGAATGCGTATTGTATCCGTGATGTTTTTATATTGAAGCGTTTAAATGGGTTGGGCACTAAGGGCCTAATCACTCAAACATTCTGTATGTCTGTTTTGGGCTACGTCCGGTTTACGGGTAATAATTTTATCACTGTGAAACCTAGCGCATCGAGGGGCTATTATTAAGGGTTACATTGGATTACAGTTACATGTAATGATTTTTGGAATGGTGATGGACAATTCACTCAAGTTTTCTGTAAGTACGAAACAGTACGATGTGGCTACTATTACGAGCACTGCCTTTGGGCCATCTTGTTAAATACAACTTTCAGGGCTTTAGAAACCGAAAGACAACATTTTGAACTTTACCAAAAGTATTGAAATAAATTAAAAATTTGAATAATAAATTAGTTTAAATGTAATTAAAACCATGGTGACTAAATGCAATATTTTTAATCTTCAAATTGAAGCAAATTTTTTGATAAGTGCGTAATTATATTTTATGTAGTGTTTAATCGATAAAACCAAAATTGGATGAGGGGAAAGTATGAAAATGGCCAAAAGTCGCGAGGCATCAGATTTTCGCCGTTGTTGGCCGTTGAATCGGCGTAGCTTTATCAGGCTTATTCACTCCCTAAAAGTAGGTCTTGTGTTAATGCTCAGTTACGCGGTTACCGTCATCTGCTATTGTGTATGGTAGAGCTTCCTCGAATGTGTTTTAAATCTGGACAGAGTTGGTAACTTTGATGTTCGCACTTTTTAACACGGTCTCTATGGCCATTTTCATACTTTTCCTCTCATCCACCTTTGATAAAACCTTTTGTACAGTCGGATTTAATAAAATATTTTAATAAGTTAAGAAATCAAACTGTGGAAAATTGTCTCCATTTCTCACTATAGTAGAGGAAATCATGCAAAATTTGCTCGTGTGAACGGAATTTAATTTTTTATAATAACACAGAAAATAACACTGAATACATTTCTGGAACCCCTAGAAGGAGAAGGATGGTCTCTTTCATTTCAGGCGGGGGTTTATGTTTCAGAATATGGTTTTAGATTTTGAGTAATGCGTGATTTCCTCTTACTGCAATATACGTTATGATTATCCAACCTACGATTGATTTGTGAGCTCGCGAATTTTGAAAATAACGTGAAACTATATTGATAGCAAACCCAAGTTTATTATTTTACGCGTTCTATAGGACTTTGGGTAGACTAGTGAGAAAATAAAAACTTAATCTTATCCAAATCTTCTCTTATTTTTACGAAAGGAAACTACTCATCGCAACCAAATGCTAATTTTCACATCGAAGCTATCAGCGTATTCGGTAATATTCGCCTTTGAAGATGGGCATTCAATGTTAAAAGATGGCGACGATTCCGAGATTTATTGGAGCTCTTGAAGGCCTTACCCCCAGATTTGTATAAATCTTGGCGCAAAGCTATCTCAGTACATGCTTATAATATCCTGAAAATTTGGTTTTGTAGGAACTAGTGGTATTGATGTAACAGATGGATAAAGAATATGACGTTTCCTTAAATGAATAGACTAATTATAGACAACAACACCTGATAGGGTGCTCCACTAAAAGAGTGGCTGCAACGTTGGAAACATCGCTACAAAGGAATCTCAGGAAGTGTTTTTCAATACCAAAAATCCCCGTGTTGAATGAAAATATTTCTTGTTAGTTGTTTTGCTTTCAATGAATATGATAAAAAAATACAACTGTTTGGGAAAACGTCGACCTTCTTAGGCTTACCCCCTCTCACAACCCTTACACAATTCACTATTCAAACAAACCTCTTTTTCATCGGCAGTTTAGTAGTAGCCGGACCGTAAACATGTAGGAGGGAAAAATTCTCTCTTGTTTTGATAATGTTACAAGATATTTTCGAGTGTGTTTTAACGAATCGTTAATTCTGTTTCCCACTGGCTGCTAGCAATTTATCACCCTCAAGTACTATTTAGGGAGACCAATTAATGCATTATTAATGAAACTTGCATTCTCTCTGATAAAGCTGCTCCGTGAAAATGCATATAGAAAAGCAACACTGTCATACCTTTGTGGGCATACAATACAATACCTTTTGTCCAGTTTATTGCAGAAACGTACTAATCAATGTATATTATTTAGTTTTTTTTTAAATGAAGAGACAAGAATTTTACGAACTTGCTGCTCGAGATCGTAGTATACATTTGAGATACAAGACGATTATCATCCACAACAACCATAAAATTTCTATATAACCACGATAATGATTCTGATCGTTAAAAGAGCGAACATTGGGGAAACTACCGAATGCAAACACTGGTGTCTACCATTATATGATGAAACAACGATTAACGGTGGTTCCTAGCTAACATACATATAATTCACTCTACTGTTTTCTTAAATTTTCCCGATATTATTAGGTACACAAAGATAAGCTACTTTCAGATTTCAGCCGTTATTTTTAATTGTTTGCTATCGAAACTTACGGTTTAAAAATGTTCGAACAACTCGTTCCTCACGAAGGCTTACCTACTTTAATGGACGTTTTATGCACTAGTTTACATTAATGGAAAATTTCCACAAACATGTTTTTTATTTTACCTTATACATAAGCAGATAATAAAAATAAGTGGGACAGTACACATTATATCCATACTCCATCGCAATGAATGTCTGTTTTATGACTGACAAGACGAAAATGGACTGATCTAGGACTATCTACCTTGTTTTTAGGTCCTATTAATACTTGGAATTTACAAGCGTAATCAAATGGTTCACGAGACTTTATTACGAGACTTTATTTTCTACCAATGATATTAACCCTTATGGATATAGTACACAACTAAAATGCCAGAGTTGACTCGCTTTGCAGACAATCGCGCTTAAGTTTAACACGTATTGAACATGATAAGTATAAAGAAAACCGGTAAAAATAAATCAAATTCTATTTTGCGTCCTGTAAGTAAAGACAATTTTAGTAAAGACTGTAAAAATGATGTTCCAAAATGAAGTGAATCTCGATCAAATGAAAATGAGCCTAGTCTTAATGTGATAGTTAGCCTTCAGAGTGGGGAGAGTACGACCCAAGATGCTTTAGAGAAGATGCTTGCGTTACAGTATATCGTTGAACACTGTTAAAAAAAGGCGTTCACAACCCGTTCAATATAGATAGTCGCGTTGGAGATTGAACAAAACTCTTAATTTCTTCAGTGCACTCTATGGTTTGTTTATTGACTATGAGCTCGTTCAAAACCAGAAAATTGCGTCAAAGACTATAGTCGTGCTAATTGCTCGTTCAATATAGAACCAAAAACATAAATGACGTCATATACTAGAATCCCTCTAAGTATGTCGTTCAATTTAGAACGAAAACAATAAATGACCCACCTGAGAAGAAATATTGAACCTTCTGAGTCCAATTCAATCGGAAAATATAGGTCAAGGTAAATTACTTGGCTTTCAAAGATAAGAAAACGAAATTCATAAAATCATCGCGCAAAGAATTTCCCAAAGGAAATGGAGATCTCTTTTCGGTCAGCACATCCGCGCATTCTTCCGGCTGAACGTAACATAATAAACAACCATAACAATTAGTTAATTACTAGTCGCGACAATTTAGAAGTTAAATAGGTCACAAGAAATGATGATACCCTGTTATACAAATTAAAAAATAAGATTTTTAGATATTTGAACTTACAAAATTGCAGGTAATTCTAAGTTTGTCCTCCATGACCTCTTAATAGAAAATGTTTGCCCGACTATTCGATTCTCGGCACTCGAATTGAAGCGAGTGTTATTGTGAAGGGAGAGATGATACTTTATGATTAATAAAGTATCGATTTCTTGGTAAAGAAACGCGAATTTCGCGTTAAATTTCTGATCGACAAAACATTAATCTCGTTTCCTCCGACACCAATTAACGAAATAGAGCCGGTAGGAAAGGTGAAGCGTTCCTAAACTAGATTGCCGATACCTTTATCTGTATTCAGCAGATTAGGCCACTCTAATAAAATAGCAATTTTCTCAATGCGGAAATATATTGTCCTATATATATATACACACAACAAATACTATGTTCCATTTAGAATATAGGAAAGTCCATTGGTAAACAAGCTAATGGATACCTTTCATTTGAACATAGTTAACGTTTTTTCCAATCTCCAGCACGCTATTATGTGCCAAAAGCTACTTTCTCTGTACATTAATTGAGTATAGAGTAACCTTCCACGCGTACCGTATTATGTACTTACCGTACAAAAGTGTTATTGAACTTTAGAGTAAATTAAAAGCAACACGAATGGTGATTAGTGCATGGTCAAGGGCAGCTTTTCATTCACACAGAGAATGACGTTCAGTTCATAACCAGGAGATTTTAGATGAAGGCATTATTGAAAGCGAGCATTGAAGCAAATTCCGCCTGAGTTTAAGAACTTACTGAATTTCGAAGGTTAAGCGACGCGATTCATTACTTTGTTTATCGATATTTAAAATTTAAGACCTCCTTCCGGACTTTTATCTACCGAATCTAAAGTACAATTAAGCCATGTTCACACTTGTTGGGATAAATGGTTCCAAGTGATTAAAAACGTTTCCAAAGTTAAGTTTTCAAAAAACTGAAACTGGAGCAACGGATTACGAACGCGGTTTCCTGAACTAAGCAACTTAATGCTGGTTTGGAGGCTTGTTTCTAGTTTTCAGGGATAATAGACTTGTATTAATGGTATTTTCACGAAAGATCCGACAATTACACGAAATCTTTGAAGAAATTACGAAATCAAAGAGAAAATTCCAAAATCTTTCGCAAAATTGTGTACCCAAGAAGCAATCATGAAATCTTTGGCAAAATTGCGAAATAAAATAAGAAATCTTTGGCTAAATCGTGAAATCAAAGAAGAAATCCCGAAATCTTTGTCGAAATCACGAAATAAATGAAGAAATCCCGAAAGTGTTGGCAAAATCGCGAAATTAATGAAGAAATCGTGAAATCACAAAATCTTTGGTGAAATCATGAAATCTTTTTCGAAATCATGAAATCTTTCTCGAAATCATGAAATATTTTTGGAAATCATGAAATCTTTGGCAATCACGAAATACCGTACGTTTTTTTGGGAATTTTGGACCCCTCGTATTTTCACCGGCCTTAGCACTGAGCCCAAACGAAACCATATAGTAGGCAGCACTTAAAGAAGCATTTTCAAGTGTGAACCGAGGTTGTTAAAATTGTTCCAGGCTGTTAATGAATAGAGTTTTAAAACAAGTTGAGCCAACCAGTTCCGGAATGACTCCAGTGAAAGTAAACACAAAGATGAAGTTTTTTATCTCTTGCTACGAATTAAATAACCATGTTAGGGGAAAAGCATTCTATCGCTAATTATCAAGAACGACCCCGAAAATTGTTAAGTAGTATCGCACTTAAAAGGAGGCGTTATGCTTATAAAACACAAACTGCGATAAAGGCTATTTTAAGAATTTCAATATTACTTAAAAGATAGCAATATGAAATCGCAATATGAATGGAAAATTACTCTATTTGATTTCGTTTTTGGAGTCACAGTAATTCTGATGGGGCGCTTAAAGTACACAATTCAATTTATTTGCAACAAATTTGCAATTCCCTCTTTCCCCCAACCGTTACGGTAGCAACGGTGAATCATTTTTTCCCCATTCTTCGTTTATTTTGACACTATTACATTCGAGAAACTTCTAGATTCAAAGGTTTTTGGAATAACGTGTGATAGTGCAGTGATACTCAAAAGGGACTATTGTGGAAAGGGGGAAGAAAAAATGCGAATCACACACCTCATTCAGTTACATGCACTCTTCGTCTCACAAACCTTGCGAAAATGGTCGCGCCACGTGACGATTGATAGAGGGGATAGCGTGGATATTAGGAAATTATTACCTCTCAGAGTGACGTATGTCACGGAGAGGTTCTAATTTCAACGTGTCTGTCTGTCTGTCTGTCAGGCTGTTGCTATTGGCTTACACCCCAGAGGACCGCGTTCACAGTTTCCGGAAAATTCAAAACTTGAATCTATCCACAAATCAACTGGCCACTATTTCTTTATCTGACAAGTCAATTGTCTATAGTGCAGTGATACTCAAAAGGGACTATTGTGGAAAGGGGGATGGAAAAATGCGAATCACACACCTCATTCAGTTACAGGCACTCTTCGTCTCACAAACCTTGCGAAAATGGTCGCGCCACGTGACGATTGATTGAGGGGATAGCGTGGACATTAGGAAATTATTACCTCTCCGAGTGACGTATGTCACGGAGAGGTTCTAATTTCAACGTGTCTGTCTGTCAGACTGTTGTTATTGGCTTAGACCCCAGGGGACCGCGTTCGCAGTTTCCGAATCGAAGCTAATGTGTTCGCTATTTCCGGACCACATTCACAGTTCCCTGAAAATTCAAAACTTGAATCTATCCACAAATCAACTGGCCACTATTTCTTAATCTGACAAGTCAATTGTCTATTCCACATGAATACCAATCTGTACTTATTGGCTTCAAACACCATCTTCTGGACTATGTCCATTCCACATGGACACAAATCTGTACACACTGGCTTCTTGCACCACCATTTTCTGGTCTTTGTTTTTGTCCATCCCACATGGACACCAGTCTGTACACCTGGCTTCTAACAATCTTCTGATCTTTGAATTTGTCCATCAAACATGGACACCAGTCTGCACACCTGGCTTCTACTCCATCATCATCTTGAAGGTTAAGACATAAGCGGCGATCGGCCACGGTTACTAGAAACGTCCGGCCTCCCAATGGCGGGGCTTCCACCAAAGGTTCACGCAATTGCGCTGTTCTTGTCCATAGCTGCGATTCGAAACCCTCATATACTATCTATTTGAGTAAGGCGAAACAAAAGTCGTATCCTTCAATTCAAACGTCAATATTAGTCAAGTCTCTCAAGAATGTTTAATTGTTCTTTTTAAAAAGGATGTGAAGGTCCATCCACACTACAGATATTTCGCACGCCTCGCACGCGTTGCCAGATCGCTAGCTTGGCGCGCTTCGCTCGCATCTCGTCCACACACACGAAGTTTATTTTCCATATTAAGGAGCGCAAGCGCCACGCCTGTTTGTTTCAACCAATGCCGGAGCTTCGAAGTCAAGTTTGCTCCTTTGCCTTTCTCAGCTTTATGTATTCTGTTGTGCACATCCTTAATTTCGGGACTAAATTACGAAAATCTCCGTCTATCTCACGGTCATCGAATACTTTCCAAAACCCATACTCTTCTTTTATTCTTAATTTTCATATTATTTCTACGATTTATTAAAAGTAGACAAAATATCATGAGATTATTCATTTCTAAAAACTGCTTGCGGTGTGTTTCACCTATCGACGCCATCTTAAAAAGATCACGTGATTCATTGCCTCTCCTGATTGGCTGCGTAGGCGCGTACGACGCGAAAATGTTTGAAATTTCAAACAAATTTTCTTGGTGCTGCGTACAGAGCGATCTCGCGTGCGAAGCAAATATTTTGAGTGTGAACGAGGCGCGTAACTGGCGTGCGAAGCGCGCGCGCGAGCGAAACTGAAAAATACCTCTAGTGTGGACGGACCTTAACGCTGAATAAGGTAAATAACTAACGAAGAAAATTTATTATAATAATTATATTTATTTTAGTATTTAAGATAATCTTTTCTCTCAACTCAAAATTAATACGGAAAGGGTAAAACAGCAGTCTATGTGTTTGTATGTGTGTGTCTGTCCATTGTTACACTAGTGCACCGCGTTAGCAGTGTAACGTTGCCCGGATATGTAACGTTATAAGTCTCTCTACTAGCGCGATTTTAACTAGCGAATGTAGGAGATGTTAAAAATAGACTCTTCGTTTTGAGGGTAGAAACTGAAATGATATTTTATTATTCGGAACAACAGAATCCCCCAAGTCAACCCTGTCATAAAACCATTCGGAGAGAGTTTCTTAACATCTCTCCGCCAAGTCATCAAGCCATAAATTTAGGTAGATTCTTGGAAACTGCAATTAGTGCCTAATGGCATCCTAGTCCGGGAGCTCAGGGTCACGAGGACCACCCCAGCTAAGATGACAATAGGACACCCTGAATATTGGAGAGTATGGAGACGCGCGGCTTTTAGCGCCTATACGGCGAGTGAGTAGCCGGCTGTTACACCACCCCCTCCCTAGCCCCAGTTTGTCCTCAACTGGACCACCTCGTATCACGCCCAAGCAAACGCGACCGAACGAATTAATCGTGATTTAAAACCGATGCTCCGTGCCTACATTGAGGATGACCAAAAGACGTAGGACGTTTATGTAACGGATTTCGCCTTTGCGATAAACAGCGCCGTACATGAAACGACAGGTGTCACGCCTTCGGAATTGGCCACGGGGAGGAAAGAGGAAACTCCGTGGACCGCTGGAGAGATTCCTAGCGGAGAAATTACCCCCAATTCGTTCGTTAAAGAAACGGGAATTCAATGAAACGACCCGATCGAGGTTTGACCATCTCAACGAAAATGTCGTAGAGCAGATTCGGAAATCAAAGGAGAAACAAAAGAAGTACTATGACCAACACCGGCGCGAGACTACGTTTAATCCGGGTGAACCAATTCTATTGAAAACACACCACCTTTTGGGTGCTTCAAAGGGTTTTAGCGCGAAACTCGGTGATCTCTATGACGGGCCTTACCGCCTGGGGGATCAAAACGCAAACTCTCCCGTAAATTTCACGGTATACTCTCTTAAGAGACAAAACCTGGGTACCCACCACGTAGACAAAATGAAAGAATACGTGGAACGAGAGGGTGAGACAGGTCTAGGGAGCTGTTTCAACAATCCTTTTTAAGTAACTTGCCTTGCCACTCACCCAGAATGATATTTTGACTTTTGAGCCGTTTCCCATGCGGTTCCTTCCTATACTTTTTCAACGCAACATACTTATCATTGCATTTCGACGTGGCAATTAATGCTACTCTTCTTCACTTAAATTCGTCAATAGGTTTTTCTGTGAAAAGCTTTAACGTCAAAGACGTGTTGCGGTGTGTGGGTGGGGGTGTGTTTGTGAGTTAACCCAGGTTACACGATAAAAAAAACGTGGATAGAAACCGATTAAGGAAAGATCCACCTTGGAGCCTGTAATATAAAATAATTGCGAAAGGCAGTACATTAGTGCTATGATATGAGATAACAGTAATAGACGTAAAACCTCAGATTAATAACCCTGGACCGAGCACAACCGGTCGTTTTCAATTAGTATTACCTGGTGGCATCCTCAGACGATATAACGTAGAACTTTGTCACCCCATGCAGATGACGTAAACGGGTATTTTACGTCATTCAAATTAAGCTGATGATATTAGATTTTTTCAAAAACGCCTAGGAAACGTTGTTCTTAGTAAAAAATGTTTTTCGGGACGCTTGTTAAGAAAATATCCTCTTCTGGCTCTTCGAAGTATATGGGAAGAAACAATAATGCCCTTGTCAAAGGCTTCACCCGGTTATATTGTGGCAACCCTCAAGTTTATTATTCATTTGATGGGCACCTGTATCAAAGCCAATTTATTGAAAAGGGTATATTCGAAATATTTTCTTTATCAGGAATGAATGGAGGGGAGTTGGAATGGCTAAGGTCAAATCATAATTAATCAAAAATGTCTTGATTAGAATCAAGACCTAAGGATCAAATATTAATTTTTCTTTTTAATTGAAACTAGGCATGCTTAAGAAAAAACAACGTTCCATTACCTTTTTCGGTTGAAATAACATATTTTAATGGTAAACAATTTCAAAAATTTACTTATCTCGGCTTTTCGACTACAATTCCATTCCCCGAAAACATTTTATCATTACATTAATTACTTTTAAGAGAGTACGTGTATGTCAATGCGTTTTGAAAGGTGGAACATTTTAATTATTCTAAAACCATGACGGCAAATTCAATAGGGACAGAATGATTTTTACTCGTGGTTTTGCAAAATGATGTAATATCAAGTGTATTTTAGTATCATGTTCAAACTCGTGACTTCGGTCGGAGGGACGTCAATTCCCCAAGCCATTGAGGAAACATATAATTGGAACCTTTCCCTTTTGCAACTCTTTAGAACAATAAGTTCATAAAAGCATGTCCATTTCTCTAGTCAGGATTTTTCAACAGTAAACCAGCTCTTAAAATGAGAAAGTCGTGGTTGTCAAAAACTGCAGTGCATGCTTGTTTTTCAACGGTCCTCAAATCTGAATTCTTTAATAATCTAGCGCAACAATCGCAAGATGTGTCGTGAAATTCATTCGTATCACGCTCAGCTCTAGCAAATTGTTTAGCGTAGAAAGCCAAGATTTCACTCTCATCGAGACAAGGCCTTATATCGTTCTCACCGCCTTTCGTCGCCTCGTTTTCGGCATTTGCCATTTTTAATCCACGTGCCTCCACAACTTTACTAATTTTGGGTATATCATTTTGAAGAGATTCGTAATCACCATGCTCAATCTCATCGGTCAATGTTGAAAAAGCATTAAGCAACGCTCTAACGGAGTAGATTTTACTCAAAATGGTTCTAATTCCCGAGTAATGCGGAGCCAGCTCTCTGAAGGCCCTCAAGTAACTTTGGCATTCCTCGCTTTCAGAGCAATAGTAGAAATGACCAAGATACGGCAAAACTTTAACTTCAAAATCTCAATCGTCCAATGGATTTCTGGCAAAACTTATTTTTGTAGGATCAAACGTCAAAACCAGAACAAAAAAGTTGATTCAAGACGCTATCACTGGCCTTTGTCGCCTGATTAATGAAAGCTATGACTTTAAAAATAGTCCGCTCTCTAACGTTGCAAATGTCACTGCATTCCCAATACGAAGCTTTTTCTTTGATTTCAATAAACCCAGATTCGTTAATTACGATATTCGCTTTGGGATTTTTGTCCTTTGAAACGTTTTCTACTGCATTGAATAGATTCGTGACAACACCGAAATCATTAACTTGCAATTAGCGTTCAATGCCTCTGTTCAGTCTTTTCTGGTCAATAAAATTACCAGTTTCATCAACCCATAATTCATTAACGTTTTCGCCGCTACGAGAGCTTTCTCGTAGCACCTTTATTAGAAGACCATTTTCGTCGAACTGCAAAATTTTTTCAAAACGTGTTTCGTGGTCCTCGTTTTTTAAAATTCTACCATCATTCCCCAAAGTAAAATATGTTGTCTCGTGATAAAAAGCTTCTTCGAGACTATTGTGAAGCCTTTTTCCTCCAATGACTTTGATTAAATTGTCACTATCCACCAATCCAATTTCTTGCACTTTCTTGGCAGAACTTTTGAAATCTTCAATAAGTAACGAACGCCTTGCCTAGAAGGCCGAATATATTTGCCTTTTTAAGTGAAATGTTTTTCCAGATACCAACTGGCATTGGAGTTTGTGGGATGTAAATTTGGAACTTTGCTTTTTTACCTCTCCGAGTGACGTATTCACGGAGAGGTATTACACCGGCCGTGTCTGTGTGTCTGTCAGACCCCACGTGACCGAGTTCGCAGTTTGCGTATCGGAGCAAACAAATACCCGATTTCCGGAACGCGTTCGCGGTTCACGGAAATTTGACCATTCATCTACCAACACCAGTCTTTACTAACTGGCTTCTAAGTGTCGCACATGGACACTAGTCTGTACTTGCTAGCTTCCAAGCACAACCATCTTCTGTTCTTCGTCTTTACCACATAGACACCAATCTGCAACATTGGCTTCTTACACCACCATCTACTGGACTTTCGTCCATACCACATAGACACCCATCTGCAACATTGGCTTCAAACACCACCATCTACTGGACTTTCGTCCATGCCACATAGACACCAATCTGCAACATTGGCTTCAAACACCACCATCTACTGGTCTTTCGTCTATACCACATAGACACCAATCTGTAACATTGGCTTCTATTCCATCATCGTCGTTAGGCTTAAGATGTACGCGGCAAGCGGCTAGGGTTACGAGAAACGTCTAGCCTCCCAATGTCAGGGCTTCCACCATCGGTTCACGCGAATGCGTTTTTATTCTACAGGGCCGGTAGGCCCTTGTAGATATGACTTGATACCGTTTTGTAACGTTAAAGTAATATTCACCCGCTTTTGTGAATTTCCTATGGAGATTAACATGGGTTTTTCGTGATTTTTCCCCACCGATAACTTAAAAACTACAGCGAAGATACTTTTCGGAATTATCTTAAATTAACAATTAAGTATTCAGGGTGTGCTATCAGCCAGTTTGATCAAAACAATTAAGTCTAAGTAGGTTAATTTTATTTAATTACAGAAGTACGGCTTTGACCACCATCGTGATTGGACATTATAATTAGCTAAATCTCTTGGAAAACTCGGTATTATTACGTATCTGTAGTGTGGTGGTTATCACGTCCGCTTCACACGCGGAAGGTCCCAGGTTCGAGCCCTGGTAGATACATGTATTGACCATCGTGATTGGACATAAGAATTAGCTAGATCTCTTGGCAAACTCAGTGTTATTACGTATCTGTAGTGTGGTGGTTATCACGTCCGCTTCACACGCGGAAGGTCCCAAGTTCGAGCCCTGGTAGATACATGTATTGACCATCGTGATTGGACATAAGAATTAGCTAGATCTCTTGGCAAACTCAGTGTTATTACGTATCTGTAGTGTGGTGGTTATCACGTCCGCTTCACACGCGGAAGGTCCCAGGTTCGAGCCCTGGTAGATACATGTATTGACCATCGTGATTGGACATAAGAATTAGCTAGATCTCTTGGCAAACTCAGTGTTATTACGTATCTGTAGTGTGGTGGTTATCACGTCCGCTTCACACGCGGAAGGTCCCAGGTTCGAGGCCTGGTAGATACATGTATTGACCATCGTGATTGGACATAAGAATTAGCTAGATCTCTTGGAAAACTCAGTGCTACCACGTATCTATGGTGCAGTGGTTATCACGTCCGCTTCACACGCGGAAGGTCCCAGGTTCAAGCCCTGGTAGATACATGTTTTGACCATCGTGATTGGGCGCTTGAATTAGCTAGATCTCTTGGAAAACTCAGTATTACAACGTATCTATGGTGTAGTGGTTATCACGTCCGCTTCACACACGGAAAGTCCCAGGTTCGAGCCCAGGTAGATACATGTTTTAACCATCGTGATTGGACATAATAATTGGTTAGATCTCTTGGAAAACTTAGACTTACCTCGTGTCTGTGGTGTAGTGGTTATAATAAATATTTAACAATTATTTCACTTCACTTGGTTTGATAATGTGACATAGGTGGCATACTTTTTCCCTACTTTTAAAACCATTAAACTAAGTAATATTAGAAGTTCAACAGATTGTCAAAAAAAGATGCTAAAAGCCACTGTAAATGGTGCTTAAATGCCTAATATTTCCTTAATACTTCCAAATAATATATAGTAAATGGCGTGAATTGATCATAGAAATGGGGTTAAAGTACACCCTAAATGATGTCTTTTTTGGCACTGGAAAAAACAGCATATATGGTGTTTGAATGCACCATTATATTTTAGAGTGCTAATGTATGACGGTAAAGCAATCATAATTATTCAAAATTTAATTACATTAAGACTGAAGTGACAGATATTATATAAAAACGTCTTGGTTTGGACCAAGGCCGAAAAAACAAACGATATGTGTGAGGTTTATCAATTGACTGAAGTTTCAGATATTGAAATTTTTTTCTAGTTATTTTTATCCACTCAATCCTTAATCAATATTTAATTCAATCAACTGATTTTACTGTTAATCGATCTAGTCCCTCTAAATTAATTGAAAAAATTACATATCTACGCTTTTTCAAGAACAATTAATTTCATGATAAAATGTTTTCGGAAAATGTAATTTTTCTTGAAAAAGCGTAGATATGTAATTTTTCCAATTAATTTAGAGGGACTAGATCGATTAACAGTAAAATCAGTTGATTGAATTAAATATTGATTAAGGATTGAGTGGATAAAAATAACTAGAAAAAAATTTCAATATCTGAAACTTCAGTCAATTGATAAACCTCACACATATCGTTTGTTTTTTCGGCCTTGGTCCAAACCAAGACGTTTTTATATAATCTATTATTGGTTTCAAGATACACGCGGCGATCGGCTAGGGTTACGAGAAACGTCTAGCCTCCCAATGGCAGGGCTTCCACCAAAGGTTCACGCGAATGCGTTTTTATCTATTATTATGATGGAAACGAATCGTATATATATCCCAAAATTTGAAAAAAGCGGGCAAGAAGGGTACCCTTCACTTTAAACGTCAATATTAGCAAAGTTTCGAAAGATATTAGGAACAACTTTATTTTAAACGATTTAACTATTTTTAAAGTTATTTACTGGCCATTAAAATAATTAAAAATAATTATATTTATTTAAATATTAAAGATAAACCCAAGTACCGAAGTCGTTAAATCATTGCCTCCTATATCTATCAAGGCCCGTGCATTGCGTTATATTTCCTACATTGCCTCTTATATCTATATAGGCCCGTGCATTGCGTTATATTTCCTACATTGCGTCCTGTATCCATCAAGGCCCACGCATTGTGATATATTTCCTTCATTGCCTCCTATATCTATTGAGGCCCGTGCATTGCGATATATTTTTGAGAACAACAACGAAATGGGAAGCTCCTCTCAGAACCATAATAATTTGTTTTCTCTGTTATATGAAATGAAAATATGGATAATATTTTCGGCAATTCGATTTGAATGGCTCTTTCTGATGTATCATTCTCTCAGCACTGTTCATAATGGACAGGAACGTAGAGATTCGAGACACTAGGAATTACGATTATGTTTCAAATCCTCTGTAATGAGGGCTTAAAGGCTTGGAGTGAGTCGAAAAATAAATACACATCCTATTTTTTAGTTGTACCATGCGTACCACAATGTTGCCAGGCGTTTATTGAAGGATGCTTGGGTACTAGTACAGACTGTTACGTCTACCAAGTTTCCTAGCATCCAACAATAAATAGGATTCATAAAAGCCAGTGTTAAGCGCATGTCATGGGTCAAGTCGTTAAATATATCGACGCAGTTAAATAGCTGATGGCATTATTTTATCCACTTTCTCATTGCGTTTCGAGAGGAAGTTCAACTTTAGCACGGACGGCAGATGGCGCTCTTAACCTTCTACCCCCAAAAATCGCTGTTGTCTGCTCGTTTTCCCCTTCCGCGTTTTTTCGTTATAAACTTATGATTTAGCGAACTGTTAAGACAAAATTTCATATTTTCTAAGACAGTTAAGCAGCTACTCCTTTCATCTTACTCCCAGTTAGATTTAACCTTGTTAAAACATAATCAGATGAATTTGAGTTACAATGTCGTAAAATCCTGTGCATACAGTTACCTAGGAGTGATAGAGACATTTTTAATGATGCCTAGAGATGATAAACTTAAGCGAAATTGTTTTACGTTTGAATAAAAATACCGCTTCCAGTAGTGGGTTTATAGTACTCCTTGTTTGTGTAAGATTAGTGTAGCTGTAGAGCATAATCATGGTAAACGCTTAAAAATATATATTTTCAATAAAAACACCGCTTCCACTAGTGGATTTATACTCCTTGTTTGTGTAAGATTAGTGTAGGTGTAGAGAGTAATCATTATAAACGCTTAAAATTATATTTTCAAAAATGAGGAATATAGAACATTTATTTTGTATCAAAAAATATTTTGGTGCTTAGATTGCTTTAGAAAAATCCAAACGGCTAGGTATTGGTAAAAAAGACATGTGTAAGCTATTTGTAGATGAGATAATGTTTTACATGTTTTAAATGAGGCTAAAACTTCCACTATTGTGTCTAAAAAAGTGTTGGCAATGTATATTTTTTAAATATGACGGAATTGCGGTTGATATGATAGCGCCTATTTGCGAAAAAAAACTTTTTTTAAACAGTTGATAGAATTTAAAAGGAAGAAGTTAAACGTTAAATTTGCTCGATTAATTTTGTTCGGAAAATAATATATTTAAGCGCTACGTATTACTGAAGGAGATTGATTTTGCCAATCTTTGTGAGTGTTTAACTGTTTAATAATTATTTTGGTTAAGTGGGAGCCTAGCTTATGTGTAACTGGGTTGTGGCTTCCATGTTTTGGGGACATTTGCTTTTTGTGTGGCGAGGTATGATTCAGCTTTGATATGGACAAATGTTACAAATCGTACTGGTAGACTAAGAATACGGTTGAGGTATAGCGAGAGACTAGAGTTTCCACAGCAATTGAGAAATATTGAATAGGCTTGAACAATTGACTATTTTAAAATTGAATTCCTGCACTTGCAAAGAATTAAAAAAAGCGATAGATGCATATATTTAGGTTGTTTAAGGGGTAGTGATAGTCATCTCCACTCGGAGAGGTAATATTTTGGCTTTCCCAACTTGTACATGAATTAGCAGAAGTTTTTTTGACAGCAAACGTTCCGTAAGTCGCGTGATCAAAAACCTCTTGAAACTTTCGGCAATCATCTTTTTATTTTTTGTTTTAAAAATTCCTTTGTTGAAGGAGATTTTTTAACATAATAGTTGGCAGGATTCGCACCACCTTTTCTTTGTCGCGAAGTGCCACCTATTTTGGGGGCCTGCAAAACCTTTTTTTGTTGAACTTGTCAATAAAGACTTACGATTACGTTCACACTCGATTTTTTACTCTGAGAGAGCTGTTTTTTTTAAATAGTACCTTTTACACCTAACTCGGTTTGATACAGAGTTTTCCAAAATCTTATTAACCCTAGCCTGAGCTTGGTCTTTCAACGCAATTCGCTTTAAATATTTTAAGTGATTTTTTTGTTTCTTAGCACGTAGCAGCGAAACCATTTTAGTTCTCTTTCAGAGCCAGAAAGGCATCTTTTAAAGCCAGAAAGGACTCCCTCTCTGTTGAACCACGAAAAAAGGTTTCTTTGTTGAACCACGAAAAAAGGTCTCTCTGTTGGACCACGAAAAAGGTCTGTTCTACCACGAAAAAAGGTCTCTTTGTTGAACCACGAAAAAAGGTCGGTCTGTTGAACCACGAAAAAAGGTCTCTCTGTTGGACCACGAAAAAAGGTCTCTCTGTTGGACCACGAAAAAAGGTCTCTCTGTTGGACCACGAAAAAAGGTCTCTCTGTTGGACCACGAAAAAAGGTCTCTCACACATAAACACAAACACAAATACAAAGAATGAAGCAAGAAAAATTTTCTTACCTTTAAAAAGACACTAAGAAATTGCAATGTACAGCTTAGTCCACTTTTAGAAAAGCGTCAAACCTAAGCCAACTGAAACGATGCTCAGCAAACTTCACAGCTGAAAATAAGAAAACCCAAAACTCAATAAAATGTAATTAGGCTTACCTATAAGCTTTCACGAGTGAAGTGAATGTCTTTGTCTGAATTAAAAGCACGCGTGCCGTCACTGCCGTGATCGGACGAACTTCACATACAGTTCAGTTCAGCTCAAATGTAGACCAAAACATTGAGAGTGAAAAAATTTATTTGTAGCAGTCGCACTCGCTGGGGCCTACTTAGCCATAGCCAACTCGATTACGCAACCACCTGTACACGTTTTCCCCTCCAGTAGTCCAGGCCCATCATCCTCCTTACTCGATGGAAAATTTCAGCTGGTCAAGTTGCTACCGATCTTCTCCAAGCTTGTGTTTATACTCTATGGAAGGTCGTTCCATGGTGGGAGATTTAAAACGGCATTATTTTATTAACCATCTTCGGTCAATTTTTTGCTCCGTATAGTATGTTTCATGAGACGCTCTCATTGTACAAACAAACAGTTGATAGCATATTCGTACATAAACACTGTATTATCGGTTTATTCGCACTGAAGTTCTTTCAAGATCCATAGTTTGAAGTAAAAAATTTCACTACTACCCGTTTTGAGTCAAGGATAGTTAGTGGCGGTAACCATCTTAAATATATAGGCTCTTATGCCTCTGTGGTTGGCAGTAAGTTTGGCAACGATCATTTTTACATTTGCGCGAAATTTACAACCTTAAACCGCTTTGTGAATTGTGATACACAGTGTTCCTTTTTTGCTATATTCACGTTGGCGTCTGCTTATCCTCCTAAATTGTTGTGAATATTGAAATTCTAGCCATAGTGGGTGACAAGATCATTCGTTAACATATTTTCCAGATCATGTTTAAGTGAACACTGCACTTTTGCAACGTTAACAGCAATAGGGTTGATAATTGATTTTTACCAAATTCAATTCAGAAGACTTCATTATACATTAACATATTTTCCTTCATCAACTGTACATTCAAGTAATTATTTTTATATTTACTCGACACTTTACTTTAAAACACTTGTTCCGCTAGATTTTGATCAATACTAATTGATGATCTGTGGCAAATAACACTTACTGCCTCGAAACTTCTGTTCCAGTTATTTCAAATATGACAAGGTGTAAATTGGAAATAATTTTAATTGTAAGAACAGAATAAACTTAAATACTGAATAGATTTTTAGTAGGGTTTGGATCATTTGACTTTATTTATTATTAGAATTTCTTACAGCCTAACTTACTGTCCAGCAGATGAAAATTACGTGAAACACCCAATAAAGCGCAATGTCATAGTACCTTCCTGGCTTATCATCCTGTGATACAAAGCACCTTAAATTTAATTCATTCCGCATTTTCAAAATAAAAATACCAGAAATAATTGCGTAGAAATATAAATTATCATGTAAATAAAACTATGACGTAAATAAATAGGACGGTGACTATTGACAGACATTGTGTGGCAATAGCCTCACCCATAAATTAATTATTTCTATGTTTTGCAATAGTTCTTTTATTGACAATAATCAAGTAAAATAATTTAAAACAAAAAAATTAAATAATAAAAATATTTTAAATGAAAAAAAACGTTTGTTACATAACTTCTAATAACAAAAAAGAGATATTTAAAGAAAATTATGACAATTAAAAAAGAATGAATAATTAAAAAAAATATTCTTTGTTGATTGTCACACTGCAGTTAAAAAATTAATATATATTATTAAATATTTGTATAGTCTAAAGCTCCACCTCCAATTGCCTGATGATTTTTTCATCTTCAGCGGCAACCCGCTGTCGGCCTTGAAGAGTGGCCACCACCTCAAGGAGGGGCGCCACCTCCGACCCCGCCGCCACCTCACTCTCCGTCTCCACCTGGGACCCTTCCGCCCCCTCGGAGTCCATTGGTGGGGGCATCTGGGAGCCCTCGCCCCCCTTAAGCTCCATCCCCTCCCCCTCGGCCTGCATCGGCGGAGGTATCTGGGACCCCTCCAGCTCCATCCCCTCCCCCTCGGCCTGCATCGGCGGGGGTATATGGGACCCCTCCGCCCCCTGCGCCGCGACTTGCGGGCGCGCTTTTTGGCTTCGTGGGCCTGTTTCATTAATAATAAAATTTTAGAATACGGGCATTTGAAAATTTATATCGTTTAGCAATGAATGAAGAACTATACCATGTCGGCCCCAGCAATCTCGAGCTAAGTGGCCGTAGCGTTGGCAGTGATTGCAGCGGCGTCTTCTTCCGCTGCCGCAACTACGGCCACAATTTTGAGCGCCCCCGCGCCTGACTCAACCCTTCCGGGCCCTCGCCCTCTAATGGGCTCACGCCCTCTGGTGGGCTCACGCCCTGTGCTGGGCCCACGCCCACGCATTGCGCTGGGCCAACGCCCACGGCCCGATTCAGTGTAAGGGGCACCGCCCTGGTTAAAATTGACGTTGACCGTCGAATTTGCACCGGTCACCGTAAAATATCTCTCCATATTGAAACAAAATTTGGAAATAAAGAATTTTGAAATGGGATTTCGTGGGAACTCTGGTGTGGAAGGAGCCTAGGTTTTTGCGCCAAATTACTAGTTATAATTTTAGTGTGAAGTGTAAGAACTGTTTTTGAAACCAAGTACCATTTATTATTCAGACGGGGATTAGAAACCCGGTAGAATAAACCAAAGTTTGTTTCATAAAATGATATATAGTTAGTGCCATATAACACTGAGTCTTTTTCATGGAAACGGGATCAATTCCTATTCAAAATCCGAGTAACTGCCATTCCGCTAATACTCACGAAAAGGACGCTGCTATCCGAGATTGCTAAAATATACGATCCTGTGGTCGTCCAAGCGATGATTCTAATGCAAGATGTTTGGAAAGAGAAGATTGCTTGGGATGAACAACCGTCGGTTTCCATTCGGAAGCAGTGGCAGGACTTCCAAGTATCCTTCGCTTAATTAATTCAAAACGTAAGACTGGATCGATGGACACATTATTCCGAGAAGATTACCGAGCTCGAGCTACATAGGTTCTCAGATGCGTCAGAGAAAGCGTATGCGGGTGTCGTCTATCTACGATCGATAGACACCTTTGGAAACGTGAAGATATCGCTACTTACCTCGAAAACGAAAGTTGCTACATACCACGACTGGAACTCAGTGGGGCACTGTTACTCTCGGACCTTATGGAAACTGTCAAGGAATCGTTGAAAGTCTCGTTCGACCGGGTCCACGCTTGGACGGATTCTACGATAGTACTTTGCTGGCTTGCCTCATGTCCACGGCGTTGGAAGATGTTCGTGGCAAATCGTGTGTCTCGAATACAAGAAGTCATTCCCGGATCGAATTGGAGTCATGTACTGGGGACCGAGAATCCCGCCGACGTCGCGTCCCGAGGAATTGCGGAACATGAATTAAGCAATCATCCGCTTTGGTGGCGTGGACCATCATGGTTGTCGGACCTTACATTGAATCTTAACTCATCTGTCCAAGCCATGGATACTGACTCAATAAACACGGCCAAAATTGAAGAAAGGGTTACCATTGTCGTCGCAAGAACCCATGTAGTCAACATGGCCATGCTCACGAGATACTCAACGCTACTGCGACTTCGCCGTATTACGGCATGGATCTATCGATTCTTCAACAACTGCGCCATCAAGCATGAAATTCAAGTTAATCAACATTCAGCAGCTTCCACTCGGATTACTGGTCCACTCACAACTGCGGAATTAGAGGCGGCGACGGTGGTTTGGGTCAAGACGGTACAGTCATATTCATTTGCCAAAGACATCGAAGACTTACAAGAAGGAAGGTCCCTGTCGCATAAAAGCAAGCTGTTAAGTCTACGACCAGCATTGGATACAAATGGGCTACTACGTGTTGGAGGACGTTTAAATCAAGGAGATTTCGGACACGATATGAAGCATCCAATTCTACTTCCAAGACACCACCGATTCACTGAAATGGTGATACAAGAAGCACACATACAGCATCTACATACGGGAGCCCAACTAGTACAGAGCATAATTTCAATGAAATACTGGATTATTCGAGCTAGAGATGACATTCGACATCAAATTCGGAAATGTGTTACATGCACGAGGTACCGCAAGCACCGCATTTTGGAGGCATATGGGAGGCAGGCGTGAAGTCCATGAAACATCATTTGCTCAGAGTAGTGGGTCAGACTCGCCTAAAGTTCGAAGAATTCACAACCATTACAACTCAGATTGAGGGATGTCTTAACTCTCGGCCGCTGACACCACTCTCGTCTGACCCAAAAGATCTCCGAGCACTCACCCCTGGGCATTTCTTGATAGGTGATTCGCTCCAATCAATTCCGGACCCAAACCTTCTGCACCTGCCTATCTCAAGTCTTGGTCGATGGTAGTTACTAAAAAAATTGAAACAAGACATCCATAAACGTTGGCTACGAGAATACGTGACACGATTGCAACAACGTCCCAAATGGATGACTCCACAAAGAAATATTGTAGTCGGCGACATCGTCCTGATCAAGTCTGACGTTGCTTCTCCCACTACCTGGCCGTTAGCTAGAGTTGTACAAATCCATCCAGGACTCGACCAACTAACCAGAGTCGTGACCCTGCGAACAAGCAAGGGCGAAATACAGCGACCCATTGTGAAGCTTTGCCTACTCCCTTTGGACCAAGGAAACTCGAGTGAAGATACTACCGACGTTCATAATTGATATGGGATATCAAAGCCGGAGAATGTTAAGTCGCTGATAAGAGAAACCAACTAAAACATAATACGATCTTACACTATTGTTTTTAACTGTTATCTTTACCTCTCCGTATATTGTTACAGTTTTAGGCGATATATTTTTTAATGTTATATTTAAAGCGTTGTCAAGAAATAAACTAATCAGTGTGTTTTCAAATATGGTCGCATTCATTTCATAACTAAATTACTCCTTATCAAAGTACGAATGGTAGGTCACCGCGGCGTCTAGTCACGAACAGAACCGATATATTTTTATTGCTTTTCTTGAATTAGAATTTAGAAGAAACCACATTATGGTTTTAAAACTGGCGGTTTAACAAGTTTGTCCGGTTTCAAGCGACTTCTCACGGTAAAAATTAATAAACATATATCTTAACTAGATTTCTGCTGGATAATGAATAGTGTAATTATTTGAAGTAAATTTTTCCTTCTGATTTAATTAACTGAATTGCAAGTGAAATTTAAATTTTGTAGAAGGGAAATTATCATTTCTCAACAATTTTCCTTTTCATATAATCATTAGACCAACACAAGCGCGGGCGCTCGCTCCTCTGCTTCTGATTCTGATATAGTAAGCAATAAGTAAACAAAGCTAAGTAAAACCTATCACCAAAGGTAAACGTTTCCTAGATTATACAAAATCCCCCTACTGCTCTGTCATAATCTCCCATCATAGTGAAAATAAGAAGGTAAAAATACAATATAAAAATAATCTAAAAAAACTAGAGGCTTCCTAGTCAGCAGAGCGAATGATAGTCTAATTAGGTCCTTGACTTTCATTCATTGCAGGGTTACAAATTGGTTGAGTTGTGAGTGAAAATAACGTAGAAAGTTGCTGCTAATATGTAACCATTTTTGATTTGGAATTGTTAATTGGTGTTGCCGCTGACATTCGCTATTGTCTTTCAGTTTGACAGTACGTGATCCTAGCAGAACATTCATTACCACAAACTTAAATTTTGCGCCTTTTGAATATTGGTGAAAATGCTTTCTCGTGAAAATTTAAATAATTGTAGGTATGAAGTAGGAAAATGGAGTCTTTTATCTTTATTTACTTCCGAAACAATATTAAAACCTTTTTCAAAAAATATTGATGTTTACATTTATTTAGTTCCAATATAATATTACACCTTTTCCAAAGTTAATTTTACCCTAACTATACTTCGTAAAGTTTAATTTAACGGTTTTTTTGTAGTGTTGATTTACTTTAATACGAGTTGCAATAAAATATTAAATTGAATTGTATCCTGGCATGAGATTTGAAAATGTTTTAGCGGGTGTTTAAATTTCATGACGATTTTTCCGTCATTGTTGTCACAGGTCACCAAAAAACTATTATTTTGGATTAATTTCACGTTAATTATAGTTATTAAGCTCTCTTACTAGAGTTAATTTAGTTTATTACGTAAGTTGAACAAGAAATTCTCCTTAAACGCAAAGCTTAGTGGAGTGTTTGATCCTAGCAAAACATTCATTACCGCAAACTTTTAAATTTTGCGCCTTTTGAATATTGGGAAAAATGCTTTCTAGTGATAATTTAAAAAATTGTAAGTATTAAATAGGAAAACGGAGTCTGGGTGAAAGATAAGTGTAGTTTCAACTTTAATCTGTTAGTTAAATTTAAACTAATACCAATATATTGGTTTAGCCAAATATCGGTAGCGATGGGCCAATACCAGTTTAAACCAATTCCAATAACATATCAGTTTAGTCAAGTAAAGGTATCGGCGCAACACTATCCTGAATATTATTATAAAACAGTTATAGCAACGGCTGCGGAGCTTCTGAAATTTTGAAATATTTTCAAATAAATTAAAGATAAGTTCTTCAAGTAGCAGTTCTTTTTCTAAAACATATCTTCGCTTCGCTATCCTAAAGATCAACAAGCATCACTATTTTTAACAATAACCTAAACTGTGAACCTTCAGTTCTAGAAATGAAAGCCTAAGCCAAACTAGACGCTGGAGGCTCTGAAGCTGGGGGTTCCCGCCGTCTAACGACTACGAGAGTCGAGAAAAACTACGTACGAAATCTAAGCCTTGGTCTTCCAAAAACCAATATCAAATAATATAATGAAATCAATTACCTTTAGTTTTATAACTGGATTGCTTTTTTCAACAAAATTTCGACCTAATAGCAAAGGGTGTTACAGAAAATTTATAAAATGAAATAAACATTTTAAGGCGGTAAAATACTAAAAAGCGTCGACTCAGAGTGTAGTTCCAAAACAAGTTCAACCATGGAGGCTGTATCTTCATAAGATACAGGCTCTATGCATAGCCCACTCGATCACGCGCGTCACGACGCAAGCTGCTCGCGCTTTAGCTATACACGAGCAGCGCAGCGTCCGGGAGCGCGGATCGAGTGGGCTATGCTCTATGGTTCAACTTAACTTGTTATCATGAACAAAGCTAGGCCCTCCCTTGTTCTCAATCTGGTTGAAAATTGAAGAAATGGGTATCAGCGCGCTAACAGGTTAACCTGACGTTTAACTCAAGAGCCATACTTCCGTAATTAACTAAAATTAACATACTTAGACTAAATTGTTTTTGATGACACTTGCAAAGGCACACCCTGAATACTTAATTGTTAAATTAAGAGTATTCCGAAAAGTAACTTCTAGTTTTTCAGTTAGAGGTGGTTAAATATCGCGAAAAACCCCATGTTAATCTCCATAGGAAAATTGGTAAAAGCATGTGAGTTTTGCTTTAACGTTACAAAAGAGTATCAAGTCATATCTACAAGGGCCTACCGGCCCTGTAGAATGTCGCGAAGTGCCACCTATTTTGGGGGCCTGCAAAACCTTTTTTTGTTGAACTTGTCAATAAAGACTTACGATTACGTCCACACTCGATTTTTTACTCTGAGAGAGCTGTTTTTTTAAATAGTACCTTTTACGATTGTCTACCATTGGGTCGAATCCCATTGGATCGAATGTCTCGTTCGACCGAATCCCATTAGACCGAATACCGCAATTTGGGCGGTTTTCCAATCATGAATTTTCCTTTCAATCCTATTTTTCTATTGATTTTCCTATTAAACTTCTTGTTATTGCAGAAAATACTAAACCAAACGTAACCTAATACAACAGTAATGTTTTGGAAAAGGCATATTTTTGGAGAAGTCAATGAAGCTAAATTTCAATATTTTGGAAAAGGCGTAACATTGTTAAATGATTTATAAATTATTACTAACCTAATTTAACCAAACCTAACCTAACATAGAAGTAATGTTTTGGAAAAGGCATATTATTTGAGAAGTCAATGAAGCTAAACGTCAATATTTTGGAAAAGGCGTAACATTGTTAAATGAATTATAAAATATTACTAACCTAACCTAACCTAACCTAACCTAACCTAAACTAACCTAACCAAACCTAACCTAACCTAACCAAACCTAACCAAACCTAACCAAACCTAACCAAACCAAACCTAACCTAACCAAACCTAACCAAACCAAACCTAACCTAACCTAACCTAACCTAACCAAACCTAACCAAACCTAACCAAACCTAACCTAACCAAACCTAACCAAACCAAACCTAACCTAACCTAACAAAACCTAACCTAACCAAACCTAACCAAACCTAACCTAACCAAACCAAACCAAACCAAACCTAACCTAACCAAACCAAACCAAACCAAACCTAACCTAACCAAACCTAACCTAACCAAACCAAACCTAACCTAACCTAACCAAACCTAACCAAACCTAACCTAACCTGACCTAACCAAACCTAACCTAACCTAACCTAACCTAACCTAACCTAACCTAACCTAACCAAACCTAAACTAACCTAACCTAACCTAACCTAACCTAACCTAAAATAACCTAACCTGACCAAACCTAACCTAACCTAAAAATAAAATTGATTTTCTTATTAAACTTCTTGATACTGCAGCAAATAATATGTGTTCACCAATAACATTCTTTAATAAATTTCAGAAAATAACTTCCATTTTTGGAAATTGTCTAACCCTAACCTAACCATACCTAACGTAATCTAGCCTTACCATTAAGAGATCTCCCTCCCAAGTACTGACGGCGCTCGATGCTGCTTAACTTCTTCGATCATCCAAATCACTTTATCCATTGCGCTACTGGAGCCCGGCAACTCAAGGAAAACGCTATGATTTTATATGTGTAAACCCATCCAATTCTGTCGAAAGCTCTCCCATTTAAATATTCCCATTCAGTAGAAAATCGCTCTTTGGGCTATAAATTGTTTTAAATTTGGCTACAATTTTAGAAATTTGAATTCGATCCAACGGGATTCTATCCAATAGGATATTACCCCTTTTACACCTAACTCGGTTTGATACAGAGTTTTCCAAAATCTTATTCACCCTAGCCTGAGCTTGGTCTTTCAACGCAATTCGCTTTAAATATTTTAAGTGATTTTTTTGTTTCTTAGCACGTAGCAGCGAAACCATTTTAGTTCTCTTTCAGAGCCAGAAAGGCATCTTTTAAAGCAAGAAAGGACTCCCTCTCTGTTGAACCACGAAAAAAGGTTTCTTTGTTGAACCACGAAAAAAGGTCTCTTTGTTGAACCACGAAAAAAGGTCTCTCTGTTGAACCACGAAAAAAGGTCTCTCTGTTGGACCACGAAAAAGGTCTGTTCTACCACGAAAAAAGGTCTCTTTGTTGAACCACGAAAAAAGGTCTCTTTGTTGAACCACGAAAAAAGGTCTCTTTGTTGAACCACGAAAAAAGGTCGGTCTGTTGAACCACGAAAAAAGGTCTCTCTGTTGGACCACGAAAAAAGGTCTCTCTGTTGGACCACGAAAAAAGGTCTCTCTGTTGGACCACGAAAAAAGGTCTCTCTGTTGGACCACGAAAAAAGGTCTCTCACACATAAACACAAACACAAATACAAAGAATGAAGCAAGAAAAATTTTCTTACCTTTAAAAAGACACTAAGAAATTGCAATGTACAGCTTAGTCCACTTTTAGAAAAGCGTCAAACCTAAGCCAACTGAAACGATGCTCAGCAAACTTCACAGATGAAAATAAGAAAACCCAAAACTCAATAAAATGTAATTAGGCTTACCTATAAGCTTTCACGAGTGAAGTGAATGTCTTTGTCTGAATTAAAAGCACGCGTGCCGTCACTGCCGTGATCGGACGAACTTCACATACAGTTCAGTTCAGCTCAAATGTAGACCAAAACATTGAGAGTGAAAAAATTTATTTGTAGCAGTCGCACTCGCTGGGGCCTACTTAGCCATAGCCAACTCGATTACGCAACCACCTGTACACGTTTTCCCCTCCAGTAGTCCAGGCCCATCATCCTCCTTACTCGATGGAAAATTTCAGCTGGTCAAGTTGCTACCGATCTTCTCCAAGCTTGTGTTTATACTCTATGGAAGGTCGTTCCATGGTGGGAGATTTAAAACGGCATTATTTTATTAACCATCTTCGGTCAATTTTTTGCTCCGTATAGTATGTTTCATGAGACGCTCTCATTGTACAAACAAACAGTTGATAGCATATTCGTACATAAACACTGTATTATCGGTTTATTCGCACTGAAGTTCTTTCAAGATCCATAGTTTGAAGTAAAAAATTTCACTACTACCCGTTTTGAGTCAAGGATAGTTAGTGGCGGTAACCATCTTAAATATATAGGCTCTTATGCCTCTGTGGTTGGCAGTAAGTTTGGCAACGATCATTTTTACATTTGCGCAGAATTTACAACCTTAAACCGCTTTGTGAATTGTGATACACAGTGTTCCTTTTTTGCTATATTCACGTTGGCGTCTGCTTATCCTCCTAAATTGTTGTGAATATTGAAATTCTAGCCATAGTGGGTGACAAGATCATTCGTTAACATATTTTCCAGATCATGTTTAAGTGAACACTGCACTTTTGCAACGTTAACAGCAATAGAGTTGATAATTGATTTTTACCAAATTCAATTCAGAAGACTTCATTATACATTAACATATTTTCCTTCATCAACTGTACATTCAAGTAATTATTTTTATATTTACTCGACACTTTACTTTAAAACACTTGTTCCGCTAGATTTTGATCAATACTAATTGATGATCTGTGGCAAATAACACTTACTGCCTCGAAACTTCTGTTCCAGTTATTTCAAATATGACAAGGTGTAAATTGGAAATAATTTTAATTGTAAGAACAGAATAAACTTAAATACTGAATAGATTTTTAGTAGGGTTTGGATCATTTGACTTTATTTATTATTAGAATTTCTTACAGCCTAACTTACTGTCCAGCAGATTAAAATTACGTGAAACACCCAATAAAGCGCAATGTCATAGTACCTTCCTGGCTTATCATCCTGTGATACAAAGCACCTTAAATTTAATTCATTCCGCATTTTCAAAATAAAAATACCAGAAATAATTGCGTAGAAATATAAATTATCATGTAAATAAAACTATGACGTAAATAAATAGGACGGTGACTATTGACAGACATTGTGTGGCAATAGCCTCACCCATAAATTAATTATTTCTATGTTTTGCAATAGTTCTTTTATTGACAATAATCCAGAGCTGTGCTAATTAGCTGACAACTAATTGAATTAGAATTAGCAATTAGGGAAATATTTATGAACTAATTAATTAGTAAATTAGCAATTAGAGAAATATTTATGAACTAATTAATTAGCAAATTAGCAATTAGACATAGAAACTAATTCAATTCAATTAGAAATTAGACATTTATTTATCAAACTAATTAATTAGAATTACTATTTTCTAATTAAGGTAAAAAAGAAACCATAAGTAAACATAAAAGTTTAGAAGTGCTCATGGGTTTAGTACTTTGGTGATGTTTTAATGCCATTGAAAAACGGGTACGGAAGCCAAGAATTATTCTCGAAAAATGAGACAAGCCTCAAGCCTTCCGTCATTTTAAAATTTTTCTCATTTCTTCATTTTCTTGCCACAGTACCTATAATGGACTCCTGAGTAGTAAATACATGCGCACTGCTATAAATTCGAGTAGGTAAAACAGTCGAAATTTCGAAATGGGGCAGTTGCGAACTACGAAATTTTCTACTAGTACTAGTATTCTCTCATATTTGAGGAGCTGAAATATTTAGAGTAGCACTAAGGTTTCCTCATCGATATAATAAGGCTTTTTCATATTCAAATAGATGAATCCAGAGTTAATTCCTCGATTTTTTACAACAAATTGGCGTAAAAGATTAATTGAAAATCCAATTGGCTAATTAGTTAATCCTAAATCTAATTAAATTTTAATTAGATAATTACCTTTCCGATTCATACTAATTAATTAGAATTACTTCTCAATTAGCACAAGGTAATTAAAATTCAATTACCATTTTCAATTAGTAAATGTTGCTAATTAATTAGAAATTCAATTAGCTAACTAATTAATTAGCACAGCTCTGCAATAATCAAGTAAAATAATTTAAAACAAGAAAATTAAATAATAAAAAATATTTTAAATGAAAAAAAACGTTTGTTACATAACTTCTAATAACAAAAAAGAGATATTTAAAGAAAATTATGACAATTAAAAAAGAATGAATAATTAAAAAAAATATTCTTTGTTGATTGTCACACTGCAGTTAAAAAATTAATATATATTATTAAATATTTGTATAGTCTAAAGCAAAATTATCAAACACGTTACCAATCAAGCTCCACCTCCAATTGCCTGATGATTTTTTCATCTTCAGCGGCGTCCCGCTGTCGGCCTTGAAGAGTGGCCACCACCTCAAGGAGGGGCGCCACCTCCGACCCCGCCGCCACCTCACTCTCCGTCTCCACCTGGGACCCTTCCGCCCCCTCGGAGTCCATTGGTGGGGGCATCTGGGAGCCCTCGCCCCCCTTAAGCTCCATTCCCTCCCCCTCGGCCTGCATCGGCGGAGGTATCTGGGACCCCTCCAGCTCCATCCCCTCCCCCTCGGCCTGCATCGGCGGGGGTATATGGGACCCCTCCGCCCCCTGCGCCGCGACTTGCGGGCGCGCTTTTTGGCTTCGTGGGCCTGTTTCATTAATAATAAAATTTTAGAATACGGGCATTTGAAAATTTATATCGTTTAGCAATGAATGAAGAACTATACCATGTCGGCCCCAGCAATCTCGAGCTAAGTGGCCGTAGCGTTGGCAGTGATTGCAGCGGCGTCTTCTTCCGCTGCCGCAACTACGGCCACAATTTTGAGCGCCCCCGCGCCTGACTCAACCCTTCCGGGCCCTCGCCCTCTAATGGGCTCACGCCCTCTGGTGGGCTCACGCCCTGTGCTGGGCCCACGCCCACGCATTGCGCTGGGCCAACGCCCACGGCCCGATTCAGTGTAAGGGGCACCGCCCTGGTTAAAATTGACGTTGACCGTCGAATTTGCACCGGTCACCGTAAAATATCTCTCCATATTGAAACAAAATTTGGAAATAAAGAATTTTGAAATGGGATTTCGTGGGAACTCTGGTGTGGAAGGAGCCTAGGTTTTTGCGCCAAATTACTAGTTATAATTTTAGTGTGAAGTGTAAGAACTGTTTTTGAAACCAAGTACCATTTATTATTCAGACGGGGATTAGAAACCCGGTAGAATAAACCAAAGTTTGTTTCATAAAATGATATATAGTTAGTGCCATATAACACTGAGTCTTTTTCATGGAAAACAATTAGTACGGTTTATGAAACAATCTGGTTTATTGTACGAGGTTTCTAATCCTCGTCTGAAAAGGGCATTATACAAAAACGTGGTATAATACGACATTTTTTTATTATACCCGCTTCAGACGAAGTGTAAAAACGTGGTATAACAAACCAAAGTTTTAGTTTCTTTCATAAATTGTGGTTAGTGACAAATTACATTGAATCTTCGTGTGAGACAATATCCACGGTTTATGAAAGAAACTTTGGTTTGTTATAACATTAATACCACCATCAAACGAGCTTTATGTGGTGTGCTAAACAAAAATGTTTTTTTTTTCATAAATTGACGTTAGCGCCAAATTACATTGAATTTTTTCGTGTCAAACACTAACCACAGTTTATGAAAATATCTTTGGTTGGCAACACAAGGTTTTTACACTTCATCCGACGAGGGCATGTCGCGGCATGATTCATGCTCTCTTCAGATAGCTGCAATCGCGGAATTGAAACGGACAAAGTAAGCAGTGCTCATTAGCCAAGGCTTAATATCTATATGGTTAAGAAAACGTTTTAAAAGATTTAAACTATTTATTGTAAGATATAAACTATGTGTCGCGTAATAGAGAAATAACATATGCTCTGCATAAAATTATATAATTTGTTACTAAATTTTGAATTTAAAATCGGAAGGAAATAAAATTAGAAGCTCCGTATTAAAACTACTTTCTTGTTTTTCGCGTCCAAAAAGAGAAATGACTGCGTTCAGCAAGCATCAACAATGCACCGGTTTACTACGGCATTATTATTCTCTCTAACGTGCCATTTAACCAGTTTTTTGATAGGTTTAGCTGAAGGTTTTCCAAAAAAAACTGCGAGAAAGCGTTAGATGCTGCAGAGATTGTTTATTCGCTAATAAAAGTAGAGTTTAATGTTTGAAGCAACATATAAGGGAAAAAATTGGGAACCTGTTCAGTCTCTGATAAGAGAAACCAACTAAAACATAATACGATCTTACACTATTGTTTTTTACTGTTATCTTTACCTCTCCGTATATTGTTACAGTTTTAGGCGATATATTTTTAATGTTATATTTAAAGCGTTGTCAAGAAATAAACTAATCAGTGTGTTTTCAAATATGGTCGCATTCATTTCATAACTAAATTACTCCTTATCAAAGTACGAATGGTAGGTCACCGCGGCGTCTAGTCACGAACATTTTTGGTCCGTCGAGCCGGATTGTTCGAATCAGGCTTTATTTCCGTGGGACACTAGTTCACCGTGGGAAATCTACTGTTGCGACAAGTCCTAGAATATACTTGGTGTCGTCGTTCAATTTGGCAGGATGCCAGCGACAGCCTTGGGGAAAGCTGTAGCTGAGAGAACGAAAGGAGAATTGGGTTTGGCTACGATCACGAAGAAAGTCCAGGGTCATTCTAAGATCCCACTCACTATCCATCAAGCAGAATTTTTCATCGAAGAAGCAGACAAAGCATGGGGGAACATTGAAGAAGCCAATGTGAAGATTACAACGTTAGATCCCGACAACCTTGAGGATTATGAATCAGTATGGAACAAGCTGTTTAACGATTACTCTGGGGCAAAGTGCGATCTTCGTGGTATCAAAGCCAGCTTAAATCCCAGCCCTTTCAGTTCAAGCCATCATACGGAGGTCAAGCTACCAAAGTGTCAACTACCACAATTCTCTGGCGAAGTTCATGATTGGATTTCGTTTCGAGATATGTACATTACTGCAATTCATAACAATACGGATCTGTCCGAAGCTCAGAAGTTCACTTATCTCAAGTCCAGCTTGACAAGAAAGGCCGCTAAGCTGATCAAGTCACTTACGATTTCAGATGCCAACTACCGAATCGCCTGGGACACAGTTACAAACCGGTTCGAGAATAAACGCGAACTCTACTTCGCTATCATGCAACGATTTACCACGCTACCAACTGCGTCAACCAGCAATTCAAGCTCCTTGCGGTCAGTTGTGGATGGCGGAATGGAATGTACAAGAGCCTTGGACACACTAAACATATCGGACAAATGGGATTCGGTTCTAGTCTACATGATGACGCAGAAATTGGACCCGGCATCCAGGGAACAATGGGAGTTGAGCCTAAAAACTACGGAAATTCCGGCGTATCAAGACCTTTTGGATTTCATTGAGCAACGAGCACGTTCCCTGGCAGCCTCGTCGTCAGATTCCGGGACGAAAAAGAAAGACTCACTACACAGGGCAGTCAATCTTCACACCAGACCAAGGACTATTCCCACCAATGGGGAATGTTCATTCTGTGCTGGAGCACATTTCAATTTCCGGTGTCCCAAGTTCACCGCCATGAAAACCGACGAGCGACGATCGTTGGTAAAACAGAAGAAGTTGTGTTTCAACTGCCTGCGGACTAACCATAGAGCTCAAGAGTGTCAGCTGGGAAAAAATTTCAACTGCCGGCGGACTAACCATAGAGCTCAAGAGTGTCAGCTGGGAAAAAGTTGCAAGACCTGCGGAAGAAACCATCATTCGCTTCTTCATCCCGACGAAACCACTAATCTCGGCAGTACTCAATCGTCTAACTCAACTCCAAATCCACCGTAGAGTCAAGTCCAGAATTTTTACTGCCAGGGATGGAATCACTCAAGGTCCGACGCGTTATTGGCAACAGCAATCTTGCAAGTCAAGACCTCTCAAGGCGGATGTTTGCAGTTCCGTGCCCTATTGGATAGTGGGTCAACAGTTTCATGCATATCTGAATCCTGTATTGGACGGCAAGGTCTGAACCGAGAGAAAGTCGATAGCGAAGTAATCGGTCTGGGCTCAACACAGATCGGCATGACAAGGGGGCTTACGCAAGTCCACTTCAAGGCTCATTTTGATACGACGAAAGAGGAGAAATTTTGCGTAGATGCCTACGTGTTGAAGAAGGTCACGTGTCGTCTTCCGACCAGAAGTTTTGACATTCGAGGCTGGCATCACCTGAAGCAGCTCCAACTTGCCGATCCTAACTTCAATATTCCCGGAGAAATTGACATTCTCTTGGGAGCGGATATATTCTTCAAACTACTCCTCGATGGGAAACGAAATGGAGATCCGAAACTTCCCGACGCTGTTCACTCGAGGCTGGGCTGTTTGATATCAGGACCAGTCGACTCCATTCAACCCGGAATTCAAGTCCATCACGCAACGATTGGCCTTGAAGAAACGCTGAATCGGTTTTGGACCATCGAGCAAGTACCGAAACGGATGGCTATGACCCAAGAGGAGAGGCGGTGCGAAGAGACGTTTCAAGAGACTCATTACCGAGATCAAACTGGGCGATTCGTGGTTCAGATACCGATGTAAGAACCAAGGGTGCCTCTGGGAAATTCAAGAGAAACCGCAAAGGGACGGCTGTTGCAGATGGAAAAAAGATGAATGCTCGTCCTGAACTGAAATCTCTCTACCAGGGATTCATGGATCAGTATGAGTCCTTGGGGCATATGACGGAGGCGTGGCAACTACATTCATCCGAACAGCGCATCTTTATTCCACAAAATTACGTACTCAAAAATTGGGATATAACCAGTAAATTCCGAGTCGTTTTTGATGCCTCGGCCAAAACCAGCTCTGGTTCATCACTTAACGACGCTCAGATGGTTGGCCCGGTGGTTCAAGATTCGCTGTACGCTATAATACTGAGGTTCAGGATGAATCAATTCGCTTTCACAGCAGACATTACGAAGATGTATCGGCAAATCTGGGTGGCACCTCACCAACGCGATTTACAATGCATTTTAAGGAGACCGTCACCAACTTCACCCATTCGAGAGTACCAATTGAACACCATCACATACAGAACGGCGTCGGCGCCGTTCCTAGCGACTCGGGTTCTTCAGCAACTCGGCGATATGGAAACAGCCACGTATCCGTTGGGATCTAAGATCTTAAAGCAAGACTTCTATGTAGACGACGTCATGAGCGGCAGACAAACCATTGACGACACAAAGAAATCTATCTCAGAACTCCGTTCTCTAACCGATAGCGCTGGACTCATGCTCAGGAAATTTTCGTCAAACTCGTCTGAATGTCTGTCCGAGGTCCCAGCAGAACTTCGAGAAATCAACGATGTACCTGTGGTGGATGAAGATGCACTAGTCAAAACTCTTGGGTTATACTGGGATACGAAACGGGATCAATTCCTATTCAAAATCCGAGTAACTGCCATTCCGCTAATACTCACGAAAAGGACGCTGCTATCCGAGATTGCTAAAATATACGATCCTGTGGTCGTCCAAGCGATGATTCTAATGCAAGATGTTTGGAAAGAGAAGATTGCTTGGGATGAACAACCGTCGGTTTCCATTCGGAAGCAGTGGCAGGACTTCCAAGTATCCTTCGCTTAATTAATTCAAAACGTAAGACTGGATCGATGGACACATTATTCCGAGAAGATTACCGAGCTCGAGCTACATAGGTTCTCAGATGCGTCAGAGAAAGCGTATGCGGGTGTCGTCTATCTACGATCGATAGACACCTTTGGAAACGTGAAGATATCGCTACTTACCTCGAAAACGAAAGTTGCTACATACCACGACTGGAACTCAGTGGGGCACTGTTACTCTCGGACCTTATGGAAACTGTCAAGGAATCGTTGAAAGTCTCGTTCGACCGGGTCCACGCTTGGACGGATTCTACGATAGTACTTTGCTGGCTTGCCTCATGTCCACGGCGTTGGAAGATGTTCGTGGCAAATCGTGTGTCTCGAATACAAGAAGTCATTCCCGGATCGAATTGGAGTCATGTACTGGGGACCGAGAATCCCGCCGACGTCGCGTCCCGAGGAATTGCGGAACATGAATTAAGCAATCATCCGCTTTGGTGGCGTGGACCATCATGGTTGTCGGACCTTACATTGAATCTTAACTCATCTGTCCAAGCCATGGATACTGACTCAATAAACACGGCCAAAATTGAAGAAAGGGTTACCATTGTCGTCGCAAGAACCCATGTAGTCAACATGGCCATGCTCACGAGATACTCAACGCTACTGCGACTTCGCCGTATTACGGCATGGATCTATCGATTCTTCAACAACTGCGCCATCAAGCATGAAATTCAAGTTAATCAACATTCAGCAGCTTCCACTCGGATTACTGGTCCACTCACAACTGCGGAATTAGAGGCGGCGACGGTGGTTTGGGTCAAGACGGTACAGTCATATTCATTTGCCAAAGACATCGAAGACTTACAAGAAGGAAGGTCCCTGTCGCATAAAAGCAAGCTGTTAAGTCTACGACCAGCATTGGATACAAATGGGCTACTACGTGTTGGAGGACGTTTAAATCAAGGAGATTTCGGACACGATATGAAGCATCCAATTCTACTTCCAAGACACCACCGATTCACTGAAATGGTGATACAAGAAGCACACATACAGCATCTACATACGGGAGCCCAACTAGTACAGAGCATAATTTCAATGAAATACTGGATTATTCGAGCTAGAGATGACATTCGACATCAAATTCGGAAATGTGTTACATGCACGAGGTACCGCAAGCACCGCATTTTGGAGGCATATGGGAGGCAGGCGTGAAGTCCATGAAACATCATTTGCTCAGAGTAGTGGGTCAGACTCGCCTAAAGTTCGAAGAATTCACAACCATTACAACTCAGATTGAGGGATGTCTTAACTCTCGGCCGCTGACACCACTCTCGTCTGACCCAAAAGATCTCCGAGCACTCACCCCTGGGCATTTCTTGATAGGTGATTCGCTCCAATCAATTCCGGACCCAAACCTTCTGCACCTGCCTATCTCAAGTCTTGGTCGATGGTAGTTACTAAAAAAATTGAAACAAGACATCCATAAACGTTGGCTACGAGAATACGTGACACGATTGCAACAACGTCCCAAATGGATGACTCCACAAAGAAATATTGTAGTCGGCGACATCGTCCTGATCAAGTCTGACGTTGCTTCTCCCACTACCTGGCCGTTAGCTAGAGTTGTACAAATCCATCCAGGACTCGACCAACTAACCAGAGTCGTGACCCTGCGAACAAGCAAGGGCGAAATACAGCGACCCATTGTGAAGCTTTGCCTACTCCCTTTGGACCAAGGAAACTCGAGTGAAGATACTACCGACGTTCATAATTGATATGGGATATCAAAGCCGGAGAATGTTTAGTCGCTGATAAGAGAAACCAACTAAAACATAATACGATCTTACACTATTGTTTTTAACTGTTATCTTTACCTCTCCGTATATTGTTACAGTTTTAGGCGATATATTTTTTAATGTTATATTTAAAGCGTTGTCAAGAAATAAACTAATCAGTGTGTTTTCAAATATGGTCGCATTCATTTCATAACTAAATTACTCCTTATCAAAGTACGAATGGTAGGTCACCGCGGCGTCTAGTCACGAACAGAACCGATATATTTTTATTGCTTTTCTTGAATTAGAATTTAGAAGAAACCACATTATGGTTTTAAAACTGGCGGTTTAACAAGTTTGTCCGGTTTCAAGCGACTTCTCACGGTAAAAATTAATAAACATATATCTTAACTAGATTTCTGCTGGATAATGAATAGTGTAATTATTTGAAGTAAATTTTTCCTTCTGATTTAATTAACTGAATTGCAAGTGAAATTTAAATTTTGTAGAAGGGAAATTATCATTTCTCAACAATTTTCCTTTTCATATAATCATTAGACCAACACAAGCGCGGGCGCTCGCTCCTCTGCTTCTGATTCTGATATAGTAAGCAATAAGTAAACAAAGCTAAGTAAAACCTATCACCAAAGGTAAACGTTTCCTAGATTATACAAAATCCCCCTACTGCTCTGTCATAATCTCCCATCATAGTGAAAATAAGAAGGTAAAAATACAATATAAAAATAATCTAAAAAAACTAGAGGCTTCCTAGTCAGCAGAGCGAATGATAGTCTAATTAGGTCCTTGACTTTCATTCATTGCAGGGTTACAAATAGGTTGAGTTGTGAGTGAAAATAACGTAGAAAGTTGCTGCTAATATGTAACCATTTTTGATTTGGAATTGTTAATTGGTGTTGCCGCTGACATTCGCTATTGTCTTTCAGTTTGACAGTACGTGATCCTAGCAGAACATTCATTACCACAAACTTAAATTTTGCGCCTTTTGAATATTGGTGAAAATGCTTTCTCGTGAAAATTTAAATAATTGTAGGTATGAAGTAGGAAAATGGAGTCTTTTATCTTTATTTACTTCCGAAACAATATTAAAACCTTTTTCAAAAAATATTGATGTTTACATTTATTTAGTTCCAATATAATATTACACCTTTTCCAAAGTTAATTTTACCCTAACTATACTTCGTAAAGTTTAATTTAACGGTTTTTTTGTAGTGTTGATTTACTTTAATACGAGTTGCAATAAAATATTAAATTGAATTGTATCCTGGCATGAGATTTGAAAATGTTTTAGCGGGTGTTTAAATTTCATGACGATTTTTCCGTCATTGTTGTCACAGGTCACCAAAAAACTATTATTTTGGATTAATTTCACGTTAATTATAGTTATTAAGCTCTCTTACTAGAGTTAATTTAGTTTATTACGTAAGTTGAACAAGAAATTCTCCTTAAACGCAAAGCTTAGTGGAGTGTTTGATCCTAGCAAAACATTCATTACCGCAAACTTTTAAATTTTGCGCCTTTTGAATATTGGGAAAAATGCTTTCTAGTGATAATTTAAAAAATTGTAAGTATTAAATAGGAAAACGGAGTCTGGGTGAAAGATAAGTGTAGTTTCAACTTTAATCTGTTAGTTAAATTTAAACTAATACCAATATATTGGTTTAGCCAAATATCGGTAGCGATGGGCCAATACCAGTTTAAACCAATTCCAATAACATATCATTTTAGTCAAGTAAAGGTATCGGCGCAACACTATCCTGAATATTATTATAAAACAGTTATAGCAACGGCTGCGGAGCTTCTGAAATTTTGAAATATTTTCAAATAAATTAAAGATAAGTTCTTCAAGTAGCAGTTCTTTTTCTAAAACATACCTTCGCTTCGCTATCCTAAAGATCAACAAGCATCACTATTTTTAACAATAACCTAAACTGTGAACCTTCAGTTCTAGAAATGAAAGCCTAAGCCAAACTAGACGCTGGAGGCTCTGAAGCTGGGGGTTCCCGCCGTCTAACGACTACGAGAGTCGAGAAAAACTACGTACGAAATTTAAGCCTTGGTCTTCCAAAAACCAATATCAAATAATATAATGAAATCAATTACCTTTAGTTTTATAACTGGATTGCTTTTTTCAACAAAATTTCGACCTAATAGCAAAGGGTGTTACAGAAAATTTATAAAATGAAATAAACATTTTAAGGCGGTAAAATACTAAAAAGCGTCGACTCAGAGTGTAGTTCCAAAACAAGTTCAACCATGGAGGCTGTATCTTCATAAGATACAGGCTCTATGCATAGCCCACTCGATCACGCGCGTCACGACGCAAGCTGCTCGCGCTTTAGCTATACACGAGCAGCGCAGCGTCCGGGAGCGCGGATCGAGTGGGCTATGCTCTATGGTTCAACTTAACTTGTTATCATGAACAAAGCTAGGCCCTCCCTTGTTCTCAATCTGGTTGAAAATTGAAGAAATGGGTATCAGCGCGCTAACAGGTTAACCTGACGTTTAACTCAAGAGCCATACTTCCGTAATTAACTAAAATTAACATACTTAGACTAAATTGTTTTTGATGACACTTGCAAAGGCACACCCTGAATACTTAATTGTTAAATTAAGAGTATTCCGAAAAGTAACTTCTAGTTTTTCAGTTAGAGGTGGTTAAATATCGCGAAAAACCCCATGTTAATCTCCATAGGAAAATTGGTAAAAGCATGTGAGTTTTGCTTTAACGTTACAAAAGAGTATCAAGTCATATCTACAAGGGCCTACCGGCCCTGTAGAATGTCGCGAAGTGCCACCTATTTTGGGGGCCTGCAAAACCTTTTTTTGTTGAACTTGTCAATAAAGACTTACGATTACGTCCACACTCGATTTTTTACTCTGAGAGAGCTGTTTTTTTAAATAGTACCTTTTACGATTGTCTACCATTGGGTCGAATCCCATTGGATCGAATGTCTCGTTCGACCGAATCCCATTAGACCGAATACCGCAATTTGGGCGGTTTTCCAATCATGAATTTTCCTTTCAATCCTATTTTTCTATTGATTTTCCTATTAAACTTCTTGTTATTGCAGAAAATACTAAACCAAACGTAACCTAATACAACAGTAATGTTTTGGAAAAGGCATATTTTTGGAGAAGTCAATGAAGCTAAATTTCAATATTTTGGAAAAGGCGTAACATTGTTAAATGATTTATAAATTATTACTAACCTAATTTAACCAAACCTAACCTAACATAGAAGTAATGTTTTGGAAAAGGCATATTATTTGAGAAGTCAATGAAGCTAAACGTCAATATTTTGGAAAAGGCGTAACATTGTTAAATGAATTATAAAATATTACTAACCTAACCTAACCTAACCTAACCTAAACTAACCTAACCAAACCTAACCTAACCTAACCAAACCTAACCAAACCTAACCAAACCTAACCAAACCTAACCAAACCAAACCAAACCTAACCTAACCTAACCTAACCAAACCTAACCAAACCTAACCAAACCTAACCTAACCAAACCTAACCAAACCAAACCTAACCTAACCTAACAAAACCTAACCTAACCAAACCTAACCTAACCAAACCAAACCAAACCTAACCTAACCAAACCAAACCAAACCAAACCTAACCTAACCAAACCTAACCTAACCTAACCAAACCAAACCTAACCTAACCTAACCTAACCAAACCTAACCAAACCTAACCTAACCTGACCTAACCAAACCTAACCTAACCTAACCTAACCTAACCTAACCTAACCTAACCTAACCTAACCAAACCTAAACTAACCTAACCTAACCTAACCTAACCTAAAATAACCTAACCTGACCAAACCTAACCTAACCTAAAAATAAAATTGATTTTCTTATTAAACTTCTTGATACTGCAGCAAATAATATGTGTTCACCAATAACATTCTTCAATAAATTTCAGAAAATAACTTCCATTTTTGGAAATTGTCTAACCCTAACCTAACCATACCTAACGTAATCTAGCCTTACCATTAAGAGATCTCCCTCCCAAGTACTGACGGCGCTCGATGCTGCTTAACTTCTTCGATCATCCAAATCACTTTATCCATTGCGCTACTGGAGCCCGGCAACTCAAGCAAAACGCTATGATTTTATATGTGTAAACCATCCCATTCAGTCGAAAGCTCTCCCATTTAAATATTCCCATTCAGTAGAAAATCGCTCTTTGGGCTATAAATTGTTTTAAATTTGGCTACAATTTTAGAAATTTGAATTCGATCCAACGGGATTCTATCCAATAGGATATTACCCCTTTTACACCTAACTCGGTTTGATACAGAGTTTTCCAAAATCTTATTCACCCTAGCCTGAGCTTGGTCTTTCAACGCAATTCGCTTTAAATATTTTAAGTGATTTTTTTGTTTCTTAGCACGTAGCAGCGAAACCATTTTAGTTCTCTTTCAGAGCCAGAAAGGCATCTTTTAAAGCAAGAAAGGACTCCCTCTCTGTTGAACCACGAAAAAAGGTTTCTTTGTTGAACCACGAAAAAAGGTCTCTTTGTTGAACCACGAAAAAAGGTCTCTCTGTTGAACCACGAAAAAAGGTCTCTCTGTTGGACCACGAAAAAGGTCTGTTCTACCACGAAAAAAGGTCTCTTTGTTGAACCACGAAAAAAGGTCTCTTTGTTGAACCACGAAAAAAGGTCTCTTTGTTGAACCACGAAAAAAGGTCGGTCTGTTGAACCACGAAAAAAGGTCTCTCTGTTGGACCACGAAAAAAGGTCTCTCTGTTGGACCACGAAAAAAGGTCTCTCTGTTGGACCACGAAAAAAGGTCTCTCTGTTGGACCACGAAAAAAGGTCTCTCACACATAAACACAAACACAAATACAAAGAATGAAGCAAGAAAAATTTTCTTACCTTTAAAAAGACACTAAGAAATTGCAATGTACAGCTTAGTCCACTTTTAGAAAAGCGTCAAACCTAAGCCAACTGAAACGATGCTCAGCAAACTTCACAGCTGAAAATAAGAAAACCCAAAACTCAATAAAATGTAATTAGGCTTACCTATAAGCTTTCACGAGTGAAGTGAATGTCTTTGTCTGAATTAAAAGCACGCGTGCCGTCACTGCCGTGATCGGACGAACTTCACATACAGTTCAGTTCAGCTCAAATGTAGACCAAAACATTGAGAGTGAAAAAATTTATTTGTAGCAGTCGCACTCGCTGGGGCCTACTTAGCCATAGCCAACTCGATTACGCAACCACCTGTACACGTTTTCCCCTCCAGTAGTCCAGGCCCATCATCCTCCTTACTCGATGGAAAATTTCAGCTGGTCAAGTTGCTACCGATCTTCTCCAAGCTTGTGTTTATACTCTATGGAAGGTCGTTCCATGGTGGGAGATTTAAAACGGCATTATTTTATTAACCATCTTCGGTCAATTTTTTGCTCCGTATAGTATGTTTCATGAGACGCTCTCATTGTACAAACAAACAGTTGATAGCATATTCGTACATAAACACTGTATTATCGGTTTATTCGCACTGAAGTTCTTTCAAGATCCATAGTTTGAAGTAAAAAATTTCACTACTACCCGTTTTGAGTCAAGGATAGTTAGTGGCGGTAACCATCTTAAATATATAGGCTCTTATGCCTCTGTGGTTGGCAGTAAGTTTGGCAACGATCATTTTTACATTTGCGCAGAATTTACAACCTTAAACCGCTTTGTGAATTGTGATACACAGTGTTCCTTTTTTGCTATATTCACGTTGGCGTCTGCTTATCCTCCTAAATTGTTGTGAATATTGAAATTCTAGCCATAGTGGGTGACAAGATCATTCGTTAACATATTTTCCAGATCATGTTTAAGTGAACACTGCACTTTTGCAACGTTAACAGCAATAGAGTTGATAATTGATTTTTACCAAATTCAATTCAGAAGACTTCATTATACATTAACATATTTTCCTTCATCAACTGTACATTCAAGTAATTATTTTTATATTTACTCGACACTTTACTTTAAAACACTTGTTCCGCTAGATTTTGATCAATACTAATTGATGATCTGTGGCAAATAACACTTACTGCCTCGAAACTTCTGTTCCAGTTATTTCAAATATGACAAGGTGTAAATTGGAAATAATTTTAATTGTAAGAACAGAATAAACTTAAATACTGAATAGATTTTTAGTAGGGTTTGGATCATTTGACTTTATTTATTATTAGAATTTCTTACAGCCTAACTTACTGTCCAGCAGATTAAAATTACGTGAAACACCCAATAAAGCGCAATGTCATAGTACCTTCCTGGCTTATCATCCTGTGATACAAAGCACCTTAAATTTAATTCATTCCGCATTTTCAAAATAAAAATACCAGAAATAATTGCGTAGAAATATAAATTATCATGTAAATAAAACTATGACGTAAATAAATAGGACGGTGACTATTGACAGACATTGTGTGGCAATAGCCTCACCCATAAATTAATTATTTCTATGTTTTGCAATAGTTCTTTTATTGACAATAATCAAGTAAAATAATTTAAAACAAAAAAATTAAATAATAAAAAATATTTTAAATGAAAAAAAAACGTTTGTTACATAACTTCTAATAACAAAAAAGAGATATTTAAAGAAAATTATGACAATTAAAAAAGAATGAATAATTAAAAAAAATATTCTTTGTTGATTGTCACACTGCAGTTAAAAAATTAATATATATTATTAAATATTTGTATAGTCTAAAGCAAAATTATCAAACACGTTACCAATCAAGCTCCACCTCCAATTGCCTGATGATTTTTTCATCTTCAGCGGCGTCCCGCTGTCGGCCTTGAAGAGTGGCCACCACCTCAAGGAGGGGCGCCACCTCCGACCCCGCCGCCACCTCACTCTCCGTCTCCACCTGGGACCCTTCCGCCCCCTCGGAGTCCATTGGTGGGGGCATCTGGGAGCCCTCGCCCCCCTTAAGCTCCATCCCCTCCCCCTCGGCCTGCATCGGCGGAGGTATCTGGGACCCCTCCAGCTCCATCCCCTCCCCCTCGGCCTGCATCGGCGGGGGTATATGGGACCCCTCCGCCCCCTGCGCCGCGACTTGCGGGCGCGCTTTTTGGCTTCGTGGGCCTGTTTCATTAATAATAAAATTTTAGAATAAGGGCATTTGAAAATTTATATCGTTTAGCAATGAATGAAGAACTATACCATGTCGGCCCCAGCAATCTCGAGCTAAGTGGCCGTAGCGTTGGCAGTGATTGCAGCGGCGTCTTCTTCCGCTGCCGCAACTACGGCCACAATTTTGAGCGCCCCCGCGCCTGACTCAACCCTTCCGGGCCCTCGCCCTCTAATGGGCTCACGCCCTCTGGTGGGCTCACGCCCTGTGCTGGGCCAACGCCCACGGCCCGATTCAGTGTAAGGGGCACCGCCCTGGTTAAAATTGACGTTGACCGTCGAATTTGCACCGGTCACCGTAAAATATCTCTCCATATTGAAACAAAATTTGGAAATAAAGAATTTTGAAATGGGATTTCGTGGGAACTCTGGTGTGGAAGGAGCCTAGGTTTTTGCGCCAAATTACTAGTTATAATTTTAGTGTGAAGTGTAAGAACTGTTTTTGAAACCAAGTACCATTTATTATTCAGACGGGGATTAGAAACCCGGTAGAATAAACCAAAGTTTGTTTCATAAAATGATATATAGTTAGTGCCATATAACACTGAGTCTTTTTCATGGAAAACAATTAGTACGGTTTATGAAACAATCTGGTTTATTGTACGAGGTTTCTAATCCTCGTCTGAAAAGGGCATTATACAAAAACGTGGTATAATACGACATTTTTTTATTATACCCGCTTCAGACGAAGTGTAAAAACGTGGTATAACAAACCAAAGTTTTAGTTTCTTTCATAAATTGTGGTTAGTGACAAATTACATTGAATCTTCGTGTGAGACAATATCCACGGTTTATGAAAGAAACTTTGGTTTGTTATAACATTAATACCACCATCAAACGAGCTTTATGTGGTGTGCTAAACAAAAATGTTTTTTTTTCATAAATTGACGTTAGCGCCAAATTGCATTGAATTTTTTCGTGTCAAACACTAACCACAGTTTATGAAAATATCTTTGGTTGGCAACACAAGGTTTTTACACTTCATCCGACGAGGGCATGTCGCGGCATGATTCATGCTCTCTTCAGATAGCTGCAATCGCGGAATTGAAACGGACAAAGTAAGCAGTGCTCATTAGCCAAGGCTTAATATCTATATGGTTAAGAAAACGTTTTAAAAGATTTAAACTATTTATTGTAAGATATAAACTATGTGTCGCGTAATAGAGAAATAACATATGCTCTGCATAAAATTATATAATTTGTTACTAAATTTTGAATTTAAAATCGGAAGGAAATAAAATTAGAAGCTCCGTATTAAAACCACTTTCTTGTTTTTCGCGTCCAAAAAGAGAAATGACTGCGTTCAGCAAGCATCAACAATGCACCGGTTTACTACGGCATTATTATTCTCTCTAACGTGCCATTTAACCAGTTTTTTGATAGGTTTAGCTGAAGGTTTTCCAAAAAAACTGCGAGAAAGCGTTAGATGCTGCAGAGATTGTTTATTCGCTAATAAAAGTAGAGTTTAATGTTTGAAGCAACATATAAGGGAAAAAATTGGGAACCTGTTCAGTCTCTGATAAGAGAAACCAACTAAAACATAATACGATCTTACACTATTGTTTTTTACTGTTATCTTTACCTCTCCGTATATTGTTACAGTTTTAGGCGATATATTTTTAATGTTATATTTAAAGCGTTGTCAAGAAATAAACTAATCAGTGTGTTTTCAAATATGGTCGCATTCATTTCATAACTAAATTACTCCTTATCAAAGTACGAATGGTAGGTCACCGCGGCGTCTAGTCACGAACATTTTTGGTCCGTCGAGCCGGATTGTTCGAATCAGGCTTTATTTCCGTGGGACACTAGTTCACCGTGGGAAATCTACTGTTGCGACAAGTCCTAGAATATACTTGGTGTCGTCGTTCAATTTGGCAGGATGCCAGCGACAGCCTTGGGGAAAGCTGTAGCTGAGAGAACGAAAGGAGAATTGGGTTTGGCTACGATCACGAAGAAAGTCCAGGGTCATTCTAAGATCCCACTCACTATCCATCAAGCAGAATTTTTCATCGAAGAAGCAGACAAAGCATGGGGGAACATTGAAGAAGCCAATGTGAAGATTACAACGTTAGATCCCGACAACCTTGAGGATTATGAATCAGTATGGAACAAGCTGTTTAACGATTACTCTGGGGCAAAGTGCGATCTTCGTGGTATCAAAGCCAGCTTAAATCCCAGCCCTTTCAGTTCAAGCCATCATACGGAGGTCAAGCTACCAAAGTGTCAACTACCACAATTCTCTGGCGAAGTTCATGATTGGATTTCGTTTCGAGATATGTACATTACTGCAATTCATAACAATACGGATCTGTCCGAAGCTCAGAAGTTCACTTATCTCAAGTCCAGCTTGACAAGAAAGGCCGCTAAGCTGATCAAGTCACTTACGATTTCAGATGCCAACTACCGAATCGCCTGGGACACAGTTACAAACCGGTTCGAGAATAAACGCGAACTCTACTTCGCTATCATGCAACGATTTACCACGCTACCAACTGCGTCAACCAGCAATTCAAGCTCCTTGCGGTCAGTTGTGGATGGCGGAATGGAATGTACAAGAGCCTTGGACACACTAAACATATCGGACAAATGGGATTCGGTTCTAGTCTACATGATGACGCAGAAATTGGACCCGGCATCCAGGGAACAATGGGAGTTGAGCCTAAAAACTACGGAAATTCCGGCGTATCAAGACCTTTTGGATTTCATTGAGCAACGAGCACGTTCCCTGGCAGCCTCGTCGTCAGATTCCGGGACGAAAAAGAAAGACTCACTACACAGGGCAGTCAATCTTCACACCAGACCAAGGACTATTCCCACCAATGGGGAATGTTCATTCTGTGCTGGAGCACATTTCAATTTCCGGTGTCCCAAGTTCACCGCCATGAAAACCGACGAGCGACGATCGTTGGTAAAACAGAAGAAGTTGTGTTTCAACTGCCTGCGGACTAACCATAGAGCTCAAGAGTGTCAGCTGGGAAAAAATTTCAACTGCCTGCGGACTAACCATAGAGCTCAAGAGTGTCAGCTGGGAAAAAGTTGCAAGACCTGCGGAAGAAACCATCATTCGCTTCTTCATCCCGACGAAACCACTAATCTCGGCAGTACTCAATCGTCTAACTCAACTCCAAATCCACCGTAGAGTCAAGTCCAGAATTTTTACTGCCAGGGATGGAATCACTCAAGGTCCGACGCGTTATTGGCAACAGCAATCTTGCAAGTCAAGACCTCTCAAGGCGGATGTTTGAAGTTCCGTGCCCTATTGGATAGTGGGTCAACAGTTTCATGCATATCTGAATCCTGTATTGGACGGCAAGGTCTGAACCGAGAGAAAGTCGATAGCGAAGTAATCGGTCTGGGCTCAACACAGATCGGCATGACAAGGGGGCTTACGCAAGTCCACTTCAAGGCTCATTTTGATACGACGAAAGAGGAGAAATTTTGCGTAGATGCCTACGTGTTGAAGAAGGTCACGTGTCGTCTTCCGACCAGAAGTTTTGACATTCGAGGCTGGCATCACCTGAAGCAGCTCCAACTTGCCGATCCTAACTTCAATATTCCCGGAGAAATTGACATTCTCTTGGGAGCGGATATATTCTTCAAACTACTCCTCGATGGGAAACGAAATGGAGATCCGAAACTTCCCGACGCTGTTCACTCGAGGCTGGGCTGTTTGATATCAGGACCAGTCGACTCCATTCAACCCGGAATTCAAGTCCATCACGCAACGATTGGCCTTGAAGAAACGCTGAATCGGTTTTGGACCATCGAGCAAGTACCGAAACGGATGGCTATGACCCAAGAGGAGAGGCGGTGCGAAGAGACGTTTCAAGAGACTCATTACCGAGATCAAACTGGGCGATTCGTGGTTCAGATACCGATGTAAGAACCAAGGGTGCCTCTGGGAAATTCAAGAGAAACCGCAAAGGGACGGCTGTTGCAGATGGAAAAAAGATGAATGCTCGTCCTGAACTGAAATCTCTACCAGGGATTCATGGATCAGTATGAGTCCTTGGGGCATATGACGGAGGCGTGGCAACTACATTCATCCGAACAGCGCATCTTTATTCCACAAAATTACGTACTCAAAAATTGGGATATAACCAGTAAATTCCGAGTCGTTTTTGATGCCTCGGCCAAAACCAGCTCTGGTTCATCACTTAACGACGCTCAGATGGTTGGCCCGGTGGTTCAAGATTCGCTGTACGCTATAATACTGAGGTTCAGGATGAATCAATTCGCTTTCACAGCAGACATTACGAAGATGTATCGGCAAATCTGGGTGGCACCTCACCAACGCGATTTACAATGCATTTTAAGGAGACCGTCACCAACTTCACCCATTCGAGAGTACCAATTGAACACCATCACATACAGAACGGCGTCGGCGCCGTTCCTAGCGACTCGGGTTCTTCAGCAACTCGGCGATATGGAAACAGCCACGTATCCGTTGGGATCTAAGATCTTAAAGCAAGACTTCTATGTAGACGACGTCATGAGCGGCAGACAAACCATTGACGACACAAAGAAATCTATCTCAGAACTCCGTTCTCTAACCGATAGCGCTGGACTCATGCTCAGGAAATTTTCGTCAAACTCGTCTGAATGTCTGTCCGAGGTCCCAGCAGAACTTCGAGAAATCAACGATGTACCTGTGGTGGATGAAGATGCACTAGTCAAAACTCTTGGATTATACTGGGATACGAAACAGGATCAATTCCTATTCAAAATCCGAGTAACTGCCATTCCGCTAATACTCACGAAAAGGACGCTGCTATCCGAGATTGCTAAAATATACGATCCTGTGGTCGTCCAAGCGATGATTCTAATGCAAGATGTTTGGAAAGAGAAGATTGCTTGGGATGAACAACCGTCGGTTTCCATTCGGAAGCAGTGGCAGGACTTCCAAGTATCCTTCGCTTAATTAATTCAAAACGTAAGACTGGATCGATGGACACATTATTCCGAGAAGATTACCGAGCTCGAGCTACATAGGTTCTCAGATGCGTCAGAGAAAGCGTATGCGGGTGTCGTCTATCTACGATCGATAGACACCTTTGGAAACGTGAAGATATCGCTACTTACCTCGAAAACGAAAGTTGCTACATACCACGACTGGAACTCAGTGGGGCACTGTTACTCTCGGACCTTATGGAAACTGTCAAGGAATCGTTGAAAGTCTCGTTCGATCGGGTCCACGCTTGGACGGATTCTACGATAGTACTTTGCTGGCTTGCCTCATGTCCACGGCGTTGGAAGATGTTCGTGGCAAATCGTGTGTCTCGAATACAAGAAGTCATTCCCGGATCGAATTGGAGTCATGTACTGGGGACCGAGAATCCCGCCGACGTCGCGTCCCGAGGAATTGCGGAACATGAATTAAGCAATCATCCGCTTTGGTGGCGTGGACCATCATGGTTGTCGGACCTTACATTGAATCTTAACTCATCTGTCCAAGCCATGGATACTGACTCAATAAACGCGGCCAAAATTGAAGAAAGGGTTACCATTGTCGTCGCAAGAACCCATGTAGTCAACATGGCCATGCTCACGAGATACTCAACGCTACTGCGACTTCGCCGTATTACGGCATGGATCTATCGATTCTTCAACAACTGCGCCATCAAGCATGAAATTCAAGTTAATCAACATTCAGCAGCTTCCACTCGGATTACTGGTCCACTCACAACTGCGGAATTAGAGGCGGCGACGGTGGTTTGGGTCAAGACGGTACAGTCATATTCATTTGCCAAAGACATCGAAGACTTACAAGAAGGAAGGTCCCTGTCGCATAAAAGCAAGCTGTTAAGTCTACGACCAGCATTGGATACAAATGGGCTACTACGTGTTGGAGGACGTTTAAATCAAGGAGATTTCGGACACGATATGAAGCATCCAATTCTACTTCCAAGACACCACCGATTCACTGAAATGGTGATACAAGAAGCACACATACAGCATCTACATACGGGAGCCCAACTAGTACAGAGCATAATTTCAATGAAATACTGGATTATTCGAGCTAGAGATGACATTCGACATCAAATTCGGAAATGTGTTACATGCACGAGGTACCGCAAGCACCGCATTTTGGAGGCATATGGGAGGCAGGCGTGAAGTCCATGAAACATCATTTGCTCAGAGTAGTGGGTCAGACTCGCCTAAAGTTCGAAGAATTCACAACCATTACAACTCAGATTGAGGGATGTCTTAACTCTCGGCCGCTGACACCACTCTCGTCTGACCCAAAAGATCTCCGAGCACTCACCCCTGGGCATTTCTTGATAGGTGATTCGCTCCAATCAATTCCGGACCCAAACCTTCTGCACCTGCCTATCTCAAGTCTTGGTCGATGGTAGTTACTAAAAAAATTGAAACAAGACATCCATAAACGTTGGCTACGAGAATACGTGACACGATTGCAACAACGTCCCAAATGGATGAGTCCACAAAGAAATATTGTAGTCGGCGACATCGTCCTGATCAAGTCTGACGTTGCTTCTCCCACTACCTGGCCGTTAGCTAGAGTTGTACAAATCCATCCAGGACTCGACCAACTAACCAGAGTCGTGACCCTGCGAACAAGCAAGGGCGAAATACAGCGACCCATTGTGAAGCTTTGCCTACTCCCTTTGGACCAAGGAAACTCGAGTGAAGATACTACCGACGTTCATAATTGATATGGGATATCAAAGCCGGAGAATGTTTAGTCGCTGATAAGAGAAACTAACTAAAACATAATACGATCTTACACTATTGTTTTTAACTGATATCTTTACCTCTCCGTATATTGTTACAGTTTTAGGCGATATATTTTTTAATGTTATATTTAAAGCGTTGTCAAGAAATAAACTAATCAGTGTGTTTTCAAATATGGTCGCATTCATTTCATAACTAAATTACTCCTTATCAAAGTACGAATGGTAGGTCACCGCGGCGTCTAGTCACGAACAGAACCGATATATTTTTATTGCTTTTCTTGAATTAGAATTTAGAAGAAACCACATTATGGTTTTAAAACTGGCGGTTTAACAAGTTTGTCCGGTTTCAAGCGACTTCTCACGGTAAAAATTAATAAACATATATCTTAACTAGATTTCTGCTGGATAATGAATAGTGTAATTATTTGAAGTAAATTTTTCCTTCTGATTTAATTAACTGAATTGCAAGTGAAATTTAAATTTTGTAGAAGGGAAATTATCATTTCTCAACAATTTTCCTTTTCATATAATCATTAGACCAACACAAGCGCGGGCGCTCGCTCCTCTGCTTCTGATTCTGATATAGTAAGCAATAAGTAAACAAAGCTAAGTAAAACCTATCACCAAAGGTAAACGTTTCCTAGATTATACAAAATCCCCCTACTGCTCTGTCATAATCTCCCATCATAGTGAAAATAAGAAGGTAAAAATACAATATAAAAATAATCTAAAAAAACTAGAGGCTTCCTAGTCAGCAGAGCGAATGATAGTCTAATTAGGTCCTTGACTTTCATTCATTGCAGGGTTACAAATAGGTTGAGTTGTGAGTGAAAATAACGTAGAAAGTTGCTGCTAATATGTAACCATTTTTGATTTGGAATTGTTAATTGGTGTTGCCGCTGACATTCGCTATTGCCTTTCAGTTTGACAGTACGTGATCCTAGCAGAACATTCATTACCACAAACTTAAATTTTGCGCCTTTTGAATATTGGTGAAAATGCTTTCTCGTGAAAATTTAAATAATTGTAGGTATGAAGTAGGAAAATGGAGTCTTTTATCTTTATTTACTTCCGAAACAATATTAAAACCTTTTTCAAAAAATATTGATGTTTACATTTATTTAGTTCCAATATAATATTACACCTTTTCCAAAGTTAATTTTACCCTAACTATACTTCGTAAAGTTTAATTTAACGGTTTTTTTGTAGTGTTGATTTACTTTAATACGAGTTGCAATAAAATATTAAATTGAATTGTATCCTGGCATGAGATTTGAAAATGTTTTAGCGGGTGTTTAAATTTCATGACGATTTTTCCGTCATTGTTGTCACAGGTCACCAAAAAACTATTATTTTGGATTAATTTCACGTTAATTATAGTTATTAAGCTCTCTTACTAGAGTTAATTTAGTTTATTACGTAAGTTGAACAAGAAATTCTCCTTAAACGCAAAGCTTAGTGGAGTGTTTGATCCTAGCAAAACATTCATTACCGCAAACTTTTAAATTTTGCGCCTTTTGAATATTGGGAAAAATGCTTTCTAGTGATAATTTAAAAAATTGTAAGTATTAAATAGGAAAACGGAGTCTGGGTGAAAGATAAGTGTAGTTTCAACTTTAATCTGTTAGTTAAATTTAAACTAATACCAATATATTGGTTTAGCCAAATATCGGTAGCGATGGGCCAATACCAGTTTAAACCAATTCCAATAACATATCAGTTTAGTCAAGTAAAGGTATCGGCGCAACACTATCCTGAATATTATTATAAAACAGTTATAGCAACGGCTGCGGAGCTTCTGAAATTTTGAAATATTTTCAAATAAATTAAAGATAAGTTCTTCAAGTAGCAGTTCTTTTTCTAAAACATACCTTCGCTTCGCTATCCTAAAGATCAACAAGCATCACTATTTTTAACAATAACCTAAACTGTGAACCTTCAGTTCAAGAAATGAAAGCCTAAGCCAAACTAGACGCTGGAGGCTCTGAAGCTGGGGGTTCCCGCCGTCTAACGACTACGAGAGTCGAGAAAAACTACGTACGAAATCTAAGCCTTGGTCTTCCAAAAACCAATATCAAATAATATAATGAAATCAATTACCTTTAGTTTTATAACTGGATTGCTTTTTTCAACAAAATTTCGACCTAATAGCAAAGGGTGTTACAGAAAATTTATAAAATGAAATAAACATTTTAAGGCGGTAAAATACTAAAAAGCGTCGACTCAGAGTGTAGTTCCAAAACAAGTTCAACCATGGAGGCTGTATCTTCATAAGATACAGGCTCTATGCATAGCCCACTCGATCACGCGCGTCACGACGCAAGCTGCTCGCGCTTTAGCTATACACGAGCAGCGCAGCGTCCGGGAGCGCGGATCGAGTGGGCTATGCTCTATGGTTCAACTTAACTTGTTATCATGCACAAAGCTAGGCCCTCCCTTGTTCTCAATCTGGTTGAAAATTAAAGAAATGGGTATCAGCGCGCTAACAGGTTAACCTGACGTTTAACTCAAGAGCCATACTTCCGTAATTAACTAAAATTAACATACTTAGACTAAATTGTTTTTGATGACACTTGCAAAGGCACACCCTGAATACTTAATTGTTAAATTAAGAGTATTCCGAAAAGTAACTTCGCTCTAGTTTTTCAGTTAGAGGTGGTTAAATATCGCGAAAAACCCCATGTTAATCTCCATAGGAAAATTGGTAAAAGCATGTGAGTTTTGCTTTAACGTTACAAGAGAGTATCAAGTCATATCTACAAGGGCCTACCGGCCCTGTAGAATAGCCGGTTTTTAATTCTCACCAGGTGCCAATGATAACTGCTACGAAGATAAATTGTTTGTCAAATTGCTGGTAGAATAAATGATTGATTAAATCACACGATCACAAAACCCTGTCACCAAACAAACCAGAGCTGTGCTAATTATCTGGCAATTAATTAAATTGGAATTAGCAATTGGACAATTATGACTTAATTAGCAATTAGGCATATAGGCTAATTAAATCCCTTTACACACTGATAAACAAATAAACCCTGTCAACTCCACTCTTGGACTACGGGAGCATGTAGTGGCGTTTGTTTTAACTAAAAAGAGGTAGTTATTTTTTTTTTAAATCAGGAAATAACAAGTTTCGGCTCTTTTACAAAAACATGATAATTAGGAAATTTAATTTTACTGAGCTTAGCAGGCCAGTTAGCTACACCTTTTCTACCCTGGGAGCATCTAGTGGCGAAACCACACCATTTATTTGCTTTAAAATTCGACAAAATTTCATTGAGTTATGAAGATTGAAGAAATTGATTAACGCGAGTTGATAAAGAAATTGTTTAATTTATTAATATTTGCTTACAGCAATTAATGATACATTCATATTAGTATAAATTGTTTATTTGTGTTAATAGGAGTTAAAGGGATAAGAAAATGTCTTTATGAAATATATTTGTAGCTTTAAACGGGTCAACCATTTTTTAGATAACTGGAAAACTAAATGGTTGCAAATCAAAAAGAATGGAATAAGGATGGTAAAGTTAGTTTATTTTTTTCAAAAGATAACAAAATGGTTGGGAAATCATTTCCTATGTTCAAGGGGTAATGAAATGACTGGTAAACCTTTTCTTCAGTTAAAGGGCTAAAATTTATTAAAATGGACTAAATAGAACGAACATTATTTTTTTAAAATGGATCAAAAAGAATGGAATAATGATGGGAAAGTTAACTGAATTTTTAAAAAATAACAACATGGCTGGGAAAATGAGTCTTCAATTCAAGGGATAAAGAAATAACTGGGAAACGTTTTCTTAAAGGGGCTAACCGGCGCTGTTGGGGTGGAGTCGCCCTTTGTTCAGGGGGAAAACACCCAGCTCTTTGACCACAAGGAATGGCGCCACCGTCGCGGTGGGCGGGTAAGCAATATGCTAACCAACAGTTTGAAAGAAATTAAAAGAACAACAGATAAAAACACAACCCCCTAATCAATCAAAGAATAAAATAAAACCTCTACTCCCTAAAATACTAAACAACTCATACTCATACAAAAATACTTGCCCCGTTATTAATAAATACAAAGCCCCAACAGCTCCGGCCAGCCCCTTAAGTTCAAGGGATAAAATTTATTAAAATGGATTAATTAGAACGGACCATTAACCTATTAAATAGATCAATAATGATAAAAAAAATATTTGGTTCAAGAGATAACCATTTTTAAGTCAAGGAATAACGTAATTGCGGGTCAATAGTTTCTTAAATTTAAGGTATTACAAAATGGCTGCGAAACCATTTCTCCGGTTCAAAGGATATACAAATGATATATTGAAGGAAATAAAAAAAAATTGGTGATGATGCTACAAAAAATAAAAAAAAATATATATTAATCATCTTAAATGAAAATTATTTATTGAAGAAGGTTACCCCCCATTTCACCCAATTTAAAACACCTAATTCCCATTTACCCAATTCCCATTCAACCCAATTCCCAGTTCGCCTATCCCAATTAACCCAATATTGCATACCCAAAAAGACTCAAATAGAGTAGAATTTGATGGTTTTATTTATTTATTTTTTCATAACATAAGGGATACACTTACTTGAAGTGTATAACCGCTCCAAAGAGGAAGAGACGTCCTCCTAACCAAACCAAACCTAACCTAACCTAACATAACAGTAATGTTTTGGAAAAGGCATATTTTTGAGAAGTAAATGAAGCTAAACATCAATATTTTGGAAAAGGCGTATCATAGTTAAATGATTTATAAAATATTACTAACCTAACCTAACATAACAGTAATGTTTTGGAAAAGGCATATTATTTGAGAAGTAAATGAAGCTAAACATCAATATTTTGGAAAAGGCGTACCATAGTTAAACGATTTATAAAATATTACTAACCTAACCTAACCTAACCAAACCAAACCTTACCTAACCTAACATAACCGTAATGTTTTGGAAAAGGCATATTATTCGAGAAGTAAATGAAGCTAAACATCAATATTTTGGAAAAGGCGTACCATAGTTAAATGATTTATAACATATTACTAACCTAACCTAACCTAACCTAACCTAACCTAACATAACAGTAATGTTTTGGAAAAGGCATATTATTTGAGAAGTAAATGAAGCTAACATCAATATTTTGGAAAAGGCGTACCATAATAAAATGATTGATAAATTATTACTAGCCTAACCTAATCTAACCTAACCTAACCTAACCTAAACTAACCTAACCTAACCTAACCTAACCTAACCTAACCTAACCTAACCAAACCTAACCTAACATAACAGTAATGTTTTGGAAAAGGCATATTATTCGAGAAGTAAATGAAGCTAAACATCAATATTTTGGAAAAGGCAAACCATAGTTAAATAATTTATAAAATATTACTAACCTAACCTAACCAAACCAAACCAAACCAAAGCTAACCTAACCAAACCAAATCTAACCTAACCTAACATAACAGTAATGTTTTGGAAAAGGCATATTATTTGGGAAGTCAATGAACCTAAACATCGATATTTTGGAAAAGGCGTACCATAGTTAAATGATTTATAAAATATTACTAACCTAACTTAACCAAACCTAACCTACCTAACCCTAACTCAGAATTACGGGGGCATATTTTCCTTTCGAAGTTTTCAGCCATTCGACATCCATATTTAATAAATTACACTGATCAACAGTCTCTTATATAATAATTTTAAAAAATTGCTTTTTTAATGGAAAATACGAATTAATAAAACGGGTATGTTATTCGTGCCAAATTCCTGTGTTATCGCCTTTTGTGGCAAACGGAAATTGGGAGAAATACATTTGGGTGAATCAGGAATATATGATTTGGGTTTAATTCTTCTGATTGTGACAAATGAGATTGGGTGATATGGGGGGACACCTTGAAGAATTCAGGATGTAAAAATAATTAAAACTTAAGGCTTTTAAGAGATCAATGAAAAAACCCGATAGTAACTTTTTTTCCTGTGCCCAATTTAATAAAAATGTTAACTTTTTTAAATGTGGCTTAATACTTACAAAATATTTACAATAAGGTTTCCATATTGGTGGTTGAGTTGGTGGTGGTGGTGGTTGGGTTTGTGGTGGTTGAGTTGGTGGTGGTTGGGTTCGTGTTGGTGGTGGTTACATTGCCCGGCAACGCGTCGTCTACCATGTAACCGTATATAAGTCAACTATATATGCTTGAGCCTTTAACACCTTTGGCTGATTTGTGTGCGATATACTTTTTTATATTTGATTTTGGTCTTACATGCAGAGATTCTCTGTCCTACAATTTCAGTCTAATATAACCTTTTCTCTAGATACTTTTATACCATAGAATATCTTTCTACCCCATTGCCAATATTAGAACAAAATTACGCTATGAAAGCCATGGCGATAACAGGGTCTAACTAAGATTGCTTGCATTAGGGCTACCTAGGGATAGCAGGGAACTTCACTGTCTTTTTTATTTTCAGTAGGGAGCTTCCAGATGGGATAGTAATACGTCACACCCTCCCAAGTCTTACCGCTGTTCTGTCACGAGACTCAGCTCCAACTGAAAGCTCTCTATAGCATTTTATTAAATTTAAAACTAGCTTCCCTAAATGAGAATTTTAACGAAGTGCATAGAAGTTTTTAGGTAGCCCCAGGAAAAGCAATCGAAAATATTTAGTACCTCCGTTTTGCGGACAGTCCCGCATTATGTCGCCGGCCTTCTTACACTTATAACAGGTCCGGACCCATTGCCACCGTCCGCGACCGCCGCCTCGTCGTCCGCCGTGTCCTCCGCCTCGTCTTCCGCCCCGTCCTCCACCCCGTCCGCGACCGCCGCCTAGTCCGCCGCCGCCGTAAAAGTACGCATTCACCACTTTTATATTTTTGCCTTCCATTACTAAACCCAAACCGACAAACAAGAAATTTCATTGAATAGTTTACAATCAATTACTTTCTATCTAGTTTAAAGTTTGACAATAAATTTAAACATTATAACTTCAAATTTTATGACTTAGCTTCAAAACCCGTTAATTAATAATTTTATCTATTAAAAATTGTGTTTAAAACATACTTACGAGGTTGATATACGGCTAGCTTGCTTTAAATAAAGTAATAGCTTTGGCAGGGGCTTTGGTAACAGTACTTTCCCGCCAAAAAAATTCCCTGGGCTAGGAGAAGCAGCATAGAGAAATAAAATGGGATTGGAGACTATGATTTTACACCAACGTATCCAGTTATAATTGCTCCATGCTACTACTCCAGAAGTAGCTTATTCCCTCGGCACTTGGCAGCCTTGGCTTCTATTTCGGCGGGAATTGTTCCAATTTCCACCTCGTTCCGTTCTCTTACAATTCCGAAGTCTTGTAAAAGAATATTGATTGCCACGAATCTTAATTTTTAAGGTTTTACATGATCTATTAATATTTTTGGTTTTTTTATGTTCCTATTGTTCTCATTTCAGATTGTGAAATTGTCTTTTTTACTCTTAGTCTTAATAGGTTTCACTTTCCCTTGTAATTATATTATCTTCATTAATTTATATTGTATTTTTTTTTCTTTTTACAATTTGCAATTCTGTCAGAAAATTTTTTTGACACTGGGTTCTTTCTTTGCGCCTAAATGGTTCCCTGTGTACCTATTATTCAGCCAATTCTTTGTGTTTGGCAAGTGGGTTCTCTGTGCTCACATTAATTGGTTTCTCTGTGCTCTCATTAATTGGGTTCTCTGTGCTCTCATTAATTGGGTTCTCTGTGCTCCCATTAATTGGATTTCTTTGTGTATCCAAATTGCAAGTTCCAGTGTGGAATAAAGGTTTCCTTGTGACCTATTGCAATCTGTGTCAAATACGGTACTGCATGTACTGACTAGAACTCTGCAGAGGTTGAAAAAGATTTGCTTTTTTGTGCGATTCGTAAATTTTCATAATGTTTTGTCGGGAGAAAATAAAGAGAAAAATAAATGCTTAGCAATGCAAAAAGAAAGAGCCCAAAATAAATTGGAACTGTTAGTTAACAGTAAAGCTTTGCAAAAACAGCAAAGTAGACAACTTGAAAATAAGAAATACTATCTGAAAAACCAGGACAATATTCAGAGAAAAAAAGCAAATAACTATGTTCAGCATAAAGTTGCGCGTGGTACAGCAAAAGGTGGTAAAAAGGCTATGGCACCAGGTGGCACCACTAATGTTGCTTTTTGCTCCAAAAAATTAAATTCCAAACATTTACCAACTAAGATAGATAAATTTGGTTTTGCGAAAAAGCTCCTCAATGCGGGGATTTTCAAAACGAAAAACAAAAAAATTATAGCCGAAAGCTATAAAAGGTTTTTAGTCAAACGTCTAACTGAAAGACTGGTGGCGTCAGAGTCTTTTAACGGTGAGACTAAAAAACAACGCACGAAGTCTATCTCTCACAAGCTAAAATGCCAAGTGCTAGCTGGTAGAATATTGCATTTGTAAAGGCAATTATATTCGGCTTACCACGCCCAACTAACGAGCATTGTTAGTGAATTTAAGGATTTTGTTCAGAAAATCAAAGAAATTGGGTCCATTGACCCTGGCAATTTGGCAGAAGTTGTGGGTGGGAAAAGGCTTCACAGTAGCATGAAAGAGGCCTATTTTCATGAAACTACCTATTATGTGATTGGAAATAATGGTAAAATATTGAAAAATGGCGATGAGTCACATTACGGCAAAATTTTTCAATTGGATTCTGATGGTAGTATAACAAAAGTTCTGAGAGACCGTGCTACCAGTTCGACTAAAGAATTGTTTGTTGACGAAATGGGAAATATCGTTGACATGAAAAACAATAACGCAACTAGTAATGTTGAACTAGTTTTACAAGTTAATGAGTCGGGTGTTGTTACGAATCTCTTCAACATTGTTGAAACTGAAGAGAAGAATCCAAAAGCAAATTTTGTGATCAATGAAGGTGGGTTTATTGAAACCTTAAACAAAACTGTATATTGGGAATGCAGTGATATTTGTAATGTTCGAATTCGAGCCATTGCAAAAGTACTAGCTTTCGTAACCACAGTTGCCAATGCGAATGAAAAATCTTTGACTAAAATTTTTGACTCTGATTTGGACCTTTGCGAATTAAGAAAACAATTTTGCAAAAAATCAAACGTGTCTATACCACCAGATGGGGACGAAATAGTGGTGAGAATAGTTCCGTTCCTAGGACACACTGCTTACTGCGCTGATAGCGAAGAGTGCCAAAGTCATTTGCGTGCTTTAGCTGAACTGGCTCCTCACTATTCGGGAATTAGAAATATTCTGTATAATATTTATCACGTCAAAGCGTTACTCAACGCGTTAACTAAAATCTCAACTGAAATTGAAAGTGGTGATTACGAGTCTGTGACGAATGTCATGGCGGAATTAAGGAAAACCCTTGCTACACGTGGGAAAAATTTAAATAAGGAACAAAATGATGCTCCCGAAGGAAGAGTTACCGCTCCTCAGCCGAGTCTCGATGAAAGTCAAATCTTGAGTTTTTACGAGAATCAATTCGCTCGGGGAGTGCTAAACACCAACGAGTTTCACGACACGCCCTGTGACTACTGTTTAAGATTACTGAAAAAATCTGATTTAAGAGCAATAGAAAACTGGTAAACAGAGCTGTTTTTGAGAACGAGACCTATCTGATTTTAAGAGCTGGCTGGATAATGAATAATTCCGACACGAGAGAAGCAGACATGCTACTATGTCGGTATTGCGCTACGGATTTGGGAAAGGGTAAAGTTCCCATCAGATGTTTTCTGAACAACTTGGCAGTTGACAATCCTCCACCAGATGTCACCAGTTTAAACATGTTTGAGAAAGTTTTAATTCAGCTTGTGAAGGCTTCCACACTGTGGTGCGGTTAGGCACCAAAACCAACTCCAACATGCAGTTTGGCACGGTTAAAGCTTTGAAGGGAAGAGTAATTTATCTTCCAATACCCGTGGAGAAAAATTTGAAGATGATTCCCAAGACATTGCCCAAAAATCACGAACTGCATATCTTGGTCCATGGCGTTCCCACAGCGGACAAAAAAGTTTGGCAACAGATTGTTTGCCTCGAAAAAGTGTTGAAAGCATTCAGTGTGCTGAAAAAGATAAACCCTTTTTTCAAAGACATTGATATTTCGACAATGAATGAGGAATATATTTGTGGAACGCAAGAAATTGATGGAAATGAAAATTCATTGACTCCCGAAGAATTACTGAGCGTAACAGATCCACTTGCGTTAATTAATGATGCATCTAATGCGTTGACACGTGCTTCCGCTGCGCTTCCAACAGAAGGACCAGCGGATAGTAGTCACGACGTCCAAGGTGACCAAAACGCTTCGAACATGCAGGAGCAGGATGAAAATCAGTCTAGCCTTGCACCAGGCGACGCGTACAAAATTCTAACACAGCCCGAGGCTTTGTTGCGAAAACTATCTGATGGTGAAGCCAATGATCTGTACGATCATTACTCTATTCATCCAGTGAACGTTCAACCACCGAAAGATTTATTGGGTGCTTACCAAATGAAGCGCGTCGAGGCCGAGCCGGTTAGCACTTGGGACAAAAAACTGGAATACATGAGCTTCGTTCATTTGTTCCCTCGGGGTCGCTTTGGCAAGCACGATGATAGACCATTTGGGAAAATAACGGAAACCGAGTATCGTTTATCCCGTCTTTTGAACAAAAGTCCAATTTTTAGACGAGATTACTCCTATTTGTTCCATTCTTATCAAGAATGCGAAATGAAAGCGATTTCTAGCAGTTTGAACTACGTTCTTCGTGTTAAAAAACCCATGCCAATTGGGGTTAAAAATTTGCTCAATCGAGTTGAGTCTGGCGATAAAGAAGTTGAGAGTAATTTAGCTACTTTCTTGGGTCATATTCGAGGAACGAAGGACTACTGGTATAAAGTTCTTAGAAACGTTTTAGCGATGATTCGGGAATTTGGCCCTCCCACCTGGCTTCTAACTTTTAATCCAGCCGAGTACGATGATATGGAACTGCACGATCACTTGAGAAAAGTGAATTCAGACGTTCCAGGAGTAGAGTCGATGACGGTGGCTGAATTGTTGAATTTCGACCCACTTAGCGTCAATTTGCACTTTCACAACAAAGTGCGATCGCTGTTAAACAACTTTGTCTTGTGTAAGCAAAATCCAGTTCTTGGCATGATAGAACATCATTTTTGGAGGGTTGAATACCAATCTCGAGGTTTACCTCACTACCATATGCTTTTGTGGGCCAAGGACGCTCCAAAGATTGGAACTTCTTCGACCGAGACTATTTTGGATTACGTGCAAAAACACGTCGGTAAGTCCGGAACTGCACCGGCTGGTAAAAAAATTCCAAACTCACAAATGCACCTCCAGTTGTTATAAGAAGGTGAAAAATTCTAAAATAGGATTGAAAGTGTGTCGTTACGGTTTCCCTCGAATCGTAACAAACATTGCTACTATGAATTCTGTTAGATCAGTTACTCGTCACCGTAAAATGAAAAAGGTGCAGAAACGACTGTACGACTTGCCGAGAAAACAGCACGAAGTTTTAATCAATGATTACAATCCCACGCTACTTTTGGCTTCCAAAGCCAACATGGATTTGCAATTTGTCGCTGACAAATCGGAAATAGTGGTAAACTATGTCACGGCTTACGTGACAAAGGGAGACCGGGCTAACATGGACCAAACTTTTGCCGAGTTAGGCAACGAAAGTTTGTCCAAAAAATTATTTGCCTATAGGTTGAAATCTTTGACGTGCAAGCAAATAGGAATTTATGAAGCTCTCGATATGATGCTGGGCCAAGACCTTTACAACAAGTCTGACAGCACTAAATTTATAAACACTAACTTGAAAGAAAACCGATAGAGAATTTTGAAAGGTTTCAAGGAACTCGCTCGTTTGAGGGAAACTGACCCCGAAAGCAAGGACACTTGCCAAAAAGGGTTCGTCGACGACAAATATCCGAATCGTCCTGACAGCTTGGAAAATCTAAGTTTGCGGGAATTTGGTCAGTTTTAAGATTATGCGATGCGCTCTGAGGGTGTCGAGAAAAATGCGAATGTAATCCAGTTGAAAAACAATCTGGGTTTCATGAGAAAGAGAATTAAGCCCTACATAATAGAGCACTTTATTCACGACCCGATAGAGGAGAAAGAACAGTATTGTCACGCTCTACTGATCCTCTTCAAACCGTGGCGTGACGAAACTGAGCTATTGGGCGATTTTGAAACATACGCCGATGCTTTCGAAAACTCGCTTTCGGTGTTAAAAGACATGAGAGAATACCACGAGAAACTCTCGGTTTCCAAAGAAGTTGAAAAGAAACGGAAGGCTTCTAAAAAGGCGAAAGAGCCAGAAACCATAGTCTCGGAGACTGAAAGTGACGACAATGAAAATGCGCTGCAAGGGAAGGAAATTGTTATCGAAACCGAACACGCGATGGCTGATGTGGAAGCTGCCATGGAAATGAATTTCGAGGCTGATGTTGACAATGTGGCGTTACTAAACTCGGATCAAAGGCGAATTTATGATCACATCATGGATCACTTCTCCCAAGAGGGAGAAAAATGTAGAAACAAGTGCCTTTTTGTGTCGGGACCTGGTGGCACTGGCAAATCGTTTCTTATCGACACTCTCGCCAACGCCGTAAGGCGACGCTTTCAAAATCCTGCTAGCGTGGCAATTGCCGTGCCAACGGGTTTGGCAGCGTTGAATGTTAATGGCGTAACATTACACAGATTACTAATGTTGCCGGTAGATCATGGGCGTATTGCCGAATACCATTCCCTAAGTTCTGACAATATGAGCATTATGAAAGAAACTTTGGGTAATTTAAAACTGTTAATTATTGATGAAATTTCTATGGTCTCATCGGTTTTACTGACACACGTTCACTTGAGGCTGAACGAATTTTGGGAAATGAACCAACCATTTGGTGGAGTTGTATTTATTCTTGTCTTGGGAGACTTTTTCCAATTGCCACCGGTTCAAGGAAATCCCGCGTTTATCAAAATCACTTCCGAAGAAGCCAGACTTAGATTCAATTGCATCGGAGGAAGTGATCTTTGGAAGTTTTTTAAATACGATGAACTAACGCAAAATGTTAGACAAGCCAACGACCAAAGTTACGGCGACATTCTAAGCAGAGTTAGAATTGGAAATATTTCCGAAGCTGATGTTGCAACCTTAGGAACTAGATTGGTTGAGGGAGGTCAAAACATCGAGGTGGCTATGGACCTTTTCATTAAGCTGTCCAATGAAGGGTTTCACCCAATTTGTTTGATGCCTAAATTAGCCATGTGCGTAAAATTCAACTTTGATATGCTGCGAAAAAACGGCGAGAAAGTTGAAGTCATTCGTTGTCAGGATAGACTCGCTGACCTTGGGAAAAAAATGAATAAAAACATTCTCAGGAGACTGCAAGGGCTAGAAAACGAACCGTCCAAAACAGGCGGTTTGGAGAGCGAGTTAGTTCTTTGCGTTGACTGCCGAATAATGGTCAGAAGGAATATCAGTTTTGAAAAAGGCGTTGTAAATGGTACGATGGGTTTCGTAACTGGATTCAAGAAGGACGAACAAGGAAACGTTACAGGTATTTTTCTCAGAGTAGATCGCGAACCGAATAACGATGAACCTAACACTGACTTTTTAGTTGAGAAAATTTGCGTAAAATTTTTGCTCATGGCAAACATTTACGTTAAGCGCTCGCAGTTCCCCGTCATCCTGGCGTACGCAATTACGATCCACAAAAGCCAAGGCATGAGTTTAAAATGCGCCATTATGGATTTGGGTTCGAATTTATTTGGAACGGGCATGGCGTACGTCGCTTTATCAAGAGTGACGTCTTTAGCCGGACTCCATCTATTACAGTTCGATCCGACTAAAATTAAGGCGGATGGACGAGCCATTATGGAGTATAACAAGCTTCGGAAAAAATATAGGCCAGATCTGCCTCTTTTGGAAATAACGGAGTCGAAAGAAAGTAGAGGTGGGAAAAGAAGTGCGCCTACACTATCTAAAAGCCTTTTAGAAGGCGAGGAAGAGAGATGTGAAGAAACACTGAAGAAGAAAAGGAAAGCCCAACAGAGTTTGGATAGTTTTCCCTTGAAGGGTTTAGCTAACGATGATCAAGTAACGTGCTATACTAATAGCGTTTTGCAACTGCTTTTATTAGTGCCGGAATTAAGAGAATTGGTTAAGTCTTACAATGGATCGTTCGTTGAAAAACCAGTTTTACGGTGCCTTCATAACACGATAAACGACATCGAGAGTTCTCAAGGAAGTGTCAGTCGTAAAGGGTTGGAACTGAGAATGGCTGTTGGAAATCATTTTACGCAAAACGATCAACAAGACGCCAGTGAATTTTTGATGGTGCTCTTGACGACACTAAGCCAAGAAATGGAAGCCGATTACTCTAAGGTTCTAAAAGATCTTTTTTGGTCAAAGTCGCGAAACGTTACCAAATGCCCCGAATTTCAAGTTGAACAAAATTCGGAGAATGTTGTTGAAAGCAAAATTTTCAATCTTCCACTAGAAAACCGAGATAAAATTGGTTGGAAATCTCTAGAAAAAAGGATGAGATTAACAGAGATGCGGTGCGTTTATTGTAATAATCCAACAATACAAGAGCGTGATGTATTGATATCCAGCGGAAAGTACGTATTTTTGTGTCTTCTCCGTGGCGATTACAAAGATAGTCGACCAATTAAGATTTCGACCAAAATATCGAGTTTCGAAAATCGAAAGGTCACAATGAACAAGATGCTTTTTAAAACTAAAGGGGTAATTATTCATAAGGGTGAATCGTTGGCCGAGGGACATTATGTGAACTTTGTGAGAAAATACAACGGCTGGTACGAGGTCAGTGATACAATGATCAGAAAAGGGGAGAGATTCGTCAGTAACTTGACTGACGTCACTGTTCTGCTCTTGGAAAGAGTCCAGACACATTAAAGGGAATCTAACGTGCTTGAAGAATCCATATCAAATTTACCCCGAGTAAAGCCTAAAATTTCAATATTCGTACCAGAAAGGAGCATCATATCTGTCAAAGATATACTAATAATTTCATATTCCCTTTAAAGTATTTTATGACTGGGTAAGATTGTTAATCCTCGAGCAAGTTTAAGGTTAACAATGGTTCTGGAGTAATTTTGATGTTGCCTAATATAATAAGCGTGAAAGGGAGAGGAGGGAGGATTGTAGGGCCATGCTATTGTAACGAAAAAATGGCGAAGATTCTTGCATTAACTTTAGAATTTTCTTGTGAAGGGTTAACTTTTTAGTACTCTGTATTAATCTTGCCCCAATGGTGTTTTATGTAAAAAACACGATAAAAACGTAACCCCTGTTGGTAATGCTATGTGATTAAATATAATTCTTTAATAAGCTGGTGAAACTGTTGAGACAAACTCATCCTATTAGTTAACATTGAACAGATTTTTTGAACTGAGATTTAGACACTCGTATCCAAATTTTAAATAAATACTGATTAAAATTAATATATTCAAAGAGTTTTCTAAATATCAGTTTCGCACTTCCATTTTTTTCTCTTTTAAGCGCGCTATATTTTTTTTAATTAAGACGCCCATAACTTTTTTACATTAACAATTTAAAACCGATCAAAAACATCTACGAGATTTTATAAATTAAATTAATCTAATCTAATATTATCTTGTTACAATTTCAAAGATTAGCAAAGATTTTATGTTTCAATATTATCTATTAATATAACCTTTTCTTTGTATAACTTATCAATAATTTGTACCCGACCCAATCCGATACCACTTACAAAAAGTGATTTTTAAACTATTTAATAGTTAGGCTTAAAAAAGCATATGAACTTATTAATTTTTCCTATAACTAATATCCTACTATTGTTGGAGAATTTGTTTTTATAAAGTGTGAAAATTATTTCCCATAATTGTGGTTACCAATATATATAGACATTAATTAAAAGAACTAAACCATTTTTTTAAATTAATATTCCAGGACGTTTTGCACAGTCTCTTTGTGTTTCTCACCAGCTGGGGTAGTCTGCGTGGCAGGTTGCATTGCGTATATCCAACAGGGATACAATTTGCAAAGCCTTCTGGAATATTTTTTTCCCAAAATTTAATAACCTTTTCATTGTCCCTTTGGTAACCCATGCGCAAAACAGTAATTGCCATGTTCTAGCATCACTGTTTCCAAACTTAAAGTTAAGAGTCCTCGACGGTGAATACTCAATTCCCGGTTTCACTATCTTTCGGCAGGGTAGACTAACACGTCCTTATGGTGGTGTCGCTCTCTACCTCCTCTCTACCCTTACTATTACGGTTTTAACCCATTGTGATCTTGGCCTGAATAAAATTTCCCCGAATATTCAAGGTCTTGACATATTGTCGGTTCTCTTGTCCCAGCCGAACTATAAAAAAATAATCTGCCTAGTCTACCACTCTCCTAATGTGACTTATAATAACCACGATTCCCTGGTTATGTTCCTCAGCACATTAACTAAATTTTGTGATAACCATAAGAATTATTTTATGTTCCTCAGTGACATTAACTACCCACGTATTGACTGAACTACCTCTGTTCCTAAGCCCGGTGCGTGTCGGGCTAGCAAACTATTCTGTTATACCACCCTCCACTCATCTCTGACGCAAATATTCGATTTTGCTATGCGTGATGGTGGTGCTTATTGTACTGACAATTCCCTAGATCTAACTTTGTTACTGACCCTAATCTAGCACACATTCCCACTCCCGTAGTTACGGGTGACCACGGTACCCTTCTGTTTAATGTTTCCCTCTCTCCTCCGAGCCCACACATGTCCCAAAGCCAATTTTTTTTTAAAACCGACTACGCCTAGTTCAACAGTTTTCTTTCCACTGTTGATTGGTCCTTTGTGCTCTGCCAAGGTGACCCTGATATAAACTATTCTGCCTTCCACGCTCGGGCGTGCGCTTATTTTACCCCTTACCAAACCTCATCCTACATTGCCTCTTGCTGACCGGACTCGGGCAAGTCTACTCTTTAAAGCCTGGAATCGGTATTGCAAGGCGAAATCCCGGGCAGTGTTGGCCTCTACCACATATAGAATAAAGCCAGAAACGATCACACGACTCACTACCGAAACACTCGTTACTCTAAAATACCAACTGTGATTTACCTTGGACTTCAATTTCAATTTCCATCAGACGCATTAAACGTAATATACCATCGTTATGAACGTTATTTAATGGACGTTTGCCAAACAAAACAAGGTCGATAGAACCAGTAAAAAAACGCTGCCAATTAATGACTTTAAGCAGTAATGCTATCTGAGTTCAATAGTAATAAATATAAAAAAAAACTAAAATCAACTGGATTGGAGATGTCGCTACCAAACACAAGGCACCTCATTAACTCTCTGAACTGATCTTCAGATTCTACATAAACAAAACAAAATCAAGCGCGATGAAAGCAGTAAAAAAAGCTACAATTAATGACATTAACTACCAGCGCCATCTGAGTTCAATAGTAATAAATAGAAAAAAACTGAAATCAACTGGATTGGAGGTGTCACTAACGAAATATAAGGCTCCTCATTAACTCTCTGAACTAGACTGCAGATTCAACACCAACAAATCACTACCCTTTTAAAAAGCATCTTTAAGTATATTAAGAGTAATTTAAGAAACTCCCCTTCCCTTTTTTATACCTTAAAAAATGGAATGTTAAAACCCATGCTTACTATTTTTCTGGGAATTATATAGTCTCAATTTGACAGTCCTAGGATTAAATGTGTATAAATATTTTTTCATTATTGAATTGTGCACTTGAGAGATAAACCAAATGATTATGGGCATTCAAACGTTATTGTTGAACTCTTTCGCACTTTTTTAAATCCAACCTTCACGTATGACTGTCTTTAAACATTTTTTTAATCCCTCTCCTCAAGAGAAAATAGAAGAGAGTATAATACTTTAGCCTCCGCGTGCTGCGCCTTTTTTGAGGGGTTATATATCTACCGCTCTAGCGTTGCGATCCCCACTCCCAGGATAGCCTCCTCACAATTTTTAGAGAGAAAAAATAGTTCCCGCAAAATCGAGTTTAAAGCGCGCTACAAGAGATGGCAGTACATGAGTGTACATCATAGTGTAGTCTGTCTTCTGCTGGTAACTCTGGACTTGGAGTTAGTGATGTAGCTGTAGTTACATCTTGCTAAATTATACGTTATATCATTGTATTTAATCATGGATGAAGAGGGTAACGTTGACTTAGATTTACTCTTGGATGACTTTAAGGATGAATTCTTCACTGTTGATGAAACTGGACGTCGAAAAGAGTTAGTGTTATCTTGGATCAATAATCGGGGGCTAGAAAGCTTAATTAAAGCTATGTGTACCCAATACATTACGTTTTACGACAAATTTAAAGAAGAAAAAAGTGGTTATTCGCGTTTTCTTTATTCCTGGAGTGAATTTATTATCGGGTTTGTAGCTAAAGTACAGAAAGGGCAAGAATTTGAAAATGAAATTGGTGTTACTTTGCAATGGTTTGGTTTTAAAATTATGGATTTGTATGCGAAAGCCAAGCAAGAAAAACTATGTTATCCACCAACCCCTACTAATCATCAAGAAGCCGTGACCAATTCAGTTCATAAGAACACTGTGAGGCGACATAGGAACACAGATAAACTGTATACCGTGACGCGATTAGGTGGAGGAGCTCTTGGAGAAATATGGAGGTTGAACAAAGACAATCTCAATGAAAGTGTAGGACAATTTAAAGGGAAAAGACCACTTGGAAAAATAGAGAAAGAAAAGTCAGAACTACTTTTAAAAATCGCCCAATCAATGCGTAATTTTGATAAGTTGCCTCGGGATTTACCACCAGCTCTAATTAAACTAAATAGAGGAGGAATGTTATTTCCGAATGTAGCCCTAATGCCATATGTTAACGCAGTTAATGATCTAGTCATTGAAAATTTTAGAAGATTGAGTGTCAGCTACGCTCCTGCAAATACAATAAGTAAGCACGATAAATATTCAAAATATTTAGAAGTTATTTTAATAAACATTCTGTTATTTTTAGAAGTAGTAATGGGAAGAGTCACGAATGATGAAGCGCTTAAGGAAATGTTCCGCTTTACAACTTGATTAATACCAGAAACTCAAACCTTCTCAATACATGAATTAGAACTGTCTGGCAGAGGAAGATTACCCACGGAAAATTGGCCGATTTAATCAGATGCCAAGTAAACAGAAGGAACGAGGTGAAAAGAAATAGGAGTCGCGGAGGCCAGAATTTGAGGTGCAAACTATTCAGCCTTGGGCCAAAATGTAAAATTACCAATAAGAAACGAGAAAATCAAAAGAGATCAGAGATAAAAGGAAGAAAGGATTCCAAAACACGAAAATGTGCAAATGGAAAGGGAAAACCTAAAACCAAATGTGATAAGAAACAAGTAAAAGTGAAAGCCAAGGGTAAAGCCACAAAAAACGTACAAACATCAAAATTAAAGGCAGCAGCTTCAGTTCCAAAACGATCTCAAGTTAGTAGTATAACCCCCCACTTCGTACCTCCGTAGGTGTAGAATGTAGGTGTAGAATGTAGGACAAGGTCACCAGTGTAAAATTAGGTCAATGACCTATGACGTAATGAGTGACGTAATCAACGCCCCCTCGCCGCCGGGGAAACCCCTCGCGGGGAAACCCGCGCGCCCCCTCGCGGGAAAATACCGCGCGCCGCCTCGCGGGAAAACCGCGAAATTTGAAAACCGCGCGCAAACTCGCGGTGAGTCTGCGCATGCGTATGACGGTCTCTTCAACTGTATCTGTCACGTCATTTCTGTGACGTCATTGGCGGGAAAACACCGTGCGCCGTCTATTGGGAAACTCCTCTCTTCTACAACTGTATCTGTGACGTCATTGATAAGAGAGAGATAGCTTTAAACGTACATGGACAAGGGTTAAATCTTCTACAACTGTATCTGTGACGTCATTAATAAGAGACGAGAATGGATAGCTTTAAGCGTACAGTGACAAGGGTTAAATCTTCTACAACTGTATCTGTGACGTCATTGATTGTTTTTTACACAAAGATGATTTTCTCTCATCAGGTAAAGTTCTTGCGAATTGCTCTTTGTTGGTGTTTAGGTTATTGGGAGAACTAATATTATCTAAAAGAACTAATTAACCGACTGAAACATAACTAGTCTTAATATACTTTTGTTGGTTATTTTGTAAATGAATAAACTTTGAGACTTTATTTGCAAGAAATAGTTTATTTTAGCAAGGATAAAATTAAATGAACTTCTCGCGTTGGAGGTAATTTCGAGAGTGATTCTAAAAAAAGTCCACTAGCAAGAGACGCGGGACCCCATAGGTCACGTGTCCGTTTTTTATCTTAGAACAGCAGAGGTTTTTTAGGCTGTTATCTTATTTACATATATTCTTTTTTACATTAATCTATTTTGTTAATTTTAGACTATACATTATTAATTATTATGATTATTTGATTTTTAATTCTAAAATAATTTTCATGGGTCCGCTTTAAAACCAAATGGCAAAGTGTCCCAACCTTTAATTACACGTTTGTTAAACGTAAATCCAAAGCTTTTTTCTAGTTTTCGACTTAAAAGAGTGGCCGACGTTTTATTTCGAATGACGTTGAAAGGAACGTCCACTTTTAGACGTTTGGATTTATTTTTTATAGAGTCCACTATAGCTTCAAAGTTTATAATTTTCTCGTTAACACGATTAAGGCAAATTCCTTTAACCTTCACGACAGATTGACCGTCCGTAGTTCTGTAACCGTAACTCTTGGGCCCATTTGAAACAAACTCTGTAATTGTAGCGTCCCCTAGTTCGTTAACCCAACATCCTAAATTGTTACCCGTGGGGGGTTTAAAATCGTTTTCCCCCGCCACAAATAAAACGCTATCCGTATCTGTGTATAAGGCTCTTTTACCCAATTTATGCAAGGTCTCGAATAAGGTTAATCTTCCGTAACACGAAACGAAACAAGCCACATACGGATTTCCTTTGAAATATGTTGGTGCAAAATCATCTTTGTTTTTGTACGATAATAAGCACATTTCTTCATTAATTGGTCTTAAATCTACCAATTCCTTTGTGTCATCAGATAAGATACGTACAAGTTCTGTGCACTCGTTAACAATTAGTGTTTTGGTTTTGTTTGTATTCATACCAAAACGACCCCAAAGACAGTTGAGACAAATCTTTGAAATAGCTCTCAGCGCGGGGTTATGGACTACTTCATCCATCGTCATGCTAATACCTTCAGATTCATAAATCGATTCAATATATTTTTGTTTTTGCTGTCAGTTTTAACGGAAGACGTATAGCCGGAATTAGCTTGTTTTATCTTCAAAAAATTGTTAACATAACCGCCAAATAGTCCATCGTTAACATGTTTTTCATACTGAAATGTCTCGTCGAAATGATGTACTTCGTATATTTTTATAATTTTATAACCCATTTCTACGGCTTTGTAAATTTCAGGCGAGGGCCAAATACCCGAAATAATTCGTTCCTTGTCAGAATGTTGACACGCTTCATTATTTGATTCAAGGGCACATGACTTACACAGGGGGAAAAACAATTTTCCATTAAACCTGTATGGTAAAACTGGGATGTATAGATCAGTCGGGGGCAAGAGTTCACACGATATTATACCAAAATAGGCATTTTGTTCATAGTTAAAGTTACTATTTAAAATTTTAGGATGTCCTTTTGGGTAGATTCCGTATTTATTGACAGCGGGATAGAGTGACATGAGGTCGTAATAATAAATTTTTTCGTTTTTTGCTTCATCCGGTTTATGATATAATTTGAAGACTTCTGTCCTTCCACCGTACAAAGCCGACCTGGCTAATATTGGTGGAGGTACCTCTACAGTCTCGCAAAAGGTACTACAAGCGATATTTGTCTTTAACAAATTTTCAAACTCGCATTCCCACATTATTATATACTTTGCATTGGGGTGTAACTTTTTTATAAATTCTATTCTATCCAGACCCTTTTCGTAACAGTTTTTATTTGTATCATTTACTAAACTGTTCCATTCACTACCTTTTAAACATTTCGGACAACCGTGATACGCGCAACCATTAAACTCTAGGATAATTTCAGGATCCTTTGAGTAACCATCAACTAAATAAGGTCCAATTCTTTTTTCTCCTTCAGGAGATAGGGCTGTCTGTATTTCTACCTTCATTTCTTTACTAACCCAAGCCAACCACTTGATAGCTTTACTACTTTGGTTGAATGATCCACGATAACCCGGACTAGGTACTACACCCAATGTATTTTTTTCTAAATATTTGTGTAAAAACACGTTAGTACAGGCCCCCGATATTGTAATAGCTCCGTAATTAAGAGGATCTAGACCCGATGCCTTTTTGTAAAGTTCTCTAAATTTTGTAATTACTTTTTGTAAAACTACCACATCTTGTACAGCGTATTCCTCTAATTCGGTCATTATTTTGTACGTGGATTTTTTACCTTTTTCACTGTACCATAAATCAAAGGCTTGTCGGTCCTTTTCATTCATAAATTCAGGTTGAAATGCGGCTTTTTTAGGTAACGGACCTTCATAGTTTAAAGTGTCCTCTTTTAAGAAAATATAAGGAAAAAACTGTTTTTTGTAACTACCCAATTGAAAAGTTTCTGTAAAGGCTCTCAAAGGAAGCGCCACGAAGGAATAACTACAAATAAACCTAAAATTTTGACTTAATAAAGAGAGCTAGAATTTTAGAGCCGTCGAATATGACGTCTGGTTTTACATGGTTATTAATTAACCAATTTAATATAAAATACGAATCAAAACCTTTAAAATTGTGGGCCACTATAGTCAAATTTTCAAATTTAGGTTTACTTATTTTTATTCGTTTATTGTTCCTTGTATAAGATGTCTCATCTTCTGTTTGGGTCAGATATTTCATAAACTTATCAACACAATCAAAACCTCTAAAAATTTGATAATCGTATTCGGTATCATTAATTTGCATGGCCGAAACTAATAGAACTGGGGTATGTTTAGAGTTCATATCAATAGTTTCACAGTCAAAATAACAAAATCTAGTTTCTTTAAAAGTATCATCAAGGGGTTGAACGTAACACATTTTGGGAGGGTGCTCAATTTTACATCTAGAACAAGTTGTAAGACATTTATGTTTGTCATCGCGAATTGCTTTGCAACATTTTAAGCACCGTTTAATTTTTAAACAAGTGTCATTTTCTATGTGAAATTGGAAACATTTAGGCCCTTTAAAGTATCTATTACAGTTTTGACAGCGAGATATTTCAAGCTGAGGGTCTTCGTGAAAGGTTTCAGAGTAACAACGCCAACATTTGGTTTTTTGATTTAAACATTTGTGTTTTTTTGCATCATTAAATTTAGTAAACGTTGTTAAACACGTGTTGCAATACGACTTGGCCCCAAACATACTGGCTAAATTTTTGATGACGTGCATGTGTTGATCTATTTGTAATAAAAAAAAATTTTCTCCGAAAACATTTCACCTTGATAAACCTTTTTGAAATTATCATTAGCACTGAAAATAACTATTTGGTACTCGGGTTGCAATACTTTTTGAAACATTGAAATTTTGTCTAAACTAACGGGACCAATAGGCACATTAGCCTTGCTATGAAGCTTTAACGCTTCTTCTTTTTGCAAAGGTCTATGACCTAGTTGTATACGTCTATAACGATTAAAATCAACAGTCAAAGTACTAAGCTTTTGTTTCTTTAAATATGTTAAATCAGCAACCATCGTCCCGCAAACGATTGCTCTTGATACGCATAGTTCATCATCGTTAATTATGGGTAAAAATGTCCTTCCTTTCTGAATATATTTGTCGAGAGCTATCATCGATCTATTTTTAACAGATCGACGACCTGATATTGGTACATTAACATTTAAAAATATAGCGTCGAGCCTGACATCACCCTCGAGAAAAAAATTTCGCCGGCTTTGACTTACTTGACTAATGGCAGTCATTAATCTTTCAGCCGTTAACTCATTTAGGGCCATAAAATTTAAATTTATAGCATTTTCCAGTAAGTCAGACCTAACACAAAATCTAACGCTATTGTAACCTTGAGAAGATTCTAAAATTGTATCTATAATGGATTGAAAGATTTTTATCAATTGCTCATATACTTCTGTCAATTTGAGCATATGAAGGTCTTTAAAAATAATTTTATATTCAGAGGCTAAACAGTTGAACTTTCGAGAGACAGTTTGGTTAACTTTTGATAATTCGTAAAACCTTTTAGGATTAAAATAGGAAAGATTCAAAGGCTCTTCTTCGGATGATGACATGTTTTCTATTTGATCTTAGGCTCGACTCGAGATAAAACTCTTGACGTATACCTAGGAAACAAACTAAAATATCTAAAATAATACACACTATAAAGTTCTAAAATAAAAAGTATTAATTTTTCTAAAAATACGTTTTAAAAATTCTTTATTGTTTAAATTTACAAATTTCTTACTCAGTTACAGGTATTTTCTTTAAAACTTTATCTATAAGACTGACAACCTCTGGTATTTCATCAAACTTTAAATTTAATTGTTTTTCGCGCATTTCCCCCCTATATTTTGTCAATAAATAACCCGTATCTTTAAAATTATCCAGTTCCAGCATTTCCGGGAAGCATAGGGTCTGTTTTATGATACCGCATGGTTTGCTTAAATTTTTTTTAACTTCTTCTATCACGTCTATCGAAATACATATTCCATATATAAGGGGTTTTTTAAAAGCGTATCTTCTAATATCTACATATAATTTATTGTTTAATTTAACTAATTTTACACCGATATTGTCGCTCTCGTTAAATTTAATTTCGATAGTCTCCCACGTTTGATTTGCCGTCTAAAGACAATAATGATACATTTGGACATGCAGTTTTTAAAAACGTGGAAAATTAAAAAAATCTTACCATGTCTAAAGGCATCGAGAGAATTTAGTTTATGGTCGAGAGATATTGGCTCAAGTGATTGTACGCTGCGACTTGCGGGGTTATATACTATATATCTAAAACGGTCGACGTATCACGTTAAAATAAGTACATTTTGAACTATCATAGATATAAAAAAATCTTGTTTCCGTTTTACAAAAACAGCTGTTAGTTATAAGAGCGAAAAATATATTATAACCTTGACGTCATACGTATATTTCGAATTATCTTTGACGCCAACCTTGTTTTCGCTTTATTAAAACACCTGTTAATTATAACGAAGCAAAATATAACACGGTATAGGCGCTATATTATTCACCTTCAGGTACAACGAATCCTCGGGTCCTAGCTAGTTTGATAGTATTTTATGGAACGAAGTCTATAACCAACAACTGTAAGTTATAAAGGAGCAAAATAAATTTTTATCATGGCTAACCTTGACGTCATACGTCGAATTATATTTGACATCAACTAACCTTGTCTTTACTTTATAAAAGCAACTGTTACTTATAAGAGAGCAAAATATATTTTCTATACGTATATTTCGAGTTATCTTTGACGTCAACCAACCTTGTCTTTGCTTTATAAAAGCAACTGTTATAAGAGAGTAAAATATATTTCCAATTATCTTTGACGTCAACCAACCTTGTTTTCGCTTTATGAAAACAACTGTTTATTATAAGAGATAAAAATATATCCTTTACAAAAGTAACGTTGGTTCGCTTGTTAAGGACTCTCGCTAAGGGGATTCGAACTCGTGATACATAGAACAACGAGTTTAAAGGCAGATACGTTAACGAGCGAACCAATGATACTTGAGGTTATATTCGGTTGTGACGAAAAGTATATCTGCTGGATAACCAAGTTCACTACTAGCAATAATTCACTGTATTCAGATCTACAAACTATTAAATTCTCCCCGCCATAACAATAGTCATGTCTTTGTCGAATATACCTTCTCTGTATACCTTGGCTAAAGTAGCGTCGAGCGAAACTTTTAATATACTATACGAGTATGAACTCGCTTCTCGGCATGATCTTTATTCGGGTTGTTTACCCAGTCATATCGCTACTGAACTTGAAGAATCACTTGCTACAACCGGTGAGTATCTCGATTCAAACATTTTAAACTATCTTTCGGCACAAGATGTTTCGACACTCGAGTTAAAGCACATTATAAACTTTCATTTCTACAGTACAATTATGTTATGACGCGCCCCTCACAATTACCGCACAATATTCCCGATTGGCGTCACGGTAATCACGTTGTAAAAGACTATTTTAAATTAGAAAATGTTTTTGCATGCCCCAACAAAAAACCATATTGCTTAAGGTGTCACGAAAACCTAAAATACACTAAAAGTACAATAAAACACACTAAAAGTACACTAAAGTACAATAAAACTACAATAAAATACAGTAAAACACAAAAAAATACACTAAGGTACAATAAAACTACAATAAAATACAGTAAAACACAATAAAATACACTAAAAGTACAATAAAAGTACAATAAAATACACTAAAAGTACAATAAAACTACAATAAAATACAGTAAAACACAATAAAATACACTAAAAGTAAAATAAAACACACTAAAAGTACACTATCCCAAAATAAAATACACTAAAGGTACAATAAAACACACTAAAAGTACACTATCCCAAAATAAAATACACTAAAGGTACAATAAAACTTCAATAAAACACATTAAAACACAATAAAATACACTAAAAGTACAATAAAACGCTCTAAATCTACACTAAGGTACAATAAAACTACAATAAAACACAGTAAAATACAATAAAATACACTAAAAGTACAATAAATCACTCTAAAACTACACTATAACATAATAAAATACACTAAAAGTACAATAAAACACACTAAAAGTACACTAAACCATGATAAAATACACTAAAAGTACAATAAAACTACAATAAAACACAGTAATACACAATAGAATACACTAAAATTACAATAAAATACAGTAAAACACAATAAAATACACTAAAAGTACAATAAAACACACTAAAAGTACACTATACCATAATAAAATACACTAAAAGTACAATAAAATACACTAAGGTACAATAAACCTACAATAAAACACAGTAAAACACAATAAAATACACTAAAAGTACAATAAAAGTACAATAAAACACAGTAAAATACTATAAAATACACTAAAAGTACAATAAAACTACAATAAAATACAGTAAAACACAATAAAATACACTAAGGAACAATAAACCTACAATAAAACTACAATAAAACACAGTAAAACACAATAACATACACTAAAAGTACAATAAAAGTACAATAAAACACTCTAAAAATACACTATACCATAATAAAATACACTAAAAGTACAATAAAATACACTAAAAGTACAATAAAACTACAATAAAACACAGTAAAATACAATAAAATACACTAAAAGTACAATAAAACTACAATAAAATACAGTAAATCAAAATAAAACACACTAAAAGTACAATAAAACACTCTAAAAGTACAATATTCTAAACAAGCACGCAAATATGGTAGCAGACGAAATAACAACCTCAATGGAAAACATTTCTACCTCAGTTTTTGGCCTGTCATACAAAAACAGAGCGCAGTTATGCAACATCCTCCTCAGCAAACTATTCTACACCTTACCAGTACTGTTCACACCGAAAGAACTATCCAAGAGACTATTACACGAATGCGCCAAACTAATCTGGACTAACGACAGACACTGGTTAAATATGGACGATATCCAACAGAAGATAGGCCAGGGAGGTTTCGGGTTAATAACCCTAACAAAAAGATGGGAAAATTTCGCCTTTAATAAGTTACAACGTCACATTGAGGGACTTTACCACCCCATAGAAGGAGCCTTTCTAGATAATTATTTAAAACAAACGAACATATATAAATTTGGTTTAAACGTTCTTAGCTTCCCAGACATAGAATTCAACTATGATTTTTGCCCAAAATATTACAAGGATTTATTCATGTTTTGGAAAACGATCCCAATACGTTTAAAAAAACCCACAAACATACAGAGTTTTTTAAACTTACCTATTTTAAATAACCCTTTGATTAAATTGGACTTTTATCATCCAAAATGGAAAACACCAGGCTTTCAACTTATCAGGGATATCTACGATCACCAAAAAAAATTGTTTTAGAAATCCCTTTATTGATATAGGACTAAGACCTCAAACAGAGCGCTCCCTTACCAATCAGTTCCTTAAGATTTCAAAATTATGTAAAGAAAAGATAGATCTTTTTTGTCTGCCGAGCAAAACTAACCCACCCCAAGAAAAGACAATTTGTGAGATGGAACTTTACTTGGATGATAAGTATGTCAGCCTTGAAAAAATAACAAAAACCCAATTTAAAGAACTTACCAACCCACATTCAGAACAATTAAAAAACAGATTTTTGAGAGTCCAAACAATATTAAACTTAAATTAAATCCCATATGGCATCCGTGTTTTTTCCCAAAGGAAAACAGTATTCTTTGGAGAATAACAATAGGCAATATAACGTTACCAGTTTTAGCATCTAGATTGTATAATCTTAGTCCCCAATGTCCATTCTGTGAAAAAGAGCAAGGAAATATCAAGCATATATTTTTTAACTGTGGGATAACCCAGAGCTTTTTAACAAAAATTACAACCTTTATACAAATATTCAATCCTAATTTTAAATTAATAAACAAAATGTACTGGCTGTATTGTGGTGAAGAAATAGCATATTTTAAAATCATAATCATTATTTTAAATATAGCAAAACTTTCAATTTATTTTACATATCAAACTAGAATGAATATAAAAGAAGTAGACCCTGAAATTATGTTAGTTAACTATTTTAACAAGAAACTATTACTATGTATTTTAACCGAATATGAATTTTATGAAAGAAATGACAAAATAGTTTTTAAACTTTTTATAGAATCGGGAATTTGTAAATTGGAGGGTAGGAAAGTGAAAATGAAAGTAACCTTGTAAAACTAGCTCTATAATAAAAAAAAAAAAAAAAAGTACAATAAAACACACTAAAAGTACACTAAACCATGATAAAATACACTAAAAGTACAATAAAACTACAATAAAATACAGTAAAACACAATAAAATACACTAAAAGTACAATTAAATACACTATACCATAATAAAATACACTAAACGTATAATAAAATACACTAAGGTGCAATAAAACTACAATAAAACAACAATAAAACACAGTAAAATACACTAAAAGTACAATAAAACTACAATAAAATACAGTAAAACAAAATAAAATACACTAAAAGTAAAATAAAACACACTAAAAGTACAATAAAACACACTAAAAGTACAATAAAACACACTAAAAGTACAATAAAATACACTAAGGTACAATAAACCTACAATAAAACACAGTAAAACACAATAAAATACACTAAAAGTACAATTAAATACACTATACCATAATAAAATACACTAAAAATATACACTAAGGTGCAATAAAACTACAATAAAACACAGTAAAATACACTAAAAGTACAATAAAACACTCTAAAAAACTACACTAAACCGCAATAAAATACACTTTCTAGTTGAAGAGGTTTATATTGAACTAACATTGGGAGAAAAACGTTCCAAAAATGGTACACCTACTGTTTCCGTTTTGTCGTGACAGATGTTCGTGGAATGGTTAGTTGATTCAAACGAAAAATATCATAATAATTTTGGAGTGATATTGAGAATGTAGGTAAGGAAATTTATTTCGTTTTACTTTAATGTTATAAATACACAATATATAAATAAACTAATAATAATAAACTAAATAAACTAATAATAATAAACTAAATAAACTAATAATAATAAACTAAATGAAATGAAAAGTTTGTTTATTGTGCATAAAAAAAACTACTTACGTAGTTCACGAGATTACGCACATTGCGAGTACATAAAATCAAAGTAAATTTACAAATGGTTGGGGTCTAAACGATTAAGATTAAACAGATTGACATAGGAATATTCTTTAAATTTAACGGAACTTAACGAATTTTTCCAATATGTTCACAAAATATATCAATTGTTGTGCAGTGACGATTATAATTTTGTTGCATTCGTATAATAGGATTTAAGTGTTTTATTGGTACATAAAATGTGGTAGTTTTTCTTATTGCATGTGGCACTAAGAAGTACAGCCTGCTTAATAAATCATTTACAGAAATTTTGTTGTGGATAAGTTTATGCAAAAATCTAATATCTATAATTTCCATTAAATAATGTAGACTACGGATGTTCAAGTGATCCAATAGTATTTCGTATTTGTATTCCATGTGTCTTAGGAAAAAGATATGAGCATAAAAAATGAACTTTCTCTGTATGCCTTCGATCCGTTTTCTAAGATGCAGACTACACCCACTCCAGGCCAGGCAACCATATAGAGCCTTAGAACGAACTAATGTGAGGTATAGTAACCGGAAGTGTTTTAAAGACCTTAAGGGTCGGCAGATTTTTAGAGCAACTCCTAGAGTTCGCCGACAGCGATTAACTGTGTTAGTTATGTGCTCTCGAAATAGAAGGGCACGGTCAAATGTTACACCAAGGTCTGTTACGAGTATTCGTTGGGGAATGGTTGACTGGGCAATGGAGTAGGTGGCGCGAACTTCTCTACAAACTCGTCGCGTAAAAGTCACATGGACCGATTTTGAAGGGTTTATTGGTAGGTTATTATTAATGCACCAAGATGCAACGGCATTTAAATCATCCTGTAATTTTGTACAGTCTACCCTAGAGACAATATTTTTACAGATTTTGTGATCGTCGGCAAAAGCTATGAGTGTAGAGTGTTTTATCGAGTATTGCAAATCATAAATATAAATATTAAACAACAACGGCCCCAGAGAGGAGCCTTGCGGCACACCACAATGTACAGAATAAGAAACTGAAGAGACATCGCCATTGATTTTAATTATATTAACTCTATCAGAAAGATAGGAACGAAACCAACCCAGCAACCTAGTGCTTACTCCTAAGAGTTGCATCTTTTCCAAGAGAAAGGAGTGGGAGACGCGGTCGAAGGCCTTGGCCAGATCAAGGTATACCACGTCGACCTGACCACGGTCTTCAACAACAGGGGCCACAAAATCCATAAAGGCAGATAAATTTGTGTCCACACTTCTTCCCGGCAGAAAGCCGTGTTGGCAATCATTAGGGAAGAAACGGAACCATGCCTGCAATTTAGTGTGAACGACCATGTCGAACAATTTGGCCAACGTGCATAGGAGTGAGATAGGGCGATAGTTCTTGACATCGCAGGCAGAGCCAGACTTATAAACTGGAACAACGACCGCTTTCTTCCAGGTTGTTGGAAAAATACCGCTACTAATGGATAAATTGAAAATATGCTCAAGAGCGGACAGAAGAAGATCAATGCAACCCTTAATAATTAGTGCGGGGATTTTGTCAAACCCCGTGGAGGGCCTATTCGGGAGTTTCATTGTTGCCTGATAAATATCCAACTGATTTACATACATGGAAGAAAACGGGTTGTGCGGTAATTCAATACTGTCAGCTACGCAAGAATATTTAGTAGCAGTCCCGTCAACAGAAATGCGTGAAAAGTGATTGCTGAAAAGAGACGCAAGTTCTTCAGAATCAGAAATCACATTTTTATCAAGTTTTAGGGATATGCTATGAGATTTAGCCTTTATGTTTCCGTTAACGTAACTCCAGACTTTCTTAGGATGGTTTAACGCGTCCTGGCAAACTCGATCACCCTCTGCTAATTTATCACGCTTGGTGTATTTTCTGAAAAGCGCCCTTTGATGTTTGAAAGAAATAAAGTCTTGTAAGACTTGGGTACGCTTGTATTTATTGAAATAGTATTTTTTGCGCTTTATGGCGGTGCGCAATTGAGTGGAGTTCCAGTTCGGGAAAGCAAAGGAGTTACCTACAACACGTATTGGAATGGCAGTGCTCATGGCACCTTGGATGTAAGCAGTCAAAGTTTCCACACAATGATTAACATCGCGGGAATCCAGTATTACAGACCAGTCCGAATCACGTAGCCGGGCATAAAGAAGATTGTAATCTCCAAGCTTGAACTTATAGGTAAGTTTCGTCCCTTTCCTATGGTCGCTTAAAGAAATTGGGTACGTAACCAAAAATGGCGGATGGAACGTGTCAATAGTAACAAAAGGTTCGTCTAATTTCAAGATTTCTAACTCGTTAATGTTTGCTAAACAGAGGTCAAGTACATTACCACTGCAGTTAGGTAGTGCGTTAAATTGGCGCAGATTATAAAAATAACAAAGTTCGAAAATATGACTAGCTTTGGCCGCGGTCAAAGAGGTGCAACCCATAGTGCCATTAATTTGCCAATTAATTGCGGGTAGATTAAAATCTCCTAGGAGCAATAAATTGGTGTCCTGTTGAGGCAGTTCTTCAAGGAGGCGCAATTTGTACTGATTATAACGCTCATCATTTGAGGCAGGAGGGAAATAAACAGAACCAATTAACAGATCCTCATCAGAGCCCAATTTAACTTGAATAAAAACACACTCAGCCACGCCCTCCAGATCGTGACGTCTAGTGCTAAAATAAGAATTTTTAACTGCAATAAGGGCACCACCGCCCCGAACATTTTTATAATCATGATCAGGACGATCACCCCTATAAACCGTGTAATTATCCGGAAAATAATTTTTAGTAAAATGTTCTTGGTTTAGCCAAGTTTCAGTTAGACAAATTATATCCACATCAAGTGAAATAGCATTGTTCAAAAATTCATCCGATTTAGTACGTAAACCACGTACGTTTTGGTAGGCAATACTTAAGGCCGTCATTGCAGTTCATTTGTAGAGTCCGATGTATTTTTCTCCAACTCGGAAGAGTGCTTATGTGCTTCACGTGGTACTCCATTGAAGTCAGCAATGATACTATGGACGGGCCAGATGGCAGGGTCGCGTAATTGGTCAAATTCAGATTGGTCGTCACAAGTAACGTAAAAGGATGAGTGGTCCGGATTCGGGTGTTTTGGGCGTAACCGAATACAAACTAATAATAATAAACTAAATAAACTAATAATAATAAACTAAATAATAATAATAATAAACTAATAATAATAAACTAAATAATAATAAACTAATAATAATAAACTAAATAAACTAATAATAATAAACTAAATAAACTAATAATAATAAACTAAATAAACTAATAATAATAAACTAAATAAACTAATAATAATAAACTAAATAAACTAATAATAATAAACTAAATAAACTAATAATAATAAACTAATAATAATAATAAACTAATAATAATAATAAACCAAATAAACTAATAATAATAAACTAATAATAATAATAAACTAAATAAACTAATAATAAACTAAATACTTTGTTCCATGTATTATTATGATCAATATGATATTGAGTCTTACAGAAACTTTGTGAATTTATGACAAATAACTTAAATTACAACAAAATACACTGAAATACACTAAAACTACAATAAAAACACACCAAAACACTGTAAAACACAATAAAACCACACCAAAACACAGTAAAACACACTAAAAGTACAATAAAAGTACAATAAAACACTCTAAAACTACACTATACCATAATAAAATACACTAAGGTACAATAAAACACAATAAAATACACTAAAAGTACAATAAAACTACAATAAAATACAGTAAAACACAACAAAATACACTAAAAGTACAATAAAACTACAATAAAACACAGTAAAACACACTAAGGTACAATAAAACTACAATAAAACACAATAAAAGTACAATAAAACACTCTAAAACTACACTATACCACAACAAAACTACAATAAAACACACCAAAGCACAGTAAAACATGTTTACACTAGACCGCCAAGAAGAAAAAACACTGAATTTTTGAAAGTTATTTATTTGCCTTAGTTTTCCCAGTTTCCCAGGTTTGTACGAACCCTGAATTCAACCTCGTACAGATAGGCAGTTCAGCGCTATTATGAAAAATGCAGAAATAATATCCTCATAAAAAGTTCACCACAATGTTTATTGGTAACATTTATTTTCTGTTTTTCTTTACAATTAATTGACAAGAGATATTTCATTAAGAAATAGACGCTAACACACCAGTAACACTTTGATTTTCAGAGGTTAATTATGCTTTCTACTATTACGTCTAAGATGATTTTCTTATATATTAATTACGCTTTTACGTGTACCTTTTAATTACCATTAAAACAATACCATAATCAAAATAAACTCCTTGAAAAAAGGTTGAAATTTTGAGTCAAACTAAAAATTACAATGGATGGCGCAACTTCCAGCAGAGACCTATCATTAACCCTTGGCAATGTACGTTTAAAGCTATCCATTCCCTATCTGTTTATTTATTTTCAATTATTTCTTCAATATATAAACTTGCAGTCCCCTTGTCAATAACCGCTATACTCTTACTTTCGCTGTTATAATACACTCGGCTTAACTTATTTTCCATAATTACACTTTCTCAGTGAAAGATTTTCTATTTAACCCTTATCAATGTACGTTTAAAGCTATCCGTTCATCCTCGTCTCTTATCAATGACGTCACAATTGTAGAAGATCGGGTTCTAGGAAATACATTCATATCTTAGATAAACTTACTTCCGCCTATAATAACTCGCATCACAGAGCAATTAAGATGAAGCCAATAATGGTATCCTCTAAAAATTCGAAGGAGGCATGGTTAAACTTGTACGGCGATCATGACTTTTCCCCACCCACCGATTATCAGTTTGATGTTGGTGACATTGTACGGATTAGCAAGACTAGAGGGGTGTTTGATAAGCGCTATCTACCATTTTGGTCAGAAGAACTTTTTAGAATAATTGAACGTATCCCTAGGACCCCGCCTGTATACCGGTTAAAAGATTTAAACGAGGATAAAATTGAGGGATTTTTTTATGAAAATGAAATTCAGAAAGTTGGGAAAGATCTTAAGAACTGCACGTTTAAAATCGAGAAGGTTTTAAGGAAAAGAAAAACAAAGAATGGTGTTCAATTATACGTTAAATGGTTGGGTTACCCCGAATCTTTCAATTCTTGGATTTTTAGTAACGAGGTTACAAAAGCATAGGTACCTCTCAAATCCATGTCATTCGTCTATGGGTCATGAAATGGATACGTGGTATTTGAAATTTATCCACCCCTCAGCTTGGTTAGTTACAGGGAGTTCGCAAAGTGGGAAGTCGGAATTCGTTTTCAAAATCTTAAGAAACCTTGAGAACAGCATCACGCCTAAAATACAACGAGTTTGCTATTGTTACGGGGCCTATCAGAGTAAATTCGAGGAATTGAGGAAAGTGGAACCCCTTGTAGAATTTCACAATGGACTCCCTGAAAATCTAGATGACTTTTTCGATCCGTCTATTAACAATTTAATAATAATAGATGATTTAATTAACGAGTCCAAAGATAATGTTAACATCGGAAATTTATTTATTAGAGGTTGTCATCATAATAGTTTATCAGTCATATTGCTTTCTCAAAATTGATTCAAAAATGGGAAAATCATGCGTGATGTTTCTTTGAACTCCCATTACATAATTTTAATGCGGAATCGTAGGGATCAGGGGCAAACAAAATATTTAGCGAATCAAATGTAAAGCCACAACCCCAAACATTTAACCAGTGCATTTCACCACGCTACTTCGAAACCTTACTCCTATCTTATCATAGATACCCGTCAAGAAACACCCGATCTGCTTAGGCTGAGAACTAATTTTCTAGAGAAAGAGTCGATGATATTTTACATAAATGACGGCGGTTTTTCTAAATGATCAGCAGTATGAGACGGTACAGCACCTTAGACGGTCACCCTTTGAGGGATATTTCTCATCCTCTTTCTAACCCTCAAATAAAATCCGTGTGTGAAATCTGCTTAAATATAACGAAAGGGAACGTTGTTCTTCCAGTGAAAGTAAAAAATAGATTTAAGCGGTATAAAAACCTAATTAGAAAATTATCAAAGCGGAGAGTTCCACTAAAGGACAAACGGAAAGAACTTTCTAAATCACAAAACGGGGGTTTTCTCCCATTACTGAGCTCCTTGTTACCCTCCATTGTAAACGGGATATCAGCCCTACTCGGTGTAAAATGACATCCTCACGACCTATGGTTTTAGTACGATATGGACAATTGGAGTCAAACAAGAGTGTGTTGGATAATCGAATGACAGCGTTAGATCGTGACATGTATGATATATTGAGGGAGACAGGAATGTCCTCCCAGGAAAAGGCTAAACGATACATGAACCTGCTAGAAACTTTCCTACATAATAAAAGCAAAATGCAACCAGATGTAGTTCATGTCGATAACCTTCCATCCCAGATTCCGACCGCTACAACACAATCACCACATCCACCAAATCTAAACATAATACCCAATGTTAAGCCACAGACGGCAACCCCACCTAATAACAGCGCTGTAACAAGAACTCCAACATCTGAAACAGCTTTAAAAAAGAAAAAGGGGAAAAAATCACTCAACGTGTCTCAAAAGCCTAAAATTTAAGCAGGAAAAACGAATGAAACCAGTAAATCACCATTAAAATTATTCGATGATGCACTAAATAATTCCGAATTATCACCAAGTTACATCCTCACAAGGAACAGAACGAAATTCAATGTAGTGTGATCAAAAAACCTATTGTAATGAACTGGAAAACATTATAATAAAACTTTGACATTCCTAGAAATTCTTCCTTCCAAATTAAAATACCCCTCAATAATGTTATCATCAGACTCTAATTCGAACAACTGTTATCATTCTTACAAGGGGAAATATATCTCCAGACAACATTCCGCCTCAATGTCCCCCCCTCCTCCTATTAAAACAGATGTTGTTCGATCATACGCAAAGTATACACCTATGGACATTCATTCTCTAGTAGAACGCGGAAGTATATTACCACCTGTCTGTCCACCTCCCTATCCTTAGGGATAGTATACCTAAGTGGGGCATCCAACTCGTAGGAGTCGTGACTCCCCATAGAAATAACATTATAACTCTTGACTCACCATAGAAGAATACTCCCCATAGAAATAACATTAACTCCTTAGAGATAGTATACCAAAGTGGGGCATCCAGCTCACCTGGGAGTCGTGACTCCCCATAGAAATAACACTAACTCCCGACTCCCCATAGAAATAACCTGGACTCCCGACTCCCGGGTGAGCTGGATGCCCCACTTTTTACCTACTCTCGTAAGCACCACCATCTCCTGTTCTTCGTCAATCCCACATTTACACCAGCTTCTATGCACCACCATCTTCAGGTCTTTGTCCATTCCGGCTTCTTCTCCATCGTTATCGTTTGGTTTTAAGATATACGCGGCGAGCGGCTAGGGTTACGAGAAACGTCTAGCCTCCCAATGGCATGGCTTCCACCATCGGTTCACGCGAATGCGTTTTTATCTACTATTATAATGGAAACGAATCGTATATATACCCCAAAATTTGAAGAAAGCGGGCAAGAGGGGTACCCTTCACTTTAAACGTCAATATTAGGAAAGTTTCGAAAGATAATAGGAACAACTTTATTTTAAACGATTTAACTATTTTTAAAGTTATTTACTGGCGATTAAAATAATTAATATCATTTATATTTAATTAATTATTTAAGATAAACTTATTTCTATGTACTGACACAAGTGAGAGTTTATATAGAACGAGTAATGAATCTTGCATCCGAATCGAAACACTTCACGCACATCAAAGTTAATATAAAGCGAGTAGGATGATAAGATGGTATCCTCCCAAGGGACCGAATTCCCAATGAACCGAAATCCCATTCAACCGTAATTCGCCAAACTAGATAAGAAACTAGCGGAACGGCGGGTTTTCGAACCACTGGGATTTGCGTAAGATAAGGAGATCCCATCGATTCGAATGCAACGGGGTGACGTTGATTTAGGACAGGTTAGGTTAGGTTAGTAATATTTTATAAATCATTTAACAATGCTACGCCTTTTCCCAAATATTGATGTTTAGCTTCATTGACTTCTCAACTAATATGCCTTTTCCAAAACATTACTGTTAGGTTAGGTTAGGTTAGGTTAGGTTAGGTTAGGTCAGGTTAGGTTAGGTCAGGTTTGGTTAGGTTAGGTTAGGTTAGGTTAGGTTTGGTTAGGTTTGGTTAGGTTTGTTTAGGTTAAGTTTGGTTAGGTTTGTTTAGGTTTGTTTATTTTAGGTTAGGTTAGGTTTGGTTAGGTTTGTTTAGGTTAGGTTTGGTTAGGATAGGTTAGGTTAGGTTACGTTTGGTTTGGTTTGGTTTGGTTAGGTTAGGTTTGGTTAGGTTTGGGTTGGTTAGGTTTGGGTTGGTTAGGTTTGGTTAGGTTTGGTTAGATTAGGTTAGGTTAGGTTAAGTAAGGTTAGGCTAGGTTAGTAATATTTTATAAATCATTTAACATTGCTACGCCTTTTCCAGAATTCTGATGTTTAGCTTCATTGACTTCTCAAATAATATGCCTTTTCCAAAACATTACTGTTATGTTATGTTAGGTTAGGTTAGGTTAGGTTAGGTTTGGTTTGGTTAGGTTTGGTTAGGTTAGGTTAGGTTGGGATGAGCGACGTAAATGTTTCGTACTTTTCATGAAAATACCATTGGAAAATTACTTTAGAACACTATTCAATTTGAAACAACCAAGTTGAAATAAACAGAGAAAAAGTTATTAGACTTTTTATTCAAGTTAAAGCGTTTTGTAATTTTAAGTAACATTAAAGAAAATGTTACGGTTTACGGCTTATTTTAGCTTTCCCTTAAATTAACATAAGCCTTTAAAACCGATTCCACGGTTAACTCATTGCTACTTCGTTTTTATCGGAGATAATTAGGCAGTGTACACTAACGTTAAGTGCAGCCATTCATGGCTATCTCCACTTTTCGTAAACCGCCCAAGGTGCGGGATTTCGGTCCAATGGGACCTCCCTTCTTTGGTTTCGGTTGAATGGGATTTCGGTCCAATGGGAGGGAATCGATAAGATCTCTTACAAAGCGATAACATTTCCTTTTTGCAGAATATTAAATGGAAATATTTTAAATATTTCTCGGCATTACGATTCTTTAAGTAGTTGTGTAGCTATAAAGCTCTGCTTCATCTTAATATTCCAAGAACATCTTTTGATATTAACATTTCAATTTTGGTGTTTACTTTTTAATTCAGCTTTACTACATTTATATATAGAGTAAACGCATTTTTTATATTCATTAGATAATATGGATGTTAATTCTTCATCTATCCACAAGTGTTGAAACGATTGGGTCTGTGAAATAAGATACCCTAGATTTAAACTAGAAATGACCTTGTTTCGCCTCCTCTTATAGGAGGTGTTAACGGTTCAGAGTGAGCCGAAAGTTAAATACACCCATCAGGGATACATTTTAGGTCCTCATTAGAATTATTGAGGATACAAAGGAAATTGTTAAGCGCTTAAGCCTTTGCTAAAGACCTTGGCAATCTTTCGACAATTTGAACTATGTATTTCCTGTTTTTCTCATTAGCTGGTGAATTTGTTTAGAAAGTAAATTCGTCTCGGCTCGGAGAGGTTTATTTTGGTTTCCCAACTTGTTTAAAAACACATCAATTATTTTATTTGATTCCATGTCAGAAAAGAACCCTTGGGTTATAGAGTGGACACTTGGCTAGATGACGTATGAGTAGAAGCCAAAAAAGAAAAAACCAAAAAAACCACCATTTGGGGAAAGTTACCAGTTCGCAGTTTTTATGCGAAACTTACATAGTTACAGACAGTCTAAGAAATTGAATTGAAATGGTGCAATTAGAATAAGTCAATGGTCAACGATGATGGAAAATGTCTAAAAAAGGCTCCAACGTTAGCATGTTGAGTAAATCCAGGATGGTTCAGTCCTGCCTAATACCAAAGGAAAAAGGAATGCCCATGGTTAGAATAATATTGAATTTTATTCAGTAATGAGATTTAGTATACGAAACATTTTTGTAATCAAAAGGACTGGTTTTACTCGTTTACTCCTTATCAAGGGCATGCAAGAATTGGTGAAGGATGTTCCCCGGTGGAAGGAAGAGGTGACATATCCATGACGGAGTCAAACATAGATTCAAGTTACAGGATGTCATTTACGCGCCCATTATGGGACGTAATTTGATATCTGAACGTATAATTGATCACGGTGGATATAGTGGGCACAGGGAGGCATTAAAATATACTACATATTTTCCCGATGGAAGGATAGCATTAGTAGCACCACTGTCAGAGGATAATTTTTATACTGTTAATGCCACCGTATTAATACAGGACCACCGGGAAAGGATTCGGACGATTTCGCAACGGCGTATGTGTCTGACAGAAAAGGTAAGCTGAAGGGCTTAGAAACTCTGAAAGAACCCTTAAAAAATCTTCTTAAGAGTTCTAAAGGAATTTCTTTGGAACCCTACGGAGCACTTGGGATCATTTTCTAAAGAAACTATTTCCAAAGACGTCCTTGGAATTTCCTAAAGAATTCTTGAGATAAATTTCCAAAGAATGTCTTGGGATTATTTTCTAAAGACATTCTTTAGGTATTCTAGAGATAAATTTCCAAATAATGTCTTGGGACTAATTTCTAAAGAAATTCTTTAGGAATTCTAGAAATAAATTTCCAAAGAATGTCTTGGTATTAATTTCTAAAGAAATTCTTTAGGAATTCTAGGGATCATTTTCCAAAGAAGTTCTTTAGAATTCTTGAGATCAATTTCCAAAGGTTTAAGGTTTATTTTCCAAAGTAAGGAAGTCTTGAGATAAATTTCCAAAGAAAGTCCATGGTTTATTTCCAAAAGAAATTCGTTAGGAATTATTGAGATAAATATCCAATGAAGCTCTAGTGTTGGTTTTCCAAAGAAGATCTAGGGTTTATCTTCCAACGAAATTCGTTTGGAATTCATGAGATTAATTTCCAAAGAAGGTTTATTTTCCAACGAAATTAGTTAAGAATTTTAGAGATGAATTACAAAGGGCCAGATATATTGCAATTATGCTTTACATATAATTATCTCAAAATATAATTATCTCAAAATATTTTTACCCAAATTGTTTAGCTAAAGTTTTCCTAAATAGACATTAACTTTATGGTTAAAAAAATTAAAAACGTTTCACGAAGGCTTGTCCCGTAGCTAAGAGGCTCAGCAAGCGCTGAAATGGAATGTTATATTTACCTATTTTTTTTAATTTTTATTTTTTTTTTGCCTTCAATAATCCGTGAGGTGTTTATGTAAAGGATAAAATAGATTAAAAGTAAAATAATTAAAATCGTTATGTTTACATTTACAGGGAATCTAAGCTGTCAGTCGGAGTTTTTGCTTAATTCTCTTATGGCATGTTTAATCTTTATTTCGAGCGTAATTAGAGTCCAAAATAAATATTTTTTAAAAAACATTGCAGAGGAAATTAGGTTAAACGCGTTTCTGATACTCGAAAAACTCTCAGTGAATATGCATTATTAAATTTAACAACGACGTTTGTATCTACTGCTTGGCCGTTAAAGCCTCTAAAACCCACTTAGTACCCCATACAATTTCACAAGGTTTAAAACTTTCTGCCGTTAACGATTGTTTTTAAGTCGATTAAATGTCTGACTTTTGAAGCAATTTCACACTGCATGCGAGAACTTCCCTCTCTATAAGGGGTGTAGTTCAGCATATAAGAACTACACTTCCTGTATTGGGATATGGTTCTGCATGTAAGAACTATCCTCGTTTCAAGTGGCTAAATTAATTTACCCACTTCTCTATATATTTCCCAAGAAAATTACAAAGATATTTCCCAAGAAAATTCCAAAGATATTTCCCAAGAAAATTCCAAAGATATTTCTCAAGAAAATTCCAAAGATATTTCCCAAGAAAATTCCAAAGATATTTCCCAAGAAAATTCCAAAGATATTTCCCAAGAAAATTCCAAAGATATTTCCCAAGAAAATTCCAAAGATATTTCCCAAGAAAATTCCAAAGATATTTCCCAAGAAAATTCCAAAGATATTTCCCAAGAAAATTCCAAAGATATTTCCCAAGAAAATTCCAAAGATATTTCCCAAGAAAATTCCAAAGATATTTCCCAAGAAAATTCCAAAGATATTTCCCAAGAAAATTCCAAAGATATTTCCCAAGAAAATTCCAAAGATATTTCCCAAGAAATTTCCAAAGATATTTCCCAAGAAATTTCCAAACAAAAAGAGGCCAATATTCCCCAATTTCCTAAAGAACGCCTTAGGGATTTCCAAAGAAATTTCCCAAGGAATTTTCTTAAGAGTTCTTAAGAAGATTTTTGTAAGGGAATCTCTACTAGTTGTTCTACTATCCACAAAGCAACCTCACAGGCGAATTTACGAGATTAAAAGCAAAGATTTACTAGACTTGGTTCATGGCGACGTATGGGAACCAGGTCCGGAGGGCTCGGTCAGTGGAGTGAAGAATTTTATAACGTTTGTAGATGACAAGAGCCGTTATCTTACCACTAGCGGTTACGCAGTGCAACTTGGACCAACTACAGTATTCTGGAGGTCTCTACTACTGAAGTCCGTATCCCTCTCTACAATAGAGGCGGAGTATGTTGCTGTATCCGAGGCCACTAAAGAACTGCTCTGACTTATACCTATAATTCAAGAACTATAGCGATTTGGTGTATATATCAGACATAATAAGATTTACTGTGATAATCAATCTGCACTCTTCTCTTCCCAGAACTGTGTAAAGAACCATCGATCTAAGCACTTTGACATTAGATACCATTTTGTAAGAGATATATTAGCTAAAAATGTGTTAAAGTTAAAGTTTGTAGAAACCAAAAAGAACCTAGCTGATATTTTTACTAAATTGTTAGGGAAAATGAATTTTGTTAACGGAATTAAGATGTCAAATATTGAATTGCTAATGTTTAATTGTTGAAAGTGTTAATCAATCAAAGTCAGAATTTTGTATTATGTCAAAGAGGGCGACTGTGAGAAAATGAACTTTGACTTAATGTTTAAATTCACCACTAGTGGCGCCCTAGTAACTTTAGCCTTTTCTTGGGTCAGCTTTCTTGATGCAAATTCTCAGTCTAGTTTTGGGTGTCCATGAACTCTTCTTACCCTCGCCTTTCATTTCATTTATTTAATGTATATTGTCAATATGTTTAGTTAACCTTGTTTATTAAAAGCCTTAGCTATATAATTTCTCCAGTGATATTTATTTTTGGGAACAAAATTATTAAGTAAGGAAAAATTTGAAAATAGGGAAATTTCTTTAAATGGTTTTTCAGATCTCAATTTAAAAACTACCTATAGAAAGAAGTGACATCCTAACAAAAACACCAACGTGCAAAAATATTCGAAGCTTCGTTTTGGAACTGCTACGCCGCATAAGCTCAGAGATCCCATGTACAGCCAAGTTACATAAAAATATTGTTTGAATTTTATACACTTTATATAAAACATATTGCCACTTGGCTATAGCACAGCGAAAATGAGAAAGTAATAATAATATTACCAATATTATTACCAAGTGAAGATATGCATTATAAATGTAGAAAAGAAACTTCATAAAATTTTATTTATAACTAGGCTGTAAATGTTATATCAGAACACTTTACCGTGTAGCAGGTCCAAAGTGAAGCTTGTCATATTTTTACATGTTATTGTTTTGTACGCATAACTAGTTTAACAGTTCATTTAAGTTTAAGTTATTATACTCTTTAGGCTTCTATAATTTTAACTCACAAAATATGAAGTTACAACTAAGCAACCCATGTAGGTTTACAAGTTTAATTTGCCCATTAACCTGGATCTGGAGTTCCGTTAACTTTCGGTTGATTGTAATGGCTTCCAGACCGCCGTCAGTGTCGTGATTAGCGTGAAGTTTGTAATAGCATTATAGTTTAGATTTTGAATAGCTTATGTTTCTTTGCTAATTAGGAAAAAAGTCGACGCTCAATGTAACTAATCAACTCATACCCAAAAAAAGACGCATCTTAACACGATTTATGTGATAATATAAATAGTTAACCCGAGAGCCATGGTGCAATAGCGTTTAAAAAGTTTTGTAAAACACCAAACTATAGACCACCATCTTCGCAGATGGAAGAGTCGAGACGCAATTAAGAGGTTTTTCTTAAATAATTAAATAAAAATAATTGACGTTAATTATTATGATTGTCATTAATTTACCTTAATCGTAGTTAAATCGTTTTAAGAAACTTTATTCTGAAAATAATTTTAAACATAGCTATTGTTGACGTTTGAAATCAAGCGTATGCCTCTTTAACAATTTTTGGAAATTTAGGGTATATAAGGCGATTGATTCACACTAAATGATAAGAAAACCCGCAATTGCATGAACCGTTGGTGGAAGCCCTGCCATTGGAAGGCCAGACGTTTCTGGTAACCTTAGCCGATCACCGCGTACTTCTTAATCCTAACGATGGGAGTAGAAGCCGTAAATTGCTTTCACCGAACATGTTTGCTCAGATTTGCCAACTGAGAACGAGGTGACAGACAGGTCCAGTATAATACCTCTCCGTGACGTCATTCCGTGACGTCATCGTCACTCGGAAAGGTATAGAACTGTCTAATCTACGGCAGTTCGTGGCGTTATCGTCTTTTACAATTACAGGAATGTATGGAGGGGGTTGGAATGAGTGAAGGGGCTCCCGGTGTTCCCTTGATGGTGGAAACATGGAGAGGCCTTATTTATTATTTTTTTTTGGAAAGTGTAGCTCCTCCCCGATCGTCGGCTTAGCCATCTCCTGAAGGTGGTAAATGTCTAGTCGTTTCAAACTAGGGACCGAGCGAATAGTGGGTGGAGTTAGCAGAAGAATTTTCACTTTTTTGTCAGCCAATGAAAATATTTAAGCGGGAAATATTCGTATTTCGTCAGTCTATGATGTCGCTAACATAAAATAAGCCACGCCAGATGTTTCCAAGATCATTTCAGGCCTATTATGATTTGACCTTAGCCATTCCAACTCCCGTCCATTCTTTCATGCAATTATATTTGGAAAATACTAATGTTAATTTACCCATTGTCTGTAACAGAATAAATATCATTTCCGTTTGATTGATTTGTTCCGAATAATATTTCCGTCCTATAAATCAAAAACGGGTTTGAACTAGGGTAGGCATTGTAAGGATCCTTGGACAGGGCCAACGGACATAAAGAAGATACTGTCAAAACGTTTTAGAACACGGAGGCTTTTTATCATATAGCTATCTCTCATTGGTTATTCACAATAATATATGGAGAATACTGGTAACAAAAACTATATATCAAATTCAAGTCTAACCAAAATCTACAAAATCATTTGAAAGATCATAAAAAGCATTATTTGGGATTGGTATAAGCGCGAAAATTGATATTACTAGGGAAGTGGCAAGAATTTTAAAATTAAATGCTTAAAACCAGAAGTAAGTAGCATTGGTTGTAGTAGATCCAGGCACTAGTGAAGAAATTTGAGGATTTTATGCCGCTTCCATCGCGCCTACACTAGAGAGAAAAAAATTGGTCGAGTTCCAAAACATTCCCTACCCCCTTCCCCTCAACCTAAAGCCGCGGAACACGGACGTGGATGCTAGAATCTAGTTCGGCCGTCTACCGCCGCGAGCGTCTCACGTTTTGGAGGGAAAATTCAGAAATCGCTACCAGGGGGCCAACCGTTGGTGTGTTATCAAAAATATTCACTTTCGCCAAGTGAAGAATTTGGTTAGCTCAGTACTTCTAGTATCATCTGTCTTCTGTTAAAACTCACGTCACTAACGTAGTATTTTTCGACGTCCATTAAATAATGCCAGGAATACATAGATTTCTTCTTCTTGGAATCTTTAAGAGGCCAGAAACCCCATACTAATTACTGATTGAATGTTAGGGGAAGGGCTTAAAAATTTGTTTAACAGCTCGCGCCTCCCTCGTTTTGTTTCATTGTCACCTAATCAATCAAACAACAAAATAAATCCTCTTGCAACGACGCTAAATAACTCATATGCTTATAATAATCTAATCTAAGCTTTTGTCTATGAAGGGATTTCCACACTAAGCATGTGACTTATTATACAAACAACTTCTGTTGTCAATATACATCTAGCCATTAAAAACAAAAAATAATAGTAAAAAAGTAGCTCAAACAAAAAAAATAGACATTTACTTAAGGCTAACTCCAACTTTAACTACAAAAAATAAAACTTAAAAAATATCTACAACCCTACGACTACTCGTTCAGCGCACGCAAAGAGAATTTGTTTACATTAGGGTTTGGCGCTCATAGGTCGCGGGAATCGCGGAGCAAGTCGCTATCTATGTCAATATCACGTGGTTTGTAAGTTCAAATACATGATGCATGACGTCAGGGGTGACGATTTCCACACCTCCTCCCTTTTAAGTCAAGCAGAAAGACCCAGAAAATGGCCTGTTAAAGATTCCAAGTAGAAAAATCGATGTATTCCTGATAATACTAGTATTGTATATTAAGGAGTGAAATGAAGCGTTATTAAGAGTCAGCTAATTTGGTTCGTTCTCAAGTCGAGTCCTACTAACGATTTGGTAACAACGGCGCAATGTTTATTTGACATATGTTTAATTTGTTTTGAAGGTATCATTCCTCGTATACGCAAACAGAACTATTAGGAGGAAAACTAAACTCGGTTTTGGACTTCATTGCCGATCTTTCGCATTAGAGTGTTACTTTTATTCAATTTGTAGCATGAGCGAGTCCTTGAGTCAAACACAGCTTTCCCAAAGTTCTAAATAAGTTAGACGTAAACAATTTATATAGTTTTATTTTTATGAAATACAACAAATAAAACCATTGTTGTCGCTATTAGTTTACAATCAATACTGTTTCTATTTAAAACACTTGTATATCCTATATATTAGTAATCCGATATTCGTTCAAGGCTATAGTCCTACACTTGTGCATACATTAGAAGTTGATTAACACTAATTCATTTTAAGTTTAACATTATGCACACTAAAGCGTCTAAACTTTCACTATAACGTGCCAGTCTACATGGAAAAGTAGTTCCTACTTTGGGCTACAATAACTATTTTTAACGCTATTCTATGTATTCTATATTGCACTTTCAAAACTATATGAGCCCGGCATATTTACAATTTTGCACAATTTCTATCGGGTGAAATTAGTATTATTAAAAAAGTAACTAGTACTTTCTTGGAGAATAAACTAATGAAATGAGGATATCGTCAGCTTTTCTTTCAAAGACGAAAGAGGTGTTTTAAGTTGTACCAGAAATTCATAATAACCCCCCCTTCGGGGGGAAAGTATGAAACTGGCCATAAAGCTAATGGTAAAAATCGCGAACAACAAGATTCTGTCGTTGCGCATAGGATGGATTAGCCTGTTTATGGACATACAACCTTACAGTATATCGTAGTGGTATCTATGCTCCTTGGTTTTCGTTCCAAAACTTCCGTTGGCTGGGATCTCCGTCGAAAAGAAAAATGGCGATATGGTGGACGTAGAAACACGTTGCAATTCTTATATTAAAGATACTGGGGATAAATTTGTCCAAACGGTTTTAATTTAACCACGGAGTTCTCACTCACACATATCACAACAAAACATCATTGACGATTGTTTAAATGTTTTGTAGAAAACTAGAAACCCCGACTAAAAGCCAACTTCTTAGCCAAGGCTTAATTTACACCGTTCCGACAGAAGCAGACGAGAGCCATTTTCGCTCCCAAAATCACAAGATAAAAATAGTGTTAAACCGGAAGTGTGTAAGTTAATGCGCGTGGGTGCTAAAAAATGGGGTAACTATTTCTTTGGGAGTTAAGCGGTGTATGAATCCGCTGAGGTTTACGGCGAAACTTTGTTGATACGGGCTTTTTAACCAGTTTCGTACTTCGGGTTATTATGAACTCCTGGTTGTACACATGTGAACTTTCAACGAGTTCACGTATTTTTCGAAAAAGAGAACGATGAAGGAGGCGGAGAAACCAAAGATACAGACGCTAAAAATGGCCGTAAAAGCTTTCAAGTTGATTACGACGAAAACATCTGGTTCTTCGACTGTCTGACAAGGATGAGATTCCACTTTGAGAGATGGGTTCAGGTCCTCGTAGCAATCACCCTCAGTCAGCTGTCGCAATCTGACAAATGAGAAATTTAACTGCAGCATAATTAACGCAGAACTAAAGAGGGTGGGAAGTTTCGGTAAAATAATAATTAATGCGAGGATCACTGGTCCCAAGGACCAGTTTCAAAATTCACCTTATTTCCAACCCTGGTGGGAACTAACCTTTTGTTGACTGTCGCAATCAGGGTTTGAGAAATGTTGTTGCTGAAATGCATCGCCATGTAGGATGTCATTAAAGGCTTGCTTAGTTTCATTTTACAAGTTCCTGTCTTGGCATATCTGGCTTTGATTACATTCCACAGAAAGGTCCCAGAATGGATAATGAATTTCTTACGATTTTCAATTGCGGCATGAATGTTGCCATTTTTTAGTAAGTTGCTTAATTTCTGGTAACACGTATGTGGGTTCGCGTCAGCTCGTTTTGTTACTTCCGCAAATGCGGGGCTAGTAAATGCATTTTTCTAAAAGGGAAATTTTAAAAATTAGTCTATAATGCTTAATTTTTCTTAAAACCATTTTAAAGGAGACATGTCTTCAGAAAAACTACCAAATTTCTAGTTCCTGGCTATATCTAGCAGGCTGACAGCACGGCTGGCAGCGTTCCCTACTACAAGGTTTAGTTAACAGGTGGATATGGTGTTTTACGTACCAAATTAAACTATAGTAAAAAGATGGGTCCTCCAAGACAAAAATTCTACAGGGCCGGTAGGCCCTTGTAGATATGACTTGATACCCGTTTGTAATGCTAAACGAAAAAATCACCTTTTTAGGGTTAGCGTCCCATAGAAAAAGCATTACATTTTACCCGGTTTTTTGGGGAAATTGTCATAGGCGATACGGAAAAACTACAGCGAAGTTAGTTTTCGGAATACTTTCAAATTAACAAGAATTTACTAAATGAGAAACTTACCTGCTTAGATTTTAAATAATTGAAGTCTAATTTTTGTAATTTAACTAATTAATTATGCCTCGAATTCCCTATTTCATAGCAGACGACAGTAAGAAAGTTTATTTCATAGCCCCCCGGACGCTGCGCTGTTCGAGCGCGAGCAGCTTGCGTCGTGACGCGCGTGATCGAGTGGGCTATGATAGCAGACGACAGTAAGGCAACGCTAATTATTTTTTGATATTTCATCCGAGCTCTAACACCGTTATTTGGATTTTCTAATGAACTATAACGCCCTTAAAAACCAAAACTGTTTTTATCAGGTCCAATTTTCGTCTAAAAAAGTAATTCAGGTAAATAATTACAGTTAATAGAGGTTTTAATGTCGTTTGAAGTAATTTTTCGACGTTCGTTTTGGCCAAGGCTTAAGTTGAATTTTGGTAAGTCTGTGTAATATACTCTTTATAGCGTCTTTCGTCCTTTAAGATTATAAAAAAAGCTGATTTACAGCTCTGTTTTGGAATTTGATATAGTCTGCTTCGTTTCATGCTAGAAACATATCCTAAGTTCCTAACCCTAGGTTTTACACTTTAAAATACTACTGGAAAGATGACAAAAGTGTTTTCGCTTGGCAGTTAAGACAGTGGTGTTTACGTAAGCGCAGCTAATTCAACACTTCCATATGAGGTATACAGGGTTTCATTATTTTTTAATTATATATTAATTTTATTTTGGCTATTCTCAGTGAGCATTCATATGTTAGAACGCAATTTCGGATTTTTGTGGTGTCCCAAGTCTCCAAAACTGTAAGTTTAACATTTTAGGGCAAATTATTATAATAATCAAGAATATGTGTAGATCATCAAGGGTATAAATAGGCAACCTAAGACCCATTTGATTTATGATGTAATAGATCATGTTAGGTTTAGATACAGGGTTAAGCTTATGTTAGGCTAGGTTGTTATGAGCGGATAAACGTTCACCTGTTTTTGGAATTATCAAGTTTTATCAACTGAATATATTTCCCCTGTTCCAAAATTTTACTAAATTGGATTTGTTTTTACCCCTGATTGTTGCAAATTATCTTGTTTATTGCCACAAATTTTCTAAAAAAAATGGTATTTTAGCTTCTTTCTACCCTAAAAAGAGGCGCGCTTTTAGCCATAACCAATGCACTTATTTAAAAAGTAAACAGTTCTACGAAATTAACTTTACGATTTTGAAAAGGCTATTAATTTTATTTAATACTCACTAATATCTCGTGCCATCATTATGATTAATGTATGACAAACCAAAGATGATTTCGATTTATATTTTATTCAAAACTGCTAATAGCATTTTCGGTTCCTTAGATAATAGGGACGGGAAATGACATTTTCAGCCTGTTAAGAGTTGACTAGTGCCTTAAGACTGAAGTGACAGATATTATACAAAAACGTCTTTGTTTGGACCAAGACCGAAAAAACCAACGATATGAGTGAGGTTTATCAATTGACTGAAGTTCAGATATTGAAATTTTTCTTTAATTATTTTTATTCCTTTAATCCTTAATCACTATTTAATTCAATCAACTGATTTTACTCTTAATCGATCTATTCCCTCTAAATTTATTCAAAAAATTGCATATCTCCGCTTTTTCAAGAACAATTCCATTTTCCGAAAACATTTTATCATAAAATTAATTATTTTGAAGGGATTTCGTATCGATGTTCCTTAACTTGTAAGCACCTTGACGGACATTGGTTTAAATATTAGTGGCTTGAGAAATTTTCAAGTTTGCAACAAAAAGTTTTTTCAATGGTTACACAATATTTTGGAAAAGCACATTATTTTAGGAAGCCAATGAAGACAACCAACAATATTTTGGAAAAGACACATAATTTTGGGAAGTCAATGAAGATAAACAACAATATGGTTGAATTCTGATGTCAGTTGAATTAAAAGAATATAAGCATAAAAGTACTAGTCTTGTTCCCTTATTAAATATCTCAAATCTTTCACGAAAATTATACTGCAATGTCGTGGCGCCTAATTGTCTTGGCGCCTAAATGTCTTGGCGCCTAAATGTCTCGGTGCCAAATTGTTGCGGAACCTAAATGTCACGGCGCCTAACTGCCCCGGCGCCTAAGTGTCGTCGCCCAAATGTCCTGTTACGGTTTTTACTATGACCACAAATTTCAAGGTAACATTTTAAACTGTTTAGTCTACGGCAGTTCGTGTCGTTATTAGCTTTTACAATTTTTTAGAAATTACTAATGTTAATTTACCCATTTGTCAACAACAGAGTAAACGTCATTTTCGTTTGATTGATTTGTTCCGAATAATATTTCCGTCCTCACAATCAAAAACGGGTGTGAAGTATTAAAGCCATTGAAACGATCCTGGGACATGACCAATGGGTTTAAAGAAAAATCTCCCTCCTGTGATATGAAAGCGTTCATTGTATTAAAATAAGAAGCTCGTCGCGTATTTCAAATTACACGACTGACATTTCTCTGGAGCATACCAAGAACCCCACTCCACGAATTACCAACTTTCGCACCCCAACTATGTTCCGTATTGGGGATGATAGTAACGCTGCCAAAATATGTTGAGGAATGTGCTTATTGGATTGCAAAAACAACGTGAAAACTGACTCCAAATTTTGTTACTTGATATTGTCAACACCTTTTAGAACGCGGAGGAATTTTATCATATAGCCACCTATCTCTCCTTGGCCATTCACAATAACATATGGTGAAAACTGATTCGAAAGATTTCAAAAATCATGGGATTGGCATAAGAAAAAATTAACATTGTTTGGAAAGTGGGAAGAATTTTAATATTGAAGTTTTGCAACTCACTTCACCATAGACTGCTGTGTAGTTTTTTGCAATTTCGCCGTTCATTATGTCTGTATGCCTTCTTTCGATTAATTTTGTTTACTCCAGTAAACCTGCTTTCAATTGCTAGGTGCAACAGAAGTAAATAGCAAAATTCCGATAGGAACTTTATTTAGGTGTATTTTCCACCTTCCGTTCGATTTTTCTGTATTTTCCGTTCGTGTGACCAATATATTAATTTCCATAACATGTATTTCATTTCAAGTTTTCACACATTCCCTTAAAAGCTTTAATATGTACGCAACTGAGTGAAGTTTTCTTTTGTGTAAATAACCACTTGGTAGCAGAGCAAAGCCAATGGAGGCCAATCGATACTGTACCTATAAAATATAGCTTTAAATATAGAAAATAGCTTTCAGTTAACGATTTAAATCAGACTTTATATAACGTTTCCCTGAAAAAAAAATTGTAATATTTTTATTTTAAATTGTCAATCGTGTCAACAAAATCAAGGCTTATCAATTACACCCAGCTTACAGTGGCATTTTGCTTTTATTAATTAAAACTCTACAATTACAGCTAGTAAATTGTCACTATTAATTTGTTCCACGTTGATGCATAGGATTTCGATTATCAATTTTAGCTCAGTTAAAATGAATAAAAATTACATTTAATTTAAAATTTTTATGTTAGTTTTTATTTATGTTCGTTTTTTCTTCAAAGCACCTATTATTTATCACCATTCTTTCCTAAGCTAAAAACTAATCTAAATTTTAATCATTAAGTACAAGAATAAACTTTTTTTAAAGCCCCTCAAAAAAACCATTATCTAACCCGAAATATAGAAAAAGATTTTTTGTTTTCATTTATAGGATATCTTATAAAAAACCAAAATCTTTATAAAAATGAAAAAATTGTGGAAATGTGACAATTATTAACAAGTTGGAAAAACCAACTCTCCGAGTGAAGAGGAGGACTACTTCTATAAACTAAGATATGGAATTATTTCTCTCTTTTTTAAGTAAAAATTTAAGAATTATTAAAGCAGTATTCCAAGCATAGCGATTCATTAGCGAATATACAGTAAAGCAGACGACATTTTATATCCAATGAGGACATGTCTTGGACACATTGAAATCAGTCAATCGGGAAAAAACAGGAAATGAAGTGTATAAATTTTAGAGATATATAACTTTTGTGTTTGTAAAGGACCAATTATCTACGCCTCAACTGTTTACCCCATATTCACAACTGGTTTGCAGTGTAAACACTATCGTTTCGTTTCACCTTAACGATATGCTTAGTTTTCCAGCATGAGTGTTAACGTTAAAGCAAAGCGCGGGTCCAGTGGTTCCCCTACAAGTTGACTTACGAACTCCAGTTTTGGCTTGGCGAAGGCAGGAGGCATTTGTGGGCCAAGCCAAAACGGGAGTACAGGAGGAAAGTCGCCTTGTAGGGGATCCACTGGACCCGCGCTTTGCTTTAAAGGAAATGAGAAGCTTCGTTTGACAAAAGAGTAAATTAATTTCTGTGAATTCAAAAATATCAAGCTTTTAATTCTCCGATTTCTGGTTATTTGGCAATATGCATTTGAAAAGGCTTCATATGAAATTATTTGAAATCCACTTTTTGAAAGACTAAAACGTTTGTCGTAGGCTGACGTCACAGATATGTTTTTCACGTGAGATGGTGGCACTCTCGCTGCTTTCAGACCCAGAGTTTAGACTGACGAGAAGCTCGAGACATGTATAGGATTCCCGCCCTTTTTTTGCTCACGTCATAGTGATGTCATCAAACGGGCGAACAAGCTCGACAAGACAAAATTATTGATATATCGAAACTGAGTTTTCGTGATTTTTCAATGGATTTTAAAAATAGAAACTTTGGTTAAATTATATTAAAAACTTCATTACAGACACTAAAATCGAAACCCAAAGTTTATTGCACCTCAGGCCTCAATTATTTACTCTTTGGTTCACTAGGTCTCTTGCTCAAGCAAAGATTATTCTATATACAGAAGTAGTATAGTTTAAGTAATATATTAACAGCCATTTCAAATAATAATATTAAAAAATATCCTTGGAATATCAAAATGAAACAGAGCTTTAAAGCTACAAAACTACTAAAGGCATCGTAATTACGAAAAATATTTCCTAATATTCACTTTATATTATGAAACAAGTTGGGAAAACCAAAATTATACCTCTCCGAGTCAAGAGGACTACTTACAAACTTATTTACCGAGATATGGAATTATTTCTCTCTTTTTTTGTGAAGATCAATTGCAGAAGTTAAAATTTATGAATTATTAAAGTAGCATTCAAAGCTTTGCGAATATACATTAAAGCAGACGACATTTTACATCCAATAAAGATATGCATTGTACACATGGAAATCAGACAATGCGAAAAAAGAGGAAATGAAGAGTATACATTTTGGAGAGATATTAGCATTTTTGTTGGTAAAGGTCCAATTGTACACGCCTCAACTATATAGCCTTTATGATCAAAGCTACATTCACACCTGGATTGCCGTGTAAACACCATCCTCTCGTTTCACCTCAACTATATTCATAATAGCTGTAAACCAATTACGACCAGACCTTTACTGATCTGATTGCCACCATAAAGCTTTTTTTTGTTTAAAATCTAAACCCGATTATTTAAATGAGTATTTAACTTTCGGCTCACACTGAACCGTTAATGTCTCTTCATTACAGAAACGAATATCAAAGCCTATATTTATATTCATCTCGGGCCTCAATTGTGTACTCTTTGATTCTTTAGGCTTGTGTACTCTTTGATTCTTTAGGCTTATTACGGATAATAGTTGATTTGACCGACAAAGTCTAAGCCTTCGCGTTCTTCTCTAAAGCATGGAAGAAGAACCCTTCTTCTTCTATGTCTAAAGCAAGGATTATTTTATTACAGATGAAGTATAGCTAAGGTAATATATAAACAGACATTTGAAATAATAATATAATAATATCAAAATGAATCAGAGCTTTAAAGCTACAAAACTCTTAAAGGCATCGAAATTACGAAAAATATTTCCATATATTCACTTTATATTATGAAAAAAAGTAAATATTAAGGTTTGTAGGATTTCTTTACACAAGGCGAACTGCTAACGTGGTGCACTAGTGTAACAATGAACGGACACACACAGACAAACACATAGATTGCCATTTAACTCATTCTGTATTAATTTTGAGTTGAGAAACAAGATTATCTTAAATACTATAATAAATATTATGTATTTTCTTTGTTAGTTATTCACTTTATTGAGCGTTACATCATTTAAAAAAAAATAATTCGATATCCTTGAGAGCCTTGATAATATCGACGTTTGAAATGAAGGATACACCTGTTGTTTCGCCCAACTCAAATCGGTAGTATATAAAGGTTTGAAATCTTAGGTATAGATAAGAACAGCGCAATTGCGTGAACCTTTGGTGGAAGCCCCACCATTGGGAGGCTAGACGTTTGTCGTAACCCTAGCCGATCGCCACTTATGTCATACCCTTAATGATGATGATGCAGATAGTAGCCGGTATGTACAGACTGGTGTCCAGAGGATGGTGGTGTTTAGAGGCCAGTAAGTACAGACTGGTGTCCTTGTGGGATGGACAAAAGACCGGATGATGGTGGTGTTTAGAAGCCACTAAGTGCAGACTGGTGTCCATGTGTGTTGGATTAAAGACCAGATGACGGTGGTGTTTAGAAGCCAGCAAGTAAAGACTGGTGTCCATGTGGGATGGACAAAAGACCAGATGATGGAGGTGTATAGAAGTCAGTAACTACAGACTAGTGTCCATGTAGGATGGACAAATGACCAGAGGATGGTGTTGTTAGACAAGCAATGAAGTAATAGCCAGTGTAAGTGGAATATATTTATCCGAATTTCCGAGAACTGTTAATGTGGTCCGGAAACTGAGAACGCATTTGCTCCGATTTACCAACTGCGAACGCGGTTTTCTGGGGTGTAACAACAGACAGACAGACACACAGACATACACGTCGAAAATAAAACCTCTCCGTGACATACGTCGCTCGGAGAGGTAAAAAAGAAATATTAAGGTTTTGTAGGATTTCTTTACACATCAACACAAGGCCTACTGCTAACTATAGCTCGGCATTATCTATCTATTATCCACTTTATTTTATCTTTATCCATACTCGAAAATTATCCACAGAGCTTACATGTTAAATCGTATTATAAATATAATCCACAGCTTAGTTTATAAATAATCGGTTATCCACCAATTTGTAGATAATGGATAGAAAATGCTGAGCTCTAATTGCGGTTAGAAAATATTGGAATGATAGAAGGTATTTTTATTTATACATTTTTTAACATGCTATTATTATTATTTTGTTAATGAGTATATTCAGCGCCTGCGTTGCTTTTGACATTGAATTTCGTTAAAGAGTCAGTAAGAATTCGTGATCATTAGGTTGAGAATCGCTATTAAAAATCTATAAATATATACTTTCGGCGTGTATTTATTTAAAGGAGTGTATTACATGTGCAGAAACTATCTTTGTTGTGCTAATATTACAACGGTTAATGCGGTAATTGTTTGGTCATATAGTGTTTATCTAACATTAATTTTAGTTGTGTTCATATAGTGCTTAAATCGGTATGGTCCCATTTCTCCCAATTCTGTGTTTCCCAAAATACATTTTTATCCCAAACTTTCCGATTCCCAGTTCTCCCAATCTTATATTTCCCAATCGGAATTTTTATCCCAAACTATTCAATTCTCATTTCTCCCAATCGAATGGTTTCGTCTAATATTTTATGCTGCAAAGGGTTGCTTTCAAAACTACTTTGATTATTTTTAATGCGAATAGGTTAGGTTAGGTTAGTAATATTTTATAAGTCATTAAACTATGGTACGCCTTTTCCAAAATATTGACGTTTAGCTTCATTGACTTCTCAAATAATATTCCTTTTCCAAAACATTACTGTTATGATAGGTTAGGTTTGGTTAGGTTAGGTTAGTAATATTTTATAAATCATAATACTATGGTACGCCTTTTCCAAAATATTGACGTTTAGCTTCATTGACTTCTCAAATAATATTCCTTTTCCAAAACATTACTGTTATGATAGGTTAGGTTTGGTTAGGTTAGGTTAGTAATATTTTATAAATCATAATACTATGGTACGCCTTTTCCAAAATATTGACGTTTAGCTTCATTGACTTCTCAAATATGCCTTTTCCAAACATTACTGTTATGATAGGTTAGGTTTGGTTAGGTTAGGTCAGAAGTAAATAGAGTATAAACAAGAAGTTAATATCTCCCCGGCATGGGCGCGTTATGAAAGTTGAGATTCCCGCTCCTATTCCGCGGCAGCGCACAAATGGCGTAGCACCTAGCGAACCACTTGACATGTACCTAACGTATCTAGTGTCGCGCCGCTCAGACAAAGTAGTGCGGGTTGTTGAAGGTTTAATCGACGCGCATGCATTCTAAAGGTAATTTCAATCAGCTGTCTGCTGTGAGACTGTGACAGTATAGCCTAGGCCTAGTACAAAATCAGTGAAGACTACATTTGATTGTCTATGAATGTGATAAAATAGTAATATGAAAAATGGATAAGGAATATGATTATGACGAATTCGTGCAACAAAAAGATGAACTTAAAACCATACTACAATGTTGGGAGAGCCAAGGACGTTTGAAAACTTTTGTTTGCAACATGATGGAAGAGTATGCGGTATTATTCGTAGGTTTCGGATAAAAATTGCACTGGGTCGATACCTAAGGCGAAACTAAAATCGTTTTTACGCGGCATTATGAAACTAATTACAGTTTTAGACTTTAGTATTTTAATATAATCAGAATTTTCCATAATTCAGCAATTACCCGCACTACTACGGCGCCATTTTCCATCACGTAAGCGCGGCTACCAATGATATTGCCCTAAATTTACTCCCATGATGCTCAGTAATTTGTACTGCTTTCCAATATCTCTTGTCGCTTCTATGACGTCATGCGAACATCCTATTGGTTACAAGCAAGCCACGTGATACTCGATACTCATTTTACATAGCATGCAGGCGGGAAGGTATGATTGACTTAAAGCTATTAACTTTTTGATTTCTATTTACTTTTGGTTAGGTTAGTAATATTTTATAAATCATTAAACTATGGTACGCCTTTTCCAAAATATTGATGTTTAGCTTCATTTACTTCTCAAATAATATGCCTTTTTCAAAACATTACTGTTATGTTAGGTAAGGTTAGGTTAAATAATTTTCCTACCAATGTAAAATATATCATTGTTAATAAAACAAAAAAATTCTCTTTGAACTTATTAACATATGTTTTATGCTGAATTGGGACAAAAGAAATTGGGGGAAAAGACAGAGTGTTGGGTCAAATGGGATTGGGAGATAAGGGAATTGGGAGAAACGGTTTGGGTTAAATGGGAGTAAATCCTTAAATCAAACAAAAAGCAAACTGACATCAAGTTCAGTTGGGCGATATTGTTCAACCCAACTATATCCAACAGATATAAAATTTAATAGAATTAAATAATGTTAAATCCAAGTGATATCAAAGTGAGTTTCATCAAAAAATGTTTCATCCAATTGATATCAAATTGAGTTTGATCTAATAGTGTTTTATCCAAGTGATATCAAATGGAGTTTGATCAAGTAATGTTGCATCCAAGTAAAAACAAATTGATTTTGATCAAATTATGTTTCAACCAAGTGATATCAAATTGGGTAAATAAAATTTTAGTTGATTATTATAAAATGTTTACTCTTAATCATTTCCAGCCCAAATTTCAAGAATCAGTACGGCCAACGATATGACAAATCCAATTGGCATCAAGTAAAATGGCATATTGAGAGCGAATAAGCGTATGCTGGTTTCGACATTTATTGGTTTTGCCCATTCTAAGTAGTCCCTGAAATATCGACTGGTGAACTCGAGATATTCCAAGGGTTTAGTCTCGAAAATATAAAGCATTCTGCAAATGAAAAATTAAACCTAAATAATTTGATTGTCCAATATTGTTAATGATTAGGATGCGTGTTTTAAACTGTAAAGGAGGCATAAATTGACCATATTTTTAACTCAATCCCAAAATCAGACTTAGGTCATAAGGTTTTTGCCACCATTTAACAAGATAGATTTTATTGAGATTTTTGTGAATTTTCTTGAATTACTAGTTAGTAAATCACCAACCTGAAAACATTTGAGTCAAAATGAACCAAAGGCAAATAATTAGGGGTATTTGAATAGCGCTTTTTGGGTATCGAATCGGTTACCGAATACCAAAAAGTTTCCTTTTCAAAATACCGAATCGAATAGTTTATCCCAAATCGAATACCGAATATTTAGGCCTTGGTAAATTTTTTACTTCGAGATTAATCGTGAGTAGTTAAGCCTAGTATTCGCAAATAGTTAACCCTAATACTCGTGAATACTAGGCCAACTATTCGCAATTAACTGGGTGTAACCCCAATACTCGCGAATAGTTAATACCAAGCAAGGAGAAAAACATTTAGAAGCTCCTATATTTCAAAATACCTCTCCCTGTTTGTCGCCAAGTATTTTTTAAAATTTTCCTAGACACTTGCTGGTTGTTTTTGATGGGAGACAAATAAAATTGGGATGATTTTTTAAAATAAGGTGGGTCTTTCTAGTGCTAAGGACCTAAATTTTTGGTAGTCGAACTTTAACCGAATAGTCATTTCGGTATTCGATATTCGTATCGAATAGTGAAAATGGGCTTATCGAATACCAAGTCGAATTATTCGGTTCGGTATACATTCCATCGAATTATTCGAATGAAACGGTTAACCGCACACCTCTACAAATAAGGATCATTACATTTATGGAGCTATTAGATATTTTCTACAAGTAATTCTAATTGCTACTATTGTATTCAAATTCTTGTACAAAAAACTAGCTATTCTGCTTTTTTATTTCTTAGCCTATTTGGACGCTTACTCTGTACCAAACCGAAATAGAGCTCGGGATCATCTATCTATTATCCACGTCATTTTATCTTTATCCGTACTCGAAAATTATCCACAGAACTTCTATGTTAACTTGTTTAGTCCCATTATATCCACAACGTTTTTATTATAAATAATCGTTTATCCACCAATTTCTGGATAATGGATAGACAATTCTAAGCTCAAACCGTCAGTACTGAAAATCCTCTGGGTACCAGCTGATTAGGCCTTGGGCAGTTAGTAGTAGCGTTGTTGTTTCTAAAATGTTCTCGGTAAGATCATTTTCTAGCAAAACCCAAAAATCTACAGCTTTAATAGTCTTCATTATATTTTCCTTAAACATATACTGCTTAAATGGATCCAAATTTTGTTAGTTAAGCAAAATCCATGGCCGACTGTCTCTATCATTAGATGAATTACTAACATCGTATCTTGTGTCAATAATGTAGTATTAAGAGGCATTTTGTAGTAAAGTTTCTTATACTATTTGTTGTAATTTTAGAAAACTTGAAAAAATTATTTTAATCAAATGATTTAGTATAAAAATCGAGTAATTTTTAACTTAATTTAAATCAAATCAACCTGCCAATGACCTTCACTCGCTTTCCTGATAGACGCTTCTATATTTTTGTCATCACGGGAAGCATAATCATGTATATTAACTTACGAAAAGTATAAAAGAATAAATTTCTTACTATAACCCAATAGATGCTACATAACTACTAGATACTTTACTCCTACGCTTCAAGGAGAACAATGTATAGATAGTGGAACTATAGATATGTATAATTACTATGGCATTGCGTATACCCAACTAGGCGCAAAAGCCGGTCAGCCTTCCACCCGCAGATTTGAGGTCACCCCAAATCGAGTATAGTTAGGTCACGTTGGCAAAAGGAACTATATCATATCTTTCCGGAGAACCCAGAGTGGTGGATTTGAAAATCCCTAATTCTCACCTCAAAACATAAAAATCACGAAATCTTAACCTAAAATCCTGAAATCTCATCCTAAAATAAGTTAATTTCAAAAACTACAAATTTAAACTGCGGAAGAGAAATACTAAATCTGCAAAATATCTAGCAAAAAGACAAAATCGCGAAATCTCATTAAGAAAAAACCCCTCAAATTCGTCTTGGAAATCTTGAAACCATTTGCAAAATCTCTTTCAAAGTTGAAAATCTGATTCTAAATATCATTCTAAATCTTAAAATGTCGGACAAGATGTCAAGAAAACTCAAGATTATAAAGACCTCAGTCAAAATTTCAAAATCAGAGTGAAAACCTCAAAATCTTGATCTAAGCTGATAAGGTACTGTGTGTTTATCTTCTACATATGAAATGTTTGAGCGACGCTTTCTATTTCCTAGTGACAGTATATATACATTCCTGATAATAATCAGCGCAAGGAATGATTGACATGTGAATTCCCTTCCATTAGACCGTTACTTACCCCAGTGTAAAATATTCCGAAAATTCTTTTGGTTTTCCATAGAATACTGAACGTTCCACTGGAATTATTAATATTTCGCTAAGTAGTTTGGATTTTGAAGAGTAAAAACCACCTTTTTCGTAAAGACTTTGCAAATATCGCTCATTTGGCTCGCTCATAGCGCATTGCATGGCGAAATTCAATAAAAAGTCACTAAGCATCAACGCCTTGCCCTTTATTATATCTTCGTAAAAATATATGGACATAAGATCAGAGGCGTGAAATAGGTTCTCTTGTACAGCATTTTGAAACCATTTTTGCCGTCTTGAATCGGTTTTAACCTAATTTAAAATGTAAAATTATAAAAAGAAATAACTTAAGAATAGTATGTAGTACATGGAGACGTTTATGAATTCAATCTTGGGAAGAGTACGACTTTCAACGTATTACAAACAATCTCTAAGCAAGATTGTTTCCGATCACAGCGCCCTCTTGGGGCTACAGGCCTTTTATCGTACCAGCAGTGGCGAGGGGCAGACATTTGTCAAAATCCTAAAAATCTCTCCTCAAAATCAAAAAATCCCAAAATTCTCTTTTAAGTCTAAAAATCCCGAAATCTCACTTCATAATCTAAAAATCACGAAACCTCAGCTTTAAAATCTAAAACCTCGAAATCGTAACCTAAAATCCTGAAATTTCACCTCAAAATCTAGAAATAATCTCGGATTAAATTCTCATTGTTTCTAAATCTCAAAATTCCCTTTTAATCTCGGAAGTGGAATACTAAATCTTGAAATATCCTGCAATTTACAAATCCCGATGATTCATTATAAAAATTCGAAATCTTCTTAAAAATCAGAGCTACAAGTCTCTACTCGTTCTACAACACACTTCCTTGTGCTCGAACTACATTTCTTTAAAAACGAATAATATTCGTTTAAACGAGTACTCGATTCGGATTTCGAATAGGAGATTTACTATTCGATTCGTATTCGATTCGGTTTGAAAAACCACTATTCGCACAGCCCTAACACTAGCGTATTCCCCCGGTATTAGCTCTTAGGAGGTCCAGTGTAATACCTCGTCTTTAGGAGAGGTAAAAAGTAACCCCGAGTTTATTTCCGCGTTATACCGCATAATATGCTTTCCATCGTACACCCGCATAAAGACTAGATTACAGGGTGGTGTTTACCCCTCGTCAAATTGTCAGTGTAGAGTAATACTTTTGCAAACGCCTTCTATGATGTCGTGTGCAAAAATAAAAAGGTTGAGAAAAAGCACCAATGAAAGTTGTCAACATGAATATGAATAACTACTAAAATAATATATTTCTTATTATAAACCAATAAGCCTGATCAATGTAAAAAAGGAGGTAGGCAACCCTCAATATCGGGACATACAAGGGGGTTGACCCCTGCGCACTCTCTGGACCCAAAGCGCCTAGAAGAATTTATAGATTGTGAAACCATGGATATGTATAAATACTAAAGTATAATGTATTCCAAACTAAAACAATAAACCTGGGCACCAAAGAGCTAGTTGACGAGGGTAAAACAGAACATGTCTCTCTGGAGAGTCCTGAATGGTGGGTTTGAAATTTGGAAAATGCATATCCCTCTCACTCAGACACTTATAAAGTTGGGATGTTAGAAGTAATATTTTTTCTCTGCTGAATGGGCGCCTAAGTGAAATGCCTTGCGAAACATTAGAGATGGGAATCAATAATAGTGAGTATTTTTACATATCCAAGCTCCCAGTTTGTAGGTTTATTTTATTTTTATTTGTCCTAGGTATTTTCCAAAATTAAACTTTGGTTAAATGATATACTGGAACTACTTTATCTTACCCAATTTTGTAGAAAATCATACATAAAACCTTTCATCATCACACACGGTTCTACCTTCGTTTGACTTATTAAGTCCTCCAAATTGTCGATATAAGCGAAACTTTCAAGATAAAATTCAGATTTTAAAAAACAGCCCAAGTAGCAAAGGAAGAAAGTGAGCGACATGAACCACGTGAATAGAAGAATTTTGACACTTGGATGATCTTCCCAAGAGTTCAGAGCTAAAATTGGAAAATTGCCATTAATGCAAAACTGTTTCAATATGATGACGGTCGTTAACAACTTGTACGGAAGAGCTTTTCGAGATTTCTCTCTCAAACTTATTTTTGCATTATGCGAAATGTATTACCTTTGAGAACAGATGATAAACTTTATGAACGGCAATGGTTTAAAAACAAAGATCTTAAGGCGCAAGAAGTTCTATTGTTTTTGTTTTAAAAACGCAAGCCCTTTAAAAGGAATTCATGGACAAAATCCCGACTGGTTATAAATCTCAACGGGAAATATCTCGACAACGAAGATCCCGACATCGAAAACCCGTTTCAAAAATGCAAAGACTTTATTAAGAGTACATTAAAAGAGATTAAATTTGAAGGTCAAAAATGTGTGTAACAACCACGGGTCACGAAATGTCGATAAGGTTCTTCGAACGCCCTGTGCATGGGATCTCGAAGTCACTCATATCAGTTTGAGGGGATAGACTGGAATTGAGAATATTCAGCTGTCGAAGGGCTTCTTTGTAGGTTGGACTGTCCCTTTTTGGGCACCAGGAAGTAAACCAATGCCACGATCGTTGATGACGCGGTAATCATTGGCAAAAATATGTGAAAATAAGTTTGGGCATATCTTGAAGGTACAGTCGACGAACCAATGTTAGTTTCTAGACAGTGACCTCAAGTAATCCCCAGAGATGTCAAAATATGCAAAAAAGGTCTGATCTACATTTATAGCCTATTAATTTTTTTAATTTAATTTATAACTTGTACTGATTTTTTAACGATTATTTACGAAGAAAATTACTATTTACACACAAATTTGATATTTAATCTCTTTTAATGTATACTGAAAAAAGTAAATGGATTTTCGGTGTCTGGATATTTGGGGTCGGAAATTTTTTTCACGTCTGGATTTATAACCTGTCAGAATTTTTTTCGTCAAGACTTTGGTGTCGGGATCTTTGCTGCCGAGACTGTTTGTGTCAGGATTATTTCCAGACACCATAAAAGGTATTCTATTTGCTAACTTATCACTTTAATTGAAAACTATGACTATAACAGGGATTTCCAGTGCAAAATGTCCGGTGCCGACTACAGTACAGACTCTTTTTGCTGTAGTTAATTTTCATAGCCTTGTTAAATACGGGAGTCACAGCCACAGGAACTTACGTTCGAAGAAGATGAGTGAAAACAGGTCAAATACATTCCACACAAAGGATTTCAAGAAAGTAACTGCGTTGCTGACATGATTCGTTTTTCGAAAGTAATCCACGTAAGACATAAGTAGAGATATCGTGACAAGGCTTAACAGTAGGCAAATAATGGTCTGAAATAAGTTAAAGGTTTAATTCGTTAACTATAACCTAGAGTACTAAGGTGGTTGTTACTTGGATATCTGTATTCAAGAAGTCCGTAGATGATGTTATTATCTGCTCTGGTGGTGAAGACATAATATATATATCGGCAGTAGAGAAAAGGCCTTTGAACGTCCATCTACTACTGTTGTATAATATATTGTAGTTATACGGTATTGCAACGTACTGCATATTCTTTGAAAATAAATAGATGATTAATTTCAACTGTGACGGAAGGATGTTAATCCTAAGGAGTAATTCTGCCTTGTTCTTTTAATCACCTCTAGTAACTCAGGTTGGGACTCCAGATGGTTAAACTCGAAATAGCTGAAGTTATTCCATATCAGCCTTTTAGTAGTAAAACATTTGTTAGACGATAGATCAGGATTAAAGGGGATTATAAATGGTTCAGAAATTGGTAGACCTAAAAAGCTTGGGATATAATAATTTCCAAGCTTGGAAAAACCTTTTATATAGTTTCATTGATTCTTAAATTTTTAAACCAAAAGGGTTTTTAAATACCCCTCTAGTGTATGACATTTAATTCATTTCTATATTAGACTAGACAAGCTATCCGACGTAGCTCGGGTGCTTTAAGGGTGATGAACGTGTTGCTAGTCTGTGTAGTCATTATACACCAAAGAGTCATTACGCTAACCCGTTTTAAATATCAGCATGATATTAGTTTTAAGCTGCATTTATGCTTGTGAGGTTAAGGAAACATTGGGGTAGGAAAGAGGATTTTACAACTGAGGAGTGGAAGGGTAGGGTCCATAATTTTTAGTTTACGACTTCCGGTGACTTTACGTCATTACTTTTATTGACTAATGTGCAGAAAGGGTGAACTTCTGAACTTATGAAAGTAGTAATAGAATAACTGAATTTTTAACCGTGTATGTTGAAAATAATATAAGAAAGAGAGAGCAGAACCGTTTTTACAATTTCGCTGAATTATACCAGAAGTAGGATAAGGGACTAGCAGTATCAAGCTAACCAAATTCTTCACTTGGCGAAAGTAAATATTCTTGATAACACACCAACGGTTGGCCCTCTTGTAGCGGTTTCTGAATTTTCCCTCCAAAAGGTGAGAAGCTCGTGGCGGTAGACGGCCGAACTAGATTCAAGCACCCGCGTCCGTGTTCCGCGGCTTTAGGTTGAGGGGAAGGGGGTAGGAAATGTTTTTGGAACTCGACCAATTTTATTCTCTCTAGTGTAGGCGCGATGGAATGGCATAAAATCCTCAAATTTGTTCATTGGTGCCAGGATCTACTACCAATGCTAGAGCTCTTTACTTCTAGTCCCTTATCCTACTTCTGATTATACTGAATACTGAACAATAAACATTGAAAATAATGCAGGTGTATGTCCTTTTGAACTTATTCGACTAATTTTCTCTATTACTTGATGTTATTTTCTTCGTACTCGCTTCAGAATTCTACAATAGAGCAAAATTGTAGAAATGGTTCAGGTAAAATTAGGAAAAGTGGGGACTTTATACTTTCACACAGTTTAGCCGATCAGTAGAATATTAATGAATATATTCTGCTCTGCGGACGGTATGACAAGAGTATAGCCTCGGTTGCGAAGCTATACAGCGTCAGGGTCATCCACTTTCCTATCGATATTAAATGTTTCTTAATAAGAAACCCACCTACACGACAACAACCACTGCTAAATTACTTGGCATTTGCTCGATACTTTTTTTTGCTTAAACAATTTAAGAATCATTTCAGAAAATTCAATGAACCACTTGTCTATTTTTAGAGACAAATTATTTTAAAATATTAAAATAGAGACGAAAAAATTAACCCCGATAAAATCGTGGTAATTTTTGGCTTTTCAAGTACAAATGTAGTATTACGTAAGATTGTGGATCCTGCGGCAGTAATCAATGTAGCCACTAAAGATGCGATATGAATGCTCAAACATTAAAGTTTCCTGTTATTAATGAAAAAACTACGATTAAAGAAATGTTCTTATCCTATTGTCCAAAAGAACGACCAATGCAATAAAAGACAACGAACGTTTTACGGGGCACTGGGAGAAATTACTCTTTAAGCGAGTTATCGCAAGTTAGCCTGTAACTATCTTCTAAAGGGTTGGTGTCAACCTCGTTCGCTCTATGAGAGTGCTATATCTAAATAGGTGATTAGTCATAGGTGTCATCATGAGTTAATAATATATTAGCTCCCTATAAGTTACTCAGGCAATTCATTTTTATACTCCAGCTTCCCAATTATATGCGACGCTCTGCGGCCGTCACGTGAACGAAAATCTTATTTACTCTTCTTTCCGGTTTTTCCTCGGAAGCGCGTGTAGTGGAAGCTAGCCAATGATATCGGAGGTATTTAAGCAGCCGAATATTTCGCTCAGTAGCCTCGGTTAAGAAAGCAGTTAAGAGATCAATGTATTTGATTTATATCAGTTGTATAATTTTCTGGTTTCAACTCACAACAACTCTTATCTTTAGCATTCTTTATCAATATCGGCAAATTGCATTGAGTTTTTTTGTCTCAGTACTGACGCAAATGCCACGATTTAATGCTAAATTGTTAAAACATAAACATTCAGGACTAAAACACTCCCTTGGTGAAAAAGCAGCCGACGACTCCAGGTCGAGGTGTACGAGCGGGATTTTTTTTTCGACAAGAGAGAGCGCAACATTCGGATTTTTTCCCGCGCGGGCGAAATGAGAAGAAATCGCTGGATACATTACGCCTATGGAGCCTGACTAACTTATAGGGAGCTAACATATTATTAACTCATGGTGTCATCAAACCTTGAACGAAAAGCGGATTCCCCGTGCTAATAAAAGAGCAATGTGGAGAAATTCGCGAGACCTACGCCGCTTTTCGTTCAAGGTCTGATGACACCTATGACTAATCACCTATTTAGATATCGCGCTCTCATTGACGGCACGATGTTGACACTAACCCTTTAGAAGATAGTTATCATTGGCGATAACTCGCTTAAAAAGTTAGAGAATTGCCCCCATGTCTGACTGGTACATTTAAGAAAATGGGAACATAAGAAGTCTTTTCAAAAAGTAGCCCATACAAAATATGTAGCGGAGGAAAAGCTGAGATGGAAGGCATTTTTCCCTCACGTCATTTTTGAAATCGCCTATAGTAAGTCTCTTGCAAGCATTTAAGACACGCGACGAGTGTGGCAGACCCGTTAATGTTTTCTTCCATGCAAAAAAATCTTCCTTTTTTTATTACCAAAGCTGCTTTAGGCTGTAGGCTCTATTGATGAATTTATCACGGTAATTGTAAACCATGTAAAACGCACTTCATAGTACAATAAAACCAATTTTACCTCCACAATGGCTATGTTTAGATTTAGTCCTTGCGTAAATCTGCCAAAGAAAATTTCCTTTGGAAGCAATTAAAATTCTGTACAAAATACCGTTTTTAGTGCGAAATTTAAAATCAATGAAGGTTGTTTGGCAAATCTTTGTCAAATTTCACTTAGCGGTTAAATGTTTCTCATGTAAAACATCTGATATGGGATGAATGTCGTCGTTTCTCGTCATGCGAACTAGCCTTTAAAGTGAGGGTGAGATAGAAAATCAAGTGATTTTTTATCGATTCTTCTACTAATTATAAGACCAGTCTGCATAGTCAAACATTCAGGAAATACTTCCGAGTGATTTTAAAATTCAAATTTAGTTCAGATTTTAAGGATAATTTTAAAGAAGGACCTCCGACCAATCGCGTAACGCCTTGCCTTTTTGTTAACAATATTTTCGTTGCACGCACCATGTCTCGCGCCACGATTGTCACGTCGCGCGCAAATTTTATCAAATCTCGTGATAAATTTCATTCGACACGGAACGTGCCACGATAATTTTGTTAATAAAAAGGTGGGGTGTTACGCGATTGGTCGGACGTCCTTTAAAATTATCCTTAAATTCTGAAAGTAATTTGAATTTTAAAATCATTCGGAAGTATTTCCAGAATGTTTGGCTATGCAGACTGGTCTTGTAAATATTAGAAGAATTGATAAAAAATCACTTGATTTTCTACTTTACCCTCCCTTTATTGGGTTACTTTCTAGATAAACTTCATGCACTATATTTCGAACCTTGTTTTTAGGGGAGGGGTCTGAGAAAACGTGACGAAGAGTGTTCTGGAGGGACGGGGGTTCAGAAAATGCTTTTTTTGGCGCGACATAGTTTATGGACGGGTCAACTCTCACGTCGTTCTGGAACTAGCTCTCAGTAGGTCTCTAGCATTAAGAATATAGGAAGTGTCATACTTTTGAAACATATCTAGTAAACTTATGGTAACATATTTAGCATCGCTTAAGGTAACGCCTCAAGAGGATAATCACTCCATAAGTCTATGCTGTAAACTAGAAATGTCTGTACGTGAATTAAGTAAGGGCTACGGGTAATATTTTAGGAGGCAACGCCTAGAGGGGCTATTCACTAATGATAATTTTCGTTCATTGATTTCCATTGATGCTTTTAAAGTAGATTGAGATTAAGGGTTACTTATAGGTTACGGGTTATCATCTTAATTACGTTAAAGCAACTATTCGTGCATTGGTGATTTTAAAAGGATTTTAGATTAAGGGTTACTTAGGGGTTACTATGCTGAGCCTATTCACGCATTATCCCTGTACTACTGTCGTGAAGGTAACAATACCAGCATTCTGAGACTAAAGGGGGTTTCTCATATTACATGGCACGAGCAAGGTTCAATAAAGAATACTTTTGTTTTCATCTATGAAATTTGGTTATAGATGTTATTATTGATTCTGGAATTTATAAAGGAGTTAAGTAAAGTCAACTCTTAAAACCCTAAACGTATAACGCTTAAATGACCTCAACTTCAAAGTGTAATTCAACTGAACACTACCACCATTGCTTGCCAGATACAGGCTCAAAAACACAAATTTCATTCCGAGCTTCATTCACCTTATTTTTTGAACCAAATTAAAATAAAACTTCATTTCATACCAAACGAAGATTCATTCTAAACTTTATGCAATATAATTTCTTTTGCTATTTAAATTTCACGAAATATATAATTTTACTAAATCAGATTTAATTTAAAACTTAATGAAAAAACATTCAAATATTCACACAATAATTTTATCAAACAAAATTTCACTTAATTTAAGATTATGAAAAAAACTTAGTCCAATATAATTTACCCCACAAAACTGAAAAGCCTTGCATCATAATCTAGCATAAAAATAAAACTTATTGCATCACAATTTACTTTATAAAGTCATATTTCAAGAAAAGCTCTGGGCAATATTATCATATTATATCGAACCAAATTTCAACAAAACTCCGTCCAATACATCATATTTCAAGAAACGAAATTTCTTTAAACTCTTCATTCAATTTAATTAAAAAACTTCAATTATCATTTTATCAAAATTAATGAAGCTGATAAATTATGGTGCAATGACAAATATTTTATTAAACGATTGAATAACTAATGTATATATATGTATTCATACATATGTATGTATGTATATGTATGTATGTATATGTATGTATATTATTTATTTCCTGGTTTTAAGCGGTAGTTGTGAACTAACCTATATTTTACGACTCGATCGTCATCATACACCTTGGCATAATTGTTATCCTGTGACTCCACTTTGCAAAATGGCAGCGTTAAAACCTCAGATTAAAAATTATTTCTTAGATAGGAATTAATCTTTTATCATTTCAATTATTGAAAATACTTACTATTGCAATGACTGTTATATGCATTTCCTTCATTTCTCTTTCACTTGGCCTAAAAGTTCTTCAGTCTTTATGAGTTGATGTCCTTGTCGTTATTCTACTTTATATTCCAGTGAAAGCAATAAGTCTCAATTGCGTGCTGGTATATTTCGACTTAACACATCTAGCTTGAGAAAGTTATTGTTGCTAAATAAATATTTCAGTGCCATATTGTCTGGTACTACCTCTTTTCAATTTCAAAGATAATATTTCTAAATAGCCAAGGAAAACACGTTTAATATTTAATAGGATATAATTATCCATAAGCGTATTAGTAACGGTTAGAACTCAATTTTAATACTGTTAAGCCTCATTTTCAAAGCAACGCGTTTTAGCCAAAGGATGCGCGGGAGCAAATTTTCGAAGCTGGAGCGATTTTTTGGTTTGTAGCTATCGCCCAAAAAGTCGCGCCCTGTTTCTCGCTGAAAGTTTTTCAAATAAGCGATGGCTCTATAGGCCCAGTGCGATTTGACTGATTTGCATCAAGATGGTGGTAACAGGTAGGCGAAGGCGCCTGGTGTTAAAGTAAAAAAATTGGTTTTAATACAAATATATACAAATTTTTTTGTTGAAATATTATGGAATCGCTAAAAGACGGTACAGCCAGAAACGCTCGGCTTTTAATTGTCTCTAGGAATTTAGAATTTTTGATTTTGGATGCATGGTTGTTAGGCCTTGGCGTATACGCCTTACGACTTTCACAGATATCAGAATATAAAAATGAAAATTGACCGATGGCTCCTTCTCGTTCGTTGAAAAATTAACGACGTCAACAGATTTTTAGAAACGGAGCGACAAAATCCAACTGAGATAGACGACCGCGATATTTGATTTTGCGCTTGATCTTTACTGATTTTGAGCTATCGCTGCCTAAAATCGCTTGCATGAAAACAGTAGTGTCAAAAGCGAAATCGCGATTTATGAACTTTTTGCGCTATCGCTGGTATTTTACCCGCTACCCGTTGCTTTGAAAACACGGCTTGAGACCTCATAATGTTATACCATAAGTTTATCGTTATTCTACTTTATGTTCCCGTTAAAACAATAAGTCTCAATTGCGTGCTAGTTTAATATTTCGACTTGTCTTGCCTAGCGTGAGAAAGTTTTCGTTGCTAAATTAGAATCAAAAATAATTAGAAATGAAAAAGTTAATAATCTTCTTTCCTTCCTGCCTTTGCCCATGGATTTTATGCTGTTTGAAAGTCAAAAATGCACGTCATATAATCTAGCCAATATAAAATTAATAATTAAATTTTTCGGTTATTGCTGCTTGAAAAAATAATTGTGGCGTACCTCGCTAGCTCGCGCCACGAAACATTTTGCGGAAAATACCCATACGAGATTTCAGGGCCCTCAAGAACATGGTTACGTTTCGTTCCAGATAATAGACATGGGGATGAAAGACATTTTGCGATACTGATTTCATCACCCATATTTCCCGTCACTACTCCAAGGCTCAGTCACATACTTTTTGTTATCTATTTACTTTTGCTAATATCATATGTTTATCATGTCTCTAAGTAGAGAAATGGCTGCTACTCCTATGGCAATAGTGTTTGTCTAGCTCCCTTTATTGAAACCCTATACCCTCTCCGTATCATTTACACCTCAACTTCAATACATAATTGTACTGCCTAGCATAGCGTTTCTTTTATCCCTTTGAGAATGTTTAATGGCTGAAACCGCCTCTATCTAACGAGAGAGAGAGGTATTTTGGGGTTGCTCAAGTGAAGTTCGTCCCCCCAATGCCTGCCTATACGAAACGTAAAAATCTCCTTTATTCCTTTAGAAGATTTTTTTCATGTGACCCATTTAGTAATCGTCTCGACCGCTTGGTGGCTGCACCGCGACAGAAATTTCAAAATTTTCTCTTTTCGGATCTTAGCGCTATACGAGTTCCGACGTCACAGTAGCCTGCGGAAGATGCCTAGTTGTAACCCATATTTGTGTACTTAGAGGCATGATAAACTTATGCTAATATTAATATACCTGTCGGAAAATATCCATCTGTTTCACCGCTATATTGTCTGGTATGGCCTCTTTTCAATTCCAAACATAATATTTCTTAATAGCCACGGAAAACACGTTTAATATTTAATATGATATAATTATTCCATAAGCGTATTAGTAACGGTTAAAACTCAATTTTATTAAGGCAGTTAGAGCTCATAATGTTATACCAGAAGTGATATCTAGTTTATTAGGGAGATGGTATAAATTCGCCACACTTGCAGCTTTTTCTCCAGTCCAAACGTAGGTCCGTAGTTAATACCCGCCTCTAAATTACAACCAGCATCTCATTGGTTCTTCAAAACTAGCGTCAGCGCGACGCGAATGACGAAAATTACGTATTTTACGACTGAGGAGAGGCGAAATAGCCCTGCCTCCTTTTACGTCCCGCTTGTATTTTGAAAGGGGGACTAGGACTATGTTGTGCGAATATTTAGGCATCTTATACCTTCTCCCTAATAAACTAGATATCATTTCTTGGTTATACCTAAAATTGTTTGGTTTGACCAGAACAATATTGAAGTGAAAATAGTAATGATGCTGATAGATATTCGAAGAACGTCTGTCGTTGTTTGACGTGAGAATTTTAAATGTGTCCCAAATTTACTGAAATACCCGCCCACAGAATAATCTCTTTGTTAAGGTAACCCTAGTTGCCTTGACAATCGGAAACACCAATATTTAACTATCAACTAATCGATGAAAAAGGTCGAATCTGCAATTTAAGAAAGCACCTTTTATTTAAAATCTTTCGAAACTTTTAGAACTTATTCGAGATAAATAATCCTGTTTGAAAATTTTACAAAATTATTATCCTTAATCAATAATTAAATAATCTCAACAAAGCTTTGAAAAGATTTAGGCGTCGTGATTCATTGATGGTACACGTTTTCAAGAGAACTTCAGGGATCTCTGATAGAAACTTAAGGGAAGCATATTATAAGCTTATGCTTTCTATATTTCTGGAAAACTTACCAACATCAGAGTTTTTGGAATTAAGGTTATGAAGCAAAGTGTTATATATGTTATATCGCTTTGGATAGTTTTAAGGGGACGTTTCAAAACCAATTTATTCAAATGTATATGACTTTCTATTAAATAGATAATAACCCTCGGATATCTCGCGTACAAGACAACTACTTATTAATTCAATGCTAATATAAACACTGTATTCCTGAAAATATAAATATTATCCCTGTTTAATTATTTAGTAAACCTTAATTAAAAAAAACAGATCGATAATTTATGCATTTTCATAATGTCAAAAATGAACCCTGGGGTGTAATAGTGGACACTTGGCTAGTTGAGGAATAAGTAGAAGCCAAAAAAAACTAAAACATCTTCTGGGGAAAGTTACCAGTTTGCACGTTTTTTGTGAAATTCAATAGAAATGGTACGATAAGTAAAAGGCTTAAAAGTCAGGACGAGGAAATTTCAGTGAGAGAAAAATAAAATAATGCCAAAAAAAAAGTGTTGGTCCGAAGTTACGAATAGGGACCGACTACAGCTGACGCATAGAGCTGGGCAATTCTACCGGCTCCTTTTCCTTATCGTTTGTTTTTTAAGGTCGTTTGCGGTTGGAAAATCAGAGCAACCGTGTTCGCAGAAAGCAATATTATTGTCTGTCAAACGAAAGAAGAGCCCTGAGAAATTTGTCCAAATTGGTGTCGCCACCATCGACCCCATAGTACTTTATCAACTTGTTTTGTTTTGTCAATAGTCGTCTGAAATATAGTCTGCTATAAACAGATAGGCTTAATCGCAATAGAACCAATACATTTTGCAATATATATTTAATATGTTTATGTTTCATGGTTTTTTACGATCATCGAGTATTAAAGAATATAAAACCAAATTAACGACAAGACACCAGTTTTATCTTTGTTGAATTAGCATTGAAATATATTTCAATGACATAAGTTAAAGTACTTGTCCATAAGTCTAAGTAGTTCAGCATCAAAGCGTCTTCAGTCCACGTTTTCATCAGAGTCTTCGCTGTCTTCTTGCATATTATTTTTAAGAGGTTCAATTGTGGTTTCGATGATGGAATCATTTTCCCAATACTCATGCATTATATTCTCGACGTGCTCTATTGCCTTACGCCAATTCTCTAGTGTCACACGTTTAATGTCCCTCAATGTTGCATCTTTGACCGTCGAGAGTTTGAAGCCAGAATTCTGCTTCTCAACGTGGTTCTTCACTTTGGCCCATATTACCCCTGCAACAAAAATCAACTGCTGGGACAGTACTGAATTTTAAATAGCTGGACAGTTTTTGGATAACCTGATTTGTGACCTTAGTGCGAAATGTCCTCCCAGATAAGTGTCTTGCTATCCCAGTATCTACGCACGTTTACTACGGTTGATTGCAAAATACACTTAATGGATTCGAAATCGGTAAGCGAATGGACAAGAAATTTGCTATCAAACGGTCATATAATCAGCAGGAGAATGAACACGAAATTGGTAGTCTAGAGGACCCGAAATTTGCAATCAAACGGTCAGAAAATCGGCAAGTGGACGGATGCGAAATGAACTGGTAAGCGGTTATGAAATCGCATGGTGAATAGACGCAAAAATGGCTGGTGAATGGACACGATATCGGCTGGGAAAAGGACACGATATCGGCTGGGAAAAGGACGCGATATCGGCTGGCGAATGGACGCGATATCGGCTGGCGAATGGACGCGATATCGGCTGGTAAATGGACGCGATATCGGCTGGTAAATGAACATGATATCTACTGCCAAATGGACACGATATAGGATGGCAAATGAATAAAATTTCGGCTAGCAAATGAACAGGATATCGGTTAGCAAGTGGACACGATATGGGATTGCGAATGGACAACATATTGCCTGGCAAATGGACAACATATTGCCTGGCAAATGGACAACATATTGCCTGGCAAATGGACAACATATGGGATTACGAATGTACAACATATCGCATGGCAAATGGACAAGATATCGGATTGCGAATGGACACGATACCGGCTGGTAAACGGACAGTTCCTAACATTTCGATCGAAACCATAATTGGGAGGGCCCATTGGACCGCACTCCCGCAGTTTTGGTGACTTTCGAAAAGTGTTAAATAGCTTCAAAAAACTGCACTTATCGAAGGTGTTCATTGCTATTTAATCTCCAGTAATAACAGAGAAGCAAAGAGTTATATTTTCAAACGATTTGACGGCTTATGTAAATATAAGGGAATGGTGAAATAAGCCATAATCCTTAACATTTTCTTTGATATTATTGTAAAATTATGCTTATAATGATAAATTTATATTAAAATCTGGGTAAATTAACATTTTAGAGTTAGTTGTTGAAATATAATGGATTTCTATAGAAATTTTTCTTGTAGTTTAAATTTACATCAGCAGAATCGTGGAACTTTAGTGGAGAATAAGTTTTGATATTATTTAGGTTTTCCTAACTTTTAACTCAACCGAAATCCTACACCTTGGGAAGTTCACGAAGAGTGTGGGAGTCGTGAGCACTTGACGAGCATGCCGCTATCCGTCCGCTGCTAGTAATCTGTCACCATGGAGTATTATTAAAGGAAACCCCACAATTCCGTAAACTTTTATCATAAAAATAAAATAACAGAAGTTTACAATGAAAAATGGAACAAATTGAAAAAGTAGAACGTTGACATGATATAGATACAATCCAGATAAATTCTAACAAACTCGACGAAGTTGGAACCTCAAAAGTAGAGAAGTCTAAATTGAGCACGCGCGAAACTTAATATATCGTAACTAGTGGACTGTCTGATTAGAGTACTAAAATAAGGAAGTCTTAGACTTATTATGGGAAAGCCAGGGGAATGTCTCATTACAAGATAAAACCAAGGAAGTCAGGGACTGATATAATGAATAAAATAAAAACCCATGACACCTACAATATCAAATAACAATACTATATAATGGATATCAGGTACTGAAATGTAGCGAAGCCAGCGGACAGTCCGCCGGCTTCTCTATATTAAGTCTCGTATTTTCAGTTTTAGACTGGTTATGAGACAGTCCGCCGGCTTCTCTATATTAAGTCTCGCATTTTCAGTTTTAGTCTGGTTATGAGAGAGTACACCGGCTTCTCTAGCCTTTATTAAATCTCGCCTTTTCAGTTTCAGTCTTGTTATGAGAAAGTCCGCCGACTTCTATATATTAAGTCTCGCATTTTCAGTTTTAGTCTAGCTATGAGACAGTCCGCCGACTACTCTATATTAAGTCTCGCATTTTCAGTTTTAGTCTGGTTATGAGACAGTCCGCCGGCTAGCCTATATTAAGTCTCGCATTTTCAGTTATAGTCTTGCCATAAGACAGTCCGCCGGCTTCTCTATATTAAGTCTCGCATTTTCAGTTTTAGTCAGGTTATGAGACAGTCCGCCGGCTTCTATACATTAAGTCTCGCATTTTCAGTTATAGTCTAGCAATGAGACAGTCCGCCGGCTTCTCTATATTAAGTCTCGCATTTTCAGTTTTAGTCTGGTTATGAGAGAGTACACCGGCTTCTCTAGCCTATATTAAGTCTCGCATTTTCAGTTTTAGTCTTGTTATGAGACAGTCCGCCGTCTTCTATATATTAAGTCTCGCATTTTCAGTTTTAGTCTAGCTATGAGACAGTCCGCCGACTACTCTATATTAAGTCTCGCATCCCTTTACCTATTTCAATCAAGCTTTGGTTTTTAGGTGTCGTCTGAAGAGGGTTTTAAACTAGAGGTAAAGAAAATATTTAAATGAGATATTATCGGTGATTGAACAATTAAGTTCTACCAAATTTTAACTTTTGCCCCAAGCCTTTTCTAATAGTCAGTTAAAGCTTTACACACTCTTCAGAAGAAGCACGAAAAGTACTTCATGTTGGAGTCGAGATACTATTTTCTGATGATGGAATACGCAGGCCGAACGCGCATGTTTTACTTTCGAAATATTTTTTGGAAATTTTTAAATTCAGTGTGAATTTAAAATGATATCAAAAATAAGGTAATTTGAATTAGGATTTTCGTTGAATATAATCCTCGTGGACCATTTTATAAAGAAGACCCTTTAGGATTCCTTTTAATTAATATGGACGTAAATGCAATATCGTTATTTTTGTGCTTTGACGAACGAAGGAAGAAAATAAAAATTAAAGATGATACATATTCATCCTTTTTGGATCACCTTAAAAGTGATGAAACATTGTAGGATCCGACATAATTTATCAGGTATCGTTAGATTTGAATATTTTATAAATACTATATTGCCTCATCTTAAAAGGGAGCTTGAAGTGTTTGAACAAACTCATTTTATTTAGAATGACAAAATAGGGTTGGAAACGTTCAGAAAACCAAATCGTTAATTTTTAATCGATTTTCAAAGTCGCCGATATTAGGCCTAAATGACCCTAAATTAATTTAAGAGGCTAATCACCCACATTCCCTTTACACTGATTACGGATTACACGAATTTATTTGAGCACTGTCAAAGGCGAAAATTGTCTCAAGAAATGGTTATAAAGTAGTTTATACATAGTTTACAGACATGGAGGATTCCTACCATTAGCACAAGGAGTCCAAGCGACTTAGAGTGTAAAATAGTCTGCTATTTTACACTTTAAGATGCTTGGTCTCCTTGTGCAAATGGTATGAGTCCTCCATCTCTGGTACCATTTCTATTTTTGCGCTATTTTTTCGTTGAGAATTTTTTCGCGAATGTAACCGACCAATAAGGAAAGAACTGACGTCACTGGTAGGTGCGTTTTTGTACTCCGAAATCCGAGTTTACATTCTCGATAAGCCTTATCTGACAATGGTATTTTTAGCAATGGCTGATCAGCAGTGATTTATTTCTGCCAGTAAGATAACGAGCCTCCCAGTAGAAATATAATATTTGACTGAAGCAAAAACAGGGGAAAAACACGATTTGGAGTTTTTATCGGGGAAAAAAGTCGAATTTTTACGCAGCACAATATTTAAAGCTATATCTGACCGCCGGTCTCATAAGCCATTGTTAAACTAATTTAACGTTGCTTAAAGTTGTGCAATGAGAGCGTCAGACTTGAAAATGCAAAGTAAAAAGGGTATAATTATTCTAAGCCTAATGTCGGCAACTTTGAAAATCGACAAAAAAATGTATGGAAACGTTTTGGTTAATTTACTAATGTTTTCAAACCTATTTTAACATTCCAAATAAAGTAAAATCAACTTGTTTGGGCATTTCATACTCCCTTTATTAAGGTCTTCCAATTTTTTTTAAAATGACGCACTAATTACTAGGTTTATGATGAGGAGTTTGACGAGCATGTGGATCTCGAACAAAATAGCATATTGAAAAAAAAAGACGAAAGTGAAATTTGTTTTAAAGGTAAAGAAATTCATTAGACTAATGGCTGTTCGACGTAGTCAATGTCATACCCTTCTATCACTTAGCTCAATTTCCAGAGAGAGGGATATACTGTTTATTTCCCTCTCTACTGCCACTACTCTATACATATTTATCAATGGTTCAGGGCCTTGGGGGGGGGGGAATATTGTCGTTTTCATTAAACTATTGGTTTAGTGAGAGATCCAAAAACCCCAACCCCCCTTTTTAAATATACCCTAAAATAAATAAAACAAGATGGTCGTTCAAGTTTAGTTCAACGGGGGTATGAAACTGGAAAGTCAGTTAGGTTGAGTTCAGTTTGTTAACTACCTTAATAATATTTCCTTATCTCTGGCGTTTTAATTTATCGTCCGTATTTACACTGGAGGAGGGGAATATTTGGGGGTTTTCGAGACGGAACCGTACCCCCCTACAGCCTAAAATGGGGTAAAAATCGGCGGAAAAAGGCGAATCGTCCCTAAGTCAAACTATCATCCGCCATTTTTCCGCCGATTTCCCCCCCCCCCCATTTTAGGTGCCCTTCCAACACGGGTAGGGCGTACGGCTCGGTCTCGAAAACTCTCAACTATTCCCCTCCTCAGCAATCTTACTGGCTTAACCGTTAGAAATTTTGAAAGTTTTTTTAAGGCCTATTGAAAATAAAGTCGATGAGCTCGGTAATCTAGAATTATTCCCTTATTTTTGGTCTTATGCTCCCTAGTTTTTATTTAAAATAAAATAAGAATATTGATTATCTATGATTAAATACAGAAAAAAAGACAGGATGAAAGCCCCGAATTTCCAGGTGAAAAAAAAAGGTAAACTGTGGTGAAAATAACCCAGACGCAGATGAACCTTGTACAACACATGAAGAAATAGTATGTTTCGCAATCCACCTTATTCCCTATCGTCGGAAGTTAGGCTTATGTCAGGATTCATGGAGGGGAGTAACGGGAAAAAAATCATCAGTCGTCTGCTACAAAAGTAATGAATGGAGTTTTAAATATTATAGCAGACGACTAATAATATTTTCCCGTTACTGCACCTCCATCAATCCCGTGATAAGCCTAACTTCCGGCGATTCAAAAAGATTACTTTTTTGGATTAATCTTAAAACTGAAAACAGATAAATAATGACGAAATTCTAAAGGAACCAGAGTTAATTGCCTGATAAGTATCTTATTAACGGGAGAGATAATTATAGCCATGGATAAAAGCAAGGATAGTCGACTCTATAACATCGCTAAGGTCACTGATTTTGGAGGGTCGATGAAAGCTCCCCCTGGCAACCGTACCGAAAAAAGCGTCAGCTAAATTATAGTAGTATGCTACGTTGTTCAAGTCCAAGGCTTAGTTATTGAAAAGAAGAGCATAAACCCTGCGCGCTGCCATCATGTTTTTTCCGTATGAGAAGAACCAGAGGCCGCTAGTGTTAGTATTTGGTGCCAAAATGGCAGTGTCCCGGCGCTTACACGAAAACGGTCTAGTCGACTCTCCTTGTTTCCTCCATTATATAGCCATTTCAGTTGAGAGGTCAGGGCCTAGGCGAAACGTCACAGCCTACCTTAGGCAGTGGGTGGTCATATATTGAATTTTGAATAATTTTAGGGTAGCGGATAATTTTAAAGAAGGCATCGGAAATTGTTCTAGAACCACGTTTGCTTTAACATACACTACCGGATTTGCCAGATATTTTCATTTCTGAGGAAAAATACAAGGACCTTAGTTCTCGCGAAAAAATAACTGTGAACAAAGAACTTCTGAAGATTTTGTTCAGCGATTTAATCAAGAGATATGGGTTGTAAGTATTTAATTTATGCATAAGAGGGTGTGGCATATCCCCAGTGTTGTCAGACCTATTTGTGAGGCTGCGTCAGCATGGCCGACTGCGTTCCTCCTTGGAATTCCTCCTTGGTCGGGAGAAGGAATGTCAACTACAGTCAGCCTCTACGTTAAAAAAACGTGGAGTTTCAAATGTTGCCGCTAGTATGCATCTGGCGGCAACATTTGGAACTAGCGGCGTTTTTACTCCTCGATTTTTAACATAGAGGCTGACTGAAGCTGGCAGGCTTTTTGCCGACCAAGGGGCAATCTAAGATAGGCCATGGACTCAGCAAAGAGAAATTATAAATACGTTTTTGGAATTAAATCACTGAAAAAACTCTACACATCTAAAATTAATATCCGTTTTAGGTATCCACATCACAAAATCGTTGCAGAGAAATTGATAATGAAATACCCTCACTAAAAACCCTACCCGGAGAAGGATATGTACGTATATTTACGTTTTTATGAAGGTTACACCGTAAGTTTATAAGACCTGATCCCAACATTGTCGAAGTAGCTCACAGTAAGACTGCAGTTATATTATATGGGAACATATATTATAAAGTTATGGTGAATAGAGTAATGTCAGCTCTACGTATGCAAACATCATACCCTTCTATCTCTTAGCTCAGTGTCATCCCCCCTACCAGGCGCGTACAGCCGTACAGTATCAGCTTACAAAAGCGTGCCTAGAGGGAGAGATACACAGTCTACTCCCCTCTTAACCGACACTACCTTATTGTTAGAGGCCTTGGATAGAATTAACAAGTTGGGAAAACCAAAATATTACCTCTCCGAGTCAAGAGGTCTACTACTACAAACTTATTTACCTAGATATGGAATTATTTCACTTTTTTGAAGTAAAAATTTACGAAATATTGAAGCAGTATTCCAAACATAGTGAATGTACAGTAAAGCAGACGACATTTTACATCCAAATCTTGGACACATGGAAATCAGTCAATGGGGAAAAGAACAGGAAATGAAGTCTACGCTTCAGCTGTTTACCGTATATTCTGATAGCTACATTCACAACTGGTTTGAAGTGTAAACACTATCGTCTCGTCTCACCTCAACAATATTCTTAGTTTGCCAACATGAATGTTAACGTTAAATAACACCAAAGCTAAATTGTAGCTAGACGCACTAATAGTCAATGCGCACCATAAAGAGAATAAAAGGTCTGTAGCTACTACCCGTTTACCATTAGCCCTTTTACAATTCTAATTGCCACCATGATCTTTTCTTCTATTATAAAATCTTAACCTGATTGTTTAAGAGTGTATTTAACTTTCGGCTCACTCTGAACCGTTGATGTCTCTTCATTTCAGACACGAAAATCAAAGCCCAAAGTTTACTTCACCTCAGGCCTCAATTATTTACTATTTGTTTCACAAAGCCTATTGCAGATAGTACTTGATATACCCGACGGAGTCTAGGACTTAGTTTTCTTCATGTAATCACTAAACCAAGGACTATTCTATATACAGATGTAGTATAGCTTAAGTAATATATAAACAGCCATTTCAAATAACAATATTAAAAAAATCTTTGGAATATCAAAATGAAACAGAGCTTTAAAGCTACAAAAGTACTAAAGCATCATAATTACGAAAAATACTTCCACATATTCACTTTATATTATGGAAAAAGGGAATATTAAGGTTCTGTATGATTTCTTAACACACAACACAAGGCTAACTGCTAACGCGACGCACTAGTGTAACAATGGACAAACACACACAGACAAAAACATAGACTGGTTTTTAACTCTTTCCGTATTAATTTTGAGTTGAAAAACAAGATTATCTTAAATATTTAAATAAATATAATTATTAAATATAATGAATATTAAATATTTTCTTCGTTAGTTGTTCGCCTTATTGAGCGTTACATCGTTTTAAAAAAGAACAATTAAACATTCTTGAGAGAATTGACTTATATTGGCGTTTGAAATGAAGCATACGCCGGTTGCTTCGCCTTACTCAAATAGGTAGTATATAAGAGTGTCGAACTATAGTTAAAAGCAAGAACAACCGCAATTGCGAAAACCTTTGGTGGACAACCCACCCTAGGGAGGCTAGACGTTTCTCGTAACCCTAGCTGATCGCCGCGAATGTCTTAAACCAAACGATGACGATAGAGTTAGAAGCCAATGAGACAGATTGGTGTCTATGTGGAATAGACGGAAGACCAGTAGATGGTGGTGTTTAGAAGTCAGTATGTACAGACTGGTGTCCAAGTGGAATGGACGAAGACCAAAAGTTGGTGATTAGAAGCCAGTAAGTACAGACTGGTGTCCGTGTGGGATGGACAAAGAGCAGAAGATGATGGTGTGAGAACTCGAGTAGAGGAGCCATTTCCGTGACTGTGAAAGCAGTTCGGAAATGGCGAACACGTTTGCTCCGATTTGGAAACTGCGAACGCGGTCACGTGGTTGTAACAACAGACACACACACAGACACACACACACGATCGTTACAGAACTTCTCCGTGACATACGTCACTCGGAGAGGTAAAAAGACGAAAAAGAACTTAAAAATTCAATGGAAATGTATCTTCAGAAGAGGCTATCCTCGGAGGATGAAATTTCATTTTGAATTCGTGTTATTACTGACCATCATTAACACTGGAGTTACATTGTACAATTCCTTGATAAGCTCTTTTCAGAGTGTTCGTGATAATTTGAAAAATTTTAAATAATGGATCAGCTTAAAAAAAGATAATTTACAAAAGTAACGAAGGGAAAAAATACGTAAACGGTTCTTTGATGAAGGTGCAGGAAAGAACAAGACGACCCAAGGGTTGGGCTCGTAATAGTAGCCACATCGTACCGTACTTGACAGGCGTACAGAAAGATTTGAGTGAATAGCCCCTCGATGCACTACCTTTAACTGTTTTAAAATGATTACTAAAATTTTTTACTTCTGTTATCATTATAATAGTATGACACGATCGGAAAACGTGAGTACCCCCACGAGGAGCATTCTTTAACAGTGGTTAAACGAAATACCCGTTAATGTCCATTAAAAGAAGTACAGAGAATGAGAGTGAATAGCCCCTCGATGCCCTAACGAAAATTATAACCCTTAATCCTTACTTTAATAAATTTACTCTCGTTATAATTGTAATATTCGGGGCCACAAGCTAGTACTTAAAACTGTTCTCGATTTGTGGGTAAATACACGTAACTTCTAATAATAAACATCTCCTTTAGACCATTCTAAATATAATGTCGGAATATACTTCGTTTTGAGTTTTAAAAATTCCCCTCGATTTCTTTGAATTTTGAAATAGGGAGCGGGATTGAAAGCGTGAAACCTTTATTGTCGACGGGTGACTGGAATCTTAAACCTTACATTTTGATTAAGGTCCATTTTAATTAAGGTAACACCATAATCCTCTATCTCGCTTTAAATATATCGAGCAATCGTAAAACACAATTCAAAATGCTTAACCTTCCTGGTACAATTAAATGCAATGCTTAAAGTTCTATTATAATCCCCATCCTCTTAAAATACACGAACGTAAAAATCACCTCACCACAATTCTGTCCCATTTACACTTAAATGACGAACGAAAAATATTATACTGCCAAAGGCGCTACTGTTTCATGTCTACTGGTACTAGTACTAGTAGGAGTACAACATGGCAGGTCAAACTATCTTCATCGTAGATGTACATCATACGATGTGGCTAAAAACGATGATAACACTGACAGGACGGGTCGCTCTCAAAATTGAAGTGATTTACGTCTTATGTGACAATCAAAAGACAAATATTAAAAAACGATCTGAAGTTAACAAGTTCACAGATGAAAAATTCATACCTATTTTAAACAATAATGCCCCCGATGAATCTTTCTCTGGAGCTTTCCAAGAATTGGCAGAAATATATTGCAATGACTGAAATTTTGAAGAGCTTGAAAACGAACTACTAAAATTCAAACATTTTGTGAAGAATGAAGCAAGCAAAAACCCAGACTTCTTTCATTCCTTCATTCGTAACAGCAGAAGTGAGATGAGACTAGAAGTGAAGGGGTTTAGCATTGATAGTAGATCCTGGCACTAGTGAACAAATTTGAGGATTTTATACCGCTTCCCACGCGCCTACACTACTGAGAAAAAAATTGGTCGAGTTCCAAAAACATCTCCTTCCCCTCAACCTAAAGCGGCCGAACACGGACGCGGCTCATTGAATCTAGTTCGGCCGTCTACCACAGCGAGCGTCTCACGTTTTGGAGGGAAAATTCCAAAACCGCTACTAGAGGGCAAACCGTTCTTGTGTTATCAAGAATATTCACTTTCGCCGAGTGAAGAATTTGGTTAGCTCAGTACTTCTGGTCTCATCTCACTTCTGGTAACAGTAAAATAACTTTTCAAAACTTGGAAATTATTTTGAGAATTTACTTGTGTTTGCCTATTAGCAATGCAAGTGGCGAAATATCCTTTACAGCTTTAAAAAGAGTGAAAAACTACTTAAGAACCACATAAGCCCAGGAAAAATTAAGTTTTTTTCTTTGATATAGGCCTATATTGAAATGGATTTACTGAATGACTTCATAGACTATGAAGAGATAATTGATAAATTTCTTTAGTTGGAAAGAAATTTAACTATTGAGTTAAAAAAGAAATTTAACTATTGAGTTAAAAAAGAAATTTAACTATTGAGTTAAAAAAGAAATTTAACTATTGAGTTAAAAAAGAAATTTAACTATTGAGTTAAAAAAGAAATTTAACTATTGAGTTAAAAAAGAAATTTAACTATTGAGTTAAAAAAGAAATTTAACTATTGAGTTAAAAAAGAAATTTAACTATTGAGTTAAAAAAGAAATTTAACTATTGAGTTAAAAAAGAAATTTAACTATAGAGTTAAAAAAGAAATTTAACTATTGAGTTAAAAAAGAAATTTAACTATTGAGTTAAAAAAGAAATTTAACTATTGAGTTAAAAAAGAAATTTAACTATTGAGTTAAAAAAGAAATTTAACTATTGAGTTAAAAAAGAAATTTACTTATTGAGTTAAAAAAGAAATTAAATATTCTGTTAAGTCAATTAAAAATATAAAAACTAGTATGTCTCTGAGATTCTCTTAAACTGTGGTCTGTTGGGGGCCCGGAACTAAGGGCTTGCCTAGGGCACGAAAAATTGTTAATCCGGCCCTGCAAAAAGGTAAGAACATTTCTAAAATCATTATTTTCTACGGTACGTTTCCGTAAGTATGGCACTTATATTACAAATATAAGAAGAGAGTCGAACTTGTGGAACGTATCTTATAAACTTATGCTTAGATTGAAAATTGTAAATGTCCTAACGAACCATTATTCAATAAGGCATCATGGGAAAGCCAAGAATCATATCATGGCGTTTTTGCAGGCAATATAAAAATTGCTTCTGGAATTCTTTTGGCAGGAAATGAATTTAGTAGAATTGAGAAAATGGCCAAATTCTGCAAAATCCAGTTGATTTCTAAAGGCACATTTTACAGGTATATGCAGCTCAAAAATATCTTTTACTTTAGTAAAGATGCTCGGGATGAATGAATTAGGATATCATAATATTCCTACTATAACTTAGACTATCTTTTTTTTTGTTGATGTATTTAGATACCAAAGACATTTTATTCAACCTGCAGTACAGAAGTATTGGCAGTGTCTGCAAACTGAAGTTTTCCAAGAGCTGAATGGAAAGGAATTAATAATTGCAGGCGATTGCCGAATGGATTCTCCTGGTCATTTGACCACTCTTTGCACTTACACTTTCGCGGATTGTCAAACTAAGAAGATAATTTCCGTTTGCAATGTTGATGTACGCGAAGCCAAAGGCAAGAGCTCCAATATGGAAATAATTGGATTTAAGAGAGCTGCCTCGGAAGTAATGGAAAAGGCTAAAGACTATGGGGTCAAAATTGTAGAAGTGGTTAGCTATGCTCATTCAAGCACCAAAGCAGAAATGAAAAAACCTGAAAGACAGTTCAAAGACGCTATACTTTCATTAGATGTATGGCACGCTGGTAAAAATCTATTGCGCAAGATTGTGGAAATAAGAAGAATCAACCTGACGTTAATGGTTTAATTAAACGTAATCAACTAAATATGTAGGCCTCCCACGCCAAGAATTGTGTCGTACTTGCGGAATGGGCTCCGGACATTCGAAACCACCTGTGGTTCTGCAGTAGAGAATGTGATGGTGATTACGACTTGCTACTGGTAATCGTATTATGAATGAGTATCAAGAATGTTTTTCAATATTTATTTCCCCTCGTTAGGCTACGTTTCAAAGCTGTTTAAATCATGTCACAGACTATCATCAGTGAATGACCGATTTTGGAGCTGGTTTTGGCTGTGCTCATGAGCACCCTTTACCTGAAGCAGAGCGTACCAAGCCATGGCTTGATGAAAACTCTGCCGCTCTCGAAGAAATTGTTTTCAACCCTTACTTCGTTCTAAATTTGTCATACTATATTTCCTTCAGGTAAGTTGAAAAATAGCTCATTATACTCTTTCAAAATTTAACGTCTGTAAACTTTACACAATAGACACACTGGCTTCTTAGAGAGCTTTCATAACCAAATCCTAGCATACGTTTCTAAACGTAATGCATACACGTAAGTTCAATCCCCAAAAACATAATTTTTACTCATATTTGGTATCTCATTACTTATATGATTGCAGTTGGCCTAGTTATTGCACTAGAATTTTATTAGCCGCAATAGACTATAACAAGCATGTTGGAAGGAAGCAAGCTGTTGATAGCGAAGGAAACTTAAAATACAAAGTATATTACAATAAGAAATCCAAATCATACAGTGTTGGTAAAGTTTACGAAGCAAAGGACTACAATTATATTGATAGTGCAGCGGTTTCGTCCAGAAACCGTTGCAGACGACAGAGGGACAGTCATATTCTCCGGAATATGACCGCTCCTTTGTCGTCTACGTCACCTCCTTCTACCTTCTCCACCCCCCCTTTCTTCATGATTTCGTACTATATAAACCCGTGCAAGACCCACGGCTCTCTCTCTCTCTCTCTCTCTCTCTTCTTCTTCACTTCAAGTCTTCGGGGAGAAGCTCTGTCCCGCGACCCGCGATAAGTTTTTGGTACTCGCGCCGTCGTCCCTCGGGAAATTTTCGCGAAGTTTTTCTTCGAAACATTTAAAATAAGTTTCATTAAAATCGTTTTGACTACATTCAACATGAGCCGAAGGTATGAATCTCTTTTATTAAAATCCAACGGGAGGAAGTTATTGAATTAGGCCTATCTTAGAATCCCCGTTTTTTAAGACTTAACGCTGTCACGAGGTCCCTCTAAATTTAATCAGGGCTACCTAACGTCCTGTATCGGAATCCCCTTTTTTCACGACCGGCCAAATTTACTTTTTCCTTGCCAGGGCATTCCGTTGCAATAGCGTAACGGAAGCAATTTTCATTGCAAAACGTGATTTTGAGGTATCACTAATATATTACTTAAGATTAACTAGTTTGAATTCAAAAGTCTAACACTTTTCATATTAGGGTAACGTTTCAGATCCTCAGTTCTATAAGATTCTGACCCTCGAAACATTTGCAGGCACGTAAGTTTGTTAGAAATTCCCGAAAAACTTGAGGTTTTAGCAAATTATACATCCCGATTTGAAAAGACAAAATAAAGCCGCATTTGACAAAGTGATAGGACTCGTATATACATGACAACATAAAAAGGGCTATTGCTTATTAATCTGAACTATCAATTGTTGAATTTTTTTTCGAAATTAATTCAAACACTTCAATATCCTTCGACAATTCGAGCCCTTGTAAATAACGTCTGTTGAAGGGAATGTTCTTCTAATGCTTAGAACGAAGCAAGCCGGCACCACAATTCTCATAAATGGTCCTAGTCTACCATAGTCAAGTACCGTTTAATTGCGATAGACGTGGTACCTGAATTACATTACATATTAGTAACATTTACTGATAGTGTTAAAAAAGTATTGCCAGTCATTTGAGAGTGCAGTTCAACTAAAAGGCTTATTAAAGTAATTACAGTTTTGTTCCATTTAGTTTGAGGTTCCGAACACGAAATGAACTCACAAATGACTGGCAACTCTGAAGATCAATTAAAGCTAACAAACGAGAAGGAAATTTATTTAGTCACTTTAGTGAAAACTATATATAGCAGATTATAAGACGTTTTATCATTTTATGCATCTATCTATTACGTACCTAAAGTTAAGTTTTGTTGCGTTTAAACCTCGTCGTTGGGCACTTTCTTCACGAAAGCGCATGCTCACGTGGAGAACTGGTCTATATAAGCAAACAAGTTCAAACATTGCCCTGGTGCTGGCACAAGGCCCTTGTCTGCAACAAACATTCTCCGCAGCTGTGGGCATTGGAGCACAGTTTCCACAGACGCAGAAATTGTTTTCCACATTCGTTGGGTCTCTATCACCTGGATCTTCCTCAGCACTTACACCGCATGGGATATTTAGTGCTTCTGGTATACTTGGTGCTACTTCGAAGAAGAAACGCTCTAGTTGCTCTCGTGTGGCTTCACGCCCTAAAGTTTCAATTTGCTCCAAATGTTTTCCGGCTAATTTTTTTCCAGCAGATGCGTCCTCCGGATTGGCAGGATCGTTATTCTTCTATTCAAATTCAAAATAACCAATATTAAATCTAAGAACTAAAGGAGAAACAAAACTTTTGCCTACCTTCTGAAGTTTTAAAACTTTTTTCTTTTCGGGTTTTCTTGAAGAATCTTGTCTGCTAGCATTACTTTTGCTAGATTTGGTATTTTCACATCGTGGTTGGCATCCATCGGACTCTTCTATTACTTTTTCGAAATCATCCGTATTTATTGTTGTTACCGATTCCTTGGTATTTATCAATCCTACACGACTAGTCTTTCCGCTCTTTTTGTCTACTTTCGTTTGCTTCGGCGGTGGATCATCTTCAGCAGATTCTTCGCAAGTGGGAGTCGATTCAGTTTCAACTATAGGTTCCGCAAAATCGTCTTCACTCAAATCATCAGAAGAATCACTCGGAAGTGTTGTGGCACCGATAAACAATCTCTGTCCTACTTCGTTTTTGTCATAATCCGATGTATTGTCTACCGAATTGGTTTCGAATAATTCTTCGGCAGCTGTTACTTGAAGGTTTTCAAATTTGGACGATATAAAGTCTATTTTTTTCGTTTTTTTTCCTGCCGCAAATCGATTATTTCGTATTCTTTATTAGCTTTAGCTGACAGCTTTTCAGATTTTTTCTTGGCTTTAGTTGGGAGCTTTTCACATTTTTTCTTAAGATAATCGGCTCACTATCTTTTTCTCTTAGTTGTTTCACTTTTTTCTTGGACCTTTGAGCTTTTGGCCTTGCTTTTTCTGTCTGTTTTATGAGTTTCTCTGAATCCTCCAAAGCTTTGATTTTCTTTTTCAGTTCTGCTTTTTTGGCAAATTGGTATAATTTATCTCGGAGTGTTTGACCCCCTAATTGTAAATTTCTAGAGTACACAGAGAAAAGTTCTTGAATCCTGGCGTGAGTTACTTTTCAGGTCCATACTTGAAAACATAAATTTACGGCATCATCAGACCGCTGGTTTTGAATGTTGAGAGACGCGACTCCATCCATAAATAGTTTCCTTACGTTTTACTCCAGCAACACAATTCTATATTATGTAATCAACCCATATTAATAATTATACGCATTTGTTAGGCCTAATTAGACTTTCATAAACTATAGACTTACCAGAATAATATTTTTTCCATGTTTTTAAACCCATCCTTAGTTGAAATGCGCCTTATTGTGTCGTTTAACTCAGTTACATAAGGATAGAATGTCTTCTCAGGGTAGCACATGCCTCCTCTGTCCCGTTTCACTAGTTCTATAGGCAAATCACCATTCGCTTTCTCTTCATCGGTCATTTTAATTGCTAAGGTCAACCGATACACTCTTTCGTGGTTTTGCCTGGTTAACGGTTTAAGCCTGTGGTTTGCCATTTGTGTTTTAGAGATTTTTCGAAGACCTTCTAATGTCCCACCACTCAATCTAATCAAAGCACTGAGACTTTCCTTTTGAATAGTAGCGGTATCTGGCTTTGTTTTGGGCTTTTCTAATTGAAATTCTTGGGAAAACCTAAATAATATACGAAAAAACAGTTACATAGTAGCGGTATCTGGCTTTGTTTTGGGCTTTTCTAATTGAAATTCTTGGGAAAACCTAAATAATATACGAAAAAACAGTTACAATCAAATGAAAAGTCATGCTTATACAGTACTATGGGTATCAAAATAACAAGAGTGCTTAATGATGTTATGATACTGCCAAAATGGTAATGTTGTAGAAACTGGTATTTGAAGACAAATTAGGTAAGAATAAAAAGCATATATTACCTGAAAGTTACGGCCATGTAGAAATTAAATAATTCCTCCATATCATTTTGAGAGCCAATTAGAGAGTTTTCGTAAAGAAATTTTTCTTTAACGTTGGCTTCAGTAATCTCTCGTAAATAACACATGAGAGACTTGTTTTGCGAGGCCAATTTTAGAAGCTCGCCAAGGCCTAACTTCACGCAATCAGATTCTAATAATCTCATGTTAGCTTCATTTCTTGTGGGGTTTTTTTAATATGTTCTTCTAACTTTGATTTATCGTTTACCTCACTTATCAATTCTTTTAATTTGTCCATGACTGTCCACGCAGCACAACCACCAGCTACACATTCCAACCGTACAGATGTCAGTCTCAGATAACTCACTACAGACAGACGACAGAGCCAGAGCTTGCGAAATGTAAACAAACCTAGTCCTTCCTCTCTCCCCTCCCCGCCTGATTTAGTTTGATTCCCAACCGCTTGGGAGCGTTATCTCAGAGCTCGCGTCTAGACCACGACCGGCTTAGGATATCGGTCGTGGCTGATTTTGAAAATTATTTTTCTCTCCCGCGAATTTCACGAAAAATTCGGAAGGAGCCCCTATACAAAATCTACGTCACATCTAGCAGAACTAGATGTTTTTGCTAATAGATGCGCTTGGGCCCTTAGAGAGAGAGAGATAATCTCCTTATGGACATACTACAACTCTTCAAGTCCTCCTCCGAGAATTGCTCCTGAAGTCATCCTACAGAAATGGACCCAGTCAAATTGTAAGTACTAATGTTCTTTCATAATAATATAGTTAAGCCTTGTCGAGGTTCTCACCTCTAAATGTATTTCATGCACAGCTTTAGGGATAACTTCAACATGTTCGAAATTTCCGGTACCATACCTCCTGCACCCTTTCAGGAAAATGAATATAGGACAAGCCCATCCATTACCTTAGAAAACACCGTCAGACGGAATAACTTGAGATCAATTGAAGAATTTGGAGATACCGGACGGAGTAAGGAATACGGTAAATCTGGAAAAACTACGGGAGAAGATATTGCGATATATACTTTACCGAACGGGGTATATTATAGAGACGGAAGATTATATTATATATTGCAATACGTTAATGGGCCTGATTTAAACTTCGGATTGAAACCATTGGCAATGAACAGACTGTTAAAAAGTCTTTGCGCGTTGCGTTTTTCGCACATATTTTACTATATTTCAAAAACTATTCAAGCTAGCGCTGTGGAATAAAGTGCGTTATAAAAGTTTTGCATTCCTCTTTCATATTTTACCCGTTCCACAGCTGTCCTTTGCATACTTATACCGGAAACCGGAAATGTCAAAATTATCAACTTTTAAAATATTGGATTCTCGAGGATATAAATGCGATTTTCGGATTCCTTGGGGTCGATTCATATTTGAAACGTTTTCACCAAATTCAATTCGGATGAATAGGTCACGAGTAATCAGCCTTTATTCAAAATCTGGCAAACTTGCTTAGAGTGGCGATAATTCATAATCGAGTATCGAATCTTTGTCCTAATAATGCTTGTTAGATGTTATGGCACTTTATGCATATATATATGATTGGTCTTGAGGTGCAATACTTTGAAACAAATCAGACGTTCATTAAAGGGATGGTGAAGGGGAAAATAAAGTAATTTTTTATTGATTCTACTATAAGACCAATCTGCATCGTGAAACATCCAGGAAATAACACCGAACGATTTTTAAACGACAATTATTTTGAAATTTCATGGATAATTTTAAATGAGGATCTCCGAGCAATCGCGTAGCGCCCCGCCTTTTTATCAACAATTTTCTCTTGACACGCTCCGTGTTGAATCAATTTATCGCGAGATTTGAAAAAATTTGCACGATGTGACAATTGCGGTGCGAGACATGGAGTGTGCCACGAGAATTTTGTTAACACAAAGGCACGGCGTTACGGGATTGGTCGGAGTTCCTTATTTAAAACTATTCTTAAAATCATAGCCTAATTTGAATATTAAAATCAATGGGAGGCATTTCCTAAATTTTTCACTGTGCAGACTGGTCTTATAATTCTAGGAGAGCGATAGCTCTCTTAGATAAGACTTCATACCGACTTTAATGTATAAGGATGGTTTTTTGATTGGTTATAACTTTTTTTGTATCGTATTAACTGCTTTGAAAAATTTCCACAGAACAACAATTCGGGCCCTCAATATGTGGTTAAAATTTCAAAAAGATCCACTCATTAGTTTATTTTACAAAAAATAAAGTTGCTAAGGGTGGTTTTCAGCCCTTTTGGTGAAAAAGTTAAACTTTCCCATAGAAATAACATGGAGTTTTTTTCAAATTTAGCCATTTTGTCGCCACCCTTTTGAAATGAAATATTCGTTTGTTACGTTTGGGAACGGTTTTATATCAAAATTTAAACCTTTTTCTAGGACCATTTTTAAGGTTTTTGAGAAAAATTAATTTTAAGTATGTTTAATTTTAAATTTTAAAAACTACCCCAATCTGCCATATTTTAGCATGGATACGCTGTTTTATTGGTAAATATCAGCACGACCAATATTGGCCTTTTTTTACGTATAGTTGCGTCATAATAATCCGATTTTTTTTCTTAATGCCTTTTGGTTGAAATGGCCTATCGATAGTGAGATAAGACTGCTTTAATATTGCCGCCGTGACAAATTACCCCGTTTGTGGCCGCCATTTTTTTAAGGGGAAAAAAATTTGAGAGTGGGTCCTTTTTCGTTGCCATTTTCATATTTTTTGAGGATTTGCTCATGGATGGATTTTAAATATAATTTAAAGTAGGTTTCAAGCTTTAATATAAGCCTAATTTCATAATTTTCCACCTTTTAATTGTCCCACAACCTATTTCTAAACTTGGCACTTTTTTTAAGGCGGTGAAATTGCGCTAAGCCTTGGCTTACCGTTAATTTTTGCCGTTTAAAAAATGTTAACCTCTCGTTGCCCGTTACTACTTCGCCTTCTCGTATCGTCGTACTTTTAAAGTTTAGACTTTGAAAGTAGTGCTTTGTTTTCTTAAATATTACTTAATTGTATAAAATTTCAATATTATAATTGCATAAAACTAATTCAATGTTGTTTGTTGATGGGACGCGCCTAGCATTTGAATTTCGTTCCCTCGAAACTACCCCCCGAAGAATTTTTATTTATCGCCGTCTTTCGGTCGCTTCAGCCCCGAAAAAAAGCTGTAGTGAGAATTTAGAAATGTTATTTACTAAAAATGTATGCGCTCAGTTTGTTGTTGTGTTTGCATTTTAATGCTTCTAGAAAATCGTGGTGCGCGTCGAGGTTTACGAATCCAACGTGTGTTGCGAAATGAAAATCAAGGGTAGATACTATAGAGTAATTTCTTTCCCGTATACGGCAACGTCATAACCCTCTATCTCTTACCTTAGTGATATCCCCCCTCCCCTTCCCTTCCGGGGGCAAATAGTATTCTCTAGTACAAAGTTGCCCTTACGTAGGGGATACACAGTTCACTCCCCCTCTCAACCGAAATTACTCCATATGATCTATGCTTTAAAAGGAATTTGACCGCGCCATGCAGTCAAGCAAAACGGAATTAGGCCTTGCCAAAACTTGACTGAGCTATTGCGCCTTGTCAGATTATCTTGTCTATCTATCAATGATATAATAAATTCACCCTCGGATATCCTGTGACGAGGAGATGGTTTTAAAGTTACTAACACTCGATTCTGGAGGTAGATACTGTCTTGTGACACTTGATGTAACGATTTAATCTTATAAACGGACTAACATCATGAGCCTGTATCGTAAATTAACCGATGTTGATATTAAAGCTTAATTTAAATACCAATACCAATTGTTTTTAACTCAATGAATCTTAAATATCAACATCAAAAATTATCTACTGAAATATATATCTACTTATATTCTATTCATATTTCTCGCAACATTTCAAATTAACGAATAGAAATGTGCAAATGAAGTTGAAACTGATAAATTGGGCAAATTGCTATATTGGTCACCATTACCGATCACAGATAGATTTGCGCCCTTCAGTAGTGTTCATTATGCTTGTGAAATGGTAAGCGAAATCTGTGATTAAAGTTTAAAATAGACATGAGCAAAAACGGCTTTATTCATATCAACTCGATTACCGAATATCTAAATTTGACAAAAATTAACAAAATATTCTATTCATGGTTAAAAATCTTGTTTGAAGCAGCAAGCCATCTAATCCTTATTTACCTTCTTTTGAAAAAAAATAATAGGTTGATACCTCTTTCAGTAGATTATTCATTGATATTTCAGTTTCATTGAGTTTAAAAAAAATTAGTTCCACCCTTGGTTAATTTTCAATATTGACCAATCGATAATCACAAATTTTAATAACTAAATTATTAAAACCGGTTCAAAACCATATTAGTTTTGAAACGATTAAATTATAATTTTAAACACATATACTAGTTAATTCCTCGTAGTCGTAGGTAATTAGTTTATTTCCTTAGTGAAATTAATGCTGAATATTATATACACAAAGTAAATAATAAATTAACTTCTAAAATTTAAATGTAAAGTGTGTGCATTATTTCCCAATTAATAAAAGATATCCACCTATTTTCATTCAAATTAATTACTAATTTGTGGATAATGGATAGAAAATGTCGAGCTCTAATTGCGATATAGCTAAAATCAATCCCACTGGCTATTTATAGTACAATATAACCTTTGCCCTATGTTTGCTGTTTTGAATTTTATTTGTAAAATTTAAAACATAAAATAGTATTACAATTTTCTTAATTAAATAATTATTAATAAATTTCAATAAAATAAATACTGGTTAAATACATAACACTACTTTTTATTAAGTTTCTGAAATTATCAGAGCTAAATATCAAAGACACATATTTAATTGCTCTCATTTCGACACAACTGCAACCGTATAGATTTATTCATTAAATAACATTTCTCATTTCTAATTATTTAAATTCAAAGGGCTGTATTAACTTTTAAAGGTGAAAACCTAGCTGACTTAGAAGTAAAAAAATACCAGGCTACCAGGCTGTCTCTTACACAACAGAGTTGGCCATTCTCGCTTATGAGAAATGAATCCTTGTCATATGCATCTCTGGACTTTAGGAGCTCCAGGACTCCCAACTGAAGCAGGGTGGGAAATAGGGATTTTTTTAAAACTAGACATTGGGCCAGCGACCCCCTGCCCTGGAATAAATGAACTGGTCTAGGACCATTGACCAGGGCGCGGCGTCTGCTAAACTAAAGAAGTGGGTAATTAAAATAGTTGAGATTTTGCCTGGACCCTGGTTACCCTAGAATTTCCTTAGTGGTCCTGTGGACCACTGCTCCCCCTCCGATTTAATTTTTAAACTGGTCATTTTCCCTGTGCCACCGCCTTATTTACAAAGCTGAACTGAAGATTTCTTTTGACCGGACCATAGCCTACTCGATCACGCGCAACACGTCGCCAGCTGCTTGCCATAGCGCGAGTCAGGGTGGGAAATAAGGGTTTTTTAAACTGGACATTAGGCCAGGGGTACGTTCAGTAACCCTCTTTGATGACAGCGCTTACTAAACGATGTGAGATTTATCCTACTGTACGCTTTTTCGCGTTTCCGGTTTTGAAGTCATGATGCTCAGCGCTTGCCCATCAAAAAAACCATCTAATCGATATGGTTTTTTTGATGGCGTGACGTTGCGTTTGACTGATGAACACTTGACAGACGAAAAGTTGGCGCGGGATTTAAAAATTAAATTCCAATAATGTTATTCCTACAGTAATTGTATTAGTTTTCATTACAAAACTACTTCTACCATTCAAAGAGACATAATTTTCTTAAACAATTTCATTATTTGTAAGCTCGTTTATACTTAAAAAGAGCCATTTGCGCTTCGTAACGTTTTGAGGGCCAGTAAGACGTTTCCCCAACTCCATTTTCTAAACCAGCGCTAACTTCAAAGTGTCACTTTTCCGTTCAACAGCCTTTTACGTCACTGTGACGTCTCGAGCCCATCAACCACACATCAAGAAAACAGCGATTTCCTTGAAATTTTCGTTACTGAACGTACCCCAGACTCCCAGAGACCCTCCTGGCTTGGATTAAATAAACTGGTCCGTGACCATTGGCCAGAGCACGTCGTCTGCTAAGCTAAAGAAGTGGATGATGAAAATATTAGAATTTTAATGTGTGGACTCTGGTTACCCTTGAATTTTTTAGTAGTCTCGTGGACCACTGACACCCCCCCCCCTCCGATTTAATTTTTGAACTGGACCAGGCAATTTTTAAACTCGTCATTTGCCCTGTGTTACCGCCTTATTTCGCACGCTGGCGCGAGTTGCTTTGCGTTGTCGAGTGCGTGATGGAGCGGGCTATGCCTGGAGTCCCAACCCCCGTTACTTACTACCAAAATACCCACTAGCATAGCCCACTCGATCACGCTCTCTTTTCCCCGGCTACATATTTTGAAGAGGGCACTTTTTAGGCGTATTAACAATCTTGGATCACCTTTGTGGACTTTTAGGGTAGCCCTTATAAATTGAGTCGGCATTGCCCTGACTATATTGTGTTTAAGGTTTATAAGCTTAATATCAAACAGACGTTAGTTAATGCTACAAAAAAGTTTGAAATTGATAATCTCGGATCGTCTTTGAGAAGTTTTAAGGATATCCGAATTTCATATTGGACTTATGAAAATTTGAGCTAAAGGTTAAACAGACATAAATCAGCGTTTTAAAAAATTGTGTAAAACTATCAATTTGGTCCTATTTGTGGAATTTTTAGGGGAGCGCCTCGCGTTTAAATAAAGGGTTGTAAAAAATTGTATTATGTTAATTACAATAAGAATACAAACTTTCAATGAGTTACGTTTTTATTTTTTGGAGTATGATTATAAATAAATGACTGATTGAGCTAAAGTTACGGTCCCCTTTTTATATGTTTCTGCTTAGTGTAGATTTTGAAAATGTAAAACAGTTTCTTAACAATCTTAATTAAAATGAATACTGAAGGAGCAGATATTAATCAAAAATGTCTTGATTAGAATCAAGTCCTAAAAAGTATCGATAAGACTGAGGTTATCACTTGTCTGAAGGATCAGATATTAATTTTTCTTTTTAGTTGAAACTTAAAGGCATGCTTAAGAAAAAACAACGTTCCATTACCGTTTTCCGTTGAAATAACTTATTTTACAGGTAATCAATTTCAAAAATTTACTTATCTCGGGTTTTCGGGCACAATTCCATTCCCCCAAAACATTTTATCATTACATTAATTACTTTTGAGAGATAACGTGTCAAAATAAGCTTTAAAACAATAAAAAACTGAATGAGCGGTCTGTTTAGCCATGACCAAAGCCTACAAATCAGTGTTGCTAATGTTAGAAAGTGGATGTTCCCACTTCCATTTTAAAAATCTGCCGCGTTTCCCACACCCCCTTTTTTACAGTCATATTTATCTGGACTATTTTATCATACTAAGTTTAATATAGAATATCACTCCGCATGGCTTTGACACTATGTACAAATGCTATAAAGCTTTAAAATTCTCAAAATATGCTTTCTTTTTTTTCAGTGCCAAACTTAAAATCACCGAATTTATTTCAAAATGTCGCTTGAAATTATTAAACCAGATAAAATTTTCGAAAATGCACTAAATTTAACTGTGCAGTTAAAATTAGTGCATTTTTGAAAATTTTGCACTATTAACCCTTGAACAGGAAAATTCCGACATTTGATTGATTTCGGAAAAATATTACTTTTTCCCCACAGAGCCTAAAACCAAACCTAAATCTCCCACGATGTGGGAAATTACCCACACATTGGCAACACTGCTTTAAAAACTTACAACAAGCACACTTTCGAGACATGTTCTGAAAAAATTAGTGCTTAACCCGCTAATAGTACGACCACGGAGAATTGATGTAAACTTTAGTTGAAATATATTCATGTGCGACCTGCGGCACTGAATGGTCTCTACCATTGTTTGAAACTAGAGAGAGAAATAGTGAGCAGCATTAATCATGTCCTGAGCTATGGGAATGAACAGTATGACTGTTGGCTGAAGTACACTAGACATTACATCATTTTGCATAACCACGAGTAAAAATCTAACTGTCCCTACTTAATTTTCCGCCATTGTTTTAAAACGTATCCACTGCGAAGCATGCCGGCACAAATGAGGGAACCTTTTAGAACTCAATGTCATACACGTACTCTCTCAAAAGTAATTAATGTAATGATAAAATGTTTTGGGGAATGGAATTGTGCCCGAAAACCCGAGATAAGTAAATTTTTGAAATTGATTACCTGTAAAATAATTTATTTCAACGGAAAACGGTAATGGAACGTTGTTTTTTCTTAAGCATGCCTTTAAGTTTCAATTAAAAAGAAAAATTAATATCTGATCCTTCAGACAAGTGATAACCTCAGTCTTATCGATACTTTTTAGAACTTGATTCTAATCAAGACATTTTTGATTAATAGGGAGGATGAAGAGAAAAATGAAGTGAATTTTTATTGATTCTTCTACTTATTATGAGATCCATCTGTATATAGAATCCATAAAAATTAAATTCATTTTCCGCTTCACCCTCCCTTTAAAAGGAATACTACCAATATATTTGTAAATTTTAGTATTTTAATAATCCTTCAATTTGTAAAATTTGATAACTCTCTAATGACAGGTTTTCTAAAGATTTTGAAATATTTGGAATACATAAAACATCAAGTTGAAGTAAACACATCCCTTCTAAATAAAATAGTTGTGGATAACGAACCAACATCAAAAATAGACCTCGATCATTTAGACTTGCCAATAAATTCTACTGATGGGTTGGCAGCTTTGGAAGAGTTTTTGAATCTAAAGGAAAATCAAGGAATTTTGGTAAGGATTCTTTTATACTAAAGTGATAATTAAGTTGATTTTGGGTTTTATTTTTTTATATCCAGATCTCTTATCTTGGTGGAATTGGTGGTAAATCTCTAGGCGACTGCACTCGCAGAATTCTTAGCGCATTAATGACAGACTATCTTGGCGCAAAAATTAATTGGGCTGGCCACAAAAAATTGGCCTTCAAAGACATGAAAATTAAGGAAATAGCTATTTGTAAGCGGAAATTTATCATAATTTTTTAAATACCATTGAATTTACAAATATTATGGAAATATTTTTCTTCATCAGGTGCTGTACGGTCTAACAACGTATTCAAAACTGCTCCTGAACGTGAAATTGAGGAAATAATTAAGGATTGGTTAAAGCAATCGTTCACTAGGCTGAACAATAAATTGCGGTCAGAGAAGAAAAAGGAACAAAGAAAATTGCAAGAAAGGGAAAAACTACCGGACACCACTGAAGAAGCTGATCGATTATTTCAAACAATAATACGAAACTAAGAAATTTCCATTAAAATGTACCTTTTATTGCAAAATTACATGACTTGTATCAAATATTTAAAAATAAACTTTGAACTTAATATTGTTTCTTTAGTTTCACATAAAAAGGAACCCTATTTATTGTATTACGGGAAAGCCAATTATAAGTGTAATAAGGAAAAGCCTACAACTAGGCTAGAACGTGTATAATGGGTCAAATATACAGATTTGGAAGGTATTTATGACGTGTATATTGAGTCAAATATACCGTTTATGGAACGTATTTAAAACGTGTATATTGAGTCAAATATACCGTTTTAGAACGTATTTAAAACGTGTATATTGAGTCAAATATACCGTTTTAGAACGTATTTAAAACGTGTATATTGAGTCAAATATGGAATTGTTTTACACATGTTTCTAACGTGTATTTTGAGTTAAATACGCATTTTATGAAACGAATCTATTACGTGTAAATTGAGTCGAATAAAACGTCCATAGATGGTTAATATTTAGTTGACTATATTCGTTAATAAAACGTCATTTGAAACGTTTAATAAACCGTGTTTTGAGGTGAAATGGTTGACGTTTTCTTGACGTTAGGAAAGCCGTTTCACATTGACGGTATCTCAACGTATAATAAACGACTTTTTGCTACCTGGGTTAGCTGCCACCTTTTCCAAAATATTCTCCTATTAATTAGCTGCCACCTTTTCCAAAATATTCTCCTATTAATTAGCTGCCACCTTTTCCAAAATATTCTCCTAATAGTTAGCTGCCACCTTTTCCAAAACATTCTCCTACTAATTAGCTACCACCTTTTCCAAAATATTCTCCTAATAGTTAGCTGCCACCTTTTCCAAAACAATGGTTCCAATAATCCGTTGCCACCTTTTCCAAAATATTCTCCTATTAATTAGTTGCCACCTTTTCCTAAATATTCTCCTAAGAGTTAGCTGCCACCTTTTCCAAAATATTCTGCTATTAATTAGCTGCCACCTTTTCCAAAATATTCTCCTAATAGTTAGCTGCCACCTTTTCCAAAATATTCTCCTATTAATTAGCTGCCACCTTTTACAAAATATTCTCCTAATAATTAGCTGCCACCTTTTCCAAAACATTCTCCTACTAATTAGCTAGCACCTTTTCCAAAATATTCTCCTAATAGTTAGCTGCCACCTTTTCCAAAACATTCTCCTACTAATTAGCTACCACCTTTTCCAAAATATTCTCCTAATAGTTAGCTGCCACCTTTTCCAAAACAATGGTTCCAATAATCCGTTGCCACCTTTTCCAAAATATTCTCCTATTAATTAGTTGCCACCTTTTCCTAAACATTTTCCTATTAATTAGCTGCCACCTTTTCCAAAATATTCTCCAATTAATTAGCTGCCACCTTTTCCAAAATATTCTCCTACTAGTTATCTGCCACCTTTTCTGAAATATTCTCCTAATAGTTAGCTGCCACCTTTTCCAAAATAGTCTCCTATTAATTAGCTGCCATCTTTTCCAAAATATTCTCCAATTAATTAGCTGCCACCTTTTCCAAAATATTCTCCTACTAGTTTGCTGCCACCTTTTCTAAAATATTCTCCTAAGAGTTAGCTGCCACCTTTTCCAAAATATTCTCCTATTAATTAGCTGCCACCATTTCCAAAATATTCTCCGAATAGTTAGCTGCCACCTTTTCCAAAATATTCTCCTTTTAATTAGCTGATAACGTGATAAATATGACTTAAAATAATAAAAAACCTACAATTCCCTTTAAAAAGTAAATTTTCGGGGATCTGAAAATATTTGGTTCTTCTAAACTAAAATAGGTGCTTAACATTTTACAGAATGTTCGCGTATGGTGCTCAATTTCTTTGACCATTATTTTATTATAAGTCAATGAAATTGTATGCTTGCAAAGATGCAATCTTTGCGCTCCCGGGAATTAAATTCATTTTAAATCCATCGGGTGTATATGCGCATGCATTCTTGTCCCAATGGACCGAATCCGAAACCCGGAGAAGTGCGGGTTTTCGCTCCAATGGGACTGTCCCATTGGACCGAATCCGCCAAAAGTGCGGGTTTTTCGGTTGATTGGGACTGGTTTCGGCCGAATGCGGTTCGGTCCAATGGGGCAGAGCCTTTATAACAGTAAATTGAATAAATATATACTTCTTTTGTTTGTTTATAGATATTTGTATATTAAAAAATTCTTCGTCTATTTCAGGTACAATCCATTAATGCATATCGTATTATGTATAATGACATGATAGTCATCATTATTTAAATGGCTTATATTATAGAAACTCCGAGCCCTATTGACTACTAAATCCAACAGCAAAGAAAAGACCAAAACCAAAATTGAAAACAATGTAAAGGAAGAAATAAGTCGAAAGTACAACTTGATATTGTAAAGTGATATTTAATTTCTAGTCAAAGGACTGTGATATATGACGTAAAGCAATGTTTTTAAAGAATAAAACAATTCAAAATTGTTATTCTGTGTTAGCAAATTTGCTCTGTTTCAGTTTCAAATTCCCTTCGGACAATCTTTGTAGTTTTGCACCATTTCGCCCATAATCCAATATTGATGGGCAAGAACCAGCCATCATTGCATACGGTGTCTGCTGAAAAGCTGCTCAAGAAGGTCCTGGTTAAAATTCGCAGTGAAAACAAACTGGGCTCCTTCAGCTAATAAAAAGGGAACCATCTCACAAACTGCAAGAGCTGTAACATATAGTACAATTAATTATGTAACTGTTTAAAAAGTATTTAAATAACTAACTAGTTTGCTTCAGTCCTAAGAATGTCTCTCTGGGTACGAGCATTTTCTTTTTTATTTCTGAGCTAAGTGGTTCGTTCTCCACATATGATTGTCACTCGTCCAAGTACGGTAGCAATACTTCTTTTAACCACTAATAAAGTAAACATTAAGTAGCTTGCAAAGGTCCTCCAATTAACGGATAACGCACATGAAGCCTGGAATCATTAGTGTTTATGAATGGTTCCAGATTTTTGTTGGCTTTATTTTTTCCTTCGTAAAGATGTCCAACATTCATAATATCAAACCACTTATTAAAGATCTCCAGAAACTTAATTGTTTCAGGATATTCACCAGGGAAATACACATTAATCGCATTTGCCACTGACTGACTGATTACTTGAGTAGCAAAACGATTTTTCATTCGATTTTCGAGATTAATATGTTCTGACGTAAGTTTATGAAGCATTCTAAAGTTTCCTCGTCTTTTTATGTCTTCATTGTAAACGGCTCTAATAGTGTCACATATAATATACTCTCCGTTGAATTTCAGTAAACGGTACCTGCAGTTCTTGGTGCTATTGGCTACACCGTTTCTGACTGTTTTGATGAGGTGAGGCGCATCAAACACAAAATACAGGAATCTGTCATCTGCAGAAGCTGGGTTTTTGCATTTATGTGGGGCGTCCAACGTGGTTTTATATCCAAAACATTTCCGGTTTGACACACAAGATTTTTATACCGCAAAATTCAAATTTATGGATTGCTTCCATAATGAGGAACAAAGTTTCAAATTCAACTTTTCGTCTTCTCAGGCTTTAAACCTTCGAGAGTTTGATATTTGTTTCTCCTTTTCTTTAAATTTTAGCGGATCAAAATAAGAGCAATTGCGTTAATACGCCTTGTATAGTCAATTTTATTCATTTGATGCTTGTATGAAAACGGCCCGAGTTGCGGCTTTTCTATTTTGGATATTCTTTTTTGTCTTCGAATGCGCGACTAAAGATATAATAATAATAATAATAATAATAATAATAATAATAATAATAATAATAATAAACCAGCTAAATGCTTGGAAAACGTTGATTGAAAGTGGCCCGGAGATAAAATCTCATTTCACTGGCGAATAGTTGCAACAAGGGCTTCGGTAGTGATTGTTCAATATTAGAAAAATAGCTATAATGCTGGTAATTAAGGTTTCGATTGCTATAAACTATAAGCAAGTAATGGTACCGAGGCTTAGCAGATAAACTGAACATTTCACCAACTGCGGTCCATCTATTGTCTTTCTTATTTTGGTTTTTGTAATCTCGGTATCTAATATCATAAGTATATGGATATGGTTCCTAACCTCTTTAATAAAACTTTCAGCATCGGACTTCGGCATTCTCAGGGGGTTAACCTCGTATGAGCAGTTCTCGAAATAGCAGCCGCGATTCAAAAAAAACAGCGGCGTTTTTCAAACTGCTGTTTAAAAAATAGCGGCTGCTGTTTTAGAAATAGCGGCTGCCATTTTGGGAAATAGCAGTGTTTGTCTTCAGTTTCGAGTATTTCTTAACAATACAGTTATATTCGTTGTTTTTCGAAAACTACCTTATTCTGTGATCATTTAGTCAGTAATGTGACCTACTAACGGATCGTGTTTTTAAAGTACACTTAAATGGTGCACTATTCTTCAGGCTGTATCAATCTACAATTCTAATACCAGGATAGAAAATATTTCAAGAAAGCTTATTTTACTTCGGAAGAAGATAATTATAAACAGTAAAGGCATATTATTATTTGGGAAGTGAATAAAGATAAACAAAAATATTATGGAAAAGGCGTAACATTGTCACACTTTTCCAAAATATTACTAACCTAAGTCTAACCAATGAAAACAAAACCTAAAAAACCCAACCGAACCCAACCTAACCTTACCTGACCTGACCTCATATTATTTAATTGAAATAATCAACTTTAACCTAACCTAACCTAACCAAACCTAATCTAACCTGACCTAACCTAACCCAACTTAACTTAACCTAACCTAACCTAACACTAATGGGGGTTCAAATAATCAACTTGAAGCTAACCATATCTGACCAAGTTCTATTTAAGTTCATATAACACAGCGTACACCATAACAAACAACAGTCGTTTTTCGCATTCCGGTTTTTCTGCTCTTTAGAGAACTGCTGTAATGGTTAGCCGCGTTAAAGTGAACCGCTGTAATGGTACGCCGTGTTTACGAGAACCGCTGTAATGGTACGCCGTGTTTACGAGAACCGCTGTATCGGTAACTGTTGTAACGGGTAAACTGCCATTTCGGGAAACCGCTATTTAGGGAACTGCTGATATGAGAACCACTATTATGGAATCCGCTCATATGGGAACCACTAATCTGAGAGCTGCCCTTCTCAGGGATTTGCACTAGTAACTGACTCGATTAAAAACTGATTGAATAAAAACCCTGCGGACGTTCTCGTCCGAACACGCGTGGTCGAAAATGACGTCACGACTCAAGCTTATTGCTGATTGGCTCGCACAGAGCGTTAAGGTTCAACTCGTCTGAAAAATTTGAAAGCTAATATCGCCAAATTTAACGTAATTTCAGTCCAGCTCATCCCTCCCGCATTTACCCTAAAGGTAGTTGAAGCACCAAGAAGAGAATCTGCGTTTTTTCGTTTACGTTTAGCAACCAACTTAAAGCCTTCACTGCCCTGCTCTTGAGAACTAATTTCCTCCCCTAATTCTGGACTATCAGGTACACTAAGATATTCTTTAACAGTTTCATGTCTAACTTCATTGGAAGACATACGCCTGGTTCCCAATAAAAGCGCCACCTCGCCCTCTAATTTTGCGATTTCTAAAGTCTGCGCCTGGCATGCGGAAAAAAGCTCCTCAAAAATTGTTAGTATACTCGCCCCTTTAGCTTTTGCGATATTTCTCTTATTTTCGGAATTATTGTTAATGGTATGAAGTCTAGTCATCGATTCTGAAACTAGACTACTATATTTCTGTGCACTTGAAGTCCCAAGACAACCATGCTCATTAATATCTAACTTGTGCTTTTTAGTTACACTTGGAGAGAGAAGGCCCGAACTCTCAGGGAAGAAATTAGCCGTATCGTTAGTAGAGTTCAACCCATCTTGTTTGGGAGAGTTATTAATGCTATCCATAGTAAATATTTCAAGGTTCATAAGGGATACTCCCCACCCACCACCGAGCCCAACACGGGGACCTTAAACCTAAGGCCAGAGCTATATCCCCTATATACTCGGGCGCGACCCACCCGATTGACCTACGCCCTAAAAAGGCAAGCCGATTGATATACTGCAACCACAGTGAACCCCCTGTCTTCGACAAACTCAAGGGCCAAAGAGGAGTGTTGCTCAGAGATCCCCCGCGGGAAACCACCAAACTCAGCCCCCAGGTACCCTTTGGTCTGGCATACACTACGCCACCCACGGCAAATGGGCGGGCAAGGCAACGCGCCTAGCTTGAATAATAAAACTGACTAACCCTTTATACCCATTATACTAGCCTTAAAAGAAGATTTAAAGGGTAAAATAAGTTAAAAGGGGAAATATACAGACTAAAACTAGAATAACAGTAAAATTATAACCAATAAAATCCTAAAACTCTTAAACTTATAAAAGAATTAAAACCTTAAATAAAATAATAAAATTAACTACTAAAATATCCTACTAGAGAAAACTTAAAAGCAGTATATCCTAAAATGCTTTTAAAAATTATTATCATATATCTAAGCCCTTACCAAAAGGGTGGGAATATTCTAACTGAAGAGTTAGATTACGTAGAAGGGTGTTAATCTTCTGTTGATGGCCGAACTCATCAACGGGTTCAGCGAAGAAAACAGTGGCTATATGTTTACAAGAACAAGAAACTACCCTGAATAGAATACCCCACACTAATCCTATACAGAAAATAAACTAAAACCAGAATAGGTTTCTTGTGTCAATGGTTCGTTATTTTACTAAGTACGTGGACATTTTTCCGGCACGAAGTTTTAACGCCCCCATAGTGTTTAAGATCTTACTACAGTATGCTTCGCGTCATGGAACAATGACCGCATTATTATTTGACAATGGGCCTCAGTTTATATCCGTGCTATGCAAATGCTTATGCCGAATGTTAAAAATTCAATTGAAATTCACGTCACCTTATCAAATATGACCGAGCGAGCTAAAAGGGTTATAGGAGAAATAATCAACATCTATAACGGGAATGTCCAAACGAAGTGGGATAAAAGCTTACCCCTTATTCAGTTGGCCATTAACAGTGCCATCCATACTTCCACTGGTTCATCCCCCTTTTATTTACATCATAGGTATGAACCTACGTTACCCTGGGACGAGCGTACATTTGCCGGTGTCCCCAAGGACATAGAAGGAGATATAAGGGGTTATGAAGATGGGCCGCTCCGGGAATTGCAATTTGCCATCGATTTTGCCCAGGAAATGAATGAGCAGACCAGTGGAAAGCACAAAAGGTTTTATGACCTGAACTATTCCGATGGGGAATTAGAAGTAGGACAGAGTTTGGAAGGTTGGCCATAGTCTGTGAAACGCCGCAGCAAAATTCTCCGCTAAGTTAGCTCCTGCTTGGGAAGGTCCTTATCGGGTAGTGGAGAAGTTATCACCGGTTTCCAATAGAATTATGGATTTGGAATCAGGGGCATCCGCGGAAACAAGGCTGGGTCGGGATAATCAGGACGATTTGTTGGTGGCACCCTTCCGATATGGGTGGAAAAGGGAAATCGTTTTAAGAAAGGCTACCGGGGGGTAGAGTGGGGGACGTGTATTATTACACCCTGGAACCCGTTAAGGAAAAATTGCGATCTTATAAACAAATTGCTGCTTTTCTTGTAACTTATCGTGACCATGCCCGCCGGTTCGGTATGCGAAATTTTAGCATGAAACCAATACCAATTGCGTATCCCCCGTTTGAGATAGTTCGCCACGCTTTGTGGTGATGTAATCCCCGGACGTACTACGATTTTATCTTGGTTTTTGTTATGAACGTTTAACATGGACCTCTCGCGCGTAAATTGATGCTGTTAGTATAGGCTATAGTTCCCATTTACCTTTCTTACCATGGCAGACGCACACCCAAGGTCTTATTGGGGGCAATTCCGAATAGTCGATTTATCGACTAGTGAAGACGAGAATGTCGAAATTACACTCGGACGACCATTGGTGGCCGAGGTCCATTGACGGTGGACACAATCTGCTTTCCACCGTCGCTCACACGGCCGGAAGACGCAATGGCAATCGTTGTCATGGGCAATCTCCCCGCGGTCAAGACGGCCGCAGGTTTAGAAACATCGGCACCAGCCGATGCCGCAGTACTGATGGTGCCATCAGGACGCAACAACAGCAGCACATCCGCCAGTGTGTCAAGAGACACCTCCCCGCCTCCGCATTAAGTAGACGTTTTTTGTTCAATACCGTGCTATGCCTCACACACTGGTACGGATATTGGGGGTTTCTCCCTTGATGTGAAGAACTTGCCGGAACATTTTCCAGCGGGCTTTAAGGGTTGCATTTCCCACTTTGGGGCCATACCCGATGAATTGGACTTACACTTTATGCGCACCGTCTTTTCGAATCCTGGTGTCCTAGGGGCTGTGGGAATTCCTCTTGTCTACGCAAAAGCGTACCTTCAAGATCGAAGGTTTCTAGCCCTATCCCGGCAATGGAGCCCAATTATATTTTCTACGGGATATCCCGATAGAGCGCCTACTGGCTACTTTCCAAAGCGCCATCCAAAACCTTTATTTCTAAGTTGGAACCCTATTGTCCTTTCAAAATCGAGACCCTAGTGGCAATTAACTAATAAATCTCCACATTACTGAACGTAATTCTTAAAACCTCATTTCTATAATTTCAGAGTAAATGGCTTGAACATCCTTTTTTTCTGATCGTAATGTTTTACTACTGAGCTAAGTTGATATAGAAGAAATAAATAATCGTTAGGCTTATTTGTCAACGTTTTGATCGTTATGTTTTTTGTCATAAAGTTTGATTTTGTGAACTGAATTACAATTTGAAAACAGTTTTGGATTATACGTGACTAGACGCGTGCAACGTTACCATTTTTGATCCATTTTAATCATTATTTCGTAGCGTCATAATCGGGGGGGGGGGGCTCTACTATTTCCGCCATGGCTAACGCCCTATTAGCGCCACAGTGTCATTTTTAATTTTAAAATAATTTTGAGAAGTCAACCTATATAGAAAAAACTATTTTGTTACTCTAGCAACAGGTTGGATTAGAGTTTTGCACAGTGTGTTTAAGGTTCCAGTTGGAAGATACTTTTGGAGTGGTCGAAGTAGCCATAGAGCAGCACGTGATTTCTTTATTCGTTGTCCGATGTTTTCCTTTCACGAGAGGGTCTCAGTTATTATAATTCCCAGATAAGTGAACGATTTAACACGTTGAATACCAAGTTTTCTCAGGGTTAGTATAGTGGGGTCGGGAGATTTTAGATCAGGGCTGATAATCACAAGTTTGGTTTTCTGTTCATTAAGTTGCAGGTTACGTAGGGAGAACTTTGTTTTTAGTTTTTGTACGTCAATTTCAAGGAAGGTGAGTAGTTCAGTTATCGATGGCGTCGAGTTTAGGAGGGCGTTGTCATCGGCATATTCGTGAGATCTGCATGAAACCAGAGTAGTGTGTATGTCACTTGTGTATACGCTGAAGAGCAATGGTCCAAGGACGCAACCTTGTGGTACCCCGCTTGAGACCTCCAACCCCGATAATGTTATTCCTCCGAGACTTACTCTTTGGCTACTGTTGGTTAGGTATGATTTAAGCCAGTCATGGCTGGCACCTCTGATTCCATAGAGCTCAAAGAGTTTTACGAGTTTTGGCTGATTTATGGTGTCAAATGCTTTAGACAGGTCAACAAACACTAGCCCGACATAGTGTCCTTTATCGAGCCTATCAATTATTGTTTCTTTCAAGGCAATTGCGCATGTAATAGTCGAGTGACCTTCCCGAAATCCAGACTATCTTTGTAGATTATGTGGTTTGCCATGAAATGTTGGTATAATTGGTCCTAGGCAAGTCGTTCAATCACTTTAGAAAGTCAGGGCAATATAGTAATTGGCCTAAGTTCTGTAGGGGTTTAGCGTCCTTTGTTTTAGGTATGGGTACAACTTTCCCTTCTTTCCATACGTGAAAGATCCCACTTGTAAAGGAATGGTTGATAATCTTCGTAAGAACTGGGCAGATTATATGCGAGAGGGCTTTGACCAATGTAGGAGACAGTTCATCAAGGCCAGTGGCCTTACTTGGGTTAATACTTGAGAGGTGCTTCAATACAGATGCTTCTGTAACCTCTGAGAAATTAAAGGTACACTTCGTTCCCTCAGGCAAATCGAGGTGTGTTGCTGTCCACAAGGTAACGTTAATGGTTGTGTGATACTTGTTCAGGTCTTCCGCCATCTTCAGTTCATTTTTAACTACTTTATCTTTGGTTTTAAGACATGTAACTGTTTGTTTAACAGGTTTCAGATGGGGTTTTAGCGTTTTCCACAAACTGTTAGTTTCTGACTTAGAGTTCATTATGTGTTTTCCAAGGGTTACCCTTTTTGCTTTAACTAGCATTCTGTTGACTAGGTTTCTGAGACTCTGGTATTCTGGACGATACGCTTGGTTTTTCCGACTTTTTTCAAAAAAATATCTCTGTAATGCATGTTGTGTTTGATTTCTGGTGTGAGCCATAGTGGTAATTTAACCGGAGTTCTTTTCAGTTTCTTAGGCGCTAGATTTTTGAGATTGACAAAAGTTGTCGTGTTTAGCATGTTCAGGCCTGTCTCGGGGTTGTTGAACGTCATGTTAGATGCTAGGGTAGTTTGTATATTACGCATAAAAATATCAGGATCAAAGTTACTGAAATTACGCACGCTTTGGATAGTTTTCTGAATCACTGGTGTTTTTTTCTTACTTACACTCAGTACGAGGTCGTGGTCGGATAGCCCTAATGGCACGACAGTAGTCTTATGTATGCGTGTAGAGTACGTAGTGTACAAGTGGTCAATCATAGTTTGTGGCTACTTCGAAATTCTAGTTGGGTCTTGCACCAGTTGGGTGAAACGCACCATGGATTTCCTTAGAAGTTTCGTTTTGCGAGACCTTTTTGTGGCCAGCAGGTCACAATTAAAATCGCCCATGACTATAACTTCGGTGTTTATGTCAGATATAAGGCTGTCAACTTGCTTCTCTAGATCGTCAAAAGTTGAGACTGCATATTTCAGATTAGGGGTATATAACACGTTGAGAAGTATAGTGGTTCGGTGTTGGTTTCATGAATCGTTATCCATAGGATCTCAAGAAACGAGTTTGCTTTTACCGGGAATTCTGATTAGTCTGGTAATGTTATTTTAAGTTTATCGCTACAGTAGATTCCTAACCCACCGCTTCCCTTCAACATGCGGTCTTTCCTGAGGAATTTGTATCCGGGTATGTTAAACACTGCGTCCGGGATGTCATTTGTCAGCCACGTTTCGCAAATAGCAAGTAGGTCTAGACAGTTTGTATCCGGTACTGACAGTTTGTATTTGAGGCTCGTATAAGTGTTTTTAAGGCTCAATGTAAAATAGGTTCTAAGTTGTTAGGTTGTAAATGGTGCATGAAAATGGTGGTTATAGGTTGGTGATGAAAGTAATTGCTTACGTAGCAGGTCTAAGTGTTTTTCTGCTTTAATATCATTAGTTTCAAGATTATTTTATCTTGGTAAAGATTAAGAATATATGCGAGAGATCAAATATTGTAAACCAATCACTTATAATCAAACGTCACTTTTTATTTTCCAGTCACATCGTTCTGAACATAAAGTGGTTTAAAGAAAATTAATTGCAATTTTTAACAGTGGTTTTGATAAAACTCATTCAAAGCTTTCCAACTATCTCTCGCTTGTTTCTTGTTTGCGTGGGCTAACAAGGCAATCCATGCAACAAAACGTTCCTTAGATTTTCTTAGTAGGAGATACTGTCCAAATACTACGAAAGCCTTTTTTCGTAAATAACGGAAACAACAATTCAGAAGATCAGTGAATTTTAAAATTTTTGAAGACCAAACCTTCTCATAACCATATTCTTGTAGTCGAGTCCCTATTACTTGACCTATGCCTGGTAAATTTGAACTTCTTTGTTTTTCATTGGCTCTTTAACGAATAAGGTATGTTTTTTTGAACTTGAAGACATTTTCTAGGAAATAATAAACTTATTGAATCGTGATGATAATTATGTCGTAGAAATTGTCCTTACCGTTCCGTTCGTCCTGCTTTCTTGATGATATCTTCTAAAATAACGGATTTATCTGAACTGTGGTAGACAATATTATTTTGCTTTTGGAAATAGAGAACCATGATATTATTATTAATCCAATTCTAATTGTCATTTATAATTCTCCTAGTTATGGGATAGGTAAGTTATTAGTATATATATATGTAACAACAATAGTTTTACTCATTCGAGGCGGCATCTATGAAAGATTATTAGTAGTCCTTTTAAACATTATGTAAATAAAAGATGTTACATAAATTTTCCGACTTTTCCATTAAAGATTTGTTACAGGGAAGATATCGGAAATTGAAGTTACGTACCTTCCGGACCCCTCAAATTTTCACTACCTTAGCAATCTTCTTTCGAAATGGAAGACATTATTCAAGTTAAAATACTTGTTACATGAAAAAATATCTACTTTAATAAGTGTAATTTTATTGATACTTTTAGAAAATGGTTAAAACTACATTCTAAAAAATACTTCACAATAAGGTAAGAATGTTTAAGACCGTTGTATGAGAACAATTTAATTCCGCTCCGATTGCCCGTGAACGGGTGTGGTGATTGTCTACGATACGCCTTACTTTTTCGTTTCGTCTGCGCGCCCCGTGTCCACTTTCTTGTACAACTGGCGGATGATGTTGATGTCGCACTGGTGCATTACGTCGAATCACCGTGCCTCTTTCAAGAAATCAAGTTATTGCGTTTAAAATTACTTGATGCCCCGGATGTGGTCGGTTCGGAAACCTTTCTGCAAACGTCCTAGCAGCTAACCTTGCTAGGTTTTCCTCGAGACATTCAGGCACTCATAAATGCTCGGTAAGTGTTATTTTCAGAGTGTAATACAGAACAGTTGCAAAAACGGATTAATGTAATATTATAGTCGGATCATAGTTTTAGCCTCTAGTCCCATCCTCGCATACTACATTGAGAAACGTCGTCTGCTTATATTTTGGCTCCACCCACAAACTTTGTATATAGCGACTTCTTGTGGTCGAAAATGTCAAATTTTAACATGACGGAAGGCTCGAGGCTTGTCTCACTTTCCGAGAATAATTTACGGCTTCCGCACCCGCTTTTTGAAGGCATTAAAACATTCAATTTTGCCTTACCAAAGTAGGAAATCCATGGGCACTTACATATTTTATGGTTTCTTTTCTACCTTAATTAGAGAACTAATAAATTAGAAATTAGTAATTCTAATTAATTAGTTTGAGAAATTGATGCATAATTTCCAATTGAAATTAATTAGTTTCTATGTCTAATTGCTAATTGGCTAATTAATTAGTTCATAAATATTTATCTAATTGCTAGTTCTAATTCAATTAGCCAGATTTGGTTTGAATTACACCCTTACCAAAAACCATCACCTCTTACATTGAAAACTGTTTTGCTTAGCCTTAACTATTGAGACTGTCTTAGATGTCACGGGTAGGCCTCGCAATAATCCTGTGTCGGTACGGGAGGAATCTCATGTAGGTCAAACGGTGGTCTTAGTTACCGGTCTTATCAGACGTGTCATTTAAGTGATCTGGGCTAACTGCCACCGCAGACATGTCTTTAGATGTCTGCAATGATGGGCTCATTTGGAGGTCTTGCATTTAAGACCCTCCATGTAGTGTACGTTCGGACGTTTCCTTTACTTCGGCATATAATACATCCACTGCATGTCCTTATAATATATCGTCTATGGCACATTAAGCCGCAGACCCCTCTCAGAGGTCTTGAAAGTAACCATCGCCGCGATAAGGCTGCTAATCGAAAGCGCAAAAAAGTCGATCCAAGAGGGGGCTTCAATTACACATGCTGTAAACATTGCAAATGCAGCTTGACTAACATTATTCTTGCAAATAGCACCCCATAAGCCATTAAGAGCAAGGAAGACAACAAAATGTCTGTCATCGGGTATGTCAAACATCTTCGCAAAGTGTTAACGAGTAGCATGGTCAGTATCCAGAAACTCTAAATACGGTCTGACATTAGGCAATCACTAATATGTGCATTGCCGTGAACGCTAAAAGAGGTCCTCATTGTGATATGGAAGACAAGGTCTGACGTCGGGAACGCGCAAAGCGCTTCGACCCCTGGATCGCCGAGAGAGATTTACGCAGTAATAAACCATAAGGGGATTGATGTCGGGAACGCTTAAAGAGATGAACATCTGGAAGTTCCGACATGGGTATAGTTTATGGTACATCATTAGAGAACTGATGTCGAGAACACATAAAGCGGTATAGATCTGTGATGTACGAAAAGGGTATATTGTGTGGCACGCCAGAAGAGGATTGACCCAAAAAGGTCTAGATGTTGGATTGCCGAAAGGGGTAAAGATTGTGGGGAATGCATTATGAAGTCTAAATGTGGGATGTCCGATAGGGATAAACTTTGTGCTACGACTAAGAGAGCTGACGTTGGGAATACATAATGAAGTCTAAATGTGCGATGTCCGATAGAGTTAAACTTTGTGGCACGCCATAAGAGAGCTCACGTTGAGAATGCATAATGAGGTCTATATGCGGGATGTCCGATAGGGGTAAACTTTGTAGTACGCCATAAGAGAGCTCACGTTGAGAACGCATAATGAAGTCTAAATGTGGGATGTCTGATAGGGGTAAAATTTGTGGTACGACATAAGAGCGCTGACATTGAGAATGCATAGTGAAGTCTAAATGCGGGATGTCCGATAGGGGTAAACTTTGTGCTACGACATAAGAGAGCTGATGTTGGGAACGCAGTACGGCTTCGCAGCCTGAGAATGCTAAAAGCGGTCTGATATAGGCAATGCGTCGAGAGGTCATACATAATACTGGAGCTCCATATGTCATCAACGTTGCGTTTCGGGAAATTATGCCTTCATTTTGTCGAGAAGCACCGCCTTTGAACACAACGTTTTCACCCCTTGTATGGTGTACGTTATCAATTGAAATATATCTTATTTAGCGTGTATTATTAAACTATGAAGTGTTTCAATCCATATTGCCATGTTGGGGTAGACATACAAATAAAAAGTAAACTACATGGCGTCAATATGCATAATTTTATTCTTCTAATTTCTTTATAAAAGAGTTAACACGTGTTTTACTAATTATTGCCCTCGGAAGCCTTTGGCCTTTTGTGGCTTTTGGTACATTTAATATGAAAAACATTAACATGTACAAAAATGGGCCAAGCCTCGCTTCATGGCCTCTGAGCCATAAAACGTTCTGAGATCCCATGCAGAGCCAAGTCTGCCTTTTGTTCTCATTCAATCGCCAATTGAACAATTATGTTATAAATTAAGTCCTTTTCCTAATTAGTAACCAATAATCTTTGACTCTATCATTATTATACATCTTTGTTCGTATCAAAAATATCGCAAGTAAGTAATATTAAAAGGAAGTCGAGGGGATATTCACTAAATCGTTGCCGATTTTAAAAAAATCGAAGGAATATTCACTAAATCGTTGCCGATTTTAAAATAATCGAAGGGATATTCACTAAATCGTTTATGGTCGAGGGGATATGTACAAGTTTATAAGGCGAGTTATGCATAACCTTATGTACACGTTTATAAGGTAATTTCATGCGATTGCCAAGTCACGATATTTTTGATACGAACAAAGATGTATAATAATGATAGAGTCAAATTATATTGGTTATTAATTAGGAAAAGGACTTAATTTATAACATAATTGTTCAATTGGCGATTGAATGAGAACAAAAGGCAGACCTGGCTCTACATGGGATCTCAGAACGTTTCACGGCGGAGAGGGCACGAGCGAGGCTTGGCCCATTTTTGTACATGTTAAGGTTTTTCATAGGATCTCACTTCTTTTTGTAGACCCTCTCGTTATACTTCGGTAGTTATATTAAAACTAGACCCTCTCGTTATACTTCGGTAGTGAAATTAAAACAAGACCCTCTCATGGTACTTCGTTTGCCAATATAATCGCTAACGTTTGTCCACATTTACGCTTAATTACCTCTTTCGACCCGCAGAGAATATGCAATAACGATTGTACGCGATATCCTAATATAAGAATGTAGCATCAGTTACGACACATTTCTTTTAAACTACTACTCCTATTAGCTTTAATATATATTTAACTTTCGGTTAACTTTGGACCATTACGTCCTTGCATCAAGAACACACACTATTTCTGTTGAAAGACGGCAGCGCCATCTAGTTTTAAAATAAAGAACTAAAGGACAATTTTATAAAAATTTCGGGATATTTTAATTTTTCTGTGCTTTATAAAATAAATGAAAACTAAATCATGAATTTTAAGTTTCTATCTCCCCTAAAAGTACCTTAGAATTTTGATGATCGGTGAGTGAGTGAGTGAGTGACAAACAAAGGTAAATTTCACCTGCGATATTTCGAAACGTATATAGGGTAGGAACTTGAAATTTGGAAACTATAGCTAGGATTGACAGTCCTCGCGGCAAGCAAAATTTCAGACTTTTACCTGTACCCATCACGAAGTTACAGTGGGCTTAAAAGTGCCACAAGTTGCTTCGAGAAAAGGATGTCAGTGCTCGACTTGGCTGGGAGCACCGTGCTCCCAGATATATCGCCGCTTTTGATTAATTTGCTCCTCAAGTTGGCACACGTTTTATTAATAATGCAGTTAATTTGGGATTTTTTAACCTTTGATCCGAATTGACGTATAACGAGCACTAAAGGTGAAAATGAACAATATTGCAAATACATGTAGAATGTAAGACAATGAGAAAGATTGGATTCATTAACATACGAGGAATAACGCTGTTTCCATATTCTTTGCATCCACATCTGAAACGAAGACGTCATAACCGTCACACAATCCAATCTGAAGAGGGCGTATCAGTCATTATTAACTCTTAATTAATTTGTGTTATATATATGTAATTGTATCAAGAAGAGGTTTAACACCAGTTTTGCTGGGATACAAACTTAATGAGGATTGTAACCTGTGATTGTTCTGACCATTTTTCGCTTAAGTTGACGTGTTGAGATTTCTTAATCCGAAGATACTCCGCTAAATTCATCTCCTTAAGGTGCAACGTTTTGCAAAGTTTACAACTGATCTTGTCATCTGAGAGATATATACAGATGTAAACATGACAAAAACCTCAGAAAATACACATATAGAACCTTTACTACTCTTACCCAGTTCTGTGAAAATAGAAGGCCTTGAAGCACGGTCTTTATCTTTGGAATGATGCACCTTTATTTCGTCTGGGGTCACTGCGGGTGAACCATGAGGCAGTTAAGGTACCGGTGTATCAAACTTGTCTTCATGCAAAACATCTGCAGAATTTCTTGAACCACAGTCATCTAAAATGTCTGAAGCATCTGACAACTCTTGCGTATTTATAGATTTCATTTCTTCTGACGATTCCCGGTTATTATTTGATTTAGATTAGCTTTCTCAAACCACACTACTACTATTCCTACATAATAGCCATAAACATCTTATAACTGACCATATGATTACACGGGATAGCGTTACTAAAATTTAAAGGTTGTCTGACCCCAAATTTATGCCTAGGGAATGGAACCAAATGAGTGTGGTGCTGTCAATCGCGTAGTTAAACGTAGTGTATTGATTGAAAAATGTCAGGATGGGAAAAGAATGTAAACGTAACGCCGAAATCAAATACTATATCATTAAACAAATAACCTACGTACTTTAAATGCCCAGTGGATATGTATAGACGAAGCTTCACACTTTACCGACCCCTTGAAACTATAACTAGTAGCATGCGTTTATATGTTGCATAAGTGTACAATGGTTACTGAGAGACCGCGGTAGAGTGATGTAACATCATAGATTCTCGTGAACGGATGTACCCATGATGAGCCGCTGCCCAAGGCTCAGCGCCGACTAAATAGGGCCACGGAATGCAAAACAATGTGTAGTCAAATCTCTTGTCGTTCTACAACTGACTCTCAGTAAGGCCGTAGCAGTACCAAGTATTTTTTTCTATACAATTTTAAAGAAAATCCGTATTTTACTACTCTTTAGAATTCAATTCAATCTCATGATTTTACTGGTAATGGATATATTTTCAATAAATAAATTGAAATAAAAATTACGTATCTCAGATTTTTCAACAACAATTCTATTTTCCTAAAACATTTTATGATTAATGTTTTTCAAGGGAGAACGTTTTTTATTGTAAAATAAAACTCATTTCAAAAATACATATTATAAGCGGTCTATTCGACTACAAAAGGGAGTACTTTTATCACCTTTAACATATTTGATAAAGGAGGTTGGTGTAGGGAAGCTTATAGAAGTGTTGGGTGAGTTGCATAAAGCAACGCAGGCTAGCTTAGTTATTTCATCATAATGGTGAAACAAAAAAGGTAAGCACACATGAATTTAAATATCGACTTTGTAACAATTCTTTTTGGGGGGGGGGTGAAAGATTTCAAGAAAAATAACTTTAATTTTATTTTCAAGAGAAGTGGGTTAAGTACAGTTGAATAGTCATGTAATCCGTCAGATTAATTTTTTTATATTCATTAACCTCGAGGTACGAAATAGAAATGTTCGTGTTTAGTTAAAAACGGTATGAAAACTTCTTGTGTTTAAAAGCGTTTGAGAGGAAAATCTTCAGAAATTAGAAAACAATGTGTCAATTAGATTACATTTATACGATATCCCTTTGAAAAATAAATTTCATGATGAAATGTTCTAGGAAAATGGAATTGTTGTTGAAAAATCTGAGATAAGTAATTTTTTATTTCAATTAATTTATAGGAAATAAATAAATTACCAGTAAAATCATGAGATTGAATTGAATTGTAAAGAATAGTAAAATACGAATTGTCTTTAAAATTATATAGAAAAAAAATATCCGCGCTTCAGTAAATTGGAAAAACTTATCGTTTTGTTTTTTAGACTTGGACAAACCAAGTCTTTTTTATAATACCTGTTCCTTCAGTCTTAATTTGTATTAATCTGTTATAAAAATATTTTTATGCTTGTCAAACGTCATTCATTCGAGGTTCCAGTAAGACGTTCGTGAGCATATTGGCTCGCACTGAGTGCCTGTCATTATTTTATGGCAAAGTTTAAATGACTTGGGAGGCGAGTGGTAAATAATTTCACCATTGGTGTGCGGATGGTAACATAATTCACCCTTGGTAGGCCGATGGTAACATAATTCACCCTTGGTAGGCCGATGGTAGCTTTTCCACCACTGGCAGGGGGTTGGTAACTTTTCCACCACTGGCAGGCGGTTGGTAACTTTTCTACCACTGGCAGGCGGTTGGTAACTTAATTCACCATTGGTAGGCGGGTGGTGACTCAATTCACCATTGGTAGGCGGGTAGTGACTCAATTCACCATTGGTAGGCGGGTAGTGACTCAATTCACCATTGGTAGGCGGGTAATGACTCAATTCACCATTGGTAGTTGGGTGTTGACTCAATTCACCATTGGTAGGCGGGTAGTGACTCAATTCACCATTGGTAGGCGGGTAGTGACTCAATTCACCATTGGTAGGCGGGTAGTGACTCAATTCACCATTGGTAGGCGGGTAATGACTCAATTCACCATTGGTAGGCGGGTGTTGACTCAATTCACCATTGGTAGGCGGGTGTTGACTCAATTCACCATTGGTAGGCGGGTAGTGACTCAATTCACCGTTGGTAGGCGGGTGGTGACTCAATTCACCATTGGTAGGCGGGTGTTGACTCAATTCACCATTGGAAGGCGGGTAGTGACTCAATTCACCGTTGGTAGGCGGGTGGTGACTCAATTCACCATTGGTAGGCGGGTAGTGACTCAATTCACCATTGGTAGGCGGATAGTGACTCAATTCACCATTGGTAGGCGGGTAGTGACTAAATTCACCAATGGTAGGCGGGTGGTGCTAGCCACCAACCCTTTATGCATTGTAAAGGGACCCACTTGTAAATTAGCCAAAGGCTTAGTGTGGAAATCCCTTCATAGACAAAAGCTTGGATTATTATTATTATTCACCATTGGTATGCGGGTGGTGACTCAATTCATAATTGGTAGGCGGTTGGTAACTCAAGTCATCATTTGTAGGCGGTTGGTAACTTAAGTCATCATTGGTAGGCGGTTGGTAACTAAAGTCATTGGTAACTTAAGTCTAGGGCTCGGACTCCGTTATACATTATCTGAAGTTATTATACATTATCTGAAGTTATAGATATTGAGATGTATATATTATTAATATATAAAGCGGAACGAATAATAATAATGACTACGTTATTTACAAACAATAACATATGTATATAGAAGACCTTAGTGGATATTCAATTGACATTGTTAGTATACAACATTAGCGCTAGATATTTCTATTCGCGTATAATATTGGCAACTGAAAATGATAACATATTTTTTCATATTGGCTCTTTTCCATAACCATTCACACAAGGTTTATTTCTGAAAGTAGTCTCTCACAGACAATGTATAGCAACGTTACCGTTACTAACGCATATCTATGAGAGGTTTAAATTTAATTCCGTGCCTATATAGGATCTGGCTTTGTTTAATATTTGAAAATATACTTCAAGATGACATCAGTCGTTACAGCTGTTTGCGACGAAACTCCTGTTTCACTACGAAAGGGTTATCATTTTACGACTTTCGTTACTCTTAGCTTGATTCCCTGGTGTTTTAATGATAAATGACACCAAGACGTTAATGAAATAACGTGTGTGTTTGGTATGAAAATTTTTTTGAACGAGATAGCCTCTCAATAACATTTAAACCTTCAGTCTCGGAACTTGATTAACACAAGAGATCCAAAGAGTGTCAACGGATGTGTATGCGTAGGACGAACGTTACAAACGCGTTGGGTAACTCTGCTTTGAGGAAGTGACAAGTATTTAAACACACTTAGGTTTACTTGAAAATATGGGTGCCACAACAATAATAATAAAGCTTTAGTTACGTCGATATTCTTATGAGCTATGCATCTGGTCTTTTTAGTTAAATTCACAAGTGTTACGTAATTCCCAGGTCAATTCAGTTGAAGTTAAATAGCTTCATGCAGTACGCGATGTACAGTCGCGATCAAAAGTTTCCGGCCGTTTTCATTCGGTCGCCATTTTTTTCTATTCTACAGGGCCGGTAGGCCCTTCTAGATATGACTTGATACCCGTTTGTAATGCTAAACGAAAAAATCACCTTTTTAGGGTTAGCGTCCCATAGAAAAAGCATTACATTTTATCCGGTTTTTTAGGGGAATTGTCATAGGCGAAACGGAAAAATTACAGCGAAGTTAGTTTTCGGAACACTTTCAAATTAACAAGCATTTACTAAATGAGAAACTTACCTGTTTAGTTTTTCAATAAATGAAGTCTAATTTTTGTAATTTAACTAATTAGTTAGGCCTTGAATTCCCTATTTCATAGCAAACGAGAGTAAGGCATCGATAATTAATGTTTTGATATTTCATCCGAGCTTGAAAACCTTTATTTGGATTTTCCAATGAACTATAACGCCCTTAATAACCAATACTTTGTTAAGGGTCCAATTTTCGTCTAAAAAAGTAATTCAGGTAAATAATTACAGTTAATAGAGGTTTTAATATCGTTTGAAGTAATTTTTCGTCGTCCGTTACGGCCAAGGCTTAAGTCTGTGTAATATACTCTTTATAGCGTCTTTCCTCCTTTAAGATTATTAAAAAAGCTGATTTCCAGCTCTGTTTTGGAATTTCATATAGTCTGCTTCGTTTCATGCTAGAAACATATCGTAAGTTCCTAACCCTAGGTTTTACAATGTATTTATAGTCGATGGCGCTTCCAATATAAGTAAACAATGGTATAACTATCCAATTTATTAAGGCATTGAAATCAAAGATCGTGTTTTCACCTTATGAAAAGTTCGAGAACTTTAAATACAACTGCAAAGATGAGAAAAAGTTTAATGTGTTTTCGCTTTGGCAGTTAAGACAGTGGTGTATAGGTAAGCGCAGTTAATTCAACATTTCCATATGAGGTATACAGGGTTTCATTATTTTATAATCTCACTAATTGTGAAGGTGTGTGATATAGTTCCTGAAATTCAACCAACGTAGAGGACCACATCATTCGTTAAAACGATTTTCATCCCATTAAACCAGTCAGTATGTTTTGTTATGTTATAATTTTATAAACTAGTTGTTACCAACAGTGGATTGTTTAATTCATAAATACGAGTAACAGTGGTGCTGGTTAATCCAGGAGAACAGTGTCGTTATGTAATTTAATTTAATTAGTAAATTAATTTACATGTTTACATCAGCGCAAATTTTTCCAACGCAACCACTTCAGAGGGTTACGTTGTTCGCTATTTCCACAGTTCACACTGCCGTTTGTTTAATTGTCTAAATTGGTATGAATTGTTTAGTTGGTGAATTATTTATTGAAATTCATTAAATGAAATCATATACGTAAACATAAATAATCATAGACCTTTTAACAAACCCGGATGATCGGTGATATATTTCTTTGGGTTTTAAAGGGAGAATGAAAAGGTCTGACACTCAGTTTTTAATCCTTTTATAATCATAATATAACATGAAAATAATTAATTAAAGTTACATAACATCTCCATTAAATTTATGTAGTTCTTCAAAGTTTCAATAATTGACTTCTAAGCCTAAAAGTGGTGGTCATTTCTCCCTTTAAAACACCAGCACGAGAGGCATAACACCTGGTACCCTATATATATGAAACACTTTAAATAACATTATGCAGGAAAAAACATTAACCCTTTTTGAAATAACTCTTTTATTTATTTCTTTTTTTAAAAAAGTTGGAATTTGAAAAGAAAAAAAAACTTTTTTGTAATTGAAAAACAAAAACAAGTACATTTGAAAATAAAAGTAATATTAATTTGTTTTTTTCTCCGAGTCAATCCTGTATGAAAATAATTTAACAAATTTAGTGATCAGTTGTTCATTTACTACCCTCCGAGTCACTCCCACTGCTACTGCTGTCGCTCATTTTTTAAATCTCTATCAGAAATAAAAAAAATTAGAAAAAAACTTGGTCTACGGATCCATTGTTAAATAGATACGTACTTTGCTGGGAGGCTGTTGTTTGGCCTCTTCGTCTTGTTTGACGGTCTCCACCAGCTTATGGAAGGCGTTAAGTAACTTAACGCCTTCACTATTGTTTTTTTTTGAGGACTGTCTTTAGCCTCTTGTGGTCACACTCCCAGACCTTATCGGGCTGGGAGTTTTTGATGTCCGAGAATTTGTAGATTGCAAGATCCACGTAGAAATCCCCCTGGCGTGGGGGGGACTTTGGTTTCGTAGTATTGACCGTCTTTTCGAAGGCGAAAAGAGCCTTCGATCCCGCTGGATCCGACAATATTTTTTTGGAGTACCTGCTGCACAAAGCTATCGTCGTCGGAGTCGATAAGAACTTCCGGCGGCGGTGGTCTTACAAATTGGGTTAATGTGCGGCGACCGCGACTAGGGCCTGGTCGATCCCCGGGAGGAGACGGCGGTGACTCGAGAAGTGATTGAGAGAGCGATTGCGATTCTTGATAGTGACTCATTGCTGGTAGTTCGATTGTGAAAATCTACTGCCGATGCTCCAGCTTTTATACCAAAATCTCAGGGCCATTTTTTTTTCGAATACAGACCCAGACATGGTTTTTTATAAAACAACCTTATTTTTACTTTTATCAAGTGTTTAAAAAATATAATTATGTACCGACAAGCGATTTGTTAATTTAACCTTAAATGCATTTTTTATTGACGAGTTGATACTGGAGATTATGAAGGATATTAGCGTAGATACGCATATAAAAAACACCTCTATAGTTTAATATTAATATACGTTTGTTCATATTTAAATCATGTTAAAAATAATTTCACTTCCTCCCAAAATAATTACTTTTAACCTTCATCAAAAAATTTTCCTATAAGGAAATCTTATACATATTATTCAAAATATATTATTCAAATCACGCCCAGACCGGCTCAAACAAACTTTGCATACCAATAAAAAACCTACCCCCTCGGCCTTCTGTCAAGGTAACTCCTTCTTAACCTTCGCGCATAAATTTTTAATATCACACGATCTTATTTGAATTATTTAAATCGTGACTAGACAAGTTTTGCATATAGAAAAATAAACCTAGACCTTGGAGAGATTTCTCATTCTATGAATATATACCTAATTAACTTTTTCCTTATTATCGAAAAAATAGTTTCTTAAGAATCTTGAAAGCTAGACACTATTAGATTTAACCTCCATAATTTACTATATAAGCCCCGTGTTTCAAGGTGAAAGTTATCAGTTGTTTAACTTCTGTTTCTTAAGCACTCTTTTACAAAGATGTCTTCCACCAACACACCTCGTTTGCCCTGCCTGCCTATCATCAAAATACATCCGGCAGCGCTTACTCCCCGTCGTGCCACTCCCCAGTCGGCCGGACTGGACTTATATTGTCCAGTTGATACCGTAATTGAACCGCACGGTATCAAAATCTTGTCGACTGGGATCGCCGTTATGCTGCCGGCGGACCACTACGGTCGCATTGTCGGCCGTAGCAGCTTGACGGCCCAAGGGCTGTTTGTCGCCGAGGGGACGATAGGTATGTTTATTAGTTATTTTATAAGGGCCCAAGAGTATAATATTTTTAAACAATAACAATAGACGCCGACTACCGGGGCCCCCTCAAAGTCGTCATAGCCAATGTCGGGGGGACTCCCTACAATATTCACCGCGGCGATAGGGTCGCCCAATTGATAGTTACACCGGTGCTATTGCTAAGACCAGTGGAAACGGCGGTAAATATTTTTTAGGTTTTTTTAATTTAGGATTTAACATGTAACACATGTTTTATGTTGCTTCTAGACTCTGACCCCGACGTCACGCGGCAGTGGGGGGTTTGGCTCGACTGGTGTCTAGTCATTTTTTAATGGTGGTGGGGTTTTTTTTTTGTATATATTTTGGTTTTTATACATTTTCTGTTATTTTTGCATGAATTTTATTGTTATTATTATATATTTTATCTTATTAAAAAATCTTTATTCGTACATTTGTTTTTAATTACTAGCAGGCCAGCGATGAATATAGTTTAAGTTTCGGTTTGAGTTAAGAAGATGACGTCATGGGGGTTGAAAATAACACGCCCGAGCTCGGGCCAGTCCGGACTTGTCTGGGAAGTTGGGTTTAAACACAATCTAGGATTGGCAGTTTGGTTGGAGTTGGGTAGTGTCGGCCATCTTGGGGTGGCGGCCATCTGTCTGTCCCCTCTGTGGGGCGGAAATAGAGGACGTCGAACACGTAGTGCTGTTTTGTCCGGCTCTAGAAAAAGCGAGAGCACCGTACCAGAGGCTTGGGCCCGTGTCCCTAGCAGATAGTTTGTCTCTCGGAGATAGGTCAAATATAGACATTATTAACACCACTAAAAGTATTCTTGCAAATTGGGCAAAAGCGCGCTCCCATGGCCCCATGCCCTCTTAGAGGGTAGCGCTGTATATAGATTAATTATTGTAACTCAGTCTCGTGTGGTATTGTAAATAGTTTTGTTATTAGTTTTTTTTATTAGTTTTGCCATTGTAAAGTGCATATTGCACCGTTTCGTTTTTTTCATTTTTTCCGGACCTGTGAACCCTCCTTTGAGGGTTCCTCCCTGTTTCAAAAGGGATTTTTTTTTAAAAATTGGGTCAATAAACCATTCATTCATTCATTCATTCACCGCCGTTGTCTCCTTCCTTTATTGTCGCAGCTCATACGTCCCAAAGTCGATTGTGCCACGGTCTTAATCACACGCTGAAACTCCTTATAAGAAAGTGATTCGACGTTCCGTAATTCAGCCTCGACTGTCGTGCCGTAAGTGGTCAAAGCCTCTGGATCCTGCACGCGCCATCTCGTTCGATGTGAATTTTCCAAAATTCGTGATGAAGACCGTGGCGAACACCGAAGAGTCAGAACCAAAGCATTGTGATCGCTACCCAAACCAAGGCTGCCATCCTCTTTTATTACCATCTGTTCCGTCAGGTTCTGGAAGGCGTCATTACATAGAGCGTAATCAATACTTGTGGTCTGGCCACGCGCCGACCAGGTAATGCGTCCAGAGCAAAGGGCACTGTCGAGGTTTAGGATAGTTAGACCATGGGTGTTCGACCAGTCTCTTAGCAACCGACCATTAAAGTCTTCTCGACCGTCAAGCTCCAACAAATGGCCATTGAAATCCCCCAAGACGCACATGGGAATGGTTGAGGATAAGTAATCCTTAGTAATGCAGGTCATGATATTCTTATTCCAAGATTCAATTTCCCGTCCCGTGGCCAGGTAGACGATAGCGAGAAGAAAAGCGGTATTGTGGGCTTCCACGCGTATCCATACATGCTCTTCACATTCCAAAAGCTTGACGCACTTCAGCTTGTCGGAAAAGAGAAAACCGACTCCACCGCCCTTCTTAGCCGCCCCCATACGATTGACCCCAATCCACCCAAAGCCCGGTGAAATTTCTGGTACTTCATCGTTCCGCAAATGAGTTTCCGTGAGGCAAAAACCAGGTATTGAGTTTTCGATCATTTGATTTTCCAATTCCGCCCACAATTCTCGCCTCCTACCTCCTTGTATATTTAACAGTCCAATTTGTAATGATTTGTCTTTTGGTTTTAACTTTCTACGTTTACGCCATGCCGTACGCCACCATTTGTTTTGCTGCTGCACCAATGATCATTCTTGCCCCCCGGTGGCTGCGCCTTCAGGGCTTTCTTGCGTCGATCGAAAAATCGTTTTCTCTCCCACTGTTCCCGTCTAGTGAGATCCGGCTTAATGTATACCGAGGTATACTCTTCTTTGTCCTTCAAAAGTTTCGACTTGCTGAGCACCAACTGTCTCATCTCTCTGTTTTCCAGGACGACTTTGATAGGCCGGGGAGGGTTACCTTTACCCCGGAAGCGTTCACAGGCTGTTACCTTAACTGGGGTCGCCTCGAGCCCGAGGGTTTCAGTCAACCATGTACTCATCCTCTCAGAGTTCTCAAGGTCATTCGATGTCATTCCAAAGAGTATGATGTTCGTCGCTCTGTCAGTTTTCTCGCGTACCTCCATAAGTACTTTCTTAACAGTGTTCATTTCCTCACGAAATTTCTGTAACTCTGCTAAGGGAGCTGCTAGATCTTCCTTCAATTTTGTAACCTCGTCTCTAGGTTTTGCTAGTTCCTCTCGTAGTTTCTTTATTTCCGAATTTGTAGCATTGAATTCCTCCGCTATGTGGTCAAACGCAGTTTGAATCCCGGTCATTTCCTGCTGAATCTTATCAGTGACCAGCTGGTCACAGTGCGCTATCAGCATTGTTTGAAGACTCGTAAATTTGGCGGAGATGTCCGTACTTATTTCCTCGCGAAAGGTAGCAAGTTTAACCACTGACCCCAGTTCCGTTTTCATCATCGTACTCAAAGATTGCAATAAGGAATCATTATCACGACTTGTATCCTACTTCGGTTGTGTCAGAGGAGAAGAGTTGCCAGCCCCAACCTTGGGTTTCGTTCCAGTAGACGATGATTTGGACTGTTTAGGGGTATTTGCGGTGTCTTTAGGACCCTCTGATTTAGTCGTAGCCGAAGTATTCAGCTTGCTGTTCAATTGAGACTTCCAACGGGTTGTTATAACCGACATAATGAATGATGTAATGGGTGATGTAGCGAAAAGTTTTATATTGTTAAAAAAAAACTTCGAAGTGCCAACTTGCAGGGGTATTACTGATAATGTAATAACTCTAAGCCTTGGCGATGTTAAAATAATCTATGGTGTGCTTCGGAGAAGCCACACCTAGGGAAGTCGAAGACAACGCATACGCTTGGTTAATTTTTCTATGTACGGGAGATTTGTTAAAACTTTAACCATCAAAACTTAAAGAACCATTAAAACCTTCTTCATAACTAAAAACTCCTCTCCCGTAATCAATAACCATGTTGGTCTCACGTAGGATGTCTCTCCCTAAAATACACTCATATTGCATGCCTTTGGTGTAAGAAGCCTCGAAAATTATTTGTTTCTTGGGTAAACAAAAGGGTACTATTGTGGTCCCTTCTATGGGGAAAAGTGAACCATCTGCCTGTCTTAGAGCCGAATTTTTCTCATTTGTTACATACTAGGGGGTGCGAATACCACTTTTTGGGTATCGAACCGGTTATCGAATACCAAAAAATTTTCCTTATCAAATACCGAATCGAATAGTTTATTCCAAATCGAATACCGAATAGTTGGGCCTTGGTAATTTTTTTCCTTCCCGATTAATCGCGAATAGTTAAGCCTAGTAACCGCGAATATTTAACCCTAGTATTCGCGAATACTATGCCAACTATTCGCGGCTAATCAGGTGGTAACCCTAATATTCGCCAATAGTCAATACAAAGCAAGGAGAAGAACATTTAGAAGCTCCTAAATTTCAAAATACCTCTCCTCATTGGTGGTCAAGTATTTCTTAAAATATTCCTATGCACTTGCTGGTAGTTTTTGATGGGAGACAAATAAAATTGGGATGATATTTTTTTAAATAAGGTGGGTCTCTCTAGTGCCAAGAACCTAAATTTATGGTAGTCGAACTTTAACCGAATAGTCAGTTCGGTATTCGATATTCGAATCGAATAGTGAAAATGGGCTTATCGAATACCGAATCGAATTATTCGGTTCGGTATTCGATCGAATTATTCGATTGAAACCGTTAACCGCACACCTCTATTACATACCCATATTTCTCTAATTGGGGTCTTAAAGCACTGTTGATTATTGTTTCTGTTGAACCAGGGTCAACTAACGCTAGGCACGGAACTGCCCCTAAATAAATTTGTAAAAAATCTTGCCCCACTTTTAATTCGTCTTTTTCTAGGGTAGCTAGTGTAATTTGTTCCGTGCCGGCCTCCTTACTTCTTATTGTTGTTGCGCGGACTGATCCGGACCCTCTTTCGGACCGCCCGCTGGACCGTTTCCCGGTTTACCTTGTGCCTTATTTGGGCACCTATTAGCTTTGTGTCCTGGCTTCTGACAGGTGTAACAAATTATGTAGGGATTGAACTAAATTCTCTCCTTATCGATAAACTGCGCCTGGGACATGGGATTCCTAACGTAATAATTGCTCCTACCGGGGTGGTAACTTTGCGCGTTGGGGTTCAACGGCTTAGCCACATTGCGCGTAAAGTTAGTCCTATTATTCTGGGACACACTGGCGATTTATATGGGGATGGATGAATGCTAAGGGGTGTGAATGATACTTTCGGTCGCTATGGCGTCATCTAGAAGTTCACGAAGGCTTATGTACCTTTTGTAACCAATAAGCTTTAATGTCTCTGTGTAAATTTTTAAACAACAAGTGAACTTGCTCACTCGCTGGCATCGGGGAATTTAATTGTGTAAATAATTTATGCATTGATGTAACATAGTCAGAAACAGGCTCGTTTGGTTTTTGAATCCTTTCAGAAATTTTATCCCTCACATAATCATCATTGGCTTCCCGTTCAAAAGTCATTCATAACCTGTTTTCAAAATCCTGAAAGCTAGAAAAGGGCATTTCATCTTGGAACCAGTCTAAAGCCGGGCCCCCCTCGTGGCACGTTCCGTGTGGAATGAAATTTATCACGAGATTTGATAAAATTAGGCGCGCGACGTGACAATCGTGGCGCGAGACATGGAACGTGCCACAAGAATTTTGTTAATAAAAAGGCAGGGCGTTACGCGATTGGTCGGCAGTCCTTGTTTAAAATTATTCTTAAAATCTTAACCTAATTTGAATTTTAAAATCATTCGGAAGTATTTATTGAATGTTTCACTATGCAGACTGGCCCTATAATTAGTAGAAGAATGGAAAAAAAATCACTTGATTTTCTACTTCACCCTCCCTTTAAATGCCTGGTGCCAAGGCTGGCACCAATCGGCGAGTCTGGCCTTGGTTACGTCGAACCGGGAAAGCAACTGGCGACATGGGGCATGGGCCTCTCATGGTCACGAGTTATAAGTCACGTGTCTCAAGACACCGGTGATTGGTCGCTTTTTGGTCGCGTTAGGCACCACCTTTTAAGGGGCCTTTTACCCTTTTCCAAGTTCAAAGGTCATGGGTATGGATGCTTCGCGCACTAATCCCACACATCGCACCCATTAGCTAATTGGCAACATATATACATAGATACACACACGGTCATAAATTTTGTAATAAAGGAACACTTTTACTATTCCTAGAATATTTGGCAATTACTGGTACGAAGTATTGAAAATATTGGGATAAGGGAGAGTCAAAGTGAACGCCATAAACTGTTAAAAACTTTGAAAGAAACCGATGGAACCTAAGATTAAGCTATGATAAAAGGCGAGCACCGCTAATGGGTAGAGAGGGGAACCGCACCTGACCAGCAGAAGGTCCTCTCTTTAACCAGGGAATGGGACGCTAGGGAGATAAGGTCAAATGCACGGCCATTGCATTAAGAAACCTTTCCTACCGAGTTTGAGCTATTTCTAAGAAACAATAAAGGGTCATTGTGACATACTAGTTTTATCTGTGATTTACAAGTTTGCAAAAAGTAGTGACTGTTTTTGAACTTTGAAAGAAATAGCATAGATTTATGGCATGATTGTAGAAATATTGAAAATGATAAAACTGGGCGCTACAAAATAATCCAATTCTTTGAGGCTTAACTGCCATTTTTGTTTGTTAAATCTAATCCTAAATATAATTAATCCCTTTTGAAAATAGTTAACAAAGTCACACCACTGAAACCCTGTCAAGGCCATTTGCCCAAGCGTTTGTTGATAATAAAGGTGGGACCCTTCTAGATGCAGTTCCCCATCTTCATAGCTCATACAAAATCCATTGCTGTGTAAAGCTTTCGACGGTGAAAGGTCCCTTTTCGAGAATGGGCATTTAACTTCAATAAGGCCATATGGTGGATTTTCTTGAGGGTCATAGACTATTCCGTCTGGAGATGTACCGAGCCAGGGTCTTTTCAAGTCCACTACCAAACCACATTGGTAAACTGTGACCATGTAGAGCCATTTGCCCCTTATATTTCAACAGGGCAACAGATTCGAAACTTTTACCGTACTTTAAAGCTGGTACGTTGTCTAGATTTTTAACCTGGATAAGGTTTCTCACCCCCACTTCCGCCCAAGGTTTCCGACGCTGCAAAACAGTGCCAAACTTCGGGCTTCTTTCCAGACATCAGGGTTGTTTTTTGTTTGAGCTCTAGAGTAATGTTCTAGTTGCCGGGCACCTAAAAGTGATAAATCAATTTTCTATTTGAAAACATGCAATTTATAAAAGATAAATTTAAATAATTACAAGTTGATTACTAACATTGAGCGTCACTTCTTGAATAAATTCCAATGGGAAAAAGTTACCTGTAGCTTCCCACTCTTCCACTACACGACTAAGGCTAAAACAATGAATGTCTGGTCTGATCAGATCATCTACCATAAAGATCATGCTGTATGGTAAGCGATTTATATTCGTTACGATTTGGAAGCCACTTTGTTTCAAAGACAATTGATAGCTTAATAAGCTTCCACTCGGAACTTCACCAAGCTTCGTCTGAATTACATCACTAGAGTCTGGCAACTCTAAGGAATTTGCAAATACATCATCCCCAGATTCCATTAGCAAGGTCATTAAATTTTTGGTGTTTTTAGCTACATCCTCTGTAGTCCTGGGTTTCTTCCTGGTTTGAAACATCTTTACGGGAATTGCTTTCGTGCTACCATTTTCTTTCGGAGCCTGGAAGTTTATGTCAATAATCGAGAAAGGGGGGATTTTCTTCCCTCTCGCCCTGTGCCATTTTTGAGGTAAATTTGTGCAGGTTATTTCTTCACTATTCTCGTTAAATTTACCGCTACTTATATGTTGAATAAGTCGAAGAAGTCCAAGCGAGTGGTGACAAAAACCACTAACACCGTTGGGGCATTCGCAGTTGTTATCTAAAATAATTTGTTTTGGTAATTCCAGAGCTACCGTAACAAAATATGGTTCGTGAGATTTATTAAAGCTTCTATAGCACCTAGCTTTGATATATAGAACATCATTTTTCCTAGTTAAATTAAACAAAACAAAATTAAAAAAACTATATAGTTCTAGAGACTACAGTAAATCACATCTTAAGCCTTTGCTTACCTCAATGTTTGCAGTGTTGCCGATTCAACATATTTTTCAATGACAAATTTGTAGTTTTTTAATTTAGTCCGTTTTTGACCCGTTCGCGCTTTATAATACCGTTTAATTTCTACCTGGGTAATTTTTGGTAAATCATTTAGACACTTTTTATATCCAATTATGGGATAAATAACACTGACCGCGCTACTGGCGTCCGCCATCTTTATTCTTTAGAAAAAACGTCACACTGACGTCATCATCACTCGTGAACTACATCATTGCCATCTCGCAGTCGCTTTATTTACTTTATTTACCTTCCTCCCCTGAAAGTTCAGCTTTCGCGTCATGAATTTGGAAACCCACCTATACCAGATTCACACCTCAAACCAGTCATTGCCTTATACAAGTGGATTTATATCAACTCCAAGATTAATTGGTCCCCCAACGGGGAACTTATATACAGGGGACAACCAATCGTCGGGTCGAATATTATGGATATTTTACACGAATCTGTTAAAGGTTATAAAAGTAAACCGAAACACTGTCATTGGAATAAATCAGTTTTACGAAATATTAATAAAAGAAAATGTACCAAAAACTATCGCGAAAATCAAATTCCCCTTTGGATACTCTACGAGAGCCGCAACAAATGCCTCTCTCGATGTATCAAAAATCGATTTACCGAGCATTGATTATATACCCCCAACCCTCGACTCCCTATATGGTTGTGGTCTACACACTTGGATAAACTTGAAATAAAGAATATAAATATCAAAATCACGTTTCATTTCTTTCACAAATTACTTACACGTTATCATGGAAGGATGTAACAATCTTTCTCCCTCAGGGCTTCTAGCCTCCCTGTCCGTTTCATTTTTTAATAATCCCAAAGTTATTACGGCGCTTTTGATATTATTTCTTATTATAATTATCGAGTTATCTGATTTCGCTTATTGTTATACTCAAAAAACCTTAAACTGCACGACTAATGGATAAACTAGAAGAAATATACTTCAATGAAAAAGATCCGGGGAGCTTCGGAGGTGTACAAGGACTATATAGGGCTGCGAGGGAAAAGGGGATTAACGTTTCCTTAAATGATGTTATTGAGTTCCTACAACGTCAAGATACGTACACGCTACACAAACCATCGAGGCATAACTTCAGAAGGAACAAGACTATTGTGTACGGTATAGATGAACAATGACAACTTGATCTGGCAGACATGCAAAACATCAAGCGTCATAACGTCGGGTATAGATTTCTACTGTGCTGTATTGACGTATTCAGTAAATTTGCTTTCGCCGTCGCTATTAAAAACAAGAAAGGACCAACTATGGTTGCGGCGTTTAGATCCATTTTAGAGTCTGGTAGAAAACCCAAGATTGTTCAGTCGGATATTGGGAATGAATTTCTAAATAAAGAATTGCAAAGTGAATTGAAACGTTTGGATATCAAGTTTTTCGCCACACACTCGGAAGTGAAATATAGTATCGTTGAACGATTTAATCGAACCTTGAAGGAGCGAATGTACCGCTAATTTACGCAAAACGACACCTACAAACACATTAATCAAAAATGTCTTGATTAGAATCAAGACCTAAAAAGTATCGATAAGACTGAGGTTATCACTTGTCTGAAGGATCAGATATTAATTTTTCTTTTTAATTGAAACTTAAATGTATGCTTAAGAAAAAACAACGTTCCATTACCGTTTTCCGTTGAAATAAATTATTTTACTGGTAATCAATTTCAAAAATTTACTTATCTCGGCTTTTCGACCACAATTCCATTCCCCGAAAACATTTTATCATTACATTAATTACTTTTGGGAGAGTACGTGTATGGTTTTGCATTTTAAAAGGTTCCTAAAGACGTTACATCCCCATTCGTGACCGGGACGCTTCGCAGTGGAACATTTTAATTATTCTAAAACAAATGGCGCCAAATTCAATAGGGACAGTAAGATTTTTACTCGCGGTTTTGCAAAATGATGTAATGTCAAGTGTACTTTAGTCAACCGTCGTATTGTTCTTTTTCATAGTTCAGGGCATGATCAGTGTTACTGCCCAATATCTCTCTAGTTTCTAGCAATGGTTAGAGACTATTTGATATGGCACGGACAACGTTATATACATTTGTAAATTCTAAGTAGCACAAAAGGAAAAAAATCCAATTTTTTTATATTTTGGTTTGAATTAAATAAACTCATGATTGTAGTTATAACGCACAGAAAGTCAAGGGAATGGCACCAGTAATGAGCAGCAAAAAGAGAGGAAAGTTTGCTTCAAGTTAGCAGAGGGACATGGTAGTGAAAATGGTAATCTACAATTTTGTTCGTTCAAACCTTAATATATCATGAAAAATTCAAGTGAGGAGGCGGCACTACCAAGAAAGATTGGTTTTGGCAGATAACAGCGAAAAAATTATGTTCTACACACACTGGGACTATGGGAGAGTTTCAAGGCCGAGGTCGCACATGATGAAATTTCAACTCCAGTTTACATCAATTCTTCCTGGTCGTACTAGTAGCAGGTTAAGCTATAGTTTGCTCAGGTCCTGTTAGTCTCGAAAGGGTTATATAGTGCTTGAAACTTTTAAAAGGTTCTTGTCATGGCTAAACAGACCGCTTTTACAGTTTTTTATTGTTTTATAGGTTATTTTGACACGTTATCTCCCAAAAGTAATTAATGTAATGATAAAATGTTTTCGGGGAATGGAATTGTGGTCGAAAAGCCGAGATAAGTAAATTTTTGAAATTGATTAGCAGTAAAATAATTTATTTCAACGGAAAACGGTAATGGAACGTTGTTTTTTCTTAAGCATGCATTTAAGTTTCAATTAAAAAGAAAAATTAATATCTGATCCTTCAGACAAGTGATAACCTCAGTCTTATCGATACTTTTTAGGTCTTGATTCTAATCAAGACATTTTTGATTAATATCTGTTCCTTCAGTCTTCATTTTAATTAAGAATGTTAAGAAACTGTTTTACATTTTCAAAATCTGCACTAAGTAGAAACATATATAAAGAGGACCATAAATTTAGCTCAATCAGACATTTATTTTAATGATACTTAAAAAACGTAAATCAATAAAAGTTAGTATTCTTATTGTAATTAACATAATACATTTTTCTACCCCAGAAATAGGACCAAATGGAAAATTTTACAAAATTTTTAAAAATGCTGATTTATGTCCGTTTAACATTTAGCTCAAAATTGTCATAAGGCCAATATGAAATTCGGATATCCTTAAAACTTCACAAAGACGATCCGATATTGTCAATTTCAAACTTTTATGTAGCAAAAGTACCTACAAGCACCCAGAGCAAGTACCTACAAGCACCTGGAGCAAGTACCTACAAGCACCCGGGGCAAGTACCTACAAGCACCCACAAGCACACACAAGTACCCACAAGTACCTACAAGCACCCGGAGCAAGTACCTACAAGCACCCACAAGCATCCACAAGTACCTACAAGCACCCACAAGTACCCACAAGCAACCACAAGTACCCACAAGTACCTACAAGCACCCACAAGTACCCACAAGCACCCACAAGCACCCACAAGTACCCACAAGTACCTAGAAGCACCCACAAGTACCTACAAGCACCCACAAGTACCTACAAGCACCCACAAGTACCTACAAGCACCTACAAACACCTACAAGCACCCACAAGCACCTACAAGCACCTACAA